>NC_090378.1:54234111-54945277 GCF_036365525.1 Heterodontus francisci
TGAATACTGAAGCAAAGTATTCATTTAGGACCTCCCCTACCTCCTCCGACTCCAGGCACAAGTTCCCTCCATTATCCCTGATCGGCCCTACCCTCACTCTGATCATCCTCTTGTTCCTCACATAAGTGTAGAATGCCTTGGGATAGATATATTTCTTAATGCCAAAGGGATCAATGGATATGGGGAGAAAGTGGGAACAGGGTACTGAATTAGACGATCAGCTATGATCTTTTTTGAATGGCGTAGCAGGCCTGAAGGGCTGAATGGCCTACTCCTGCACCTATTTTCTATGTTTCTATGCTTCTAATTGAGGTGGTAACCCAAGTGGTGGCAAAGGTGTTGCACTCAAGGTTGCGGAGGACGCAGCAGACCACCATCAATCAGGACACATGCTTCGACAATAATAGAGGGCTCCCTCACCCCCGAGGGGTCCATGCAGTGGAATCGTTGGCCAGAATTTTACATTGGGCGGAAGGTCCCGCCCACCGGGTGTAAAGTCAGGGGTGAGCCCGCCCCAGCCAGGCCTGGGGAGCCACGCCAGGATTTTTCGCTCTCCAGGCCCTTAATTGGACTTGGACGGATTTCCACATATCTGAAGCAGGAGGTCCTGCCTAATGGAGCGACTGGCCAGTCAGCGGGCCGGCAGCTCTTAGTCCCAGCAGCACCACCGGGAGCGGTGGCCACTGCTGGGACTTCACCCAGCTTCAGCAGGAAGAGGAAGGATGGCTCCCGAAAGATGGTAAGTTTGTGGGGCCTCACTGGGGACAATTGGCCAGGCCCCGGTGAGGAAAGGGGGGTTGGGGGGGGAGTCTTGTGCGTTGGGGGTGGTTGGGGCTTTGGGGGTGGCCTTCTGTGGGGCACAGGGTGCCCAATCAGGAGGGCAACCCCAGCCTACAAGAAGACCCCCTGGTTTTACCAGGCAGGATTCTTGGGGCATTTACCGTCCAGCCGCCATGGGTAAAATACTAGCGGCGGTGGGAGGAGGCCCTTAAGTGGCAGTTAATTGGTCACTTAAGGGTCTTGATTGGCCTGGGGTGGACAGTATGTTTCTTGCTGCCGCCACCCCACGTAAAATTGCTGTGGAGGTGGGAAGGCGTCAGGAATGGCCCCCCCCCCCCACCGCCTCCCACTCAATGTTTCAGCTCCCGCCACCAGCCCAATCATTGTGGAGGGCCAGAAAATTCCAGCTGTTGCTTCAGGATGCTGATGGTCTGCTCCACGATGTCCCTAGTTGCAACATGGATGTCATTGTAGGAACACTATCCATGCACAAAGTTAACATGCATGTGCAGCAGGCTATTAAGAAGGCAAATGGCATGTTGACCTTTATTGCAAGGGGATTGGAGTACAGGCATAAAGAAGTCTTACTAAAATTGTACAGGGCTTTGGTGAGACCGCACCTGGAATACTGTGTGCAGTTTTGTCTCCACATTTAAGAAAGGATATACTTGCGCTGGAGGCAGTGCAGTGAAGATTTGCTAAATTGGTCCCTGGTATGAGGGGGTTGTCCTGTGATGAGAGGATGAGTAAATTGGGTCTATCTTCTCTGGAGTTTAGAAGAATGAGAGGCAATCTATTGAGACGGCGATTCTGAAAGGGCTTGATAGAGTAGAAGCTGAGAGGTTGTTTCCGCTGGTCAGGGAATCTAGAACGTGGGGGCACAGTCTTAGGATAAGGGGCCGATAATTCAGGACTGAGATGAGGAGAAATTACTACACTCACAGGGTTGTGAATCTTTGGAATTCTCTACCCCAGAGGGTTGTGGATGCTCCATCGTTGAATACATTTAAGGCTGGGATAGATAGATTTTTAGTCTCGCAGGGAAACGAGGGATATGGGGAGCAGGCAGGAATTTGGATTTGAAGCCCAAGATCAGCCATTATCGTATTGAATGGCGGAGCAGGCTCGATGGGCTATTTGCTCTACTTCTGCTCCTATTTCTTGTGTTCTTGTGTGATCGGATGGCAGATGGAAATCATTAACCATGTATACAGTAGGTAATCCTTGTTGCTGAGCAGCCACCCTCTAGCTTGAGATGGTGGCTCGAAGATGGCTGGAACGGCTGGCTAGCATAGGATGTAAGCATGATGACTGCTGCCAGGATAACAAGTATTTACGAATATGATTGTCCAGGCATGGTCGAACACCAACTGTACTTTCAAACAGTGGAATCCTATGTAGTTCCAGTACATCTTTCCATTGAGATGCAGTATCCACAGATCCACGTGCATGCAATCAATGGCTCTCTGCAACATGGGGAAGCCCGCTATCCTGGCAAAGCCACATGCACACTCCTCTTGATATTCCCTGATTTCAGAGAAGACAACGAAGTCCCCTCTCCTGGTGTACAGGGCCTCGGTGACCTCCTGGTGCTGCGATGGACGGTGAACTGAGATATGTGTTGTCGGCTCCAGCCTGGAAGGATTTGTGGGGTAAAATTTGAGGGCCACTGGCAGCACCTTCCTTACCCAGCTCTGCAGCTGCAAGTTCAACTTGAGGAGGTGGCACACTTCTGTGACCATCTTCTTAGTGAAGCTCAGCCACCACAGAAGTGCTGTCTGAAGGTGGGTAAAGTCTCCAGTTGAGAGCCCTCCTCCTCCCTCTGTGAACAATTTCTCCTCTCTGTTGCCTCTGCTCCATCTCCCTGGCATGTTCTCTAACAGGTTTATTAACAGCTAAACAAGTATATACAGTACAGAGCAAACTATTTACAGAACATTCGTCTGGGTGCTACAGTTGCAGAGAGTCTCTGGCTTGTAGTCATATGACTGCATCCTGGTACTCAGCTCATGAGCATACTGAGCTCTCAAAGGGATATCACTCTCAAAGCGATCATACAACATCCCCTTTCTTTCCAAAGATAAGTCTCATATACTACAAGTAAAAACACACAAAATTAGATAACATCAAAATTAGTTATATGGGATATAGATTATAAAATTTACAGGTATAAAGATAAAGATTGTGAAATTTACAAATATAGAAGCTTAAGAGTCCATATATCATTTTGGTGGTTTGACAACTCTTGCTCGTGGAATTTACATCTGTTTTTTCTGACGTTTCTCCCTCTCTCGCTCAGTTTCTGTTGCTCTGCCTTCAGCCTGCTAATATACTCTGTTGCTATTCTCCAGATGACCACTTTTGAGGCCTTGTCATTCTTGGAAAGTTCCGACACCTCATCTCAAAGAGCCAACAGGCAATGCTTCAACTTATTCCTCCTCTGCCTCTTCAGGACATTACGTGTCCTTCGCCTCTCCTCATCCTCCGCGTCTGAAGGCCTGGGGCTCAAGGCTGAGGACTTGTTGGGGGTGGAGTACTTGGCCTCATGGAGGTACCTGTCCGTTCTGGCTTGTTGTCATGGTGGCAGCTCTCTAGAGAGCAGAAGTGAGGGCACGGCATGGTTGTGCTTTCTCTGGATTCCCAAACTGCACCGTTTGATGCTGGTCAGAGTCTGCGAGCGGGTTCCGGTCCTTGGAGATTTGCCCTTGGTAATGCTCCCCACTGCCAGCCTTTGCTTCTCAGTAGTGATAATGTCAATCTCTTCTTCTGAGTCACTGGAGCATGAGGAAACATTGCTTATTGACAAAGAACTTCCACCATCTGAGTTTAGATGTTCATTCTTTGGGTGTGGCATCTCTGAGAAGGGGTTGATACTTTCCAGTTGATACTGAGATCCTGGAGGAACTGTGACTCAAAGCGGGTACCCTTGGACTCTTCTCCTGTCATGGGCACCTTGGTCATGATGCTGAGGTCCTTACACACTGGTAGTTGCCACTGCTGGTCCGCTCGTGTCTACCAGTTGAATATTTGTGGTTTCCGTGCTGACTTGCCATATCTGCATTGCATTGTTAGTTTGCCACTGCAAGGGATGGGTGACCCATTGTATGCAGATAACTTTGCAGTTGTCGATTGTATCATTGATTTCCAACGACTCCAGCCCATATCCTTCAGGATTCGGACTGGTAGGATATTTGCACTGGTGCCAGTGTCAATCTTAACCCTGAGTGTATGTTTGCCAGATTTCTTTGGGCACATGATGTTGATAGTAGCGAAAGCTTCCAGTTGTTTAACTTCATCAATACAATGTGCCAGGTTCACAACGTGAAATGCCTGCCCATCGTTTAGCTGAGAATTACATCTCTCGGAGTCTTGTCTCAGGTCTGTTTCGCTATGGACTTCGTGTATCGGCTTATGTTTACGCAGGGCACTTGCACTTTCCTTGCTGCCGTTGCCCTGTTGCTGCATCTGTCATCTGTTTGTCTGTGTCTTGCTGTGACTTCTGGCCATGTCTTTGGAGCCATATTTCTTGCATAGGCGGGCCCAGTGTCCTTTTGCACTACATGCCTTGCACAGATCTTGAAATGCAGGACAACTTTGTGGTGAGTGGGACTTAACACATTTACCACACAGCTTGCTTGCTTTTTTTTGAGCTGGCTATCATGCTGATACTGTTGGCTGCACCTATTGCTTGCTGATGCTGCTGTCCAGCAACAATGGTTTTATATTTCCTGCCATCTTCTCGCAGTGCAGCAATGCTGTAACCTTTCGTTTTCCTCAAGAGATCTTTCTGAAACATTTCAATGGGTGCTGAGACACTTACCAGCTCCATGAGTTGTTCTGAAAGCTCAGTTTCCGAAAAATCACATCTGTTGCCCTTACTACGAGATCTACTGATGAACTGATCTGTTGATTCCTGTGGCTGTTGCCTATAAGACATCAATTCCAGGTGGTGAATTCTAAAATTCACTCTTAATTGGAGCTGATCTTTAGCACTTTCCATATATTTGTGGAATCTTTCTGGTCCTCTTCAGATAAGCCAGAGGTATTGATTCTGTGTAATCCCTCATTTCTAACTGCTATTAGTATTTTTAGAGCCTGTTTCACTGGTTCTGAAATCACTTAGTCTGTGAAGTATAACTGCATTCTTTGTTTGAAAAGTTTGAACTCGGATAGGATATCCATAGCCTTCGGTTCATGCTGGGAAATTTGTTATCCACCTTCCTGCTGTTCTTTTGCTTAAAACTTGCTTTAAGACTTGTTCGATGATTCTGCACTGTTTCCCTTTTAAGAAACGCTCTGTTATTTCGACTAGCTGCTTGGATTGAGAGGAGCAGGTCTTTGACAGTGCTCTGTGTTTATCTTGCTTGCAGCACTTAAGCTTGTCTGTTTACACAGCTGTTCATTCGGTAGTTCAATTGCTTTTTGCTGGAGTTTTTTAAAATCTGTTCCTGGGATGTGGGCATTGATGGCTAGGCCAGCATTTATTGCCCATCCCTAATTGCCCATGCAAAAATGGTCATGAGCTGCCTTCTTGAATCACTACAGTCCATGTGGGGTAGGTACACCTACAGTTAGGAAGGGAGTTCCAGGATTTTGACCCAGCAACAGTGAAGGAACGGCAATATAGTTCCAAGCCACGATGGTGTATGGCTTGGAGGGGAACTTGCAGGTGATGGTGTTCCTGTGCATCTGCTGCCCTTGTCCTTCTAGGAGGTAGAGGTTGTGGGTTTGGAAGGTGCTGTCCAAGGAGCCTTGGTGCGTTGCTGCAGTGCATCTTGTAGATGGTACACACTGCTGCCACTGTGGAGGGAGTGAATAATTGTTGATGGGGTGCCAATCAAGCAGGCTGCTTTGTCCTGAATGGTGTCGAGCTTCTTGAGTGTTGTTGGAGCTGCACCCATCCAGGCAAGTGAAGAGTATTCCATCACACTCCTGACTTGTGCCTTGTAGATGGTGGACAGGCTTTGGGGAGTCAGGAGGTGAGGTACCCGCCGCTGGATTCCTAGACTCTGACCTGCACCTGTAGCCACAGTATTTATATGGCTACTCCAGTTCAGTTTCTGATCAATGGTAACCCTCAGGATGTTGATAGTGGGGTTTCAGCGATCATAATGCCATTGAATGTCAAGGGGAGATGGTTAGATTCTCTCTTGTTGGAGATGGTCATTGCCTGGCACTTGTGTGGCCTGAATGTTACTTTCCACTTATCAGCCCAAGCCTGGATATTGTCTGGTTCTTGCTGCATTGTTGTGCTGCACTGCTTATCAAGACATGGCCATTGACACAGTTCCTGCCGGAAGTTGTCGGAACTAGACCCCACCATTTTTTGGTCACCCAGCTCCCTTCGGAACAAAACCAGCACCCTCATAGATCTGCATTCTGTGTTCAAAATGTTTTGAGTTCTGGCACTTATGGATGCATTGTTCATGTATGTACTAACTGACTTCACATTTGAGGCCCACTTGAGACCATGTATATGCTTAAATTACAACCTGCGTACTGTAACAGCCTAAGAATAGAGGACTGAGAAAAGGCAATTAAGTCCATTCAGCTCCCCATATCCCGATCTTGTTTTATGACCTTTTCAGACTATTTTCTGCTTTCTCCTACCATCTTCTGCTATCTCTGCAGCAGAAGTTAATCTGTTTCATTTTTAAATCAGTTGCTTTATTTGTTTTCTGTACAAAGTAACATTAGCATATTTGGGGCAGAACACAATTGTTCCCAGCCCACGTGTATATTCATTATTAACTTCAAGTAGTTTTGCTCAGCATGCTACATCCCACAAAATGATTCAATTCCTTTTAAACATTTGAACTCAAATCAGTATTTACTGCACTAAGCTGGTAAAGTCCAGGCACCTTCCACCAGGGAATAAGGAAAATCAAAGAGGAAGTTGTTACAAGGCTGTTCATGGGCACCTTGAGGGTGGCTAATGATCAAACATTGGTAGAGATTGGGAGGAGCTTGCACCCCTAATAACCTCAACTGAAGGATATACATGCCCTTGAAAAATGGCTACAATATTAGTGTGCAACAATCTTTTTAAAATGAGAAGCAAATAATCTCTACCATTGCCACATTCCACCAATTCTGTTCTAGTCTTAAAGAAATGTCAGTAGATTTTTTATAGTATTGCCTTCCCTTCATAAATCCTTATTGTCTTGGGACTATTGCTTTACTCTTGTTGAATTGCTTCCTTTACAATGATTCCAAAAATTATCCTAATTTAAATGCCATGTTGAGAGACCTATATATCTGAGAATGATGCTGTGGTCTTTTTCTAAAAGAAAAAGGCATATCATTAGTTTCTGTCAAACTTTTGGTACCACTGGAATGAGCTGCTTATGTCTAATGCTGTTAATTTGACACACTGCAAAAATGTTTCTTGTCATTTCAGCAATCTCAATGTGACTTGCTTCATCACAAACCTTATTTTATCCTGTGTTATCTAATGCATATATGTCAAACATCAGAGCTTCACATTGGCAGTCAGTCTTGTCAGTGGCAGGCCTGGCAAATCAATATTTTTGTACCTGAGACATTCTTGTTTCAATTCACCACAGAGTGCTTCAAAATTTTATTGTGTGCCCACGGAGTATGCACAAATGGCAACAACTTGTGAGCATGAGCAAAACTGCACACATGTGCAGCACTCTGTGGATTTTCACATGTATGAATAAGCAGAGTTGTTCATCTTGGAATCCTTTGCTGACTCAGTGCAGGTACTCATTTGTCTCAACTGTACAACACATACTTCACATGCCTATTTAGATCTCAGTTCAATGGAGAAAGTTGTTTCCAACCCAGTGAAGCTGGAGTTCAGAATATTTTATTTACAGGGTCCACAGGCAAAGTAGAGGACTTTAAAGGAGGGAGCATGCCTTTGTGAGAAACTCCAGGTGTGGTGAACAATGACGATTTTAAAGGAGTTGTGAGGCTTGGATCAAGGTGGGGTCCTATAAGGAGGAGAAGATAAAAGAGGAGTTGGGGAGAGGGTACGGTGTAATTTGGTGATAAGGTCACACCGCCACCGTAGAGGTTTCACTGGTGGATGGTGGTAAGTATAGCTAGGTGGGGTGGCTTCACGAACAGACAATGCATGTATGTAAATGCAGAAAGTGTGGTGAATAAGTTTGGTGAGCTACAAGCACAGACAGCAGTATGGGAATATGATGTAATGGCAATAATGAAAATGGGGCTTAAAAATGGTGCGGACTGGGTGCTTAATATACAACGATATAAAGTGTTCAGAAAAGATAGAAAAGGAAAAAAGGGAGGTGGGGTGGTAGTACTGATCCGGGAAGACATTGTAGTGTTGGAAAGAGGGGGAAGGACAGAATCCATTTGGTTAGAGTTGAGAAGAAAAAAGGGTATGATCATGCTACTAGGGGTATTCTATCAACCTCCTCCAAATAGTGAGAAGGAGATGGAGGAGCAAATCTGCAGGGAAATCACAGAGATGTGAATGAACTATAGACTGGTGATATTGGGAAACTTAATTACCCAAATATCAATGGGGATAATTTTAGAGTAAAGGGAAAAGAAGGAGAGGAATTTCTGGATTGTGTTCAGGAGAACTTTCTTAGATTAGATTAGATATACAGCACTGAAACAGGCCCTTCGGCCCACCGAGTCTGTGCCGAACATCAACCACCCATTTTTTATACTAATCCCATATTCCCAACAAACATCCCCACCTGTTCCTATATTTCCCTACCACCTACCTATACTAGTGACAATTTATAATGGCCAATTTACCTATCAACCTGCAAGTCTTTTGGCTTGTGGGAGGAAACCGGAGCACCCGGAGAAAACCCACGCAGACACAGGGAGAACTTGCAAACTCCACACAGGCAGTACCCGGAATAGAACCCGGGTCCCTGGAGCTGTGAGGCTGCGGTGCTAACCACTGCGCCACTGTGCCGCCCTATCCATTTCTTGATCTGTATGCTCTCAGCCCAAATAAAAAGGAGGCATTGCTGAATCTGGTGCTGGGAAATGAGATGAGCTAAGTGGACCAAGTGTCTGTGGGGGAGAACTTGGGTAAGTGTGATCATCGTATCATAAGATTTAGACTCGTAATGCAGAAAAACAAGGAACAATATAAGGTAGAATGGCTAGATTGGAAGAGGACTAATTTCAAAGCAATGAGAAGGGATATGGCCAGCATAAAATGGAACCAAAGATTGACAGGAAAAACTGACACCAAAAATAAGGCTTCTTGGATGATGAGGAAGATAGAGATTATGATGAAACAAAAGAAGAGGGTCATGCATGTCATGTGAAATCTTAAAGTAAGAGCCAGGCTAAATAAAATAAGTTGCCAGCAGAGGTGAAGGGGAAAATAAGACTGGCAAAGAGAGAATATGAGAATAGAATGGCAGTGAACATAAAAAGAAACTCACAAATCCTCTACCAGCATGTAAATAGTAAGTGGGTAGTAAGAGGTCGAGTGGGGCCTATCAGGAACAAACAGGGTAATATATGCTTAGAGGCACATAGCAAGGCTAATATATTTAAGGAGTACTTTGTATCAGTGTTTACTAACGAAGGGGAATCTGACAAAATCTCAGTGGAAGCAGAGAGAGTAGAGGTAATGGATAGGATAAAAATTGAGAGGAAAGAGGTACTGGAAAGGCTGGCTATGCTTAGGGTAGATAAGTCACCTGGTCCGATGGCTTACATCCCAGGTTGCTAAAGGAGGTGGGTATGGAGATAGCAGAAGGGCTTGCCATAATCTTCCAATCTTCCCTGGATGCAGGGGAAGTGCCAAAGGATTGGAGAGTGGCAAATATGCCAAACTCATTCAAGAAATAGTGTGAGGACAGTCCTCGCAACTACAGGCCAGTTAGTTTAACATCAGTGGTGGGTAAGGTTTTAGAAATAACAATCAGGGAAAAAATCAACATGCACTTGGAAAGGTTTAAGTTAACTAAGCATAGCCAGTGCAAATTTGTAAAAGGCACATCATGCTTGACTAATCTAATTGAATTTTTTGATGACGTAAGAGAGAAGATTGATGAAGGGAATGTGGTGGATGTTGTCTATATGGATTTTAAGATAGCGTTTGATAAGGTACCACATAAAAGGCTATTAGCAAATTGAGGCTCATGGAATAGGAGGGGCAGTGTCCAATTGGACAAAAACATTTGCGTGAAAAGAGCGAGTTGTGGTAAATGGTTGTTTTTCAGACTGGAGGATGGTAGACACTGGTGTTCCCCAAGGGTCAGCGTTAGGACCACTGCCTTTTTGCTATATATAAATGACTTGGATCTTGGAATACAGAGTCGCATTTCAAAATTTGCCGATGATACCAAACTTGAAGGAGTGGCAAACAGCCTGCAACAGGACATAGATAGGCTAGCAGAATGGGCAGACAAGTCATAGTGACAGATGGCATTTAATACAGAAAATTGTGGGTGATACATTTTAGCAGAAGGGATAGGGCGAGGCAATATAGACTTAAAGGCACATTTCTAAAGAGTGTGCAGGAACAGAGGGACCTGGGGATGCATGTGCATCAATCTTTGAAGATGGCAGGACATGTTGAGAGAGTGTTAGCAAAACCTATAGGATCTGGGGCTTCATAAATAGAGGTATTGAGTACAAAAGCAGGGAAGTTATGCTGAACTTTTATGAAGCTCTGGTTAGGCCCCAACTGGAGTGCTGCGTCCAGTTCTGGTCATCACACTTTAGGAAGCATGTGAGGGTCCTTGAGAGTGTGCAGAGAGGAGATTTACCAGAATGGTTCTCGGGATGGGGGATTTTAGTTACAAGGTTAGATTGGAAAAGCTGGTGTTGTTCTCCTTAGAGCAAAGGAGATTGAGGGGAGATTTGATAGAGGTGTACAAGATTATCACAGGCTTAGACAAGGAAAAACTGTTCCTATTAACTTATGGTACAAGGACTAGGGGACTCGGATTGAAGGTTTTACGCATGAGATGCAGGGGGAATGTGAGAAAGAACTTTTTTATGCAGCAGGTGATAATGACCTGGAATTCACTGTCCACGAGGACAGTGGAAGCAGAGACAATCAATTATTTCAAAAGGAAATTGGATGGACACTTGAAGGAAATGAACTTGCAGGGCTACAGGGATTGAGTGTGAGAGTGGGACTGACTGGATTGCTCTGCAGAGAGCTGGCTTTGTCTAGCAATCATGGATATAGAGATTCAGTGCAGCTGACAGTACTACAGTGCTTACAGTTCAATGAATCCCAAAACAAAATATCTGAGCAATTTAATCTTTCAAATATCGACTGGAAGAAAGAAAATACTTTGAATAGGAAATGAGTATTTTTAAAAGGAAAATTATTGAATTATAAAGAATTAGGAATATGGCAGATATAAAGTGTGTTTATTGTGCAAAGAGGCAGCTTACTTCTTAAGTTATTGCAGAAACAGTCTGTTATTGTCAGCAATAGCATTACCATCAAGCTGGGGGATTAACCCTGGGCTGATGTCACTGACATGGCTGATATTTGTAATTGGCTCCGTTTTATTTCTTTGCTTGCCACACATGTAGGCACAATAATAACTGAAACTAGCGGGAGGTGAAGATGTTGAAATCTAAGTTTGGTCACCTTTGCATTGGAGGCAAAATGGTTGTTTAAACCAGATTGTTGTATCTAGGTTGTAGATATGTATAGTTTATGTCCCAATTCTAACCATGTTAAGTATTTTGTAGAGTGATCACAGCTGTTTGCTCCAGGTGCAGCTTCTATTTGCTTCTATTGCTGGTTGTCAGTGGGCAGAATGCTGTCTAATCTAGCTGGATATGATTTATTAAATTAGAAACATCTTTGTTCGAACAGAAATTGTGCTGGAATAGACAGATGGCTGTTTAGTGAAGGTGACCAGAAGAACAAATTTCAGCCCATGCACTGCATATTTTATCCCATGAGGGGCACGGGTTATCTCTTCTAATTAAGGTTGATAAAATAGCTGATAATGCCAGGAGCTTAGTAAGTGTCACCTTCCCTGGGATGGCATATTTATTCCCTCTTATTTATTTTCTGGTTCCTATTACATTTCATACAAACTACAGCCCATATTAACCTCTCTGTTGAAAAAAAGATCTGTAGACCTCCATTGTAATTCATTTCAAATCAATAATATAGGACAGGTTCATTTTAGTACTCTGGGAGCATATTATCTAGAGAGCATAAATTTATTATTGCTTGTTTTAATTAATTCATCTGCCTAGTTCTATAATAGGGCACTGAAGCAGCTTTTTTAGTGTGCGGGAGTGAAAACTTTCAGCTGTGCAGGAGTTGTTTGAAAGAAAATAGTTGGAAAAACTAAAATCTTGATGGCTGAGTAGTCTAAAGGTCAAAACCAGGGCCTCAATTTCAACACCCCTTTCCCCCCACCTCCCAGCTGACGAGCAGGAGAGGTTTGAGGAGCCCAATCCCCAACCCCAACCCTTTCCTGCCTATTTAACTTTTTACAAACACAAATCAGGCCAACAATGAGACTCACAATGAAGGCAGCCATGGGTCTTATTAACATTTAAAAGTCACAGATGACATCTTTCTCACAGTGACTTAACATTAAATCAGATGGGCTGCCCGGCAGCAGATCCAAGCTGGGAGGTGCCAACAGGCCAAGATAAGTCCAAGCACAGCAATTTTAGCACTCCTTGTACTCCCTCCAGACCTCAGAAGTAAGCCTTTGACCTCCTACAGCCCGATCACACCTCCAATGTCCTGGCTCTCTCCAAACACCACCTCAGTCTCACTGTCCTGGTTCCCCTCCCAAACCCTCTCACCCCATCAGTCAGATAGATGCTCACGGCCTTCAGCCTCTACTGACTGCCAGTGAACATCACAACAAATCCCTGGCTGCAGCCTCTTACCACTAGTTTGCGGTGCCACCCTTACTCGTCCAGGCTGCATGCCAACTTATTATTTTAATGAGGCCCTGCTATTAAGATTGTGTTTTGTGGTACTACCCCCATGCTAAATGGTATAGACTGAACAGATCTAGCAATGCAAAACTGGGCATCCATGAGGCGCTGTGGGCCATCAGCAGCAGCAGAATTGTACTCAACCACAATCTGTAGCCTCAGGGCCCGGCATAGCCCCCACTCTACCATTACCATCAAGCTGGGGGATTAACCCTGGTTCAATGAAGAATGCAGGAGGGCATGCCAGGAGTAGCACCAGGCATGCCACAAAATGAATGTCATCCTGGTGAAGCTACAACCCAGGACTACTTGTGTGCCAAACAGCATAAGTAGCATGCAATAGACAGAGCTAAGGGATCAACGGATCAGATCTAAGCTCTGCAGTCCTGCCCCATCCAGTCGTTAATGGTGGTGGGCAATTAAACAACTAACTGGAGGAGGTGGCTCCACAAATAACCCCATGCTCAATGATGGGGTAGCTCAGCACATCAGTGCAAAAGATAAGGCAGAAGCATTTGCAACAACCTTCAGCAAGAAGTGCCGAGTTGATGATCCACCTCGGCCTCCTCCTGAAGTTCACATCATCACAAATGCCAGACTTCAGCCAATTTGATTCACTCCATGTGATATCAAGAAATGACTGAAGGCATTGGACACTGCAAAGGCTATGGGTCCTGACAACATTCCAGCGATATTACTGAAGACCTGTGCTCCAGAACTATCTGCACCCCTAGCCAAGCTGTTCCAGTACAGCTACAACACTGGCATCTACCTGGCAATGTGGAAAATTGCCCAGGTATGTCCTGTACACAAAAAGCAGGACAAATCCAACCCGGACAATTACCGCCCCATCAGTCTACTCTCGATCATCAGTAAAGTGATGGAAGGGGTCATCAACAGTGCTATCAAGCGGCACTTGCTTAGCAACAACCTGCTCAGTGATGCTCAGTTTGGGTTCCGCCAGGGCCACTCAGCTTCTGACCTCATTACAGCCTTGGTTCAAACATGGACAAAACAGCTGAACTCAAGAGTGAGAGTGACAGGCCTTGACATCAAGGCAGCATTTGACCGAGTATGGTATCAAGGAGCCCTCGCAAAACTGGAGTCAATGGTAATCAGGGTGAAAACTCTCCGCTGGTTGGAGACATACCTAGTGCAAAGGAAGATGGTTGTGGTTGTTGGAGGTCAATCATCTCAGCTCCAGGACATCACTGCAGGAGTTCCTCAGGGTAGTGTCCTAGGCCCAACCATCTTCAGCTGCTTCATCAATGACCTTCCTTCAATCATAAGGTCAGAAGTGGGGATGTTCGCTGATGATTGCACAATGTTCAGCACCATTCGCGACGACTCAAATACTGAAGCAGTCTGTGTAGAAATGCAGCAAGACCTGGACAATATCCAGGCTTGGGCTGATAAGTGGCAAGTTACATTTGGGACACACAAGTGCTAGGCAATGGCCATCTCCGACAAGAGAGAATCCAACCATCTCCCCTTGATATTCAATGGCATTACAATCACTGAATGCCCCACTATCAACATCCTAGGGTTTACCATTGACCAGAACCTGAACTGGAGAAGCCATCTAAATACCATGGCAACAAAAGCAGGTCAGCAACTAGGAATCCTGTGGCGAGTAACTCACCTCCTGACTCCCCAAAGCCTGTGCATCATCTGCAAGGCTTAAGTCAGGAGAATGATGAAATACTTTCCACTTGCAGCTCCAACAACACTCAAGAAGCTTGACACCATTCAGGACAAAGTAGCCCACTTGATTGGCACCCCATCCGCCACCTTAAACATTCACCCCCTTCACCATCGATGCACAGTGGCAGCAGTGTGCACCATCAACAAGATGCGCTGCAGCAACGCACCAAGGCTCCTTCGACAGCACCTTCCAAACCAATGACATCTACCACCTAAGATAAGGGCAGCAGATGCATGGGAACACCACCACCTGAAAGTTCTCCTCCAAGCCACACACCATCCTGACTTGGAACTACATCGCCATTTCTTCACTGTCGCTGAGTCAAAATCCTGGAATTCCCTTTCTAACAGCACTGTAGGTGTACCTACCCCACATGGACTGCAGCGATTCAAGAAAGCAGCTCATCACCACCTTCTCCAGGGCAATTAGGGATGGGCAATAAATGCTGACCGAGCCAGGGATGCCCACATCCCATGAATGAATTAAAAAAAAGATTGGCAGGGCCTCCACATATCCAACTTTAACAAATTCTTGATTGTCAAATTATTTGTTTTTAGATGTGTGACATTTAAAGATGAATTCACTGTAACTCGTCATCACTTACATAAAAAAAATCTTAAAGCTTTGTTCAAGATAGCATTATTAACAGGACAGCAAGAGATACTGATCACAAAGGTGAGGTTAGAGAATAAGATTTTTTTTATCAATAGAAATTAGTGTTTAAAATTTAACTGAAGGGAATAAATTAATTTCTGTTGCTGAGGTTTGGAGTAATCTGTGACCAGATAACTTATTTTTCAGGCTCTATCTCTTTCTGAACATATTAAATTTGGCTTTTAATTATAGATTATAGAAATGGTTTTATTTATTAATTTTATGGCAGATCCTATGCCTTAGGTTGTCACATTTTTAATCAAAAATTAGATTTTTAAAAATCGGAACATTTATTCCGTCAGCTTTTATCTAAATGGTAATGCAGTGAGTTCTAACTGAGCATGGGGAAATGCATTTACTGAAGTACCAGCCATGGCAGCCTTTAAATAACCAGATGCTGCTTTGAATTCAAAAGTGGCAAATGCATTTCAAAATATCCATGTTTGCAAATTCCTTGCTGTGTTATTCTTTTGAGCTACACCTGAATAATATAGTCTTGTTTTATCGTGAATAATTTATCAAAATTTAAAAACACTGCTATCTTCAGCAATCAAAACATTATTAAAATTGCAAAAGCTGTAATGCGTCCTGGCTATGTAATATTGGTGCTTGAAAGAAAGCAGAACCTAATGTGAAACTATTCTGGTTGCTAGATAGAGCTCAAAGCTGACCACTGTGCCTAGTGCACACAGGACATATGTGTAAATAAATAGATAGATAGATTGATTCCAATCTGCAACAACACCTCAGTAATTTGGTGGAATAGTGTCAGGCATAAAATTATTTCAAGGTAATATTAGAGGAAAAATATGTCTGCCATTCAGTTTCTGATAAATATTCTTCTCATATTAGCTATCAACATCCCAGTGAATCTATAAAGTGAAGTGTCATTAAATGTGCAATGAAAAAAAATGGTATTATCAATCAACTGGTAAGTAGTGGTTCATTGATTTTTTTCCATCTTAGCTGAAAACATGTACTGTTCTCCTTCCAGAAGACGAGGGGAAGCAGTGATGTGTTTCCAAATATTAACTTACTGTTGTACTTTTTTGGCTAATTATCATATGATAAAAATGCCATCACATGAACCATCATCTGTTAAAAATTACATGACAGATAGGAATTCACACAATGCATCACAGCTGCTAGAGGATAACATCTCTGATTTTTTGTGATAGCGTTGTGCTTATCCCGCAACTTTGCGATCCCTTAACTGTCACTCTCTAAAGTTTTGTCAGCTTTGCTACTTGTTCAGGAAACAGGTACTTCTTGTTTTTGTGCTGCCTTAGTGCCAAGATATGTTTTAAAAAGACTATCTCAGCAGTAGTCAGGATCTCATAATATGTCTACTATTTTTAGCATTACTGGCACATGAAAAGCAACTGACTGTCAGTGCTTTACATCACTGCATCTCTGACAAGGAAACAAATATAGAAAACATTACTGCAAAAAGACAGAAAAGAGTACTCATTGTCCTCTGGAACATTAATGCACTTCAAATTGAGCTAAAACTATGTAATACAATAAACACATTTTAGTTGATAAGATCCTAGATCTCTTACTCTTGGGAATAAAATAACTTTAATATTATTCATTATTTAATAATCCTCTGTTGGTGCTATATCATCTGAATTTTGTCACTTCACAGATCATGGTATGAGTAGGATAACATTTTATGCAGTGAAGGTTAGCCAATTGCCCCTTCAATACCAGCTGAACGCTTGATACCATTCCATATGTCGGCGTTCATCTGATATGCATCGCACGTTCCCGTGGTTTGGAGCCCACCATTGCCTGGTCATGGAATCCCAGCAGTATCAGAAGAGGTGGCCAGACAGTTAAAAGGGACAGAAATGCACTAATGATCCACAATCCTGTATTACAAAGGATCCTGTTAAAACAGGCACAGCATAATTCCATATTTTCAAACTATCCACCCAAAGATCTCAGGAAATAATTACCTCGGTTTTGAGCCTGTGAACCAAGATATGTGCCCACTGATCCTCTCTGCCGTAATTTGTAGGGTTAGCTCTTTTATGTATTCATTGGCAGTTTTATACTGCAAAGCCCTGTAAAGTTGGAAGACTACAAGGAAGCCACTTGGAATTTAGAGAAACCCCTTTAAAAAGGCAAGTCTGGCTGAAAATTCTAGCAGCATGGCTTGGGAGCAGGTGTGTAACAAAATGCTCAGCAGAGTGAGTTAAAGGGGAAACAGTGGTGTGGTGGTAATGTCACTGAGCTACTAAGACAGAGGCCTAGTCTCAAATCCCACCATGGCAGCTGGTGGAATTTAAATTCAATTAATTAATATTTTAAAAATCTGAAATTGAAAGCTAGTCTCAGTAATGGTGCCGTGAAATGATCATTGATTGTTGTAAAAACCCACATGGTTCACTAATCTCCTTTAGGGAAGAAAATCTGCCGTCCTTACTTGGTCTGGTCTACATGTGACTCCAAACCTACAGCAACGTGGTTGACTCTTAACTGCCCTCTGAAACGACCTAGCAAGCCACTGAGTTGTCAAGGGCAAGTAGGGATGGGCAACAAATGCTGCCCTTGCCAGCGATGCCCACATCCCATGAAAGAATACAAAAAAAAGCATGACTGGATGGTTTATGTGTGATTTTGTGGTACTTTTGAAGAATATCTTCCATTGATAGATAAGCAGACACTGCAAAAGTAGAAATAAAAACAGTAAATGCTGGAAATATGCAACAGGTCAGGCAGCATCTGTGGAGAGAGAAGCAGAGTTAACATTTCAGGTCTGTGACCTTTCATCAGAACTGGCAAAGGTTAGAAAAGAATTAGCATTTAAGCAAATGAAGGGGATGGGGGGGTCGATGGTGGGGAAGAGAACAAAAGAGGAGATGTGTGATAGGGCAGAGGACAGAAGAGATTAAATAACAAAGCTGTCCTGGGACAAAGGCAAAGAGTGTGTTAATGCTGCAAAAGTAGATATGCAAACAGGCAGAAAAGAAAGACATGCAATTTTAATGAGACCTAACTGTTAACTTTTCCAGATGAGATTCAGCAGAGGAGAGGGAGGTGATAGTGGCACTAAATACCATTTCTGTCACCCCTGAAACTGCAGACTAGTGCTTCAAGAAGTTCAATGATCTGACAAGGGCAGGCAAGATTATATACCAGCTGCTATCCCTTTTCTTCCTTGTGCACCATGAGCACTAATGTATTGTTCACACTATAAAATTTACAGTTGCACAAGTAACCCATCACACTGTACTCTGTAACTCAGAGTAACTCCACAAAAAGCAGGACAAATCCAATCCGGCCAATTACTGCCCCCAACAGTCTACTGTCAACCATCAGCAAAGTGATGGAAGGTGTCGTCGACAGTGCTATCAAGTGGCAATTATGCAGCAATAACCTGCTCACTGATGCTCAGTTTGCATTCCGCCAGGGCCACTCGGCTACTGACCTCAATACAACCTTCGCCCAAACATGGACAAAAGAGCTGAATTGAAGAGGTGAGAGTGACTGCCCTTGTCATCAAGGCAGCATTTGACTGAGTATGGCATCAAAGAGCCCTAGCAAAATTGAAGTCAATGGGAATCAAAGGGAAAACGCTCCACTGGTTTAAGTTATATCAAGTACAAAGGATGATGGCTGTGGTTATTGGAGGTCAATCCTCTCAGCCCCAGGACATTCGCTGCAGGAGTTCCTTAGGGTAATGTCCTAGGCCAAACTGTCTTCAGCTGCTTCATCAATGACCTTCCCTCCATCGTAAGGTCAGAAGTGGGGATGTTCACTGATGATTGCACAGTGTTCAGTCAGTACCATTCACGAAATCTCAGATACTGAAGCAGTCTATGTTCACATACAGCAAGACCTGCGCAACATTCAGGCTTGGGCTGATAAGTGGCAGGTAACATTCGCGCCACACAAGTGCCAGGCAATGACCATCTCCAACAAAAGAGAATCTAACCATCTCCCCTTGACATTCAATGGCATTACGATCGCTGAATTCCCCACCATCAACAACCTGTGGGTTACCACTGAGCAGAAACTGAATTGGACCAACCATATGAATACTGTGGCTACAAGAGCAGGTCAGAGACTGGGAATTCTGTGGCGAGTAACTCACCTCCTGACTCCCCAAAGCATACCCACCATCTACAAGGCAATAGTCAGGAGTGTGATTCAAGAGTGCACTTGCCTGAATGAGTGCAGCTCCAACAACACTCAAGAAGTTCGACACCATCCTGGACAAATCAGCCCACTTGATTGACACCCCATCCTCCACCTTAAACATTCACTCCCTTCACCATCGCCACTTAGTGGCAGCAGTGTACTGCAGCAACTTGGCAAGCCACCTTGACAGCACCTTCCAAACCTGCAGTCTCTACCACCTAGAAGGACAAGGGCAGCAGATGCATGGGAACATCACCAACTGCAAGTTCCCCTCCTAGTCACACATCACCCTGACTTGGATCTGTATTGCCGTTCCTTCACTGTCACTGAGTCAAAATCCTGGAACTCCCTTCCTAACAGCACTGCAGGTACACCAGATGGATTGCAGCGGTTCAGGACGGCGACTCACGGGCACCTTCTCAAGGGCAATTAGGGATGGACAACAAATGCTGATCTTGCCAGCGACGCTTACATCCCATGAAAGAATAAAAAAAATGGGTCTTACTTAATGGAGTCAATTTTAATGGGTTGAGGGAACAATGTGTAGGGGCCTTGAAGCTGGTGGCGCACCTCCCCCACTCCCTGCCTGCCTCCCTGTAAATATAGGGGCCACAGTGTTAGGAAAGATTAGATTGACTTCTGTCAAAGAGCTGAATTGAAGAGGTGAGAGATTGTCTTTGGAATTTGTGGTATAAAGAAGACTGTGTACTTATGCTGTGCTTTGTTATTCATAGAAATTAGAGTCATACAGGAAAATGTGCACTTTGTGCTCATATATTCAAGCAGGTGCTGAAGACATGAATGGGCATGTAGGCTAGGGAGGTCTGATTTGATGTTCTAAAATGAAAACTAGATTAAACGATTTGGCATTTATTTTGAATGAATTCTGGGAGCTATGGCAAAGGTACTGTGTTAAATACATGCAAACAGTTCATTGGTCAGTTGTGCACTGATGCTCCTTGCAGCAATCACCGAGGATCTTTGGAGCCATGATCCTCCTAATTCTGTCTTATGTATATTTCTGCTTTCAAAGCAGCTAGGGCCAACTCCCAAGAATGTCCATGTCCAGGCCTTTTTGGATTGAAAAGGCATGAAATGGAGAAAAACTCAATTTAATGGGTTTGTACTGAATTATGTGGTCATGATGCATTGTTTTACGATATGGTATGATTTTGATATGTGCATGCTACTCTACTAGTTTTTCCAAATGCTACAATGCACAGCTTTTAACACAGGAAAAAGATGCTTAGACAACACAGAAATAGAATGTGGAACTAGTTACACTTTTGCATGCTGATGAATAGCACATAAAGGAACAAAATTATTTATCTTGCAGACAAATATGTATCTCTTGGATACTTTGTCAGATTAGAATGCAGAGACTATAAACACCCTGGAAAATCTAAATAAGTATTCGGTTCAGCAACTACAGTATACCAGAGGTTTTGTGATAAGTGAATTTGTTTTTGTGTTCTGAAGAATTCCCCTTTATGGATGTTTTTGCTGCTTTTTTCACCCAATGTTAGACGCTTGCTTTCTTGGTGTCAAATTTAAAGTGATATAAAAATGAAATAGGTAGGTGGTAGGGAAATATAGGGACAGGTGGGGATGTGGTAGGAATATGGGATTAGTATAAATGGGTGGTTGATGGTCGGCACAGACTCGGTGGGCCGAAGGGCCTGTTTCAGTGCTGTATCTCTTAAACTAAACTAAACTAAAACAAAATAAGGGGTTAAGTGGACAATTAACAGGTTTATTGTGTCTGGGTATGTCTTCCTTTTAAGCATGAAACATCTTTGTATACATAGAGTCCAATGGAAGAATGCATATTGCAGCAGCTATGTGCCACAACTATTATTATTCTTTTTTTTGCTGTTAAACCACCATTACCACAGAAGTGCATCCTTACCCGATGTTTTATCCATCCACCAGCTTTGTATATATCCTCCTTGTATCCATTTCCAACTTTCAATCAAAAGTTATGATTTTAGTGGTGTGCCTTAGACTAGGCTATTGGGAATACAGTAATGCAATGGACTCACATATAGCCAGAGTGGGGGAATGCAGATTCAATTTCACTTCCTTTCTCCCAATTTCACTGAGTTCATGCTACTTTGGAGAAGAAATGTTGGAGAAAAAATTGCTATTGCAGGGTGTGAGGCCCAGCCATGATTCTCCTTGTGCTGTTCAATCAAAGGGTAGTATTGCACACTGTTGTATTTTTGGCCAATGAGGCATGCCTGTAAAGATTTGTATGCATGTGAAGAACTAGAAGGAAATAGAGAGATTTTACAATTTTAGGAGAAAGGCAAAATTATTGAATTCGCCAGGAATGCAGCATTTCTGTTTCGTATATATCTTTGGGCGACCAACAATTGGATTGAGCCTGAATAAGACGGTCATGTTCTTATTACTAAAATAAGTTTGAACAGCCCAAGAGAATGTAACCTGTCAACTTTGAAAAATACAGTTTTGGAGGAGGATCTTCCTTTTCAGGGCAATGGTTCAACATGATGGGACTTCTATCAGTTCCACCTCAAACATTTAGCATTTTCTGCACTAGGGTTCATTCTATATACATGGTAGGTTCCTGGTGGTATTTCTGCTGTCAAATGGTAACCAGCCAGTGCAAGGGTGGCAAATACTGATGGTGGTGTAGCAGGGACACCACTGCAGAGCCACAAGGCATGACAATGGACCTTAAACGGGCAGAAATAGCCCAAGGATGCCAGCATCTTGGAGGTGATTGTTTTCACAACATCTTGCTGCTCTTGTCCTCGGTGATCAAGATCCTGAGGATGTAAAAATAAGCTTGTGAGTGGTTGTCGTACATCCTACAGATAGTACTTACTGCAGCCACAGTACACTGGTGATAGAGGAGGTGGTTACTGAGATCAGTGGTAGGGATGCAGATCATGCAAACTGATCTATCCTGGCTGATGTCAAGCTCCTTGAGTGTAGTTGTAGCTGGTGTAGTTGTAGCTACATCCGTCCAATCAAGGGGTGTGTGCATCACACTGCTGGCTAGAGCCTTGTGGATAGTGTATAGTGGATAGGCTTTGAGGTTTAGGAGGTGAGCCAGTTGTCACAGGGTACCCCACTTCTGCCCTCCTATTGTAGCCTCAGTGTTGATGTAGAAATTAGGTTTTTGATCAGTGGTAACTCCAAAGATGTTTATGGTTAAGGACTCAAGTGTAGTGTTCAGGGAGAGGTGATTGGACCCTTTCATGTTGGAGATACCTGGTTCTTATGTGACATAATGTTTCCCACCACGTCAGTCTAAGCCTGGATGTTGACCAAGTCCTGCTGAAGACTGGTATACATTGCTCCATCACCATAGAAGTTATGAATGGAGCTGAACACACTGGAATTATTAACCTGACCTTATGATAGAGAGAAGGTCATTGATAAAGCATTTTTTTTTTTTTAGATTAGATTAGAGATACAGCACTGAAACAGGCCCTTCGGCCCACCGAGTCTATGCCGAACATCAACCACCCATTTATACTAATCCTACACTAATCCCATATTCCTACCAAACATCCCCACCTGTCCCTATATTTCCCTACCACCTACCTATACTAGTGACAATTTATAATGGCCAATTTACCTATCAACCTGCAAGTCTTTTTGGCTTGTGGGAGGAAACCGGAGCACCCGGAGAAAACCCACGCAGACACAGGGAGAACTTGCAAACTCCACACAGGCAGAACCCAGAATCGAACCCGCGTCCCTGGAGCAGTGAGGCTGTGGTGCTAACCACTGCATCACTGTGCCGCCCTAATGATTGGGCTAAGGGCCCTTCTTTGAGGAGCTCCTCCAGTGATTTCATGGCTGAGATGATTATCTGCCATCAACTATGATCATCCTTCTTGTCAGGTATGACACCAGCCATGGAGGGTTTTCCCTTTGACCCACAGCAACTGACTTCACTTTTGCAGGAGCTCTTCGGGCCATACAGAGCCAGGTACCAGCTGTGACTGGGACAAACCAATTTAGTTATTATTGAGTGACACTGGACAACTCTTTTGATTTCCTTTTGTGGATTTCCAATGTGGAAAGTGGCACACTTTTGGCTATGAATGTGCTCACATGTGTGCTGCCTGCCATTTTTGGATGCTTTTGAGCACACTTTACGTCTGTAATACTGGTGTCGTGTCATCAAATTTATTGGCCAATGAGTCAATTTGGATTCCAACAAATGATATACCTGACACTGAAACAGATCGCTCAGTTAGGAACAAATGAAGGATGTGGGTCTCTGTATACTCTGCAGCTTGACAGTTAGCTAAGCAACCATCCACTAGTGCTTCTTCCTCAACTACTCGAAGACATAACAATGTAGTCCACAAAACACACAGGGAAGTTCATGACACACAAAGGGGAAGTGTGAGAGGTAAACCGTTGCACACTTACACAGGCAGTGCTGAACAACTGAGTAAAATGTATCACTTTTAATATGTCTTCCAATCTGTCATTCTTTCGTTGTTCAGAATATAAAACATCAGGGGGTATAATTTCCATGGGCTCCCACCTTAACTTTGTCAGTGATCAGCAGAAACCCCATTTGTGCTATTTCCCCAAGATCTTGGCTGATCTTCTGCGATGTAAGTTCAGGAGACCCCCAGGAGACATTTTACTCCAAGTTGTCCAAAAGCCAAGCTAATAAAATGGTGGATGTCCCATGTAGCACAAAAAGTGATATCAATTATAACCATTTTTGCTACTGGTAATAACTTGCATCTGATTGACTGTCTGTGTAGGCCTTTGTGGAGCAGTTAGAATACCTGTTTCTGGTGAACCTGAGCCTCCTCATACACTATTCTTTAGCCATACCTAGACAGCCAAATAGTTTGCTGTAGAGCCACAACCTGAGATGTTGTTTGCTTCCAATGTCTACGATCTGCTTGAGCTTCCCTCTTTTACACAAATGTGATATATTGGCGAAGGGCAGCTTTACCAATGCCTGTGGGCAAAAATGCCTTTGCAGGATTCAGTTCTTTCATGGCTGTTGTGATACTTCCTGATCTTTATGAAACTCAATAGTTCAATATCTAGCCTGGAGTAAAATACTCGGTTTTTAATTTGACTGTGCAATTATGGGGTGCTGCATGAGTTCATCATTTATAACCTCCATGCATGAGAAGGCTGAGGTTGACTAGTGAGGCTATGATTGAGACATTCCATCTGAGACCTCAAGGAATAGACCAGGGTGTCCAACCTTTTCGCGTAGGGGAGCCACATTACAATTTTTGTCATACATAGGGGGCCCGTGAGACAATTTCAGAAAGATAAAGGCATTAAAAATTTATCCTATTATGAATCAAAACAACAACAAAAGTGCATTTCTGTGAAAATTCTTTACATGAGGAAACTAATTTATTGACTTACTTTCTCGTCACTATGTTGGACACTGATTTCATGAGATACCTGGCATTTTTTTGCTTGCTCAAGTATTTAATGTTTGCCCGCACACTTGTAGTGATGTGGAGCATTCTGTCCATCTGTCAGGAGTAATCTTGATCACTCTCTCTCTCTCTTCTCTCTCTGTCTGTCTCTCTCTATCACTCTCTCTCTCTCTGTCCTTTCTCTCTGTTCCCCTCTCTCTATGCCTCCCCCTCTCTCTGCCCACCTCCCTCTGTTCCCCCTCTCTCTCTGTCACCCCTCTCTGTCTTCCCCTCTCTCTCTGTCCCTTCTCCCTCTCTCTGCCCCCTCTCTCTGTCCCTCTCTCTGCCCCACTCTCTCTCTATTCCCTTTCTCTGTCTCCTTATCTCTCTCTCTCTGTCTCCTCTCTCTGACCCACCTCTCTGTCCCCCTCTCCCTTTCTCTGTCCCCTCTGTCTCTCTCTCTCTCTCCCTGTCCCCCTCTCTCTCTCTATTCCCCCTTCTCTGCTGCCCTCTCTCTGTCCCCTCTTTCTCCAACCCCCCTCTCTCTCCATCCTCCCACCCCCTGCCCCCTCTCTCTCTCTGTCCACCCTCACTCTTTGTCCTTCTCTTCTCTGTCTCTCTCTCTGACAGTTGCAGAGAGCAGGAATGCTCAGCAGAGCAGCTTTATGGTTGGTCAGTTCTTTTAAAAATTGCAATGCCAGTTTCACAGCTGACAGGTGCTGAGAGCGGGAACAGTGGTTTCCGAAGTTCAGACAGCTTCAGGGTTTTCTGTCGAGCTTTTAAAAATAAACGTCGGAACACACCGGAAAACCCCAAATCTCTCTGAAGTTTGGACACCTCTGTTCCCGCTCCCAGCACCTGTCAGCTGTGAAACTGACATTACAACTTTTTTTAAAAGCCGATCTGGAAGAAGAAGGCAATGGGAAATTTCTCATCTCTGAAATTACCAATCGTGGACTTCAACATTTTTTTTTAACCATGGACACTGGTGTCCTTGGACAGACACATTGCCAACCCCTGGCAAGGATGAGGAATGGTCTGGTACTGTTTACATCTGCGAGCCGATGGAAACTTTTGGCAGGCCGGATTCTGGCTCAAGGTCAATATGTAGGACAACCCTGGGATAGACAGTCATTTGCATTTTGCTACCACTAACAGTGAAAGTCAAACTTTTCTGCCACAGGCACCGTCTAGGCATTCATAGGGGATAGTGCAGGAATCAACCATTAGTTTGGCTTATGGACAAGAAAGAAAAATCACACTTCCTCCTTCCTTTCCATTAGCCTTTTTAACTTCTTTTTTTGAAGAGTTTGGAATCTTCAGGAATTTCAAATACAGATGAGTAGTCGATTAGCTCTTTCTACTACCATTACGCATCAGTGAGAATGTTTGACACCAATTGCACAGTGTCCAGTACTGTTTGTGACTCCTCAGATACTAAAGCAGTCTGTGTCCACATACAACAAGACCTGCACAACATTCAGGCTTGGGCTGATAGGTGACAAGTAACATTCGTGCCACACAAGTGCCAGGCAATGACCATCTCCAACATAAGAGAATCTAATCATCTACCCTTGACATTTTAATGGCATTACCATCACTGAATCCCCCACCAGCAAATCCTGGTGGTCACCATTGACCAGAAACTTAACTGGAACAGCCATATAAATACTGTGGCTACAAGAGCAGGTCAGAATCTGAGAATTCTGCAATGAGTGACTCACCTCCTAACTCCCCAAAGCCTGTCCACAATCTACAAGTATCACAAGTCAGGAATATGATGGAATACTCTCCACTTGCCTGGATGAGTGCAGCTCCAACAACACTCAAGAAGCTCGACACTATCCAGGACAAAGCAGCCTGCTTAATCGGCACCCCATCCACCATCTTAAATAGTTACACCCTTCACCACTGACGCACAGTAGCAGCAGTATGTACCATCGACAAGATGCACTGCCGCAGCTCACAAACCTGTGGCTTCTACCACCTAGAAGAACAAGGGCAACAGATGCATGGGAACACCACCACCTGCAAGTTCTCCTCCAAGCCATACACCACCCTTACATGGAACTATATTACTGCCCCTTCACTGTTGCTGGGTCAAAATTCTGGAACCCCCTCCCAAACAGCACTGTGGGTGTACCTACACCACATGGACTGCGGCTGTTCAAGAAGGTGGCTCACCACCACCCTCCCAAGGACAATTAGGAATAGGCAATAAATGCTGGCCTTACCAGTGACACCCACATCCCATGAACGAATAGAAATAATGTCTCTTGTGTCTGTATCTTTGCTAGAATCGGCAAAGATGTGAATGTCAGTTCAATGTTTATCAAAAGCAATATAGTAGGCAAGATCTTGTATGTTATTCTAATAATATTTTATTTAAGATTTGAATGGGCCATTAAACTGCATTGCATTTTTACTTCTATTATTGATTGCATTGAAGAGTTTGTATGATAGCAGATGGAACATTTAAAGTACTCAAAAAAGCCAGAATCCATTCCAAGGTCATACTTGGTGACTGCTGACATGAATACGAAAGGAATAATAAGTCTTGTGTAAGTATGTGGCCCCAGCTGTCTACCATTACAAGATGTTGTTGGTGCTTTAGCACAAATTAATCATGTACCCTGACAGTTGCTGGTGTGGCAATTTCTCCTAAACTTATCCTCTTTAATTAAAAGTGGATGCTCTGTCTTTAGGCAGACAGTCTCTGGATATATGTCTGGTTTAATTGAGGCCAACAGTATGTCTATTCCACTGTGCCCATTTTAAGCACTCCTGGTCCCACTTGCAGTTATTATCTAGAAATAAGATTGTTGAGCAAAGCAATGATGATGACTGAAAAAGGCACTAACATATAAGCCTTTTTAAGTTAAACTGAATGCTTGTTTTTGTTTATCACTGCAATAATAATAAATTTAGATACCTTAGTATACATTTGAAATTTATTTTGTGAACAATAAGTATAAAAATGTTGACAAATCCTGATAGTGATGAATAGAATTGTCACCATCCACAGTAAAACAACATACGTTCCTTTTAAAATGTTATTTATTAAAATGCCAAGTGCACTGTTGTTGTTGCATTAGAAAGAAAAATAATCTCATTTCTGTGACTCAGCACACCAATGGTCACCAACAATTCGAATAGATTCTAAATATAGGAATAAATACTCTGTCACATTGAAGTCAGCATCATTTGAAATTTGTACATAGAAAAAGCTAAGCAACTAAATATCTGTGTGACATTTATTTGGAAGATCAGACAAGATATTTTGTCTACCACATGAATAGACTTACACATAAGGTTTATCTGCTCCTTTCCCAACAATCCTAGTTTCTTAACATAGTAACTGTTGGGGAGGGAAATAATTTGTTATGACTTCACAAACTTACAACAGTCCCCAAGGAAAGAATAAGGCAGCAGGAGCTCAGTACAAAATAATTGCTTTCCATAGTTACAGAAACTCCAAATCTACAGATCCATTAAGACCTATCTGGAAAATTGTCTGGAAAAATTCCAGCTCTATGTGACATTCTAGGACATAATATGCACTTGAGGATGGGTTTATTTAATTTTAATTCTCTGATCCCCATTGATTCGGACATCAGTGAATTAGCCACAAGTCTATATACTTCACAGATCTGCTGAGATATCTCATGCTATACTAAATATAGCAGTTACTCAAAGTATTCTACTAGTTTCCTGGCCAATTCAGTTTGATGGCTAAGCCCAAAACAACTGAAAAGCCCTGCTATAATCACAGGATAACTCTATTTATTTTTCACTTGTATTCAAGATGACAAAGTAACATTGTTGTTAGGTTTCAGCCAGAAAAGGTACCTTTTGGTCACAAGTCATTGCACCACTATTTTGAATTGGGCTGTCTAGGATGATTGTTATTCTTTGTTCAAACCTAGTTGCTAAGTTAATCACAACACTGGCCATTGCTGTTGTGGTGAACAACACTGTAGGAACCTACATGAAAATTTATGAGGTTGGCACCAAGATAGGAAGGAAAGTAAGTTGTCGATGACACCAAGATAGGAAGGAAAGTAAGTTGTCAAAAGGAGGTAAAAAATCTACAAAGGGATATAAATAGGTTAAATGAGTGGGCAAAAATTTGGCAGATGGCGTATAATGTGGGAAAATGTGAATTTCTGCACTTTGGTAGGAAGAATAGAAAAGCAGTATAATATTTAAATGGAGAGAGATTGCAGAACTTGATGGTACATGAATCACAAAAAGTTAGTATGCAGGTACAGCAAGTGATTAGGAAGGCAAATGGAATGTTGATATTTATTGCAAGGGGAATCAAGTATAAAAGTAGGGAAGCTGTAGAAGGCCTTGGTGAGACCTCACCTGGAGTACTATGTACAGTGTTGGTCTCCTTATTTGAATAGTGGGGTCATGCTTGCAGACTGAACGGAGGTGTTCCATAAAGCAGTCACTCAATCTGCATTTGGTCTCCCCAGTGTAGAAAGACTGCATTGTGAGCAGTGAATATTGTGCTAAACCCCATCAGATTCCGCATTCAAGAGATCATCTGCTGCCATTTCTGCCACCTCCAGCATGATGCCATCACCAAACACATCTTACCCTCCCCTCCCCCTTCAGCTATCCGAAGGGGCTGTTCCCTCCGTAACACACTGGTCCATTCCTCAATCACCCCCAATACCCCATTCCTTTCCCACGGCACCTTTCCATGCAAGCGCAGGAGATGCAACACCTGACCTTTTACCTCCTCCCTCCTCACCATCCAAGGCCTCAAACACTCCTTCGAGGTGAAACAGCGATTTGCGTGTACTTCTCTCAATTTAGTATACTGTATTTGCTGCTCACAATGCAATCTGTTCTTCATTGGGAAGACCAAATGCAGATTAGGTGACCGCTGTGTGAAACTCTTCCATTCAGTCCGCAAGCATGATCCCGAGTTTCCGATGGCCTGCCATTTTAATTCTCCACCTTGCTGTCATGCTGACATCTCTGACCTTGGCCTACTGCAGCGTTCCAATGAAGTTCAACACAAGCTCGAGGAACAGCATCTCATCATTTGATTGAAGGCACTTTAAGCCTTCTGTCAAACATTTGAGTTCAACAACTTCAGACTGTAATTTCTGCCCCCCATTTTCTTTCTTTTTCTTTGCATATTTTGGTCTTAATTTTGTTTTCTCTTTTTGCTTTTGGACAGCAGCTGTTTATCATTCTGCCATTCACTCCTCCTCTGAACACTTGTCCCGTTATTACTCCCTTTGGCCCTGCCCCACCAACTCTTGTAGCGTTTAATGTCTCCCATCTTCCGCCCTGTCACAGTCTTTCCCTTTTCTTTTTCCACCCTCCCCCATTTGACCTACTTAAAACCTAACTTTTCCCAGTTCTGATGAAGGTCATCGATCTGAAACGTTAACTCTGTTTTTCTCTCCACAGATGCTGCCAGACCTGCTGAGTATTTCTAGCCTTTACTGTTTTTATTTCAGATTTCCAGTATTTCCAGTATTTTGCTTTTGTATAAAATCTTTCTTCATGTTGCCTCTGGTTCTTTTTCCAATCACATTAAATCTGTGTCCTTTGGTTACTGACCCTTCTGCCACTGGAAACAGTGTCTCCTTAGTTACTCGGATCAAAACCATTCATGATTTTAAATACATCTATTAAATCTCCTCTTAATGTTCACTGCTGTAAGCACAACAATCCCAGCTTCCCAGTCTCTCCACGTAGTCCCTCAACCCTGGTACCATTTTAGTAAGTTTGTGTACTTTGTATATTGGACTCCTCAATGCCTGCACTGGTGAATGAGATTCCTGTGTGTTTGGAAAAGGAAAGGAAGGTAAAAGTTGCATGTGGAATTGCTGGACAATCCATTAATGATTTGACTGACCATATTATAACATAATGTATTAAAAAAAAAGTGTGGGAGCCACCAGCAGAGACACAGCAGCAGAGCACAACTCCACATCTCCAACAGCACAGGACATGATCAGAAAGAAAAATCGAGCTGTGGCATCACAGGGAAGCAGGTAGGTTATTGGCTGGGTGAGACTTCAGAGCTACAAACAGCGCGAGAGGGGAGAGAGAGTGGCGAGGCACAGGGAGTATCTGGTGAGTATTTTCTTACTTTATTATTTTCTTTTTTCAGATGATTTTTATTTTTTCTCCACCATTTAAGTCTATTTACGAAGTAGAAGCTAAAATACCAGTAATCGGTAGGTGGTCATTCGTTTGTTCATTCTATTCATAACCATTTTATTGTGTTTATTTAACTTGCAATTTTAATGCAGTAAATAAATAATTCGAGGATTGCCAGGACTGCTTACATCTGTTGAATGCACATCCTATGCCATGTGGGGACTCAAGGACCCTACCCATGTCCTGGACAAATACATGTACAGAAAGTGCCACCAAATGCAAAAACTCGAGCGCTGAATCTTGGACCTCGAGGAGCAGCTGGTGTCACTGAGGTACATTTGCAAGGACGAGACATACGTGGATAGCAGGAGGTGGTCACCCCGCAGCTTAAGAAAGCGCAAGTAGAGAGGGAATGGGTGGCTGCCAGACAGACAAGAAGGACAAGGCAGGTAGTGCTGGAATCTCCGGAGGGCATCCCACTTTCTAACTGATATTCAGTTCTGTGTACTGATGGGAGAGAGGGTTCCCCTGGAGAGTGCAGCGAGAGTTTTGACCAGAGAACCATGGGTGGCTCAGCTGTGCAGGGAGGGAGGAGAAAAGACAGGAAAGCAATCGTGGTAGAGGATTCTATAGTTAAGGAAACAGACGGGTGTTTCTGTGGTCGCAGACGTGATTCCAGGATGGTATGTTGCCTTCCTGGTGCAAGGGTCATGGATATCACCGAGCGGCTACAGAGCATTCTGGAGGGCAAGGTTGCACAGCCAGAGGTCGTGGTCCACATTGGTACCAACAATATGTGTAGAAGAAGAGATGACTTCCTGCAGGCTGAGTTTAGGGAGTTAGAAAAGAGATTAGCAAGCAGGACCTGAAAGGTAGTAATCTCTGGATTACTCCCAAAGCCAAGTGCTAGTGATTATAGAAATAGGACAATATACCAGATGAATGCGTGACTGGAGAGATGGTGCAGGAGGGAGGGCTTCAGATTTCTAGGGCATTGGGACCAGTTATGGGGAAGATGGGACCTGTATAAGCCAGATGGTCTACACCTGAAAAGGAATGGGATGAATATCTTTGCAGGAAGGTTTGCTAGTGCTGTTGGGGATGGTTTAAATTAGATTGGCAGGGGGATGGGAACCTGAGGGCAGTTTCAGATAGGACAAATTCAGAGCAGGGAACTGGAGGCAGAAAATTAACAAGTGACTCTGAAAAACAGAAAAAGCAAAGGTTAAAAAGTGTACAGCACAGGAATTTGGCAGTGTTAAAAGATATTTATTCAAATGCAAGGAGTATAGCAAATAAAACCGAGCAGCATGATATCATTGCTATAATGGAAATTTGGCTTAGAGGGGCAAAAATGGCAGCTCAACATCCCTGGATATAGAGTTTTCAGGCAAGATAGAGAGGGAGATAAAAAGGAGGGGGTGTAGCATTATTGGTTAAAGAATAAATTACAGCTGTGAGGAGGGATGATATGCTAAATGAATCATCAAATGAGGCCATATGGGTTGAGCTCAGAAATAAAAAAGGGACAGCCACACTACTAGGAGTGTACTATAGACCCCCAAATAGTGAGAGGGAGATAGAAGAACAAATATGTAGGCAGATTTCAGAGTGCAAAAACATTAGGGCAATAATAGTTGGGGAATTCAATTACTCTAATATCAACTGGGATAAAGCAGTGTGAATGGCACAGAGGGCACAAAGTTCTTGAACTGCATCCATAGAGAACTTTTTTTAGCCAGAACATAATAAGCCCAATGAGAGGGGGTGCAATTCTAAATTTAGTCTTAGGAAATGAAGTTCGGCAAGTGAATGAGGTAGCAACGAGTGACCATTTTGGCGATAGTGATCAAAATACAGTTAGATTTAGCATTATTATGGAAAAGGACAAAGATAGAACAGGAGTTCTAAATTGGGGGAAGGCAAATTTTACGAAGCTGAGAGGTGATCTAGCGAAAGTCGACTTGATACAACTATTGAAGGAAAATTAGTGATCACCACATTACAGGAAGGATATAATTGCTTTGGAGCAATCAAAAGCATTCAAAAGCAAGATTCTATGGGCACAGTGTATACATGTTCCCACAAAGGAAAAGGGTGGTACTGCCAAATCTAGAGCCCCCTGGTTTTCTAGAAGCATACAGGGTAAGATAAAACGAAAAAAGAAAAATTATGACAGTCACAAAAAAACTTAATACTTTAAAAGCCTAAAGGAGTATAGAAAGTGCAAGGGCGAAGTAAGAAAGGAAATTAGGAAAGCAAAGAGAGGAGATGAAAAATGATGGCAGGTAAAATCAAGGAAAATCCAAAGATGTTTTATCAGTACATTAAGAGCAAGAGGATAACTAAGGAAAGGGTAGGGCCTATCAGAGACGTACTAGGTAACTTATGCATGGATACAGGAGATGTGGGCAGGGTTCTTAATGAGTACTTTGTCATCACAAAGGAGAAGAATGATGCAGACATTGTAGTTAAAGAGGAGCAGTGTGAAATATTAGATATGATAAGCATAATAAGAGAATAAATACTAGAGGGTCTGGCATCTTTGAAAGTAGATAAATCACCAGAGACAGATGGTTTGTATCCCAGGCTGTTAAAGAAAGCCAGGGAGGAAATAGTGGCTGCTCTGAGGATCATTTTCAAATCCTCGCTAAATACAGGCAAGGTATCAGAGGATTGGAGGTCTGAAAACATTGTACCATTGTTTAAAAAGGGTGCGAGGGGTAGGCAAAATAATTATAGGCCAGTCAGTCTGACCTTGGTAATGGGCAAATTATTAGAATCAATTCTGAGAGATAGGTTAAACAGTCACTTAGAAATGGACAGATTAACCAGGGATAGCCAGCCTGGATTTGTTAAGGGAAAGTCGTGTCTTACCAACTTAATTGAATTTTTTGAGGAAGTAACAAGGAGGATTGATGAGGGTCGTGCAGTGGATGTTATCTACATGGATCTTAGTAAGGCATTTGACAAGGCAGACTGGTCAGAAAAGTAAAAGCCCATGGGATACAGGGCAAGTTAGAACCAAAATTGGCTCAGTGACAGGAAACAAAGGGTAATGGTCAACGGATATTTTTGAGAATGGAAAATGATTTCCAGTGGTGTTCCACAAGGCTCAGTGTTGAGTCCCTTGCTGTTTGTGGTTTATATTAATGATTTGGACTTAAATGTGGGAGGCAAGATTGGGAGATTTGCAGATGATACAAAAATTAGCCATGTAGTTGATAGTGAAGAAGATAGCTGTAGACTCCAGAATGATATCAATGGTTGGTTTGCGTGGGCGGAAAAGTGGCAAATGGAATTCAATCCAGAGAAGTGTGAGGTAATGCATTTGGGGAGGGCAAATATAGCAAGGGAATACACAATAAAGGGGAGGATATTGAGAGGGGTAGAGGAAGTGAAAGACCTTGGAGTGCATGTCCACAGGTCCCTGAAGGTGGCAGGACAAGTGGATAAAGTGGTGAAGAAGGCATATGGAATGCTTTCCTTTATTGGCCGCGGTATAAAATACAAAAACAGGGATGTAATGCTGGAACTGTATAAATAGGCCACAGCTGGAGTAATATGCCTGGTTCTGGTCACCACATTACAGGAAGAACATAATTGCTCTGGAGAGAATAAAGAGGAGATTTACAACAATGTTGCCAGGGCTGGAAAATTGCAGCTATGAGGAATGATTGAATAGGCTAGGGTTGTTTGCCTTAGAACAGAGGAAGCTGAGGGATGACTTAATTGAGGTTTACAAAATTATGAGGGACCTGTTTCCCCTAGTGGAGAGGAAAATTACCAGAGGGCACAGATTTAAGGTGATTGGGAGATGGATTAGAGGGGACATGAGGAAAAACGTTTTTACCTAGAGGGTGGTGGGTGTCTGTCCGATTCACTGCCTGGATCGGTGGTGGAGGCAGAAAACCTCAACTCATTTAAAAGGTACCTCGACCTGCAGCTGAAGTGCTGAAATCTGCAAGGCTACAGACCAGGTGCTGGAAGGTGAGATTAGAATGGGCAGATAATTTTTTCAGCCGGTGCAGGCACGAATGGCCTCTTTCTGTGCCATAACCTTTCTATGGTTCTATGGTACTTCACACTTCCCTGTGTTAAATTTCATCTCCCATGTGTCTGTCTATTTTACAAGTCAGCCTATGTTCTCCTGAAATCTTATGTAGGATATAAAATTATGAAGTAAATAACTATGGCTAATGAAGTGTGTTGTTAAGTACTACTGGCTCACCTCTGAGGTTGCTTATGGTAAATCAGTTTATACACTATTTTACAAGCACAGATGTGTTCTATCGCATAATGTACAATGTTCTGTTGCAGGTGCAGTTGCATCCCTTTAAAGCCACCAAATCTAATTCTTGTGAAATAAAAGAAGGCTCAGGTCAATCAGAGATTGTTTGTTTGCTAAGGGTACTGGAGTTTGTCAAATTCAGAACAGATCTTTCATGACGTTGTTTATATTGAACCAGAGGATACACTATTTTGGGTTGGGTAGGCACTGGGTGATGGAGAATTAATTCCCTTCACTCCCAAAAGTGTAGAAAACCCAGTAATAGTAACAGCAGAGGGAAAGCAGACAGCAATATGTTGGAATCCAGCCAGGGCAGCAGGCTGGACCATAGCTACAAGCAGTGGAAACAGGGAGGTGTCAGTGATCATTGGGCCTCATGCCTGCTTTTAAGAGCTCTAAGGTGCTGATACTGTGTACAATGAAGGCAGTCATCTAAGAAACATAATTAAGAGGTCTCAGAGGTAGATATGCAATAGCACAACCTAACTTGTAGACCAAGTTTGGAGATTCCAATCAGAAATAAGTAAAATTATTAGTTAGTTCAATTGTGATTGTAAGGCATGACAAATAAGTGTATCAAAAATGGTGTGATAATGGAAACAGGCACAGCAGGAAAATGTTACAGCAAATAAATATGATATAGGAAATGCACACATGCACATACATATAAATATTTTGAAATATAGGACAGAATTTTACGGACCCCCAAAGGAGTGGGCAGGTGGTGGGAAGGGCCGTAAAATTGTGTGGGAGGTGGGGGGTGCCGTTCCTGATGCCTTCCCACCACCGCTGCAATTAACTGCCACTTAAGGGCCTCCTCCCGCCGCCACTGGTATTTTACCAGCGGCGGGCGGGCGGCTCAGACCCCCCAGAACGCTGCCAGGTAAAACCTGGTGTCCTCCTTGCAGACTGAGGGAGCCCTCCTGTACCCCACGGAGAGCCGCCCCTGAAGCCCCAACTGCCCTCACTGAAAGAACGTTCCCCCCACCACAACCCCCCCTTGCCTCGCCGGGGCCTGGTCGATTGTCCCCGGCAAGGCCCCAAAATTTACCTGTCTTCCAGGGCCTTCATCCCTCTTGCTGCTGTGGCTGGGTTGCAGTCCCAGCAGTGGCTACCACTCCCGATGACACTACTGGGATTGAGAGTTGCTGGCCCGCTGATTGGCTGGGGCAGCTCTTGAAGGTGGGACATCCTGCCTCAGAGAGGTGAAAGTTCCACCCAAGGTCAATTAAGGGCCGGGGGAGCATAAATTCCCAGCGTGGCTTCCCAGGCCTGGCGGAGGCGGGCTCACCCTGACTTTTGGCCGGTGGGCAGGGCCTCCCACTCAATGTAAAATTCCGGTCATAATGTGTACAGTGGTATCTTGCATTGAACAGCTGTAGTTTTGCTCTTAATTGCTGGAAGTTCCAGTGGCAAATGTGCAGTGCATCTTGTCGATTGTACACACTGCTGCCACTGTGCGCCAGTGGTGGAGGGAGTGAATGTTGAAGGTGGTGAATGTGGTGCCAATAAAGTGGGCTGCTTTGTCCCGTATGGCATCAAGCTTCTTGAGTGTTGCTGGAGTTGCACTCATCCAGGCAAGTGGAGAGTATTCCATCACATTCCTGACTTGTGCCTTGTTGATGGTAGACAGGCTTTGGGGTATATTAGTGTGAGATGTAATTCTGCTCCATGGATATAAAATGTTGGTCTTGTGTAATCTATTTTGGCATTGAGTGCTGAACATTAGCAATTGCCAGCTTAAACATGTAAGATCTATGAATGGAACTCATGGTCAACACCTGCATATGTATGTATAAAAGACAAAATGTTGAAAAAAGTGATGAAAATTTTAAGTGAAAATTTAGACGTGTAAAATTAAACTTTCTGGACAGTACATGGTTGCCAGGGACCTATGCACACTGTAGATGAAGAAGAAATTAGAAGGGAAGCTGAGAAAAATAATGTGCAAGAGAAAATAAAGGCTGAAATTGTCCAGGCTTGTCCCAAGACAAACATCAATTAACACATTGAAAGAAATAAAATGTAATTTCATATGCAATTTAACCATGTTATTGTGAAAATATTTTCTTGTTTATTAAAAGTTACTCTGTTCTGGCATTGCTCATGGTTAGTCAGAGGAAATGGTAGGCTGGACTTTCCTCCAATTTAGCGTCAGTTTGGGGAGGGATTTGAAAGGGCAGAGTGAAATAGGTTTTAGTGGCTACAACTCAAATCTATTGCTTAAAAATTATTCTCCAAAAAAATTACCAGTCTCCTTTAAGGCCAACAGGGATCCAATCCACCACATGTAGATGGGGTCAAGGAAGCGTGACCAACCTTTCTGGCACATTTCCCCCTCCCACCCAACTTTTCCCCAAACCTGTTCAAATTAATAACTATCATTATATAAGTGATGAGAGAAAATGTAGGAAGGTATCCCTGAGGCCGATTTCACCTCGAAGGTTCTGATAAAGGGCCATCAACCTGAAAAGGTAACTCTGTTTCTCTCAGCATAGATGCTGCCTGACCTGCTGTGCGTTGCCAGCATTTTCTGTTTTTATTTCACATTGTGGAGACTATTTGGGTGCTGCGACTGAAGGTTGCTATTATTTTGTCTGCATATCCGTTTGGTACTTTGGAAATGCAGACAGGAAATTTGCTGCTACTTTTACTTATCTTTGATCAAAGCATAGCTTTGCATCAGAGACATGGACTTCCCAAGGGAATCCCTCTATTCTTATACTATGAAGAGGAAGAGGATGAGGATTTGGAGGAGAATAGATTGGAGTTTCTTAGATTGAGACATCAGAGAAGCCCTATTTTCCCAACAAACCGTATTCACTAGCAAGGATCAAGAGACCAAGATGATCTCATTTCAACTTTTCTGAATATAGTGTCTTAGAAGGCTGGGCTTTCCTCGGGAGGCTATAGGGGAAATATACCAACTGCTGTGCAACCACCGTCCTGAATTTCTTTGTGATTGAATCCTTCTGGGCAGCAGCAAATCACCTTTGTCACAGTAGTCTAGCAGCTACTGACCATTGCATCAGGAAGGTTACTGATTCTGTATTCGGAAAGACTGCATAGCTCTGGATAGCTCTTTCTTTACCTGCTTTCATAGGGAATTCATAACTACCCTGTGGCAGCATGTAAACAGACAGAGAGAGAGAGACAGCTATCCAGTTGTACAGACTGGCAGGATTCCCACACATCCAGCTAGCAGCTGAGGGAACTTGCGCCACTCAAATCCCGATATGACAACCACCTCAATTTTACATAGAGGAAAGGCTTTCAGGGGGTGATTTCCCTGAATACTTGAGGTGCTGAAGAGTCTTCCAGGTGGCCAAGATGGGTCAGCTGAAATGTCGGTTTAGCCCACGTTTAGCACAAGACCACATCCTGAAGATTGCGCTAGGAATGGCCACCTAAATGATTGTTAGGAACTGATTGCCACTTAAGTTTCCTGCTAACACTCTTTCAGGAGGCTGCATGACATTTGGTAACTAGTGCTTGATCTGACATCTTCTCCTAACAGCAGCCCACTGATTGGGAGTAAACTAGTTGATGCAGAGGATTTTGAGCACTTGTTAAATGTATTTCACCGTTTACTGTTCACTTGCTACTGGAGGTTTGAAGAGGACTTTTGATAGACAGCGAGAGACTTTCTGGGACACTTTGTCAAGACTTCACTATCATGCTATCAACACTTTTTCCAGAAATTTTTTGAGTACTCCACCTAAAACGAGTAAGTGCTGTGCAACTGTACCTTACTGGGCCACGTTATAGGAGACACCAGGAGAAAGGGAATCTTTAATCTTTGGCATCTTGCTCGGGGTACCCCTTCATCTGAAGAATGAATGTGAGGAAGAGATGAGGCTAGGCGGAGCAACACCAGCTGTAGTAGGAGAGAGGGACAGGAGGATGGGGAGGGCTCCAGACTCGTGGTGACTTGCTGCATGCTCCATAATCTGGCGAACACAAGAGATCAGATATTACCTATTGTACCAGAGGCTCAAGCTCAGGAGCAACAGGATGAGGAGGAAGAAGAGGAGAAAGAGAAGAGTGGACTCTTTTCCCTTCTCTTCTACACCTCCTCCAATAGGACCACCAGTGCTGTGTCCGAAAACCTGTGTATCCGTTCGGTCGATCCCTGAGCGACCCTGCAACATGCTGCGGTGTGTCAGCCAGCCCATTCCACAACTTCAGTGGAAGGGGATGAGTGCAGCCCACATGAAAATTGTATCTAATCAGCGCTTGAGTGCTAAACCTGGTGTTTATGATTTAGCACCTCCAGGCAAGTTCCAATTATGGTAATCATCAATTAGGACCAAAATTGCATGCTGAAATTAGGCTTTCAAACAGCCATGTCTTATTAACACAGCACCCATTTAGTGCCTGTTCTCACTCTTACATGAAAATAGCCCCGTCATTTAATTAATGTCCAAGAGCGATCACATGGATGGACAGATCACAGTAAGTCTGAGAAATCCAGGAGGTTCGACAAATTGCAGGGGAGGGAAAGATTATGGCTGGGGGAGGCCGGCCAATTGCTAGAGGAAGGATGAGGGTCAGCTGATCGTATGAAAGGGGTCTGCCAAGGCAGGTTTGCTTGAGAGGTCATTGGGTGGGGAGCTAGGGAAGCACTCCTGCTCCTCCTGGTCCAGAAGAGGTGCTGGAAAAGCACTTACCTGCTGGATCTGGCAACTCCCACCTCTCTGCTGGATTTTTCAGGCTGTGGGAAACCCAATCTGCACCTATTAAATTCAAATGGCTCACAAAATCTGAGGCACATAGCTTCATTTAAATATCACAATTACCGATCTGCATCTTCAGAGTGGTTTACCCGGCCAACTCCATACCTGCAGTGGTTAAACCAGAAGTAGGCACATTCATGGCAAGTTGGGGTCAGATTTCACATTTTTACAAATTTAATACCTCCCAAGACCCTCTTCCAACTATCATGGGTGATTAAAATTAGTCCCAATGGCAGCCAAAGATTTATGCCAATTTCTTTCATAAGGCAGACGTAGTCTACATTCCTTCTGCCTTCATCAAAACAATCCCAAAAAACAGGAACAAATGAACTCTGAACTCTATGTGCAGAAGCCTTGTTTACTTTACAAAACAGCATATTCATCAAAAAGTACCCTATTTATAACTTTACACCATGTCTACCCTTTGTTCCATCTTAACTTACTTGCTTTTGTCCCAATCCACGACTCCTACATGGTGCTCCCCGAGTAAGGTGAGGTTGACCAGAACTAATAAAGGCTTACATTGAAAAAGGCAGGCATTGTGCACACCATTTTGAAATGATGATAACTGCATCATTAGGGTAATGGAAAGAAAATATAGTTTTAGGTATTGCAGAGCAGTGTGTTTTTTGCTGAAAATAATACTTGTGAATCTGTGTAATTTCAGCTGAACTTCCAATGATCTGCAGAGATCAAATCAGTGCTGTTTCTCATAATACTGAAAGACTTGGGGGCACTTTTACTGTGCCTCATTCTATCCATAAGAACAGGCAAGGAAAAAATGAAATGTTATGAATTGCTCTTTTCAGCCAAAAGGTATCTGCTTTTAATCTGGAGGTATGCCAGAATTCCAACCATGTCTTCCTGGGGGTGAAATTGCTTTTGCATGATGGCGAATTAAAATCCCATTTTACATCCTGCCCAATTTACTTTTCCATTGAAGTCAATGACAAGAACATCGGGCAGTGTGTGAAATGGATTGCCAATTTGTTTTTGTCCATTTTGTGCCTCTACCCAAGACGAAATACATGCCTCTGTGTTAAGTACTTATTGACTTATTGGACATAATCCTGTCTGTGAATGTTAGGTGTGGCTTCAGGCAGCAATAAGCTAAATTCTAATCAGTTTGAGGACTACAGAAAAATGGGAGCCAAACCAATAAAGGTCATTGTAGTGTTCATAAAGAAAACAGGACTTATTGAAAATTAACTCTGAAGAAGGATGGAAGGGAGCAGTATGTCAACTATAATCAAAGGATTGCACCTGAGTATAATATGGAAATATAGATGTAATATCAGCCATTTGAAAATCAGTGAGAGCTTGCAGTATGCTGGGTGATTCCTAGAGATACTTTGCATTGCCCCTTTCTGTCTATTCTCTTATATCTTTCTCCTCTTTCCATTTTCCTTATTGCTAACAGATGTAAATAATGTTACATACATCTTTTTATTTCATGGGATGTGGGTGTCGCTGGCAAGGCCAGCATTTGTTGCCCATCCCTAATTGCCCTTGAACTGAGTGGCTTGTTAGTTTATTTCAGAGGGCAGTTAAGAGTCAACCACTTTGCTGTAGGTCTGGAGTCACATGTAGGCCAGACCAGATAAGGATGGCAGATTTCCTTGCTCAAAAGGCATTAGTGAAGCAGATGTGTTTTTACAACAATTGAAGATAGTTTGATGGCACCATTACTGAGACTTGCTTTAAATTCCAGAATTTTTAAAATTTAATTAATTGAATTTAAATTCCACCAGCTGCCGTAGTGGGACTTGAACCCATGTCCCCAACACATTAGTCTGAGCCTCTGCATTACTAGTCCAGTGATATGACCACTATGCCACCATCTCCCCCATTATTATAGTATGTTTTTTCCCTTCCCAAAATATATATTTTATTTACTAAGACCTTGAAAGTAAATAAGCAATGCTTAGAATTTTTTTTAACCTGATTTTATTTGGCTTGTAAATTCTACAGGAATTGTACTATGCAATCCTTACTTAAGTCTCAACTTTCCTTATTTATTAACTAAAATGGGGAGGAGTTTTGACTTTTGCCAAAGGACTGCCTGAAGTCAGTGTCGGGAGGTCCAAACCATTTTTGGGGAGCTAATTCCAGAGCTGGTTGAGCACATCTGGGCAATACTTTGCAGTATTTTTGTGGAGGCAGAACCTCCTGGCCCCATAAAAATGCTTCCAAAATGTTTTTGACCTTTTCTTGGGTGGCCACCAGTGGTCTCTTTAAGAACCACTGGTTGGGCCTTTCAGTGCCTGGTGCAAATGGGCAGAGCATGCACATTTGTGCCTAAAAATTGCATCAGGTGTCAATAGGACCCAATTTCCAACAGCTGGTCACTTATTTTTCAGGTCAAAAATAGGATGCCAGCAGTTGAAAATCACCAATATTTTTATAGATTATAATTTTAGTAAGGTAGCCCCCATTGTTGAATTTAGATATTTTATCTTTTGCTTTAACTTTCTTTGAGCTGCAGTCTCACTGCTTGAAATATGTATTGTTGGCAACACAATTTGCACCGACTTCTCCAGCATATGTCAAACATAATGGGGGATTTCTAATGGCTATATCTAGTGAATGTTATTAGTTTTGCAAGAAATCAAACCATGAGCCAATTGTGTTGGGATGAGTGCTGACATATGGGAAATAGGTTTTGTGAGCATGCATCCTACGCTCTGCAGAGAGCCACAGTGACTCCACAAGGACCAAATGGCAGTGTGCAGCGCACAACTTGAACACAGATTGGTAAAGCTACAAACATGCATAGCTTACAAGCAGAATAGCTACTTTCATGACTTACTTCAGAGAACTAGTTCCAATTTCAACACTAAATTTACAATGAGTGTGTGTATGTGTGTGCGCACATAATTAAATTGTCATCTGGAACACATAACAGAACATAATTTTGCTGCATGTACTCAGTTGCCTATTGAAATAATTTGAACTTAATCACAGCAAACAACAATTTTATCAAATGTCAAAGGAGCATTCGAACACTATTACTTGGGTAATGGTGTGCTTCTAAACAATGTGCCATGGTTGGTGTTCTGCAGAATAGCGGAAGTTTCCTAATAGCAATACTTATTTGTCCATTTGTTCCTATTAAATAAGCACTGCATAAAGGAAGAATGAATTAGTATCAGAGCTAATGTTTCCATTAACAGAATGCCCATTACCAGAATTCTACTTTATTTTACATGCCTGATTTAAAAAAAATCGAATTAAGTAATACTTGATGAACTAGAGTCATTAAGATTCTAAGACTTGGTAAGGCTTACCTAGAAGCTGTGTCATATCGTGGAAGGTCTGAAATGTCACTGTTGAATTAGACTGAGTAATGCAAATCCCTCTGGTTCTATGATTACAACATACAATCTACAGAGAGCTACAATTTGCTTCAGCCATAATCAATACATGCTGGAAAAATACTGCCTTTTAATTTACTGTTAGGGAACTTAAAAAGTGAACACACAGATGTAAAATTCAAAGATGTAGATAGAAGTGCCTTAAGGCCTGAATGTTCAGATTGGCATGCTGAAAAAGACACAGGAACTGAGATAAGGGCAGGAATTTTACCACCCCCCCCCACCTCCTCACAGGAGTGGGCTGGTGGCGGAGGGGCCATTAAATTGAGTGGGAAGCGGGTGGACTGCCGTTCCCAGCGCCATTCTGCCCCGCTACAAATTTACACAGGGCAGCAGCTGTGAGAAATGGCCCGTGCACCCCAGGCCAATCAAGGCCCTTAAGTGGCCAATTAACTGCCACTTAAGGGCCTCCTCCCGCTGCCGTTGGTATTTTCCCAGCGGTGGCCGGGCAGCAAGGGCCCCCAGAACGCCGCCAGGTAAAACCTGGCGGCCCTCTTGCGGGCTGGGGTGGGGGCCCTCCTGATCGGGCACCCTGTGCCCCACAGAGGGCGCCCCACACCCAACTGCCCAATACTCCCCCTTCTCCCAACTGACCTCCCTTGCCTCGCCAGGGCTTGACTGGTTGTCCCCGGCGAGGCCCCAAAAACTTGCCTTCTTTCTGGAGACTTCATCCCTCTTGTTGCCGTTGGCTGCCTGCAGTCCCAGCAGTGGCCACCGCTCCCAGTGGCGCTGCTGGGACTGACAGTTGCCGGCTGGCAGCGCCATGAGGTGGGACTTCCTGCCTCACAGGGGCAGAAGTCCCGCCCAAGGCCAACTAAGGGCCTGGGGAACGAAAAATCCCAGCATGGCTCCCCAGGCCTGGCGGAGGCAGGCTCGCTCCCAACTTTTTGGCTGGTGGGCGGGGCCTCCCGCCCAACGTAAAATTCCAGCCATGAGCTCAGAACTAGTTGCAAATTACAGAATTGTATGCTGCAATATTCCTGTGTTTGGTGACTAAGAAGATAGGGCTGGCAGGTTTCTTGCCACATTTCACAACCTAGAATCAAATATAATATGAAAAATTGAAGAGCTGAGTCTCATTGTCATATGTTAAGAGATGATTAGAATTAGATAAATTACAGCACAGAAAGAAGTTTTTTGCACTGGGTCTCTGCCATTTCAGGGAGTTTCTGACTTGTCTTATAAGCAGCAGAACCACTGCCTGCCCGTTGCAAAGTAAATGAAGAGCCGTATCCCAATGCAGAGAGTTGCTGCTCCAGTGGCTCATTCACAAACTGATGCGCCTGTGGAGATGGATATGTCCAGTTGGTGAGGTATGTCATCCTTCAAATGGATGGATGTGGGCCTCAGCAAAGGGGTCCAGGCGCTGAAAAAAACAAATTTTGCACTTTTATTGATTTGCCGCTTTATACAGAGGATCATGGAGAAAATGGGCATGTCAAACCCCAGTGCAACAGGCACATGGAATAGTTGGCACCAAAGATCTGCTTGTAATGGCGTTTACATTCCCCCATCCTCCCCCCCATGGTATTTAGGTGCCCTCTCAGTGACCCTATAAACTGTGGGATTATGTCCAGAGGAACTTTGGTACCAGTTTGACTCCCATTTCAACAATATCTTTTAAACCAAGGGAATGTTCATCCAGCTGTGCAAAGTGAGAAAGGTTTTTGCAACAGCAACTATAGATAAAAATATCAGCAAATACTTTAGCTCTAAGCTGATTGAACTACATTATTACTGCAGCAGTGATGAGGCCCCTGACTCCTAAAGGTAACTGCCTCGCAATACCAAATTAAGTGGCAAAAAGCAAATAGGTAAGGAAAGCAAAATACTGCAGATTCAGGAAATCTGAAGTAAAAACAGAGAATGCTGGAAATACTCAGTAGGTAAGGCAGAATCTGTGGAGAGAAAAACAAAGGACTGAATTTTGTCGGTGACGGTGAAGTCCCACTGCCAGAGCTAAATGTGGGAGCTGACCCTGCTTCAGCTGGCAGCAGGACGCTGAGCGGCATATTGCCAGCACGGCCTATTAACAGGCCTCCACAAGACCGCTGTACAAGTAAGCACAGCAGCCCACCCCAAAGAGCTGTCAGCCCAATCAGAGGGCTGACAGTTTAGCAGCCTCAGCAGCGCCACTGCTTCAGTGGCTCTGAAAGACCAATCCCATCAGTTTTAGTGGTTCGTTTAGACACTGTGTGGGGGACTTTTTTGATTTCCAGTTAAAATGGTATCCTGATAACATCTTAGGACCCTGATTTATTTGCATGCATTTATAAGGTGCCTGTGGCTCCCTGTACCAACTAAAAAAATTGTGTTGTTAAATTGCAGCTGTTGGTTCCCATTACAAACAAATTACTTTGTTTAAAATGTCTATGTTTTGAAAATTAAAGAAAACATTATAATTAATATATTTTGGCCAGTACTTGGCACAGTGGCTCAAAATACTATAGTTTTACTTCTGAGTCTTAATTAAAATCTAGACCAAATTGATGAAATTAGAGTCAGTTCCCTGTGAAGGTCCCAAATAAAGTGAAATGGAGTAGACTAAAGCAAGCTCCTTGGGGATACAAGCCCACGTATCAAAACTATTGAAACTTGATAGAAGTGTCACACTGTTGCATGACAAAGTATTGTTTTGATCCAGCATTGGAGCAAATCAAAATTAAATTTATCCTGTATCTCATTTTTGCTTTACCAATCCTCATAGTATATGATGTTATTATTGGATACATTTCCTGTTCAGCAAACACAACATATTGTCAATCTTTGCATAATAGCAATTATATTTATTTCATATCCTGAAGTTTATAATGAAATTTTTGGGAAGGATAGTGATATATAGTCATTAAGATTCTTTATGTTTAGTTCCATAAGGAGTCCAGAATCTTTAAAATCTTAATTTTCCTTTAACAAAGTGAAGTACATCTGTAATTTATGGACACAGATTATCAATAATAGGGTTGAATTACACTTGCTATTGAGATGTGTGTCACTGACATTTAATGTTTCCAATTCCCATTTCTAATGGCCAAGGATGCCGAAATGCCACTGATCTCCAGCGCTTCCTTCTCTGCAGATGTTGGCTGTGAGATTTCTGGAGGAAATTCGGGTGTGAGTGCGATTTAAAGATTGCATTCTTGGAGTTTAGTTTAGTTTAGTTTAGAGATACAGCACTGAAACAGGCCCTTCGGCCCACCGAGTCTGTGCCGACCATCAACCACCCATTTATACTAATGCTATACTAATCCCATATTCCTACCACATCCCCACCTGTCCCTATATTTCCTGACCACCTACCTACACTAGGGGCAATTGCTAATGGCAAATTTACCTATCAACCTGCAAGTCTTTGGCATGTGGGAGGAAACCGGAGCACCCGGAGGAAACCCACGCAAACACAGGGAGAACTTGCAAACTCCACACAGGCAGTACCCAGAATTGAACCCGGGTCACTGGAGCTGTGAGGCTGCGGTGCTAACCACTGCGCCCACTGTGCCGCCCATGGAGGTCGGCACTGGGTCCCGATGCCTCAGGAATACAATGCCATTTTTAAGGAGACGCTGGGAGGGAGTTTATATGGGCACAGGCTACTCTGATATTGGATAGAGCAACCAGGATGAGCTTCAGTAGGTGCAACCTCCTGGACAGTAGGAGGCCAGAGGAGCACAGCAGGGGCCTACAAGGGGAAGAAGGTGCTACCCAGGACATTGGGTCTACTGTCCAAGAGTCATCTACCTGCAAATGACAGAGCGCCAGTGCTATGGGAGGTTACGCTTATCCAGGCAGATGGTCTCAGACCTGTATGCTCTGATCCACAATGACCTGAGCCTCATGTCCACTACGGCAGTCCCTTACTTGCAGCCAACAAGGTTACCATCACCTTGCATTTCTATGGAACTGGGTCTTTCCAGGGATCTGCTGCAGAACTAGGTGGCATCTCTCAGTCAACAGCTCCACGCCATCAGGCAGGTCACAGATGGCACATTCAGGAGGGTGGGTAACTGCATCCACTTTGACACAGATGGGCCTGAGCAGGCACAGAGCGCATTGGGTTTTGCCTCCATCACTGGATTACCCCAGGTGCAGTGCATCATCGATTGACGCATGTGGCCATCAAGGCACCCAGTGACCGACCATTACCAGAAAGGGCTTCCACTTTCTCAATGTCCAACTGGTTGGCGACCACAAGAAGAGTTTCCTCTATGTATGCAGTCACTTTTTTGGCAGCTGCAATGACTCCTTTATCCTCCACCAGTCCAGACTGCCTCAGATCTTCACTTTATCCCCCAAAGTGCATGGATGGATCCAAGGAAACAAGGGATATACCTTGAAGAGATGGCTACAAACCCCTCCATGGGAACCCCAGACAGAGGCACAGAGGTGATACAACCAATGCCACCTCCTCAGCAGGCCAACCGTTGAGCAGGCCATTGGGCTTTTGAAGATGCGATTCCAGTGCCTGGACTGGTCGGGTGTAGTCCTCCTATACCCCCTGCAATGATTTCTGTCATTGTGGTAGTCTGCTGTGCTCTCCAAAACAGGGCCCTCCAGAGAGCTGTGGCCTTGAGGCCCTGGAAGGTGACAACTCATGGAGGGAGGAGCAGGATGTAAGAGAGGAGGAGGTGGAGGATGTAAAGGGGGAATAAAGAGGTGCCCCTGCTGCACGACAAGGTTGTCTCCTTCTGCTAACCTCTGGGAAGATGACCTCCTTCCTCTCCCTTATGGCTTCCAGCATTAGATCCAGTTAGGCATCAATAAAGCAATGGTCCTGCCCCTGGTGCCAGGCCTCCAACTCCCATGTGACATCTCGTTTCCCTCTGGTGCTGTGGAAGGCAGATCTCAGTGATGGCTGCCGTAGGAATCTACATTGGTCCCACACTTGATCTGAGTCACCTCCATTCCTGGCCTCACTGGCTGTAAGTGGACAGGAAACCTGGCTCCATACCAATTAAGGGATTACCCATTTAAAAATCTGAATCTGAATCAGTTTTCCACAGGAAGAGGGTTTCTGACCCAAAACCAGACCTGATTCCTGTTTCCTACCTCCGTAACGAAAATCCAGGCCATGGTAAGGCCACAGGTAACTTTGGACCAATGGTTTCCAAAATTCTTCCCACTGGAGTTTTCCTCGCATCATGTCTGGGTCTGTTGTGGACTAATTGGTAGGGATTGATTCTATGATTGACCAAGAACTTGGTTATCATTATATCATGTGACTACCAGGCTAGAAGAATGTGGATTACATGGACCAGCAATTTTTCAACCAGCAATTCCTATGTTTCTATGTTCTTGATTAGAAAACAAAGGCAAAAAGGACAAATTTCAGAGCACACAATCTGCGCTTGCATTAGGGGCATCACCGTATTGATAAAGCCAGATTTCTAGGTATGTCTGGCACTCCCACCTGAAATAGGCCTTAGATCCATTGCATATGCAGATCTCGGGACTAACACCTGTTTGAGGACCTTTGCCAGAAATTTTCTTTGCTCGATGCCTGCTTCACTCAGGATTACCAGTTCCACATGCAACCTAAACAACCATCCTTAAAGATCCCCAAAAAATGTACATTTCTTTCTACAGTAATCTTCATGTAGAGTCAGGAGGAGCAGGAGTGCTCCTCACACATCTGCAGCATTACTATGGCCACTGTTAGCCTGCAGTAGCCCCTCTCTCATTCTTTTCCCCTTCTCCCACAGGACTTAACCTGAGGACCATTACCAATGAGGCAGATGGTCCAATTTAGTCCCGCGGCGACTGGGAATCTGCCTCTGGAGCACAGCAGATACTCACAGCTTAGTCATCATATTAAAATGGCCCTCAAGGCCCAATTTAGGATGAGCCTTGGGCCTCCACCTTCTGACACATGTTATGAGTGTGCCAGCCATTCAGTACCCAACTGTAGCCCTCTGAGATGTGAGAGCCATATCTATACATTCACATAAAGTACAGTGCTCAGTGTTAAGAAAATAAAAGCCTGTTTTGTGTCAGTGACTCCAAGAGATAGGTCGCTGCTCACAACTTCATTTCTTTACCTCCCTATCCTGTGTTCTGCGGGATTTCTTATTTGAGTTATGTTCTGTCATTTATTTCGAACACCTTCAAACAATAATTCCACATCCGTCAAAGTGAAGTCAGCTGAGCATTTACTGGTTCACTAGTGTTAAAGGTGGATTTGATTTTTTAGAATTGCAGTGGTATTTACAGCCGAGCTTATGTTCTGTGAATTGGAGAATAGGTAACCTGAATAGAATTTTAACAAAAATAATCCATTTTCAGCATTTCAACTAGTCACTCAAAATGCTAAACTTGAAATTATAGCTCAGATTGAAAGCTTTGTGATAAATGGATTTTTATATCTGAACTGAGTTTACCACACTAAATAATTTGTTTAAAAGCTTTGCATCAATAATTTGAGCACTCTACCTTTTTCAGCTAGCTGGCATCAAAATATTTTCTGTATTTGCCCACCTATGTTCTTTAGACTGTTTTAAAACATTTGCAGATACCAAGCTTTTGTAATAAAAGCAAAGACATTTCAAAACCACTGAGCAGATGGGTTGGGGTTGGGTGGGTAATAAAAATCAGAGAAAATTGAAGTGGGATTACAACCTGGCTCCAATGCACCCACTTCTGGTTTTAACGGTGGTGTATTTGGCTGCGTGCAAGTAACCTGCTTGCCAAAATCGGCGCAATAAGTAGCACAGGCAGGTTGGCACTTAACACAACACTTAACGTGATAATTGTTTGGAAATTGCTATATTCCAGAAGGCCAGATGGAGAAGGATAGAACTAGAGCCAATCTTTGCACACTTTTACCAGCATTTATTTACAGAGATACACGTTACAAATAGGCACCTCCCAACCCAACAACCACAGTTTCAGTCTGTTCCTTTTTATAGGAGCACAAGGGAATCCCCCATTAATGCCCACCAACAGCATACAATTAAATATAATTAATATGCAATTAACAGAAATTAGGATATTTTCAATACATTTTAACATTTGTTTGAATTTAACGCCTCCTGCATGGGTTTCTGGTGCTCAAGAAACTTGTCAGTGTAAAGGAGGTGAGTTTCAGTTGTACTTCCTGTGGGTCTATCAACTTCAGATAGCCCGAACTCAATAGAGGCTCAGTTCCCACTGACAAATGTTTAGCAGAGAGTTGTTGTCAGCATAAAGGTTATGAGTAGGATGTTTTTGACACTACACTGCGAGGAGGTCAGTCACAATCCACAGCAGGTACAACTGCTGTAGCAGGATCAGCAGGTACACAGGATTGAGATGCAGAACAGCAGTGAGAGGACCAACAGAGACACACAGAGTGATTAAAGTCACAGGAGGTGCTATCCATATAATAGGGTGTACAGAAAGAGGCTCTGCCACCTTGACCTCTTGGAAAAGCAGTGTTTCTGCAGGCTGAGATTGTCATGTCAGGTGGTCGCAGACATCTGCAGCTTCCTAGAAGGAGACCTACTATCTGCTGGATCTGACAGCCTCACATTGCTAGAAGCTGTGAAAGTATGTCCCTCAATTTTGTTTGCTTCTGGCTCCTTCCAAGGCACTGCCATAGTCGTAGCAAGGGGCTCACAATCTTCTGCACATAAATGTATAAGGCAGGTTACGGATGGATTGTTTACCAGGGCTGAGATGTATATTTCCCCTGTGATGACACTAGCCAAAATGAGGGGGCACTAGTATTCACCTCTCTAGCTGGCTTCTCACAGGTACCAGGTGTCATCGATTGCACATATTTGGCAATCTCAGGACCACCACAGCAACACAGTTGGTGTGCAACCACAAGAAGTGGTTCATGCAAGTATGTGCCTAATTTCCTGGGAGCTGTCATGATGCTTTCATACTGCAATCCTAACCTTTTGGTTCCAGGAAGCAGACTTAAGGGCCAGCTTGTAAGAGACAAGAGATACCCTCTTCAAACTTGGCTCATGACATCTGTGAGGAACCCAACTAGTGTGGCACAGGAATGCTACAACGAGAGCCACATGACCATAAGGTCTGTCTTAGAGCAAGCCATAAGAATGTTGAAAATGTGCTCTAGGTGCCCAGGTAAGTCTGAAGGTGATATTTGGTACTGGCCTATGAGGGTACCCAGAATCAAAGTGGTGTGTTGCATCCCGCACAACAATGTACAGAGGATTACAGGTGGGGGAGGAAGAAGGGATTCATCAGGCATCTTTGGATTAGGAGAACATTGAAGAGGAGGACGAATATGAAGATGGGGCATCCATTTCCAAAGCAGCAGCATTTCCTCATAGCTAGAAGGTTTAGTTAATTATTATGACTGGATCAAGTAATAAATGAAAGCCTTCACCAGCACCAAGTGACTACACCCCCATCACCCCCACCACCATCCCCATGACCTCTCTAAACAGTACTTCAACTGTTTATACACCCATTGCACATGCACCCAATGGATTCTGTCATGTATTGACACTCATCATGAATCAAATGAAAGGGTGAGCTGGCACTTGGGATACATTAATGGGAAAGACTTTGAAGTGGTGCTAATGAATACATTTTATGTGGCGTTATAAAAAAGGAAACATAACAACACAACATTTTGTCAAATACCCATGTCCATACCCTTGGTGAATTACAATTGCTTTAACTTTTGCTTCCTACTGCTTTTACATAATGCATCCTGTATGGCTTCAGCAGATCAGAGGCAGGCTGCTCACATCCCTGCCCTTACCTACAACATCTGGGCTTTGGAGCACCAGAGGTCACTGCCAAAGACTGCTCTGCCTGCAATTGTGCAGGGGCAGACTCATCCATCAGGAGAAAAGGCAGCATTTTGGGACTGGCTGTCAGGATGAGTGGGGCAACAGGTGAGAGATGGGAACACTTTGAATGGAATTCCCACTTCTATGTCCCCTTCCACCATCATCACTCTCCTATGCCAGCACTACATCATTCCTACCACTCTTCTGCAAACCAGCTTGGTGAAGAGCAGTGCCATGTTGTAAGACCATGGAAAGGCTCCCTGTTGTCCTGTTTAAGGTGGCAGACATGTTGCATTCAAAGTTTGCTTGGCCCTGGTCATAGCCTGCAGAGACTCATTTAAGATCTGTACTTCAAGGTCATGGAGTCAGCCAGTCTCACCATGGCAGACATTCCCACAATTACTTGCTCCACCAATCCACGAGCAATTGAGTTAGAGTCCTCCATCCCCTCCACTATTACAAAGAGTGTGGATTGAACTTAGTGTGGCTGTTTGTAGCGGGAATGGTGGCATGGGGGGACAGAGAATAGCATCGGTCTGCGCGCATTTGTGGAATCTGGCTCTCCATGAGGGTCGCCAACCTCTCGATGGAGGAAGCCATGAGCTCACATGCCTGAGATATGGCAGCACACATGGCATGGCTGGACTCCTCCATCATTCGCTCATGGCTGTGCATTGTCTCTGGCATCTCTGCCAGATGTTGCCTTAACCCTCTCTGCAACTCCAGCATGCCTGTGCTGTTGACACCAGAGGCTCGTCATCAGCCTGAGGCTCAGCAGGGGCCTGGCCACCCACAGTCCTGCAACTGTCAGAGGCTTCGGCTATCTCAGCCTCAGCCAGTTGCTCAGGTGCGCATGCAATGCTCTCACCAGCTTGTGACCCGGATTCTACAGCCTAGCGGAAACCCACCTAGGTGAAGGTATCTGCGCTGGTGGAAGATGCAGGAGAGTCATGGGACAGTGTGTCCTCTGACTCCGGATCCTCCTCAGAGGTGGAATTATGTTCCCCTTCTACTAGCATCTCCTGTGGATGCCAACCTACATGAGAGAACGCAAACATGTGTGGGTTAAGATGAACAGATCTCATCCTGCCAACCATTTGTGCAGTTTCCTGTCTCACCATCTGCTATTGAGTGACTGCTCTGGGTCCCCACTAGTTCCAGTGCCTCCTCCTCAGACATGAAGAGAGGCCTGATGTCTGGGGATGCCTCCGCCAGTTTGGGATGTCTCCCTGCTGTTATGGGCCCTCTTGTCTTGAAAGTGGAAAGAGGGAGATAGTCATACTTTGCAGAGAGATCAACATGACAGTCTGCTAGTGGCAGCCACTCATCCCCGACTGAGGTATCCGATATAGCTCATCCTCCTGTCAGTTCGTAGGGGAGTTAATGGGGATGAACTGTGAAAGAAGGTGGTCTGTGGCCAAGATGCAGCCATGCATCTGTCAGGATGAGGTGAAGCCTGACCCCCTCTGCCAGTGCAGCTGCATTGCCTCCTTCCCCATGTCCCGTTTCCTTTTGCATAGCTGCATGCAATCCCTAAAAAGGAGAGAATTATGGAGCCGTCACTTTACAGAACAAAAGAGGTCGGTGACACTCTTGTGGCACTATACCCATATCCTAGGGATGACTCCACGGCTTTCAGCTCCTTGTCTTTCAGGCATCAGAGGCAGCAGAAGGGGTCCTGGGGCAGCAGAGGCAGAAGAAGGGGTCCTGGTACAGGAGAGGACACTCAGGAAGGCACTCTTTAATACCAGGCAGGGATGGCTGCCAGGCTGGCAGGCCTTTAAATATGGCACCAGCACCTGATCCGGAATCATCTGATGCCTTATTTGGCGTCTCGCATCCCACTGCGTGATTGGCCCCACACCTCCATTATTATAATTGGCCGTTCATAGCACGATCACAGTGGGCCAGCCACACATGTGACCATCGGGGATGGCGCCCACTGCTGGGTCTGCACTCGGGACCCGCGACGGTCACACTAAATTCAGCCATGTGTGCCTGATGCACCTCCAGCATTTTCCTTCTCAGTGTTGATCTTCCGGGGTTTTGCATTTGTGTTCAGCTAAGCAATGTTTGAGAGTATTGTGCCGCCCGACACAGACTGTCCGCAGGTGGTCCTGCCACCATTGCTTGCTCATGCTCGCTTTGAATTGCGAACTGTGGGATTGATGCATCACATTTCATATGGATTGCATATGGCACCGGTGGATGGATATATGGGGAGGTGAGGAAGGGTATAGAAAGTGAAGGCTGAATGCTGCTAAAACTTAAGTGTGTATGAAGAGAGATGTGATGGAGTATGCTTGCCAAGATAGAGTGTAAAAGGGCGAGTTTATACCACAGGTGTAGGTTTACCAGCTAATGTACTTAATTTTCCTGAACTGTTTAGGTTCTGAAACTCCTTCCTTCACTACATCCAAGACCAGGGCACAATGCATCTGTTGTTCACCTTCTCAGCTACCTCCAACCACTCCTTCCTGGTAGAACTGCAGGTTTCTTCCTCCCATTGCTGAGGAAAAGTATGTCTCTCCTGTACATGACTGCACCCAGCAGTAATTCTAGGGAAGCATCATTAAATCCGGGTGTTGCCCATGCTCTCTGTGCATCCATTGTAAACACCTCCTGGCTCCTCCAGTTTCCTTTTCTGCATTGGCCCTTTAAATATTCAACTTGATATTGCATCATGTGATTGTGCAGCATGCCCATCACACAACTTGGGGACATGAAACATGGAGGTAAAAATGTATTGCCTCAATTAGCTGAAATGGAGGATCCGACTTGCTGACTTTACTTAAGGGTTTCACTCAGCCATTCATCCCCCAGCCTTCCACTCACTTGGAACCTGCCTTTACATTAATATCAGGAACATAGTGTTGTAACCTATTGCCTTTAACTTATTTCCATAGTTTTTTTTGTTGATGTACTGTGGAATTAATAGTTACTGTGGAATTAATTTAATGTAATGTAATGTTTAAAAGGGGTTCAACCAATAATTTGTTAATGTGGCTTTCATAGCTGAGTGTTTCTTTCCCTTTTGCTTAAGAAAGTCTATTTCTGTTCACAGGAGGCAGAACATAATTACATTTTGCTGCTTGCACTAAAATTATTCACCACTGTCTGATTCTTGCTGATTCCTTCAGTGTTTGTATATAATGGGAGTGTTCCCTTAAAGGAGATGGTGATATAATTTAGCTACCCAAGAGGCTTGATGTGGATACACTGGACTTCATTTTCTTTGTTGAATGAATACAATGTAAAAGGCTATAAAAATGGTGAATATGTTTTGCTGATTTTAATTATGGTATACAATGGAATACATATGTTCTACATACTCTTACAGGCCAGTTCTACACAGGTTTTCATTCCTGAATAAAATCTTGATAGCTTCTATTGCTGCGAAATATTTCATTGATTCCCTTTACTGTTTTGCAGTCTATGGAATATGTTAGAGCAATGTACTATATATTATTCTTAAATAATAATAACAGAAAATGCTGGGAGTATTCAGCAGCATCGTGGAGAGCGAAATAGGTGGAATTTTCTTGGCCCTGGGGCGATGGGAGTAGAGGCTGGGGGGCAGGAAAAATAGCGGGGAGACGAGGCTTGCAGGAACATGGATCGAATACAAGGCAGTAGGAAGCCAATCTGCATATTTAAGGCCACAATTAAGGGCCATTTAGCGCACACGCTGGCATTTTGCCAGCAGCAGAGCAGGACCCCGCCATGTGTGGAGGCCGCCAGCTCAATGGAGGCGGCTATCCTGCGGCGGTCTGGGGGGCCAATGGAGAAATAGGCTCTATCCCCAAAGAGGGGGCTACCGGCAGCAAAGTTTGCACCTGTGGCCCAAACACGGTTGCTGGAGAGGTTTCTCTACCAATCAGAGGGGCTTGCCTGCTTAGCCCCTCTAAATAATGGTTTGGACCCCTCGGAGGGCACCTCCGTTTTGAGGTAGCCTTGCACTCTCCTACCTGCCTCAGCAGTGCCGAGCTCTCTCATTGGGGCTGCCAAGGCTCCAGAGCTGCCATCTCTGTGATTGGGCTGCCAACATTGGGAGCCCACCCATCATCCTTAATTGGAGGCCAATTAGGAGGCTGCCTCCTGGAAAATAGATCCCCTGGTCTAGCTACCAGCAAATGCAGGGCTCTGGACGACCAATTGGTCCTAATGTCAGGGTCCCGAAGCCCGTGGGAAAATCCTGCCCAATATTTCAGGTCTGTGACCTCAGGCCTGGATTTTATGGGCCCCACCCAAGGCAGGATCAGAGGTGGGGGGACACGGAGTATCGTGATGGGTGGTGGTGAGGAGGTGCGGGGCGGAGGACCTGTCACCTCCCCGACGCCCAGCCACCTTCCCAGGGGCAGGATGGGCCAACGATGGCCTTCCTGCCCAGAGACCAATTGAGGCCCTTAAGTGGCCAATTAACGGCCAATAAAGGGCCCCTTCCTGCCACTGTTGTGACCTTACCAGGAGCAGGGGGGTCTCCACTGCGCAGGGAGGACACCTTGTAAAATGAGGCCCCTTCCTGCATGCTTGGGGGGGGGGTCCCTCCTCCATGGGCAATTTGTGGACCATGGAGGGCCCCCAACTGGAACAACTCTAACCCCCCCCTGCCGGGTCCCCCTCCCCCTGGACTGAACAACCACCCCCCCGCCTCCCCTTATCAGGGCCTTCCAGGTTGGCCCAGGCGACTCCACCTCGGTAGTGCTTGATTGATCTGGGTTTGATTGTATAAGTCCATCCACTTATCTGTGGTTCACTGTGTTTGATTGTTTAAGCCTGTGGGTGGAGCTTAAGAGTTTGAAACTGAAAATAAAAAAGAGACAGAGCTAGAACGTTCTACTAAACAAGAACTGTTCTGAGAAGACATCGTACTGAGATCTTGTAAGTGCCAGGATATTTTAAAGTGCTATAAATAAACCAGTTGGTGATTTAATACAGGGGTGATATCTGCATTGCTTTGAGATAGCTCAGATATATAATATATCCAACAACCCAGTGTAAACATAACAGCCTCACCTACCTCTGTTCTGGGGTTTTACTGCGGTGCCTGGGTCCTCCACTGCTCCCGGTGGCACTGCTGATACTGCTGAGCTTCCAGTTCTCTGATTGGCCGGCAGCTCTTGGAGATGGGATCCCTGTCCCTTTAAAATTGTTAAAGGGACAGGGATCCTGCCTCCGATAACTTTGAATCAAAAAGACCGGAGGATCACTCCAGGGGGGGAGGGGTGGGGGGGGGGTGGAGTTATGAAAAGGCAGAGACAGGGTTTCCCCCACCTTTTTGGCCCGGCATTGGGAACCCCGCCTGCAGCACAAAATCCAGCCCGTTAACTCTGTTTCTCTCTACACAGATGCTGCCAGATCTGCTGAGTATTTCCAGCATTTTCTGATTTTATTTCAGTTTTTCAGCACCTGCAGTATCTTGCTTTTGATACATTATTCTTACCCACTGATATTATTTTATTTCACTAGTCTAACCAATGTCTCTTTAAATGCCTCTTTAAGTACAAAGAACAAAGAACAGTACAGCACAGGAACAGGCCATTCGGCCCTCCAAGCCTGCGCCGATCTTGATGCCTGCCTAAACTAAAACCTTCTGCACTTCCGGGGACCGTATCCCTCTATTCCCATCCTATTCATGTATTTGTCAAGATGCCTCTTAAACGTCGCTATCGTACCTGTTTCCACCACCTCCCCTGGCAGCAAGTTCCAGGCACTCACCACCCTCTGTGTAAAGAACTCGCCTCGCACATCCCCTCTAAACTTTGCCCCTCACACCTTAAACCTATGTCCCCTAGTAACTGACTCTTCCACCCTGGGAAAAAGCTTCTGACTATCCACTCTGTCCATGCCGCTCATAACTTTGTAAATCTCGATCATGTCACCCCTCCACCTCCATCGTTCCAGTGAAAACAATCCGAGTTTATCCAACCTCTCCTCATAGCTAATGCCCTCCAGACCAGGCAACATCCTGGTAAACCTCTTCTGTACCCTCTCCAAAGCCTCCACGTCCTTCTGGTAGTGTGACGATCAGAATTGGACGCAATATTGTAAGTGTGGCCTAACTAAAGTTCTGTACAGCTGCAGCATGACTTGCCAATTTTTATACTCAATGCCCCGACCGATGAAGGCAAGCATGCCGTATGCCTTCTTGACTACCTTATCCACCTGCGTTGCCACTTTCAGTGACCTGTGGACCTGTACGCCCAGATCTCTCTGCCTGTCAATACTCCTAAGGGTTCTGCCATTTAATGTATACTTCCCACCTGCATTAGACCTTCCAAAATGCATTACCTCACATTTGTCCGGATTAAACTCCATCTGCCATTTCTCCGCCCAAGTCTCCAACTGATCTATATCCTGCTGTATCCTCTGACAATCCTCATCACTATCCGCAACTCCACCAACCTTTGTGTCGTCCGCAAACGTACTAATCAGACCAGCTACATTTTCCTCCAAATCATTTATATATACTACAAAGAGCAAAGGTCCCAGCACTGATCCCTGCGGAATACCACTAGTCACATCCCTCCATTCAGAAAAGCACCCTTCCACTGCTACCCTCTGTCTTCTATGACAGAGCCAATTCTGTATCCACCTTGCCAGCTCACCTCTGATCCCGTGTGACTTCACCTTTTGTACCAGTCTGCCCTTCCTTCATCAATCATCTTTGTCACTTCCTCAAAAAACTCAATAAAATTAGTGAGACACGACCTCCCCTTCACAAAACCATGCTGCCTCTCGCTAATAAGTTCGTTTGTTTCCAAATGGGAGTAAATCCTGTCCCGAAGAATCCTCTCCAATAATTTCCCTACCACTGACGTAAGGTTCACCGGCCTATAATTTCCTGGATTATCCTTGCTACCCTTCTTAAACAAAGGAACAATATTGGCTATTCTCCAGTCCTCTGGGACCTACTATCATTTTTACTTCACCTTCGTGTCCCATATTTAGTTAACATTTTGGCACAGAAACCCCGCAGCGTATCTGGTTTTCCCTCATCTCTGAGACGAATTACTGCACTATTAAGGCCTGCTTGAAAATATTCTGACATCTGCTAACTTTATTTATTTGCTTATTGGTGGGGTGAGGGCTGACCCATATGCACAAGTGAAAATTGATTATGCTCATACAATGAATTTGTATTTGTTTATGAAATTATTTTCCCCAGAATCCTCACTCCATAGATCGCCTTATACAAGGCACCAATCTTCATCCAAGAGTGTTGGTAGCTGATTTGTTTCCCAGTCTCTACCAGTGCTGATGTCTCATGTGACCTATATGCACTTGCATTATGTGCAATTTTTCCCTTTTGTGAACAAGTGCCTAACTTCCAGTTCGGATCTTAGCCTCATGTTCTGGCCAGTGCACTGGGTAGTGAATTAGGGTGCAGGATGACAACTCAGTATTTCAATGTATTCGTACACCCCACTCTGAATTAGTTTAGTTTAGAGATACAGCACTGAAACAGGCCCTTCGGCCCACCGAGTCTGTGCTGACCATCAACCACCCATATATACTAATCCTACACTAATCCCATATTCCTACCACATCCCCACCTATCTCTATATTTCCCTCCCACCTACCTATACTAGGGGCAATTTATAATGGCCAATTTACCTACCAACCTGCAAGTCTTTTGGTTTGTGGGAGGAAACCGGAGCACCCGGAGAAAACCCACGCAGACACAGGGAGAACTTGCAAACTCCACACGGGCAGTACCCAGAATTGAACCCGGGTCGCTGGAGCCGTGAGGCTGCGGTGCCAACTACTGCGCCACTGTGCCGCCCAAGCCATTACTCAAGCTAAATATCACATTTAGTTTAACCTAATGGCAATTTTAACTCTACACACCTGGCAGAAACTGGGCAGACTTACCTGCCAACATCCCACACCACCTACCCTCTTCTGTTTGAACCTGCCGTTCTGAGCAGGCAACAAGAATCTGTTTGGGTCAATCTTTAAATATGCAGAATGGAACCCGATGGTCATCAGACCTGCCTCCAATTTTAGCTCTGGCCTCAGCTTTGTTACCGGTGTGGCTTTCACCCCATGTGAAGACAACTAGAAATGGGTGCGGTGTCAAAGGACCATTTCAAAACCCTCTCCATGCAACTTGCTTTGTGCTGGTGACTTTTCTTTTGATGCCAGCTGTGGCCTCCTGCCGCACATTATTCTGCTCCCATTTGCTGGCCAGCGGCATGCAAATGAGGTCTGGGAGTCAAAATCATCTGAGCCTCATGCTGTTTGGGTTGATTCCTGCTCTGGGTTACAATTGGAGATCTGGGGCCGGATTTTCAATCAGGGTCGGGAACCTGATGGCTGGATCATTTTGGCTGCACCAAACCAGCATCAATGACGCAATGCAATTTTTAAAGGGAAAGGCCCTAATTGGCCCACTGGCGAGTTCGGCGTCCAATTAGGGGCACCAGGCACAGGGACGAGGCAGGGACTAGTTCCGGAGGGCACTTTTAAAAGGAAAACAGCCATTACTGGACTTGCCGTTACCTGGAGGAATGGAGCAGGCAGGAGAGCAGAGAGCCTCACGGTCTACACAAGTGCCCAAATGCTCACTCCTCAAGCACTCAAGCCATTCTGCTCAAGCAATAACAATTAACATGTCCCAGGCCATTCGCTTTTCCCGTTATTACCTTTGAAAATTTGATTCTGTTCCTCTCTAGCCTGTTAACAAGCTCATCAACGAGCTTAAGAACAAGTTAATTGGAGGCATGCAAGTTGCCTGCACCCCACTCCACAACCCCCACCCCGCCCCTCCCAACCATCCACCTTTTAAAAATTCCAGCATATCACGGAGGCATCGGAAGACTGACATGCCATCCAAATACGTTATTTTCAGAGTGCACCCACATCCGACCTTGCCCCCATGGGTGATTGAAAATCCACCCCCTGGTGTTTATAAATTTAAATACTTTGATATTATTCTGTGAATTAGCAAGAATTGAATAAAGCTACCTCTGCTTATTGTTAAATGCTTTTGAACTATTATTTCAGTTTTCTCCACAAAGTGTATTTGTGCTTCCATCAAAAGCTGTACATGAAGGGAGCGTGAGTTGGAGATGGGGCCACAACACTGCAAATGCCAATTTCCTGACCTTTGCTCTCTTCCAGTAGAGCTCCCCAATGGTAGCATGGAATCAATGAATTTACTTTTGGTATATTCAAAGGTGAAAGGCTAATTGAATTTGCTTTATGCAGTTTGAATACTTTATATGCATTTATATTGAAAAAGTACTCGAGCTAGGTTGAAAACATGACTATGTTGTTCATAATGCAATTTAACAGTTAAGAATTCAAGAAAATCTGATTGTCTGAATTTTCCATGAGGGCCATTTAAGGAGAAAGATATTTCATAAAAATTGTTCTAAACTGCCTATTACAGTGATGTCACTGAAAAAGTTTGTTAATCCATGTCATTTATATCTATCATTTTGGGGGACTGGGGGCAAAAATTCAGAACTGATGTGACTGGATACATTAGATTTAGAAGAGGAAATTAGCTTCAGTTAATAGGATTCATTCCTCCTTCATGGAGCTAAGAAATTTTAGAAATAAGGACAATGCTTCCATGCTTGCCAAAAATGCTTGAATCTGAAACAAATAATGGAAATATATATCATTCAATCTTTGTTCTGTTAAAGGAAAACATATGTATGGCAATATGAAAGAAATAATTTTAGTTATTGAAGTAACTCTTTTTTGCTTTTTTTTTTAACCTGAAATTCCTTTGCCCTGTAATATGGGGCTTCACAGCACAGTTTAAAGGGAAACTCATTGGGGATGCAGCTCATGTCTTCAGAAACTGTTTTGATTAACGGTTTCTTAGGTACCCTATAAAAAGTTTAACAATATAATTAGCAATTTGGGATGCATTAACACAAAATTTAAATAACTACATTAAATAAAACTTGAATTCACTGCATGATATAATTGTGCCAGCAGCAAAAAAATTGTGAATAAACGATAGGCAAAATTTTTTATCGTTTATCATTAACACAATTTTCAATCACTCACCTAATGCTCAATCAAAATAGGCACAAAGTTCAACATAAAGAAAACTTGTTTTAATGATCACTTTATTGTATTGATACTACTTAATTTGCAGTCATTTTGACTTGCTGGTGCATTTACTTTTGCAGCATAAAATTGCTTGATAATTAAGATTATTAATGAGGATGTTTATTGTAAGAGTTAGACAGGAGTGATATCCCTTGCAATTTGCTTGATCTCTGATTCCTGTTTATTTCCCTCCCACCCTAGTGAATCTCAGTTCAGGAGTAGAACAAAAGATCGTTTTCATCACAGCCCGTGTGCACCCTGGGGAATCGCCTGCATCGTTTGTGTGTCAGGGTAAGTCCTGTATTGCACCTCTCAGTTGGTTGGTGATTAAATAAAACATCATAACAGTTGTTTCAGTGCTACCAAAGGTAATTTTTATTTTCTGTTTTAAAGCTTGCTCTGTATTTTGCATTAACAAAGTACACATAAAACAGAAAAAAATTGTAAGAAGAATTTTTTTTTATTCATTCGATGGATGTGGGCGTTGCTGGCTAGGCCTGCATTTATTGCCCATCCCTAATTGCCCTTGACAAGGTGGCGGTGAGCTGCCTTCTTGAAATGCTGCAGTCCTTGGGATGCTGTTAGCAAGGGAGTTCCAGGATCTTGCCCAGCGACAGTGAAGGAATGGCGATATAATTCCAAATCAGGATGGTGTGTGGCTTGGAGGGGAATTTGCAGGTGATGGTATTCCCATGCATCTGCTGCCCTTGTTCTTCTAGGTGGTAGAGGTCGTGGGTTTGGAAGGTGCTGTCGAAGGGGCCTTGGTGAGTTGCTGCAGTGCATCTTGTAGATGGTACACACTGCTGCAACTGTGCGTCTGTGGTGGAGGGAGTGAATGTTAAAAGTGGTGAATGGGGTGCCAATCAAGCGGGCTGCTTTGTCCTGGATGGTTTCGAGCTTCTTGAGTGTTTTTGGAGCTGCACCCATCCAGGTAAGTGGAGAATATTCCATCACACTCCTGACTTGTGCCTTGTAGATTGTGGACAGGCATTGGGGAGACAGAAGGTGAGTTACTTGCTGCAGATTTCCCAGCCTTTGACCTGCTCTTGTAGCCACAGCATTTATGTCACTGGTCCAGTTCAGTTTCTGGTCAATGGTGACCCCCCCTAGGATGTTGATAGTGGTGGATTCAGCGATGGTAATGCCATTGAACATCAAGGGGAGATGGTTAGATAAAAGCAAAATACTTCAGAAGCTGGAAATCTGAAATAAAAACAAGAAATGCTGGAACCACTCAGCAGATCTGGCAGCATCTGTGGAAAGAGAAGCAGAGTTAACGTTTTGGGTGAGTGACCCTTCTTCGGAACTGACAAATATTAAAAATGTCACAGGTTATAAGCAAATGAGGTGGGGGTGGGGCAAGAGATAACAAAGGAGAAGGTGCAGATTGGACAAGGCCACATAGCTGACCAAAAGGTCATGGAGCAAACAATATGTTAACGGTGTGTTGAAAGACAAAGCATTAGTACAGAATAGATGTTAACGGACTGAATATTGAACAGCAGCAAGTGCAAACATGAAAAAAACAGTGGGTAAGCAAACTGAACAAACTAAGATGAAATGAAATAAATGCAAAAAAAAGGTTGTAAAAAATGTAAAAAAGAAAAAAAGAAGAAAAAAGAAAAACAACTAAAAATGAAAGTAAAATGGGGGGCTGTCATGCTGTGAAATTATTGAACTCAATGTTCAGTCCAGCAGGCTGTAGTATGCCTAATCGGAAAATGAGATGCTATTCCTTGAGCTTGCGTTGATGTTCACTGGAACACTGCAGCAGTCCCAGGACAGAGATGTGAGCATGAGAGCAGGGGGGAGTGTTAAAATGGCAAGCAACCGGAAGCTTAGGGTCCTGCTTGCGGACCGAGCAGAGATGTTCTGCAAAGCGGTCACCCACTCTGCGCTTGGTCTCCCCAATGTAGAGGAGACCACATTGTGAGCAGCGAATACAGTATACTACATTGAAAGAAGTACAAGTAAATCGCTGCTTCACCTGAAAGGAGTGTTTGGGGCCTGGGATAGTGAGGAGAGAGGAGGTAAATGGGCAGGTATTACACCTCCTGCGATTGCAGGGGAAGGTGCAATGGGATGGGGAAGAGGTGTTAGGGGTAATGGAGGAGTGGACCAGGGTGTCGCGGAGGGAACGATCCCTTCGGAATGCTGACAGGGGAAGGGAGGGGAAGATGCGTTTGGTAGTGGCATCACGCTGGAGGTGGCGGAAATGGCGGAGGATGATCCTTTGGATATGGAGGCTGATGGGGTGGAAAGTGAGGACAAGGGGAACCCTGTCACGGTTCTGGGAGGGAGGGGAAGGGTTGAGGGCAGAGGTACGGGAAATGGGGCGGACACGGTTGAGGGCCCTGTCAACAACAGTGGGGGGGATTCCTTGGTTGAGCAAAAAGGAGGTCATACCAGAAGCACCGTTAGATTCTGTCTTGTTTGAAATGGTCATTGTCTGGCACTTGTGTGGCACGAATGTTACTTGCCACTTATCACCCCAAGCCTAGATGTTATCCAGATCTTGCTGCATAGGAACATGGGCTGCTTCAGTCTCTGAGTCGTCGTGAATGGTGCTAAACACTGTGCAATCATCAGCGAATATCCCCACTTCTGACCTTATGATGGAGGGCAGGTCATTGATGAAGCAGCTGAAGATGGTTGGGCCTAGAACATTACCCTGAGGGACTCGTGCAGTGATCTCCTGGGACTGAGATGATTGACCTCCCACAACCACAACCATCTTCCTTTGTGCTAGGTACGACTTCAACCAGCAGAGAGTTTTCCCCCTGATTCCCATTGACTCCAGTTTTGCTAGGGCTCCTTAATGCCATACTTGGTCAAATGCTGCCTTGATGTCAAGGGCAGTCACTCTCACCTCACCTCACCCTCACCATTTGTATAATGCTGTAATTGAACTTGCAGTTCAGGTGTTTGGCCATGAGTTGGCAACAGGCCAGTGTTTTTTTGTGAGCCCAGGAGGAGCACTTTTGGTTCTCCTACTCCCACAAAACTAGTTCGATTATTTGCTGAGCAGCCTCCCGAAGTCCTTCTAAGGACTCCTGATTAGTCCGTTCAAGACCAGAAGGAATGGGTGAAGTGTGCTCAGCAGACGCTATGTCACTGATACGACCCCAGTTACCATATTGCAAGTAGTCTCCCATTTAAAACAGGCCACTCATCTCAGAACCCTGCCTAAGATGGTGGTGGATAGATTGCCAACATAAACAAGGTGGTTAGTTACCAGCACCACCCTCTTTTGCCAGGTGCAAACGCTTTTTTAGATTAGAGATACAGCACTGAAACAGGCCCTTCGGCCCACCGAGTCTGTGCCGACCATCAACCACCCATTTATACTAATCCTACACTAATCCCATATTCCTACCAAACATCCCCACCTGTCCCTATATTTCCCTACCACCTACCTATACTAGTGACAATTTATAATGGCCAATTTACCTATCAACCTGCAAGTCTTTTGGCTTGTAGGAGGAAACCGGAGCACCCGGAGAAAACCCACGCAGACACAGGGAGAACTTGCAAACTCCACACAGGCAGTACCCGGAATTGAACCCGGGTCCCTAGAGCTGTGAGGCTGCGGTGCTAACCACTGCGCCACTGTGCTGCCGCTTTAAATCAGCCCCAATTAATTACATGTTCACCTTTTCCCCGTCTTTGTGGACACCCCCATGGATGTTTGTATTCATCGCTGTGTGTCTTCCTCTGTAGTGCTGAAGGATTCAGTTGAATGGGAGATGAAAATTGTCTTGGGAAGTAGCACAAAACATGCTACAGCAAATTGGCAACCTGTTATAAACTCTGGCCAATTTTCTTTTTCTATTGACTTCAAAGAATATCAGGCGGAATGTTCAATAGGCTGCCGATTTGCTAACATCAGTGTTGTACTACTTCCAAGATGCATTTCACACCCAACTAGTCTTCATTATGCTTCATCATTACTGATGCATATCTCTGACATGTGATTTGATTGTGGCTTTGTGGGTTAACTATCCTGAATAAGATGTTGGCATATTTTTTTGTACAGGCAATCTGTGGACTGCTGTTACTTTTAACTGATCCAAAATAACCAAACTATATGTGTGAAACTAAATGAATTTTATCAGCTGCTGTGAAGTCGGCAGCCTTCCGGCACAGAAACGGTGCCCCAGGGCCCCCGCGATATTATGCGCAGGGGCTCATTTAAATGGAGGGGGCGGAGGGGCCTCTCCCGATGACGTAGATGGGGCGGCTGCCACATCTCCAGCAATGGCGCCCGGTGCCACTGCGCAGGCACTGGCGCCATTTTTAAAAGGCTTCAAACCCTGCAGGCTAATTTAAATTTTTAAAGCGTTGCAACAACACATGTCATTAAAATAAAACATTCAAGGTTGTGGGCCCTTTCCCAACCCCCACAATGGTCTTTTTATTGTCCGATCTGATGGAAATGTATTTTAGTCCCAGCACGAACCTTCCCACCCAACCTCACCACATTTGTCCTTCAACCCCTTCCCACCATCCCCACAGCCAATAAAAAGTGCTTGTCCCGCTCTCCCCCCACTCCTGACCTGAATATTAAACACCTCCCCCCTCCCCACCAGTGTCTGGCCTCAGAACTGGGGCGATTCACGACACCGAGGGGCTGGTTAAAATCCAGCCATATGTGTCTGTGTATACATGATATGTATATAGAGAGATATACAGAAAACATCTGCCTATCAAGCACCATTATGAATGCAAAATTACAATGATAATAAATAACAGAATAAACTTAATTTTTTTCCCAGCTTTAATCTTTATACACATCAGGGGGTGATTTTGCACAGCAGTTTGATTATAGATGATACATGTTATAAAGTGCACTGGTGTTGTTAAAATGGAAAAACTGCAGAAGGTACAAAAAAGTATTGAGCATAACAGCTGAAGCTTAATTTATTGTTTGGCAAGTTTGCATTGTCAACTATGCCAAAAATGTGCATCTTTTTGTCAGAGTTTTTTTATGTGGTTTAATAAAGGAAGGCATTAGAAAGAGAAATACAAGTCTGCTACTTGTAAGGTCTTCCCCTCACAGGACTAATAATGAGGAGTGGCAGTACATGCACAGACAAAAGATTGTGACAGAATCTCTTTAGTGTAATAATTTTCCTTCAGAACTAATTAAATGCTCATCTAGCATGGTCTTCTAGATTGATTTAATTGAAATTGCCCTTTAGTCTCATAAGGCAAATTGAAGGAAATTGCAATTGCTTTGTGGCCTTTCCAAGGGCAGGCGTTTATTATATCACATTCTCAGTACAAACAGCAAGGTTAAATTACTGCATCCAGATTAAAACCTTAATGAGTTTGTTAGACTTTGGGAACAAATGTTAGAACACAAGGAAAGTCAACAAAATGCCATTTCACCCAGCAAAGCTGAGCCCTCTAAATGTTTGTTTTAATATCTGTTTTAATTCATATGCTAGTTGTTTTTATTTTCACAAAACTTGAATTAGTGTGAAACTTCATTAATTTTGGATCAGGATTCTATGGAGTGGATATTGCAAATTGTTCTCCTGTAACTGGCGTGCATATTGGCATTTTCAAGTGTGCCCAATGGTTTCCCATTCTGGTCTCCACCCACCTGAATTCTTGATATTTATCAGTAATATAGATTAAGATAGAAATAAATCGGCCAATTCTCCTGTATTGTTCCCAGGGAACACTTAATTCCTGGTTGCAAAGTAATTGGGAAAGGGCAGAGATCCTTGGTCTCTATGCCTTTTGCATTGCATGAGGATTTCCTAAAATCTCTAAGGGCTGAATTTTGTTTTCCCGCTGCCAAGAGTGGCGGCGGGCGAAATAAATGGTGGCAGCCCGCACAGGCTGTGTGCCACCACGCCGTCGCGATGTTGCGTCTGGTGGTTCATTAGCATATGCACAGCGGCTACCTCCCCAATCACGTGGCGGGGGCAGCCTCGGCGACACCGTGTACAGCGGCATCTGAGATGGGAGCAGGAGCTGGCGCCATTTTAAAAGGCTGCCAGCCCCGCAGACAATTCCAAAGATGCAGGTCGGGATCTTGTTCTCCTCCCGACGGGAGGGGGCTGGGAGATCAAAGTGGCAGTGGCCTGCCACAGAGCCCGATGCTGGGATTGCCAGGCCCGATATTCCTGGTGGCAGGGAAGCTGGTCCACTCCTCCATTACCCCTACCACCTCGTCCCCATCCCATGGCACCTTCCCCTGCAATCGCAGGAGGTGTAATACCTGCCCATTTACCTCCTCTCTCCTCACTATCCCAGGCCCCAAACACTCCTTTCAGGTGAAGCAGCGATTTACTTGTACTTCTTTCAATGTAGTATACTGTATTCGCTGCTCACAATGTGGTCTCCTCTACATTGGGGAGACCAAGCGCAGACTGGGTGACCGCTTTGCGGAACACCTCCGCTCAGTCCGCAAGCAGGACCCTGAGCTTCCGGTTGCTTGCCATTTCAACACTCCCCCCTGCTCTCATGCTCACATCTCTGTCCTGGGCTTGCTGCAGTGTTCCACTGAACATCAATGCAAGCTCGAGGAACAGCATCTCATTTTCCGATTAGGCACACTACAGCCTGCCAGACTGAACATTGAGTTCAATAATTTCAGAGCGTGACGGGCCCCCCATTTTACTTTTATTTTTAGTTATTTTTTCTTTTTTACATTTTTTACAATTTTTTTTCTTTTGTTCATTTCATTTCATTGTAGTTTGTTCAGTTTGCTTACCCACTGTTTTTTTTTTCATGTTTGTACTTGCTGCTGCTCAATCTTCAGTTCGTTAACACCCTATCTGTACTAATGCTTTGTCTTTCAACACACCATTAACATATTGTTTGCCTTTGCTCCATGACCTCTTGGTCAGCTATGTGGCTTTGTCCAATCTACACCTTCTCCTTTGTTATCTCTTGCCCCCGGCTCACTTGCTTATAACCTTTGATATTTTTTATATTTGCCAGTTCCGAAGAAGGGTCACTGACCCGAAACATTAACTCTGCTTCCCTTTCCACAGATGCTGCCAGACCTGCTGAGTGGTTCCAGCATTTCTTGTTTTTATTTCAGATTTCCAGCATCCGCAGTATTTTGCTTTTATTTTAGTGTTTAATTCACTGCCACATCTCTTCCAGGAATGCCTACCTTGAAGAAGTTCTGCTCTTCCCTCCAACGGGATTTTTGTTTGTCTCTTTTACCTTGTTCACCTTCATTGCTTTCTATTTCACTCCTGGTGTTTGATAAAGTGTCTACCAAAACTCGTTTTCACAGCCACATCTCCTTCCTCAGTGACTGCCTCCGGTTCCGACTTATTCCACGTGGATTCCAACTGCATTTTCACCCATCATGTTTTGAATCCACCCAGGATTACAGGTATCTCCGAGAAATACAGCGTTCCTCGGACTGCTACTCTCGCCGCATCCTGAGATCCACACTCAGTGCTACATGCACACACTGGACCTCTCTCTCCAGCAGCACCACCTCACCTTATCTCAAAGCTGTTCTACTCCGCAGTTTCATTGCATCTTTCGTCTCATCCGACGCATTAACAAAAAATTTTTTTCTTCCTTTCAGATGTCAAGGAATGCAAGCTCCGGCAGCTGATGGGGACGAATGCTCCTCCAGATCCTCCTTCCGCTTCACTTCCCTCTGACCCCGCCCCTTCTGATCTGACCCCTTGCCGTGTATTCACTATACCCTCTGACCTCCCCCTCTCTGATGCTGAACGTTCTGTACTCAGCAAACGTCTCAGTTTTATCCCCTTACGTCCCCACCTCAATGAATTTCATGCTCAGCATGACGTTGAGCTCTTCTTCCGTCGCCTCCATCTCCAGGCTCATTTCTTTGACCAGGAGTCCTCCCCCCGACCAGCAGACCCATTCACCGGCCTCCAGCATTCTCCCTCTACCTGGACCCCTCCCCCTGGCCTCTTACCCGCTCTTGATCTCTTCATTGAAAACTGTCGGCGAGCCATTGGTCATCTCAATTTTTCTGCTCTCCTCACTCACTCTAACCTGTCCCCCTCTGAACTTGAGGCACTCCGTTCTCTCAGGTCTAACCCCGACATGGCCATCAAACCTGCAGACAAGGGTGGTGCTGTTGTTGTATGGCGTACTGACCTCTACCTTGCAGAAGCATAACGCCAACTCACAGACACTTCTTCCTACCTCCCTCTGGACCATGACCCCACCACCGAACATCAAGCCACTGTCCAAAGGACTGTCACTGACCTCATCTCCTCTGGAGTTCTTCCGTCTACAGCTTCCAACCTCATAGTCCCGCAACCCCAGACAGCCCGCTTCTACCTCCTTCCCAAAATCCACAAACGGGACTTTCCCGGCAGACCCATTGTGTCAGCCTGCTCCTGCCCCACTGAACTCAGTTCTTCCTATCTTGACTCTATCTTTTCTCTGCTGGTCCAGTCTCTTCCCACCTACATCCGTGACTCTTCTGACGCCCTACGTCATTTTGACAATTTCCAGTTTCCTGGTCCCAAAAGCCTCCTCTTCACTATGGACGTCCAATCGCTCTACACCTCCATCCCCCACCAGGATGGTTTGAGGGCTCTCCGCTTCTTCCTTGAACAGAGGCCCAACCAGTCCCCATCCACCACCACCCTCCTCCACCTGGCTGAACTTGTTCGCACATTGAACAACTTCTCCTTCAACTCCGCTCACCTCCTTCAGTAAAAGGTGTTGCTATGGGTACCCGCATGGGTCCTAGTTATGCCTGTCTTTATGTGGGATATGTCGAGCATTCTTTGTTCCAGTCCTACTCAGGCCCCCTCCCCAAACTCTTTTTCCGGTACATTGTTGACTGTATCGGTGCCGTTTCCTGCTCCCGCCCTGAACTGGAAAACTTTATCAACTTTGCTTCCAATTTCCACCCTTTTCTCACCTTTACATGGTCCATCTCCGACATTTCCCTTCCCTTCCTCGACTTCTCTGTCTCCATCTCTGGGGATAGGTTATCTACTAATATCCATTATAAGCCCACCGACTCCCACAGCTACCTGGACTACACTTCTTCACACCCTACCTCATGTAAGGCCTCCATTCCATTCTCCCAGTTTCTCTGTCTCCGACGCATCTGCTCTGATGATGCCACCTTCCAAGACGGTGCTTCTGATATGATCTCCTTTTTCCTCAACTGAGGATTCCCCCCCACTGTTGTTGACAGGGCCCTCAACCGTGTCCGGCCCATTTCCCGCACCTCTACCCTCACCCCTTCCCCTCCCTCCCAGAACCATGACAGGGTTCCCCTTGTCCTCACTTTCCACCCCATCAGCCTCCATATCCAAAGGATCATCCTCCGCCATTTCCGCCACCTCCAGCGTGATGCCACTACCAAACGCATCTTCCCCTCCCTTCCCCTGTCAGCATTCCGAAGAGATCGTTCCCTCCGCGACACCCTGGTCCACTCCTCCATTACCCCCACCACCTCGTTCCCATCCCATTGCACCTTCCCCTGCAATCGCAGGAGGTGTAATACCTGCCCATTACCTCCTCTCTCCTCACTATCCCAGGCCCCAAACACTCCTTTCGGGTGAAGCAGCAATTTACTTGTACTTCTTTCAATGTAGTATACTGTATTCGCTGCTCGCAATGTGGTCTCCTCTACATTGGGGAGACCAAACAAAGACTGGGTGACCGCTTTGCGGAACACCTCCGCTCAGTCCGCAAGCAGGACCCTGAGCTTCCGGTTGCTTGCCATTTCAACACTCCCCCCTGCTCTCATGCTCACATCTCTATCCTGGGCTTGCTGCAGTGTTCCACTATACATCAACGCAAGCTTGAGGAACAGCATCTCATTTTCCGACTAGGCACACTACAGCCTGCCAGACTGAACATTGAGTTCAATAATTTCAGAGCATGACGGGCCCCCCATTTTACTTTTATTTTTAGTTATTTTTTCTTTTTTACATTTTTTACAATTTTTTTTCTTTTGTTCATTTCATTTCATTGTAGTTTGTTCAGTTTGCTTACCCACTGTTTTTTTTTTTATGTTTGTACTTGCTACTGCTCAATCTTCAGTTCGTTAACACCCTATCTGTACTAATGCTTTGTCTTTCAACACACCATTAACATATTGTTTGCCTTTGCTCCATGACCTCTTGGTCAGCTATGTGGCCTTGTCCAATCTGCACCTTCTCCTTTGTTATCTCTTGCCCCCGGCTCACTTGCTTATAACCTTTGACATTTCTTATATTTGCTAGTTCCGAAGAAGGGTCACTGACCCGAAATGTTAACTCTGCTTCTCTTTCCACAGATTCTGCCAGATCTGCTGAGTGGTTCCAGCATTTCTTGTTTTTATTTTACATTTTCTACATCCTGGGGCCGCAGAATGGTATGGCAAATCTGTTGCCTATTGGTGCTAAGTTCTAGGTAGTTTTGTGCGATGGACCACCAGAAATTAAATTCAAATTGTTCTGACTATTTTGAATCAGACTTCGAGAGATAGGAGACTTCCATTCCATTATTCAGGACTAGAGTTTAAAATGATTCTGGGCTAAAAGCCCATTGCTCAAACTTAGTACCTGATGACCATATTATGTTGCCACATACCTTTTATCGACATATATAAGCATTCAGTTAGAAAGTTAAGAGTCATCAAAAATATGTTCCCTGATGTTAAATTCATGCAATGTATTCCACCTTATGCTCTTAGTTTTGCAATATTTTATTTATTTATTTAGAGATGCAGCATTGAAACAGTCCCTTCGGCCCACCGAGTCTGTGCTGACCATTAACCACCCATTTATTCCAATCCTACATTAATCCCATATTCCTACCACATCCCCACCTTCCCTCAATTCCCCTACCATCTACCTATACTAGGGGCAATTTATAATGGCCAATTTATCAATCAACCTGCAAGTCTTTGGCTGTGGGAGGAAACCGGAGCACCCGGTTAAAAACCCACGCAGTCACAGGGAGAACTTGCAAACTCCACACAGGCAGTACCCAGAATTGAACCCAGGTCGCTGGAGCTGTGAGGCTGTGGTGCTAACCACTGCGCCACTGTCCTGCCCTTCTAAGAAGTCTGCCCTTATTGTTAGAACCACTATCAGAATTTCTCTGTAATCCATGCCCTGTCCACACTTAAGATACATAACCGGGATTATCATCACCTCTTTAGCAATTAGATCATTGACTTTCTGATATTTACTGCAGCAAGGTAAAAAGGCTGAAGGACAAACATTTTCAATTTTGTTAAGTGGTTTTCATTCACATTCCTCCTTACCAGATCAACAGTCCTTTTTATTCCAGATGTTTTGACTAGCTCCCTTATCCTTTCAGTGAATACACGGCATTGTAAATTGTTGGTGACTTAGTGGATTCCTTCTATTGCAGACTCCAAGAAGTTTATCTGCATGTTACACAGATGATGTCTCAACTCAATTCAATGGTTCAGTGATTTTGTTTTTGGCTTTTTTAGAATTACAATATTGGTGCTGGAAGGCGGAAAACATTTCAATTGTCACATGCGCACAGAGCAGGTACAGCAAAGCCAACTGCAGATTGAACTTCTGTCTACTGTGACCCTATAATATTCCCTGCTTAAACTCACAATAACATCTCAATTCCATCAAGGTGGACCAATCATCTTATGATCTGTGGGAGATTGGAAATAGTAACAGAGTGGTAACGTTACTGAACTAGTAATCCAGAGGCCCAAACTAATTCTCCAGAGACAGGAGTTCAAATCCCACCATGGCAGCCAGTGAATTTAAATCAGGGGTCAGCAACCTGGCTGTACATGAACACCAGTGTCCGTGACTGTTAATTTCAGGGATGAGAAATTTCCCATTTCTTTCTGACCAGACTGGCTTTAAAAAAAATCGTAACTGTCAGTTTCACAGCTGACAGGTGCTGAGAGCAGGAGCAGCAGTTTCCGAACTTCGGACAGATTTGAGGTTTTCTGGCGGGTTCAATTTTTTTTTAAAAGCCCACCAGAAAACTACAAAGCTGTCTGAAGTTCGGACACTGATGTTCCTGCTGTCAGTAATGGTTGCAGGGAAAGAGAGAGAGGGGTGGAGCAGGGAGAGAGACGGAGAAGGGGCAGAGAGAGAGAGACAGAGAGGGGGCAGAGAGAGAGGAGCAGAGAGAGAGAGAGAGAGAAAGGTCAGAGAGGGGTAGACAGAGAGAGAAGGAGGGACAGAGACGGGGCATAGAGAGAGAGAAGCGGGCAGAGAGAGAGAGAAGGGGCAGAGAGAGAGGGGGGACAGAGCGAGAGGGCGAGAGAGGGGACAGAGAGAACAGAGAGAGAAAGAGGTCCAGAGAGAGAGATAGAGAGTGGGGGAACAGAGAGAGAGAGGGGGTAACAGAGAGAGACCAAGCAGCTAGGTTGTTTTAAAACACAAGTTTAAAGGGGCTTGTGTTATGTAAATTAATTTTAAATTAGAAAAAGTCACTTCATGGACTGTCTCAATTTCCACACTCTGGCACGCATTACTTTCACTTGGGACACAAGCTCAGTGACATGTTGAAAGTTGCTGGACTTCTACTTTTATATAAATGTTGCAATTCTGCTGCTATCCATTTGGAATCACATTGTTCCAGAATTTGTATTGAGGGGCAAACAGGCAAAAAAATCCAAGGAATTGCAAGAAGTCATCATTCTAATTTCCTCATGAATACAAGAGTACGGTGTAATGTGGCTGAGTGATATTGGCAAAGACAGGATGCTGCTGACGCATATACAATAGTAAATACAATGTAACGGATAGCTTTAATAAATCTTAATCTATGATGAACTGTCTATGATTCCTTAACAAAATCCATGCTGCATTTGCAATTTTAAAAACTGTTGGGGAAGATGTAGTAAAAATTTATTATGTTTCAATGACCACGTTCGAAACAGTCATTAACTGATTTTTTTGCTGCAAATTAAGGTTAAAGGGGAAGTTTTACAAGTATGTCAAAGGTCAGTAACTGCAATGTGCATCATGTACTATCAAGTTTGAGGGCAGATAACCTGAGTGCCAATGTAATTAGAAAATTAGGAAGTCAAAGTTAAAGGAGAAAGTAGGAGTGCAGGTTAGTGATGAGGCTGATTGTTACCAGAAAATAAAAGGAAAGGATAGAACGTGTGAATGTCATATTGCACCATGGAATCGTACAAGAGTAGGGAAATTTGATAATAGAACAAACTTAAAGGCTTTGTATCTGAATACATAAAGCTTCGGAATAAAATAAATGAGTTAACAGTGCAAATAGAGACGAATGGGTATGGATTTAGTGGTGATTACTGAGACGTGGTTGCAGGGAAACCAGGTTTGGGGATTGAATATCCAAGGGTACTCAGTATTTCGGAAGGATAGGCAGGAGGATAAGGAGGTGTAGCTTTGTTAATAAAGGAAGAGATCAGTGCTGTAGTGAGAAACGATATAGGCACCGGAGGTCAAGGCGTAGAATCAGTCTGGGTGGAAATAAGAAATAGCAAGGGAAAGAAGTCCCTGGTGGAAGTAATCTATAGGTCCCCAAACAGTAGTTTTGTAGTGGGGCACAATGTAAACCAGGAAATACTGGGGGCTTGTAAGAAAGGTACTGCAATAATCATGGGTGATTTTAATATGCATATAGACTGGATTAATCAAATTAGCAGGGGTAACCTCGAGAGAGAGTTCATTGAACGTATTAGAGATTGTTTTTTGGAGCAATATGTTGTGGAACCAACCAGGGAGCAGGCTATTCTAGATTTGGTATTGTGTAATGAGGTGGGATTAATAAATGATCTCATTGTTAAGGATCCTCTAGGGAAGAGTGATCATAGCATGCTAGAATTTCAAACTCAGTGTGACGGCAAGAAACTGGAGTCCCACATGAGCGTTCTGGAGTTAAACAAAGGTAATTACATAGGCATGAGGACAGATTTGGCCCTAGTGGACTGGGCAGGAAGACTAAAAGGTAGGACAGTTGATGAGCAGTGGCAGATGTTTAAGGTGATATTCAATTCCTCCCAACTAAAATATATTCCAGAGAGGAAGAAAGATTGTAAGAGGGGGAGAAAACATCCATGGCTAAGCAAGGAAGTTAAGGATAACATAAAGCATACCATATTGCAAAGGCCAGTGGCAGGCTGGAAGATTGGGAAACTTTTAAAGATCAACAAAAGGCTACTAAAAAAGTAATAAAAAGAGCAAAGGTAAATTATGAAAGAAAACTAGCGCAAAATATAAAAACGGATAGCAAAAGCTTCTCTAAGTATATAAAAAGTAAGAGAGTAGCTAAAGTGAATGTTGGTCCTTTGGAGGATGAGACTGGGGAGTTAATAGAGGGGAACACAGAAATGGCAGAGACACTAAATCGGTATTTTGCCTCAGTTTTCACAATGGAGGGCACTAGTACCATCCCAATAGTAACAGGAAATGCAGAGGTTATAGAAAGAGAGGAACTTAGAAAAATCATTACCACTAGGGAAAAAGTACTGAGCAAACTATTGGGATTGAAGGCAGACAAGTCCCCAGGGCCTGATGGCCTACATCCTAGGGTCCTAAAGGAAGTGGCAGCGGAGGTAGTGGATCCATTGGTTATAATATTCCAAAATTCTCTGGATGCGGGAAAAGTTCCGGTGGATTGGAAAAAGCTAATATAACGCCTTTATTCAAAAAGGGAGGGAGGCAGAAAGTAGGAAACTACAGACCAGTTAGTTTAACATCTGTCATTGGGAAATTGTTAGCATCCATTATTAAGGGAGTAATAACAGGACATTTAGAAAGTCAAAACGCAATCCATCAGAGTCAGCATGATTTTATGAAGGGTAAATCGTGTTTGACTAATTTGCTAGAGTTCTTCAAAGCTGTAACAAGCAAAGTTGATAATGGGGATCCTGTAGATGTAGTATATCGGGACTTCCAGAAGACATTTGATAAGGTGCCACACAAAAGGTTAATACACAAGGTAAGATCACATGGGGTTAGGGGTAATTTATTAGCTTGGATAGAAGATTGGCTAACCAACAGATAACAGAGAGCTGGGATAAATGGGTCTTTTTCTGTTTGGCAAGATGTAACTAGTGGTGTGCCATAGGGTTCAGTCCTCGGGCCCCAACTATTTACAATCTATATTAATGACTTGGATGCAGGGATAGAAGGTACTATAGCCAAATTTGCAGATAACACTAAAATAGGTGGGATATTAAGTTGCAATAAAGAAATAAGAAACTTACAAATGGATATGGATAGGTATGGTGAATGGGCCAAAATTTGGCAGATGGAGTTTTACGTGGATAAGTGTGAGGTTATCCACTTTGGTCGGAAGAATAGAAAGGCAAATTATTATCTAAATGGAGAGAAACATCTGAATGCTTTGGTGCAGAGGGATTTGGGTGTCCTCGTGCATGAATTGCAGAAAACTAGTATGCAGGTACAGCAGGCAATAAGGAAGGCAAATGGAATTTTAGCGTTTATTGCTAAAGGAATAGAATATAAAAGTAGGGAAGTATTGCTGCAATTGTACAAGGCATTAGTGAGACTGCACCTGAAGTATTGCGTACAGTTTTGGTCCCCTTACTTGAGGAGGGATGTAGTTGCATTGGAGGCAGTTCAGAGGAGATTCTCGAGATTGATTCCAGGGATGAGGAGTTTGTCTTATGAAGAGAGATTGAGCACTTTAGGCCTTTACTCTCTAGAGTTTAGAAGAATGAGAGGAGGTCTAATTGAGGTACATAAGATTATTAAGGGGATTGACAAAGTAGGCGTAGAGAGGACGTTTTCTCTTGTGGGGAAATCTAGAATGAGAGGTCATAGTTTTAGGATAAGGGGTAGCAGATTTAAAACCGAGATGAGGAGAAATTACTTCTCTCAAAGGGTCGTGAGTCTGTGGAACTCACTACCCCAGAGTGCGGATGCCGGGACATTGAGTAAATTTAAGGAGGAGATAGACAGATTTTTAATTAGTAAAGGGTTGAAGGGTTATGGAGAACGGGCATGAAAGTGGATTTGAGGCCAAGATGAGATCAGCCATGATCATATTGAATGGTGGAGCAGGCTCGAGGGCTGAATTGCCTACTCCTGCTCCTAGTTTTTATGACCTTATGACCTTATCTGTATCATTACATTAAAAGTGCACCTTTGCTTTAGATGAGAGATTTGGCTTGGACATAAATTGGTTGATCTGGAGTACAATCTTAGAGATAGTGACTAAACATTTTGTAACTGAATAATACATGAGGTAACAACCACTCAACCTTTTGCAGAAAAACTTTTTGTTTATCGTTATCTTGTCAGAGCTGAATCAGAATTGACAGACTGAGATATAGGCATAAGTGAATTTAAGAAAATCGCTTTATTGTTAGAATTGAAGGGTGCTCTTTATTTGTTATTGTGTCTATCTAATTTTGTCACTAGCTTGAGTGAGCAGATGATATTTTGTCCATGAGAGATGCTGTTGTTTCTGTATGTTAGAATCCAGAACCTAGTTTAACAGCCTGTCAAGATGAATAAACTAGTCTTGGTTACCTACCGTTAATCTCTCTGTCCCGTCCTGTCCCATTTGTTATGGTACAACCGCTCAAGACAAAGCCCCCAATCGAAATATACGATTCTGATTGTAGTGGGAGCAACGCACTGTCAATTCAGTCCCGCCACTCCACAGGTCACATCATACATATCTTTAAGCTTTCCCAAATCAAAGAAAGAAGCAGTCGAAGTAAATAATCTAGTTACCCTCAAATGAGGTGAACCAATATCTTTAGATATTAACAAACTAACTGTTTATTGGGAAAAAACTACAATCTTAAACACTGCTAAGATAAACCAATATCTAAATACCTGATAACTTATTTAAAAATCTGACTCCCACTTTAGCAAACATATACCCAAACAATCGGAAGTTTGGTGTTTAATTAGCTGCCCTAAGAAAATAGATCAATAATAAAGTCTTTGCACATTTGCGGTCCCGATGAAGTGGAATCTTTGAATGTGGAACAGTCCAAGGTTGCTTGAAGTTTTCCAAGGTCTGACGATAGGATTTCAGCAATTACAGTTCAGTCGTTGAAGCATCAAACTCTTCTTCTTTCCAGCGATGAACACAGTAGATTGACAAATAGCATTTTTGTTAAAAAAGAATTAATCTGGCTTGACTATCAGAATTCTGAGCGAGAATAATAAATAGGGTTTAAATAGACTGAGGGAGTGAATTATTAGTCTGTGACCCAACTGTCTCTGAACAAACAGTTTTCAAAGTCAAACGGCAATATTGTATGTCCTGTACTCGCTCTCTGTATGGTTGTATGGGGTAACTTCTGAAGCTGGTTGCCTTAAAGAAGTACTGATCATTTGCTGTCTTAAAGACACCGCATATTTCTCGAGAGAAAAAAACAGGATCATGACACTGTCTGGTTTTCTGTTTTACATGACTCTTCTGAAGTACTATATGCTCCATTCTATCAAATTCTCCTGATTTGGAAATTACTGCCTTTTTGTTGGCTGCCCTGTCTTCAAACACATATTACAAGCAGGTGGAGAAGTTGCACAAACATTGACCATCACAGGTTAAATTTTTTTGTGACAATAGCAGTGTGAGCAATGGTTCATCTTCCTATTGCTGACCTTTCTACTGGCTCATCTCAATAACTACAATAACATTCCTCCTCATGAGTTCTGTCGTTTATTGGATGAATCTGCATTCCTGACACAATGTGAATCCACAGAGGCCATCCGATAAGGTCCATCTACCACCCTGTGACATTGTGTAGCTAGCAGTATTGTGTCAACTAAAGTAATTCACATTGACATTGCATACTATTTTGCATGCTGGCTAGCTAATACAGTTGTGCTGCCCTCCATTGATGTTTGTATGCTTAGCTACTTTATTTATGGGGCTAAATGTGTTTTAAATTGGACTGTGTTTTGATGACATTAGATTGGCTATACACTTAATATACAGATTAATTGTCCCCATGTCCGTGGCTGAGTCAATAATTTTGTCAAATGTCCATGGTGCAACATGTTGGTGCCTATCCATGATTTAAAATCAATCAATTAATAAAGATAAATTCTGGAGTAAAAAGCTAGTCTCTGTAATGATGATCATGAAACTACTGGATTGTTGTAAAAACTGATCTGGTTCACAAATGTCTTTCAGGGAAGGAAATCTTCCATCCTTGCCTGGTCTGGGTCTCCAGATCCACAGGAGGAGGGGGCTCCACAAATATTCCCATCCTGAATGATAGTGGAGCCCAGCACATCAGACAAGGCTGAAGCATTTGCAACCATCTTCAGCCAGAGGTGCCGGGTAGATGATCCATCTCGGCCTCCTCCTGAGGTCCCCAGCCTCACAGGTGCCAGTCAGTCTTTAGCCAATTCGCTCCACATGATATCCAGAAACAGCTGAAGGCACTAGATGTAGCAAAGGCTATGGGCCTTGACAACATCCCAGGTGTGCTCCTGAACTAGCCGCACCCCTAGCCAAGCTGTTCCAGTACAGCTACAACACTGGCATCTACCTGACAAACTGCACAGTTGCCCAGGTATGTCCTGTCCACAAAAAGACAGGACAAATACATTTGGCCAATTACCGCCTCATCAGCCGACTCTCAATCATCAGCAAAGTGATGGAAGGTGTCATCGACAGTGCTATCAAGTGACACTTACTCAGCAATAATCTGCTCATGAATATTCAGTTTGGGTTCCATGAGGGACACAAGGCTCCAGATATGGACAAAAGAGCTGAATTCCAGGTATGAGGTGAGAGTGACTGCCCATGACATCACGGCGGCATTTGACTGAATGTGGCATCAAGGAACCTTAGCAAAATTGAAGTCAATGGGAATCAGGGGGAAATTCTCCACTGGTTGGAGCCATACCTAGTACAAAGGAAGATGGTTGTGGTTGTTGGAGGACAACCATCTCAGCCCCAGGACATCACTGTAGGAGTTCCTCAGGGTAGCGTCCTAGACCTAACCATCTTCAGCTGCTTCATCAATGATTTCCCCTCCAGCATAAGGTCAGAAGTGGACATGTTTGCTGATGATTGCACAGAGTTCAGTCCCATTTGCAACTCCTCAGGGATGGAAGTAGTCCGTTGCCACATGCCACAAGACCTGGACAATATTCAGGCTTGGGCTGATAAGTGGCAAGCAACATTTGCTCCACACAAGTGCCAGGTAATGACGATCTCCAACAAGAAAGAATCCAACTATCTCCCCTTGACATTCAAAGGCAGTACCATCACTGAATCTCTTACCATCAACATTCTGGAGGTTACCATTGACCAGAAACTTTTTAGATTTTTTTTTAGATTAGATTAGAGATACAGCACTGAAACAGGCCCTTCGGCCCACCGAGTCTGTGCCGACCATCAACCACCCATTTATACTAATCCTACACTAATCCCATATTCCTACCGAACATCCCCACCTGTCCCTATATTTCCCTACCACCTACCTATACTAGTGACAATTTATAATGGCCAATTTACCTATCACCCTGCAAGTCTTTTGGCTTGTGGGAGGAAACCGGAGCACCCGGAGAAAACCCACACAGACACAGGGAGAACTTGCAAACTCCACACAGGCAGTACCCAGAATCGAACCCGGGTCCCTGGAGCTGTGAGGCTGCAGTGCTAACCACTGCGCCACTGTGCCGCCCTAACTTAACTGGAGCAGCCATATAAACACAAGGGCAGGTCAGAGTGCAGCTCCAACAACATTCAAGAAGCTCAACACCATCCAGGACAAAACAGCCTGCTTGATCAGCACCACTGGCCACAATGGCAACAGTGTGTACTACCTACAAGATGCATTGCAGCAACTTGCCAAGGCACCTTCAACAGCATCTTCCAAACCTGCGTCCTCTACCACCTAGAAGAACCAGAGCAGCAGGCACATGGAAACACCACCACCTGCAAGTTCCCCTCCAAGTCACCCACCAGCCTGACCTGGAACTATATCGCCATTCCATCATTGCCGGTGGGTCAAAATCCTGGAACTCCCTTCCCAACAGCTCTGTGGGAGTGCCTTCACTACATGGACTGCAGTGTTACAAGAAGGCGGCTCACCACCATCTTCTCAAGGGCAATTAGGGATGGTCAATAAATGCTAACTTTGTCAGCCATGCTCACATCCCATGAACGGATATAAAAAAAAGAGATTCTCAATTTGTGTTACGTTGTGAGCAGTTTTGTTCTGCAGAATATTGCACAATTGTCAATTCAGACCCCCAAAGTGAAAGAACACTGCTTAGTCCACTTTACCTAAACTCCAAACATTACTATGTTTTTAAATAATGGTGGAATTTATAAACCAAATCTGACTGAATAAAACCTAACATTAACCAATTTCTATAGCTAGATAACTCTAAATGCTTTACATTTTATTTTATTGCAATGTTCTAAAAAATATGTGAAATCTCTTTGCGAACTGAATATTATTGACTCGTTGCCTTCCTAGTTTGTAGCTCTAGAAAACATTATCAAGTGAACTCAATAACCCGATTCTCATTTAATATACACTACATCAAAAAGCCCATTGCTAAAGACCATGCACGATTTTTGCAGTTACAGTACAGATAGCATCTGTCATCCACCTGAGATTCTACAATGAGAACAATGCTAAATAGTGAATTTAGAAATGAACCGGTTAACACGCTGTATTAGGAGATATAGGAGTAATGAAATTATTGTTATTTGCAAATTTACAAGTGGTACACTAAAGTAAAGAAAATCAAAATATAAGCTATAAAGTAGGGAAATTAAATATAAGTTACTGGCAAAGCCACCATTTATTGTCCATCCCTAATTACCCTTGAGAAGGTGATGGTGAGCCTCATTCACGTGATGCTACTGTTCATGTGGTGAAGGTACTCCCATAAAACTGTGAGATAGGGCGTTCCAGGTCTTTGACCCAGCGACAATGAAGGTGATATAGTTTCTAAGTCAGTATGGTGTGTGGCTTGGAGGGGAACTTACAGGTTGTGGTACTTCCATGCGCCTGCTGCCTTTGTTATACTAGACAAAAGATGTTGTGGGTTTGAAAGATGCTGTTGAAGAAGAGTTATTACATTGCATCTTGTAGGTGCCAGCCATGGTGTGCCAGTGGTGGAGTGAGTGAATGTTTAAGATGGTGGATGCGATGCCAATCAAGTGGGCTGCTTTGCTCTGGATGGTGTCAAGTTTCTTAAGTGCGGTTGGAGCTGCACTCATCCAAGCAAGTAAAGAGTATTCCATCACACTCCTGAATTGTGCCTTGTAGATGGTGGAGAGGCTTTGGAAAGTCAGGAGGTGAGTCATTCGTCACAGATTGCCCAGCATCTGACCTGCTGTTGTAGCCACAGTATTTATAGGGCTGGTCCATTTACGTTTCTGGTCAATGGTGGCCCCTGGAATATTGATGGTTGGGGATTTGTTGATGGTAATGCTGTTGAACGTCAAGGGAAGCTGGTTCGAATCTGTCTTGCTGGAGATGGTCATTGCTTGACACTTGTGTGGCGCAAATGTTACGTGCCACTTTTCAGCTCAAGCCTGAATGTTGTCCAGGTCTTACTGCATGCGGGCATGGACTGCTTCATTATCTGAGGAGTTGCGAACACTGTGCAATCATCAGCGAGCATCCCCACTTTAAACCTTATGATGTAGGGAAGGTCATTGATGAAACAGTTAAGGATGGTTGAGCCTAGGACATTTTAATTGTACATCAACTAGTTTTGTGTATGAAGAGTTTAACCACAGAGGAGCACAATGTTTTCCACCTGTGTAGCAGAGAGCTAGAAAAGTTGCATAATGCTTGTGCATTAGCTCTCCAAGTTGAGTCAGCAAGTTTATTTAGGACAATACTAAAAGCAAAATACTGCAGCCGCTGGAAATCTGAAATAAAAACAGGAAGTGCTGGAAATACTCAGCAGGTCAGGCAGCATCTGCGCAGAGAGAAGCAGAGTTAATGAAAGTTCTGATGAAAGGTCACAGACCTGAAATGTTAACTCTGTTCCCTTAACTCTGCTGCAACAATGTTTGTTGGGGGGAGGGGATTTTCAGGCCTCACACCCAGTGGAAATCTGATGCTCATGCCCTAAAAATAATGAGAAATGACATACCATTCCATTCCCACCACCAGTATGGCCACCCCTATCTTCCCTAGGGGCTTCTGCTGGGTGGCTGGATAGCCTGCTACCCTGTTTTATACTCTGATTGTCTTTTCCATTGCAAAAAAGAAAATTGTATTGCGTGTAAAAAAAAACCTGCAGTTCATCATTGCCTGTTTTGCACAACCAGCTAATGTGAATTTCGTCCACATGTTGTCTCTTGGTAATTGTAGTCCTGTAACCATCAATGGGCCAAATTAAGTATATTCGACTCATCAAGCTAAGTGAAGCATGTGCCCTCCTGTGCCTGTGTTGTGCCCTTGGACCACCACTGAGGCCAAAAAATTTCAATCCTAGAGACTTGAACACTTACTCAATAAGGAAAAAAAATGACAATAGTAACAATGATCATGATAAAAAAAAAGTTCTAAAAGATGTTTTATTATAAAAGCACATAAAACAGAAGACATCTTTCTGTGTGACCAGTAACAGAAATTTCATCAGCTTACAAATAAAAGATGAGGTTTCAGTGGTTTAAATTTCTTTACCATATGCTGGTTTTCTAGCAGTAACTGATAAGCGAATTGTATTATTTTTGGGGATGCAGCGTTCTTCATGTTATAGCATTGAATGTTTGTTACAATTTAAGTGTACTACTGACTTTCTGGTTGTTGCAAATATATATAATATTAAATTAATTTCCTTTAGGCTGGCCCAGCTCCAGGATTTGGAACTGTTATGAATAAAAGCTGGAGGTGGTTGTTAATGTATGTGGCATCTTCCTGCTGACATTCTGAAAATAGTGCTGTGAGCAATCTCTACTGCAGTGATAAGAAGGTTACCTATATAACCCTTCACAATCAATGATTTTCTGAACCATGGGGATATAAAAAGTTAAAGCCTAATCCGTGAAAATTTCAGCAAAGTTAACCCTTCTCTTGCTGGAAAAAGAAAATAATTCCTCCAGATTTGATTAGAAATACACAAAATAAACACAACGGAAGTTTGATTTATCTTTTCTATCATTTTTTTTCTCATTTCTCTCCTGTTCTGATTCCATAAGTGCCAACAACTCTAATCAGTCATCGACAACTTAGGCATTCAGCATGCTATTTGACCATGGATGTATCATAGCTGTGACCATTCTATTATCAGATGAAATTACTATATCCAATGCTCAACTGATGTCAGTACACAGCAAGAATAGCTGGTCAGCAGAAAGGACCTGAACTCTAGCTGACTTTTTTCCCTTCCTAGGCCACAGATATGGAGTCATTTTCCCAACTGCCAAGCTGACAGAGATCAAGTAGTTCAACTGGATGAAGTGCTGATCCTTGGGACATTCCAAGTCTACATTGCTCAGTGACATATTTGCAGATGCATTTATGGGTTTCATTTCTTTCAGGGTGAAATTGTTCTGTGTATAATGTGTACTAATTTGGCATGTTAACATTAATGGAGCATTATTGCAATTTTGTCTGGCCAAATGTCAAAGGATAAATACATTGTAGTAACTTCCAACATATCTAGCTTTGACATACAGGAACCCCTGCTGTCACACATAACCTGTACACTGAGGGATTGGTATTGAGGTATTTGAGGGGATACTCTGTAGAAACTCTCAAAGCAATGTGGCGTCATCAACTGCACTCTGGATCTTGGGAAAGCCAGCAACCTTATAAAACTGGCCACTGACCCTATCTCGCTGCTACTTTGCAAAGGTGATAAATTTCCCTGCTATCTTGTAAAGTGTGCCAGTCACCTGACAAATGTATGCCCATTCTGCACCCTGGCTGGCATTTCAGCGATTGGCCATTGCTGTTTGAAATGAGCCTGTACCATAAAAGTTGAGTGCCATGGTCACCTTTATAGCCAGAGAGAGAATAGTACAGACAGATGAGCATGGCCTATTGGCTCCTTAGTGAATGGCACTCTTCTTATGCACATCTCCTCAGTAAAGTCTTCATATGATCTGTGCTGTCTGTATACCCTATTCTATGAGGTGGTTAATATCTGGTAGGCTGCGTATTCCCTAAATAGTGTTTAAGTCTCCTGGTGGCTGAAAATCTGTCAGTGATCTGACCAATCCAGAGGTAGCGAGAAATAAGTCCAGGCCTGTAAAGGCAGAATTGCAAAAATAAACTTGGAAAAATTGTATACCAGCTGAAGAAATTGCAAATGAAATTCTCCAGACTGTTCAGGCTCAGAGGTTTCTCACTTTCAGCTGATGCTGGTGGCAGCTGTGCCATATAATTCTCCACTTAAGTTATTTTGGGTTTAGTTGCAAGGAAACTTGTCGGCCAAGATTTTCTTAGTGTTTTGGAGATGGACTAGGAGGCGGGAGGGGTGGTAAAATAAATGAGAGGCGTCAGGAGGGAAGCCCGATGTCATGACCGTATATTACCCGAGGCAGCCGGGCCAATGGGATGAGGTCACGCTGGAATGCGACGGAAAGGTAATTAGACCTCTTAACCTGGCAATTAACTGCAATTTTACCAGGTTTTTTCCATTTTCCGAGGGGTGCACGGGAACAACGGAGCTTCAGATCCTCGCCAGCTTTAATGAGGCGGAATCTCAGGAGAAGGTCAGCATCGCGAGAGGTAGCATGGCTTGGTAGGCTGTATGATATTGAGTAGGCAGTGGCATTATCTATCGGAAGCAAAGCCAAACTTGGCTAGCATAGCTGAGACACTCTGGTTGAGTGTCCTCTCTGACTTGGCACTTGTATGTACATACAAAGTAGGGTGGGAGGCCCAGAGAACTGAGTGCAGCTATTTGCTATGGGCCTCATTCACTCAGGTCTTGAGACCTCTAGTGAGGAGGAGCATCTGTGAGGGAGAGAGCTGCAGCCATCAGGAGCAGGGCAGCAACACCCAGAGGGGCACCAGGATCATGAGCCTGGTAGGTACATGAACAAGGAAAGCACAGGGGGACACACAACCAGCCTAGTGCATGCAGATGACACTCCCCACCAGAAAGGGTCTACCAACAGAGGCTCAGCTTTGTTCAAATGCCGGAGCGGATGTGTCACCGAAGACTGTGCCTCTCCAGGGAAGCAGTCACTGAGCTGTGTGCTATGATGGAGGAGGAGCTAAGCAACCAATGCCTGTCACGTTGAAGGCCACTGTGGTGCTGAATTTCTATGCCTCAAGATCATTCCAGCGATCTTCTGGGGATATTTGTGGGATCTCCCAGTCTGCAGCTCATTGCTGCATCAAGGTGGTCACAAATGCCATTTTCAAAATACATGCTGTTCTGCACTGATCCGGACAGTCAGGCTGAGAGGGCTGTGAGATTCAGAGCTTGACTGCATGCAAGTGGCCATCAAGGTTCCCACACACCAGACAGCAGCCTTCATCAACAGGAAGGGCTTCCACTCGTTCAATGTGCAACTGGTCTGCAGCCTCCACAAACAAATCCTTCAGGCCTGTGCATGATTCCTGGGAAGCTGACACGACTCCTGCATACTAAGGCAGTCCCAGGTGCCTGACATTTTTGGGCCCCTGCATGCCTTCATGGATGGATACTGGGTGACAAGGGCTACCCGCTGAAGAGATGGCTACTTACACCTGTGAGGAACCCAAGCACAGATGCAGAGGAGAGATACAACAGCTGCTACCAGACAACTCAAGAGACCATTGAACTGGCCATAGGCCTTCTGAAGATGCAATTCAGATGCCTGGATAAATCTGTTGGACTCCTTCAATATTCCCCAGCCAGGGTCTTACATATTGTGGTGGTGTGATGTGCTCTGCACAACATGGTGCTACAGAGAGGAGAACAATGAGGACATCCTGGAGCACAATGCCTCCTCAGGATGAGGATATGGAGGGAGATGGTGACCAGGCACAACAGGATGAAGACCCCAAGGGACAGCAGGGACGGCGCAATGAGATATGCGCAAGGGATGCTTGTGACTCGTTAATACAGGCATGTTTCACATGAGCCTTACTTACACACTCAGTCAATCCATAAATCAGACGGCTGCTAACCTGCCATTACCACTCCCTTTGGTTTGGTACCATGAAACCTTTAGTCATTTAATTTCTCCTGCCCTCCACTGTATCGCAGACCTTCCCTTTTGTTCTTCTTCCCCACCTCTCATCCTTCACTTTCTCAAAACCTGTTACATTTTTAGCTTTTCACAGTTCTGATGAAAGGTCATGGACCTGAAATGTTAACTCAGTTTTTCTCTCCACAGATGCTGCCCCGACTGGCTTAGTATTTCCAGCATTTTCTGTTTTCTGTTTTTATTTCAGATTTCCAGCATTCGTTGATTTTGCTTTTGTGTTGTTGCTGCTGGATGAACTTATTCACGTGCTTGCAGGTGCTTCTACATGGTGCTTCCCCTGCGCTATCAGCTAAGGTGGAGGCAAGCTGCTGACTTTTCTGCTGTGTGGCTTTCGATGACCTTTGCGGTCGTCCTCTGGTTGCCTAAGCTGAGAGGGTCCCAGCATATGGAGACTTCCATGGCTTCATGAGGCACTAGTGTCACTGTCAGAGGAGACAAGGACTCACTATCCACCTTAGGAGTGCCCTGAGAGGAGCCCCCAGATCCTGCAGACAGTCGCTCCTCTTGCCTTTCAGGGCCTCCCTGCTCACCTGACGAGCCTGAGGACCTGCCAATGACTCCAGGTGTCTCAACATCCTCTCTCCCAGCCATTGCTGTACAGAGCTCATGGAGGTGGCGATGACATGTAGATCTGTGCACATTGCTGGAATCCACTGGGTGGTATGTGGATGTGACCCTCCATGAAGGTCGCCAATTTCTCAATGGAGGAAGCCATGTGCGTATACGCCAGAGTCATGGCTGCACTCATGGCCTGGATCGACTCCTGCATCATCTATGCATAGCCTCTCGAAGCTCCACAAGATGTTCATGAACCTCACGCTGCAGCTCTAGCATCTGCTGCCTTGTTGATGACTCCAGAGGCAGGTCATCAGCCTGAAGCTGAACATCGCCGAGCCTTTCCACAGTCTTCCAGGGTGAGTGACCACAAATGTCACTGCCTCTGTCATCTACTCAGGCGCGTATGTTCTGTGCTCATCAGAATGTGACCCCATCACCAACCACGTGCAACTACCTACTGACATGCGAGTATCTGCATTAGTGGAGGATGCGGGGAATGATGTGACGGTGCACCCTCTGAGGTCACCTTCTCCTCGTCAGAGGTGGAGGGCTGCTGCAAGGCTCGGCTTGTGGCAACTCTTGTCTATGATCAGCAAGAGAGAGAAGGGTGATGGAGGGCAATGGACTTTCCAACCCATCCTTCTGACTATTCATCATCTGGAGCTCTATGTGACCAGTGATGCATGCCTGGGGCTGGATTTAGTGTGTCCGTTGTGGGTCCCGGTGGCAGACCTGAAAGTGGGCGCTGTTCCCGCCTGTCACATGTGCGGCCGGCCCACTACAATCACATGACAGGCAGCCAATTATAATAATGGAGGTGCAGGACCTGGCCAATTACACAACAGTGTGGGATTTGAGGCACCAAATGCAGCATTAGATGATTCTGGAACTGGTGCTGGCACTGTATTTAAAGGGCTGCCGGCCCTGCATTCACTCCTGCCTGTTTGAAAAGAGTGCCTCCCTTAGTGCCCCCTGCTGCCCCAGGACCCCTTCTGCTGCCTCTACTGTCTGTTAGGCAAGCAGCTGAAAGCGAGCCTGCGGCGACAATGGCTAAAAGAAGGCATCGGGTGGACCCATGTTTTATCAATGCCTCCCTGCAGGTTCTCATCCAGTGATGGCAAGAATAGGTGGTCCCGCCTGACCAAGCAAGCCTGGATGGAAATTTCAGGTGCAGGAATAGGCACCAGCATGTTGCACCATGGACATTTGACAAAATTATTGACTCAACCACGGACAAGGGGGCAATTAATCTGTATATAAAGTGTATAGCCAACCTAATACCATCAAAACACAGTCCAATTTAAAACACATTTCTCCCTATGAATAAAGTAGCCTAGCATACAAACATCACTGGAGAGCAGCACAACTGTATTAGCTGGCAAGCAAAACAGTATGCAGTGCTAATGTAAATTACTTTTGTTGACAGAAGAGCTAGCTACGCCATGTGCTAACGTTAGCATGTAGCCGGCCAGCTAGACCATTATGCGATAAAAACCAGCACTGTGAGAAGTAACTTTATGTCATTCAACCAGTAATATATTCAGGTTTTACCTTATCCACATCATTTTTTTTTTTTTTTAGATTAGATTAGATTAGAGATACAGCACTGAAACAGGCCCTTCGGCCCACCGAGTCTGTGCCGAACATCAACCACCCATTTATACTAATCCTACACTAATCCCATATTCCTACCAAACATCCCCACCTGTCCCTATATTTCCCTACCACCTACCTATACTAGTGACAATTTATAATGGCCAATTTACCTATCAACCTGCAAGTCTTTTTGGCTTGTGGGAGGAAACCGGAGCACCCGGAGAAAACCCACGCAGACACAGGGAGAACTTGCAAACTCCACACAGGCAGTACCCAGAATCGAACCCGGGTCCCTGGAGCTGTGAGGCTGCGGTGCTAACCACTGCGCCACTGTGCCGCCCTTAATTTAATACGTCATGCACTTTAACCGATTTCCCAATGACCGCTCTTCCTCTTAGTGCGCAGCCGCTGCATATAAAATACAATAGCTATAATCCTAAAATCCATCTAAAAATACTGGTATTCAGTTTTTGTCATATTTTGAATATTGCACATTTGCAATGATAGTGACTAGATGCGAGAAACGAGCGCATTTGTACAGCGCACGGTGTTTCACCAAAGTGAAAACCTGCTCGAATTAGTTGAAATTAATTTGCTTCATTTATTCCACATCATTTTTATTTTTAAAAATCCGCGATTTAGATATGCTGGCTGTACTTCACGCCATCTAGTATAAAGCTTCTGCTATATATGGCAATCTGATTGTTTTCTGAGGGTATAATTTTTGCTTTAGAATCCTTGGACTGAATTTTACCGACCCCTCGACGCCACGGGTCATGGCACGGGGGCCAGTAAAGTCCTACGAGGAGAGGCCTGCCTCGACCCGCAACGTCAAGAAGGGCCCGCCGCAAATTACCGGCGGTGGGGGGACCTTGATGCGCTCACCCCCCCCCCCACCCGCCGCATGGCGGCACCCCAATTACAATATGTTAAACTGTACTTACCGCCGCAGATTATGCATCCCGCTGTCTCTCCATTGACACTTGCTGATTTTTCGCTGAACGGACGGCCGTCACGTGCCATCCAGTTCACAATTTGAAAAGCTGGCGGGTCCACAGAGGCAGGTTTCACGGCAGATGATAAGTTCCTTTTCAGGGGTCCCACTCTGCATACTGGAAAAGAGGAGTGGGGGGTGGGTGGGAAACACAGGGATCTCACTCTGTATTCATAAAGGGAGGAGGGAGGGAGGATACACAGGGGTCTCACTCTGCATTTTTAAAGGGAGGAGGGCAGGGATTACTGGAGAGAAAGCTCTGCTGGCATGAAGGGAGGTCTGTGTACCCTGCCTCCATTAACAGTGTACATTCTGTGTTTGTTAGTGTTTGTGAAAGAGCAATGGCACACTAGGCACCCTGTGTATGAGGAGGGTGCCAAAAAGGGAAGGAACATTAAGGTCATATGGATAGTTGGGGCAATCGATTCAGCTGATAGGATCTTGATGTGGTCATGCTGTGGCACTGTGAGTGTTGGCCAAGATGGGCAATGCCATGGTACGCCACATAGTTGATCCAGGAAAGCAGCTGATGTACCCACCAACACCAATCCCTGCCCTGTTGGGAACCTTAGAATACATGAAGGGTTCAGCTTTATTTATCACATGGAAATAGGTATGGCTCAATCTACATTATGTGATCCTCTGCTCGTGAGGATCCGTATGCACCAGAGGCAATATCAACAGGCAGGTGTGATCCACGTAGAGGCAGCAGAAGGGGAGCTCGCCATTCCGGTTGCCATGCATTTACAGGCCCCACATGACATGCCATTGGATGTCAGAGCACCAGTGTCAGAGGCAATTGCGCATGTAGAGAGGGTGGTGACGCATCTCTGTGCCCTGCTCAAGAATAACCTGCAGCCCATTGTCTCCGGTGGACATCCCATGCCTTTGTTCCTCATAGTGGCAGCCGTTCTCAAGCCTGACACCTCTGCAGCTTTTCAGAGGCCCACCAGAGACCTTTGTGGGGTCACACAGTCAGCAGTGCATTACTGCATCAGGGAGGTCACCAACGCCCTGCACCGGAGGGCCAGTGAGTATGTCCACTTCAGGACAGACTCTCACAGCCAGGCCCAGAGGGTCATTGGTTCTGGCACCATTGCCGGAGAACCATAGGTTGTCATGTTCATAGACTGCACTCATGTGGCCATCAGGCCTACTGCCAGACTACCACCTGCCGACGTTACCATTAAAGGAGCGCTCTCAATCTAGGTGATGCTGGTACGTGATCACCGCAGATGCTTGCTGCGAATGTGTGACCTCTTCTCAGGCAGTAGCCATGACACCTGGGTCTTGCGCCAGTCCCGGCTGCCACCACTGTTCACTGAACTGGCTCAGATGGTTGGGTGGCTTCTTGGAGATAAGGGCTATCCTTTACTGACAGGGCTCCCGACACCACTGCTGCAGAGGAGAGATACAACACCAGCCACTGAGCTACATGAGCCACCATTGAGCAGGAGATCAGCATGCTGAAAGAGTACCTCCAATGCCTGGATGGATAGGGTGATGCCCTGTACTACGGGCCGAAAAGGCCGGCTCCTTTCTTTGCTGCTCTGCACAACTATGCACCCAATAGGGACCAGGCCTGGCATGATGAGGAGACACAACAGGATTCCTCCTCAGACTAAAATGGGTGGTTGTTGGTCGGCACAGACTCGGTGGGCCGAAGGGCCTGTTTCAGTGCTGTATCTCTCTATTACTCTATGACTCTACGAGGACGCTGAGGACCTACAACATGAAAGATGCATGGGAGGGCAGATGGCACCCAGGCTCTGCATGCAGGGCTAGCAGTGAGCTAGGGATGTACAGCAGTGGCTTATCAGACAAAGGCTCTCTGCTCCATAGAAACCGACATGAGCTCTGCAAGCCACTCATCATCCTCGCTCACCTGCTGTGCAGCAGTCCACATCTGCAGCATCCTTGTGTAAACCATTAGAGGCAGCAGCTGACTGAGCCGATGTCCATGTCACTGCATCTGTGGAGACACTCATGAGTAATGATGGCATGCCAATTTCGTGTCCATGTTGCTACCATCCCTTTTATTCCATGAGCGATAACTTTGCTCACAGGTCTGTTGTGTGGCACCATATCAAAACGCCTGTTGGAAGTCCATGTACACCACATCAACAGCATTGCCCTGATCAACACTCTCTGTTACCTCTTCAAATAACTCTCATTACATCCTTTCTCCAGTGCCAAAAGCAAAATAAAAGCATTTAAATTATTTTTCCTCGATGAAAATTGTGCTCTCCTCACTGTTCATTTTCTGATTGTTAGAAGTTTCCAGACATGAATGAACAGCAACTGGAGTGTGTTGCTGGGATTCGTTAGTCTGAGCTCAACCAAGGTCATTCTCTTGAAGTTCCTCTTCAATGTGCCTTGCTGCCGTTTCCAGCACTGTCCCACTTTTTCTGGGGCCACTCTAATGCCCGAGTTCTTGGTGTTGCTCCACTGGCAGCTGCTGTTTTGTTGCTAGTGATACCGCTTGCCAATCTGATTCACACACACAGGCAGACAGACAATCCCCCACTCTCCTGGAGCCATGCAGCTCTATGAAACATTGGGCCGGATTTTACCAGCCCTTTGGGGAAGAACTGGGAGGCAGAGGTGTGCCCTTAAAATGGTGAGGCAAGGCGGGGTGTGGAGTGCCCGTGGTCTTCCCGCCCCCATGCCATTTTGCCAGCAGTGGGGAAGATGGAGGATGGCGCTCCTGCCCAGAGGCCAATTGAGTCACTGAAGTGGCCAATTAAGGACCTCTTTCTGCCACCGCTGGCATTTTACTAGGGGCGGGTGGATTCTCTGCCAGGTGAACTCTGGTGGCATCCCTCAGGTTTGGGGGGGATTCCCCCGGGCGGCAATGGCTGCCCCTGTGGCAATGGCACTTCCTGCCCTCACCAACCACACCTCCTCCCTTGCTGGGACCTGCCTGACCCCACTTACCTTGTTGGGAGGACAGCATCCTTCCATGGTGTCCTTTTCATCCAGGTACAGTCCCAGAAGTGGCTACCACTCCTGGTGGCACTGTTGAAACTGCTGGCTCTCCAATTGGCTGGCAGCTCCTGGGGGGTGGGTGGCCGTCCTTCAAAGGAACATCAGCCCCAAAGTCAACTAATTAGCCACCAGATCCCTGTAAATTGCAGCTCAGGGACCTACAAATGGCCAAGGCGGGGTTACCCCTGGCTTTTCAGCCTGTCATTGGGAACCCCACTGCGAGCATAAAATTCAGCCCATTAATTGTTTCTCTCTCCACAGATACTGCCAGACCTGAAATTTTATTTTCACATTTCACATCTGCAGTATTTTGCTTTTATATTCATGCAATATTTGGACACACATTTTTACAGTACCTGCTGTTAAAAATGTGGCTGAAGAAGCATTTAAGAATTTTGAACATAACCACTGTCTGCAGAATTGAGGAGAAACTGTCCAACAAGATGTCAATTTATTTTACAACCAGTTTAAACTGAAACTAATTGACCCTAATAATGAGAAAACAATCAGGTGTAGAGTTTCAATAATTTTATGAACTGTATCCTCTTTTTATTTGTTCATGGGATGTGAGCGTCGCTGGTAAGGCCAACATTAATTGCCCATCCCTAATTGCCCTTGAGAAGGTGGTGGTGAGCTGCCTTCTTGAACCGCTGCAGTCCATTTGGGGTAAGTATACCCACAGTGCTGGTAGGGAGGGAGTTCCAGGATTTTGACCCAGTGACAGTGAAGGAGTGGCGATATAGTTCCAAGTGTGACTTGGAGGGGAACTTGCAGGTGGTAGCGTTCCCGCGCATCTGCTGCCCATTTTCTTCTAGGTAGTGGACATCGTGAGTTTGGAAGGTGCTGTCAAAGGAGCCTCGGCAAGTTGTGGCAGCGCATCTTGTAGATTGAACACACTGCATCGACTGTGCACCTGTGATGGAGGGAGTGAATGTTTAAGGTGATGGATGGAGTGCCTATTAAGTGGGCTGTTTTGTTCTGGATGGTGTTGAGCTTCTAGTGTTGTTGGAGCTGCCATCATCCAAGCAAGAAGAGAGTGTTCCATCACACTCCTGGCTTGTGTCTTGCAAATGGTGGACAGGCTTTGGGGAGTCAGGAGATGAGTTGCTCGCCACAGCATTCCCAGCCTCTGACCTGCTCTTGTAGCTACAGTATTTACATGGCTGTCCAGTTAATTTTCTGGTCAATTGCAACTACCATGATGTTGATGATGGAGGATTCAGCAATGGTAATGCCGTTGGTAATGGTCAAGGGGAGATGGTTAGATTCTCTCTTATTGGAGATGGTCATTCCCTGGCACTTAATGTGGTGCACATGTTACTTGTCACTCATCAGCCCAAGCTTGAATGTTGTCCAGGTTTTGTTGCATGCGGATACAGTCTGCTTCAGTATCGGAGTACTTGGGAACGATACTGAACACTGCAATCTTCAAACATCCCCACTTCTGACCTTATATTGAATGGAAGGTCATTGATGAAGCAGCTGAAGATGGTTGGGCCTTGGACACTAATTGAGGATCTCCTGCAGCAATGCCCTGGACTGAAATGATTGGCCTCCAACAACCACAATGAGTTCTGATGAAATGTCACAAACCTGAAACATTAACTGTTTCTCTATCCACAAATGTTGCTAGTCCTGAGTATTTTCAGCATTTTGTTTTTTGTAGCTTTCCAATATCCACAGTATTTTGCTTTTGTATTAGTGTTCAATTAACTGCCACTTCTGTTCCAGGAATGCCCAGCTTGAAGAAGTTCTGCTCTTCTCTCCAAGGGGATTTCCGTTTGTCTCTTCTTCCTTGTTCACCATCATTCTTTTCTACTTCCCATCTCGTCTTTGATCCAGTTTGGATGAAAGGTCACAGACCTGAAGCATTGAGCTGGATTTTATGGAGCCAGCGGGGGTCCTGATGCCAGGCCCAAAAGGCAAGGCAAACCCCCACCTTGGCCCATTGGAGCACCACCGCCCCCTCACCCCACCACCTCCCCCAGCTCTATTTAACAGCGCTCAGGCAATTAACTGCCTGGCGCAGGGATCCCGCCTCCAAGAGCTACCAGCCAATCTGAGGGCTGGCTGTTCAGTAGTATTGGCAGCGCCACTATAAGCAGTAGCACTGCTGGTACTTCACGAGGCCCGGGACCAGGACCAGTGCAGGAGCCCTGTACCCCAGGTAAATGTGGCGGGGTCGCCGGACCCGTCTGGCAGGCCTTGACGAGGCTGGGGGGGGGGGTGGGGAGGTGGAGGGTGATTGTTAAGGATGGGGGGGCGGGGGGGAAATTGGGTATTAGGGAGGGGTGGCCTTTGTCACCAGGGGTCCTCTGCAGGGCACAGATTGCTCACGGAGGGTCTCTTCCTGTAAGCCCACAGGGTGGCCGCCTTGTTTTATTGTTTGGCCTCCACATGTGGGGGGGTCCCACCAGCTGCTGGTAAAATACCAGCGACAGCAGGAAGAGCTCCTTAAATGGCTATTAATTGGCCATTTATGGGTCTAAATTGGCCTCTGGGCAGGAATTCCGTCTTTGGCCTTTCCCACACCTGACAAAATTGCATGATGGGAAGGCAATGGGCACTCCACCCACTGCCTTCCATCGGTATTTTATGAGCCCCCTACCTCCCAGCCCATCTCCCAGGGGCCCATAAAATTCAGCCTGTTAACACTGTTTCTCTCTGCACATATGCTCTCAGACCTATTGAGTATTTGCACCATTTTCTGTTTTTATTAACCACTACCATCTTTCTTTATGCCAGATGCAACGAAAATCAGAGGAAAATTTTCCCCCCTCATTCCTATCGAGTTCAATTTTGCTAGCAGTCCTTGATGCCACACTCAGTCAAATGCTGCCTTGATGTCAAGGGCAGTCACTTTCACCTCATCTCTGGAATGTATTTATTTTTAATCCATGTTTGGACCAAGGCTGTAATGAGACTCGAGCTAATTGTCCAAACTGAGCAGCGATGACCAGGTTATTGTTGAGTAAATGCCAGTTGATAGCACAATAACACAATCACTTTGCTGATGATTGAGAGTATACTGATGGGGTGGTAATTGGCTGGATTAAGTTTGTCCTGCTTTTTGTGGACAGGACTTAACTGGGTAATTGTCGTGTGGATGCCAGCATTGTCACTGTACTGGAACATCTTAGCTACGGGCAGTTAATTCTGGAGCACAAGTCTTCAGTTGTGCTGTTGTCAGGGCCCATAGCCTTTTCTGTATCCAGTGCCTTCAGCTGTTTCTTGATATAACGCAGAGTGAATTGAATTGGCTGAACACGGACATCTGAAATAGTGGGGACCTCAGGCGGAGGCTGAGATGGATCATTCATTTAATTGTCCACCATTGCACCATTCAAGACTGGATGTGGCAGGACTGCAGAGCTTTGATCTGATCCGTAGTTTGTGGGATTGCCTAGCTCTGTCTATCACATGCTGCCTCCACTGTTTAGCATGCATATAGTCCTGTGTTGTAGCTTCACCAGGTTGACATTTCATTTTTAGGTATGCCTAATGCTGCTCCTTGTATGCTCTCCTGCATTCCTCACTGAACCAGAGTCGATCCCTTGGCTTGATGGTAATGGTAAAGTGAGGGATTATGTTGGGCCATGAGACACTGTTTATTGGCCAGGAATGAACGGTGACATCGAAAAGTTAGTGAGAATGTGTGAGGTATGCCAGAGCCACCAGCCACAACAATGTAAAGTACATCTACACCCTCACGAGATTCCATCAGTCCCTTGGTCCAAAATCTCCACTGATCTGTTTTTCATGAATGGAGATGCCTTTATCTCAGTCACCAATAATTTCTCCAAATTTTCAGTTGTCAGGAAGGTAAAAAATACTTCAAATGTGGTTGTTGCAGACACATTGTCTACATCTCTGGAGATCTTCTTTGTCTTGTGGGGTAGGCATATGCCTTACATCTTCGACTTTGCCTGAGTCAGGACAGATTCCACAACCTGAATAGATGGAGCCAAAGAAACTGATCTGACTTACATTCACCTGGCACTTCTTGCTGTTAAAAATGAGCCCTTCGGGACAAGCTACCACCATCAGTGAGTGAAGATTTCAATCATGCTCTTAAACTGCAATATCATCGGCAATGCATATACATCCAGGTATGCTTTCCATGATCCTGTCCATATGCTGTTGGAACTAATCTTAACTGACAGATAAGCCAAAGGGTATTCTCTGGAAGCAATATCGTCCAAAATGATTTTCTGAAGGTGGTGACTTCCTGAGGTTCTTTAGATGGGTGCACTGACCAATATCCATGTTTAGCATCCAACTTGGAGAAGAATTTGACTCCTGTGAACTTGGGATTCAATTCCTCTTGTGTTGGAATTTTGTGAAGGCATCTCTTTAGGGAGAGGTTTAGATGCCTTGGATCTAGACATATCCTGATTGCTCCATCCTTCTTCAGTACGCACATGATTGAGCTATACCAGTCAATGCGATGGTGCACACAAGTGGCGAGTCGAAGAGACTTAGCAGTTGGCAGGAAAAAAGACAGAAGCGCAAGGAGACAGCCAACTGCGAAACAGCCCTGACAACCAATTTTATCTGCAGCACCTGTGGAAAAGTCTGTCACTCTAGTATTGGCCTTTATAGCCACTCCAGGCGCTGCTCCACAAACCACTGACCACCTCCAGGTGCTTACCCATTGTCTCCCGAGACGAGGAGGAAGAGGAAGAAGTGGAAGAGGAAGAGGAAGAGGAGAAGGAGGAGGAAGAAGTAGAAATGACAAATGATGCCATTGTGATTCCATGTCATCCAACGCACGCTTAAGCTTTTCTTGTAATCTGCACGCTACACTTTCTGGGATGGTTGATTGATGGAATTGCATTCTCTGAGGTGCAGTACGTCATCGTCTTTGAAATCTCTTATGGCGTCAAACCTGTCTGGGTATATTTGGCTTTAGGTCATGGATTGATTCCATGTGGGTACCCTTGGTCTCTTCTGCTGTAATGGGATCTTGGTGACCTCGTGGATAGTCACAATGTTGAGGTCCTTACACGCTGGTAGTCCTGCCACTGCTGGTCCATTCGTGTCTACCAGGTAAAATATTTGTGGTTTCCATGCTGACTTGCTATAGCTGCATTGCATTGTTAGTGTGACACTGCATGGGATTGTTAGAGAAATTTCCAAGCCTGTTTGTGAAGAAGACACTAATACCAGGATGCTTTGGTGGAGATGTTTATTGCTTGCCACAGAGCTTACTTCTGCTCTCCAAACAACACCCACCAGCCAGTGGTGGCTGGCTCTTCTTTATATATACATAATTGAATACAATTGACTAATTAACACCCAACACCTGCTCACCCTATTATCTTGAATGAGCATTCATTAACAGACCCTAACAGGGATGGGTGACCCATTATATGTAGTTAACTTTGCAGTTGTCAGTTTTATCATTAATTTCCAATGACCCGGTAAATATTCTTCTGGATTTGGACTGGTAGTATATTTGCACTAGCTCCAGTGTCAATCTTAATCCTGGGTGTGTGTTTGCCAACTGTCTTAAGGCACCTGACGTTAATAGTAGCAAAAGCTTCCAGTTTTTTTTAATTCATTCATGGGATATGGGCGCCACTGGCCAGGCCAGCATTTATTGCCCATACCTAATTGCCCTTGAGAAGGTGGTGGTGAGCTGCCTTCTTGAACCGCTACAGTCCATGTGGGATAGGTACACCCACAGTGCTGTTAGGAGGGGAATTCCAGGATTTTGACCCAGCAACAGTGAAGGAACGGCGATATAGTTCCAAGTCAGGATGGTGTGTGACTTGGAGGGGAACTGCAGGTGGTGGTGTTCCCATGCTGCCCTTGTCCCTCTAGTTGATAGGGGTCGCGGGTTTGGAAGGTGCTGCCTAAGGAGAGTCTTGGTGCATTGCTGCAGTGCATCTTGTAGATGGTACACACTGCTGCCACTGTGCGTCGGTGGTGGAGGGAGTGAATCTTTAAGGTGGTGGATAGGGTGCCAATCAAGTAGGCTGCTTTGTCCTGGATAGTGTTGAGCTTCTTGAGTGTTGTTGGAGCTGCACCCATCCAGGCAAGTGGAGAGTATTCCATCGCATTCCTGACTTGTGCCTTATAGATGGTGGACAGGCTTTGGGGAGTCAGGAGTTGAGTTACTCGCCACAGGATTCCTAACCGCTGACCTGCTCTAGTAGCCACGGTATTTATCTGGCTACTACAGTTCATTTTCTGGTCAATGGTAGCCCCTAGGATGTTGATAGTGGGGGATTCAGCGATGGTAATGCCATTGAATGTCAAGGGGAGATGGTTAGATTCTCTCTTGTTGGAGATGGTCATTGCCTGGCACTTGTGTGCGCGAATGTTACTTGCCACTTATCAGCCCAAGCCTGGATATTGTCCAAGTCTTTCTGCATTTTTACACGGATTGCTTCAGTATCTGAGAAGCTGCCAATGGTGCTGAACATTGTGCAATCATCAGCGAACATCCCCACTTCTGACCTTATGATTGAAGGAAGGTCATTGATGAAGCAGCTGAAGATGGTTGGGCCTAGGACACTACCCTGAGGAACTCCTGAAGTGATGTCCTGGAGCTGAGATGATTGACCTCCAACAACCACAACCATCTTCCTTTGCACTAGGTATGACTCCAAGCAGCGGAGAGTTTTCTCCCTGATTCCCATTGACTTCAGTTTTGCTCGGGTTCCTTGATGCCATACTCAGTCAAATGCTGCCTTGATGTCAAGGGCAGTCACTCTCACCTTGACTTCATCCACACAATGTGTCAGGTTCACAATGTGAAACAGCTGCTCATCATCTGGCTGAGAATCGCTCCATTCTGAGTCTTGTCTCGGGTCTATTTCGCAGTGGTCTTTGTGTATCCGCTTGTATTTATGGAGGTCTCTAGCGCTCTCTTTGCTGCAACTGCCCATTGCTGCACCTGCCTTCTGTTTGTTTGTGTCCTATTGTGACTTCTGGCTGTGTCTTTGGGGCCAGATTTCTTGCATAGGTGGGCGTATTATCTTTTGCACTGCAAGCTTCGCACAGGTCTTGAAATGCAGGACAAAGCTTTGCAGTGAGTAGGACAAATCACATTTACCACACAGTTTGCTTGCTTTTTATGACTTGGTTATCGTGCCAATACTATCGGCTGCTCCTAGTGCTTGCCGATGCTGTTGTCCCCATGTTGTCTACAATGGCTTCGTATTTCCTGCCATCTTCTAGTAGCGCATCAATGCTATGACCTTCCTTTTTCCCCAAGAGATCCTTTTGAAATGCTTCAATGGGTGTTGAGACAATCACTGACTCCATTATTTGATCCGACAGCTCAGCTTCTGAAAAATCGCTTTTGTTGCCCTTACTACAGCATCAAATGATGAACTAATCTATTGATTCCTGTGGCTGCTGCCTGTAGGACATCAATTCCAGGCAGCGAATTCTAAAATTCCCTCTTACCCAAAGGTGATATTCTAGCACTTTCCATATCTTTGTGGGATCTTTCTGGTTCACTTCAGATAAGGCAGAGGTATTGATTCTGTGTAATCCCTCATTTCCAACTGTTGATAGTATTTTTACAGCCTGTTGCTGTGGTTCTGTAAACATGTGGTCTGTGAAACATAACTGCATTCTTTGGTTAAAAAGTTTGAACTCGGATAGGATATCAGTGGCCTTCCAGTTCATGCTGGGAAATTTGATATCCATCTTTCTGCTGTTCTTTTGCTTTCTGCTCTATATTTAACTTTGTTCAGCTCTGAGTGTGTCTTCAGTACTGTATTTATTATGACATTTCTATTTGTGGTTTGAAATTGGTTTTAAAACTTGTTCCATTCACTCTGCATTGTTTCACCTTTATGAAAATCTTGGTTATTTAGACTAGCTGCTTGGATGGAGAGGAGCAGGTGTTTGATATTGTTCTGTGTTTATTTTGCTTTCAGAACTTAAGCCTGTCTGTTTACTCAGCTGTTCAGTAGGCAGTTCAATTGCTTTGTTTGCTAGATTTGTTTATGTTATTCACGGTGGAGTGATTTCATTTTTTTTAGCTATGGCTGCGTGAATGGGGAATCTTCTTCACCCTTGAGTTGTTTAATGATTTTTTAAAAACTTTGTCTATGTGAATGGAGAGTCTGCAGTGTTCGAAGGTTTCCCGCACTTTTGCTCTAAGACGCCTCCTGTAATGGCGCCGAACCTGATCAGCCCGAGAGAGGTAATGCGTTTTCCCCATTTCTTTTCACAGAGCCTTTTTTAAAAAATCAGTCTTTTAAGCACTTCAAAGCGCATTTATTTTAAACAAGTATCCCTCGACCGTTAGCACAATGACTCACCCGATCGCAGGAATTTATTTGCAGCCTGTCATTCTGAGTTCTGTCTTCTACAGCTCGAGGTACGTTTTTTTTCTTTCCACTGTTTGGGCCAGTAGTTCTTTTGAACTTTGTCTCTTTTGGGCTGTTGGGAGTGTAGTTTTCAAAGCTGTTTTACCTGTGGTCTTCAATCTCAGATCTTGCGTTTTCACCACAGTTGCCGCCATGTAATAAGTTCTTTATGCTGTCTTATGCAAATTAAATGAGATAGTACAGAGTCCAGTTCATTGAAGATCTCTAGCAGGTTTATTAACAGCTAAACCAGTATTTACAATGCAGAGCAAATTATTTATAGAATCTTTTTCGGGGTGTTCCAGTTGCAGAGTGCCCCTGGCATGTTCTATTTTAACTCTTCGCTTTTTTCCCTTTAAGAAATTCCCTTTTTTTAGAGGAGCTGCTTGGATGAAGTTTAACAGGTGCTTGACAGTCTCTGTTTATTTTGCTTTCAGCACTTCAGCTTGTATGTTTACACAGCTGTTCAATAGGCAGTTCAAGGTTTCCCCTTTGCATTTTTTTTGCTAGTTTATTTATGTTCTTCACGCTTGACTGGTTTACTGATTTTTTTCCGCTTGAATGCGTTAATGGAGTTTCCACACATTTTTTTTACTATCGGACTTAGTTTTTTTTAGTTTGCGCACTTTTCAGGGTTTTCCCCTTTTTTTCTCTGGTTCACATGAAGCCTTTAGAAAATGAATTTTGTTTTAAAACTCTTCAAGGGCTGGTATGGCAAGACAAATGAGTATTTTAATTCAAATTTGAATTAGTGCTGTATGAAAGGGGCTGAGGAGGAGCGTTTTCCATGGGATCATGGGCAGGCATCACATTTTCCAGCTGCATGGGACACATGGGTGCCCACAATGTGCCATTAGTGGTACATGCATCTGCTGGACTCATGCAAATGAGGTGTCCTGCCACTGTCCATACAAGCTCTGGGATCACACTGAATACTTTGGGGCCCCTTACTTTCTTGATTCCATTGGCCCTTTGGGATTTCATTAACCTTGTTCTAACATTATGAATAGGATTATATTGGTAATAACCACCATTTCGTAAGTTTTTCTAGAAAGAACATATTTTCAATGTAAGCACCCTGACCTTGGTGGGATAAAGTTCCAGAACAGATTTTGCATTGTTGTGCTTGGTGTCCTTAATCCTTCAATGTCACTAAGAAGTATTGAACTCAAAAGTGATAGAAAACTATGTATGCAAAGGCCATGAATAATATACCATATTGCTTGTCAGATTTCATTATTGTTCTATTAAATATTGGTTAGGTATTAACATTGGCACTAATAATTTATTGGTGTTATTTTAACTGCGACCTAATGTTTCTTTCTCAGGACAAAATTGCATCTTTTATAGGAAATTGTCTTCTCGCTTTCTTTTTTTGCAAGGACATATAGATTTCATAGCATTGTCGTGTAGAGCTTGTGTTTTAATTCAGTCAATGAGGAAAAACATAATATTGTTTCGTCCCAATTTTCTGGACCCATGTGTCAAATAATGCATTTTACAGCAGCTCTATATGCACAGGTAATATACTTACATCAATATCCATACCTTGAGCAACCATTACATCAGTACATGGGAAACACAGCTTTAAAGATACAAAATTGTCGACCAGCACTACATCACTTGTCGTTCGTAAAGGAGTTAACTTTTGGCAAGGCCTTTCTTCTGGTGATGCCTGGTCTGGAACCAAGTCGGCACATTTCATTAAAGGTTTGTTTGATATTCTGGAAAAAATTCCAAGGTGCAATTGCATTCTTTTCCAGTGATAGATCCAGGGCACAGTAAAGACCCACTAGTATGTGAAGTGTCTCATTATTGGAAGAGTGGAATTAAAACAATAAACCACTTTTGTTAAAGTCTAGTTTACTTTTTTAAATAAAATGAACATGAATACCAGTTTAATATTAAATAATATTTAATTTTATTAAATAATAACTGCAAATACACTAATAACAGATCTAAAATATAAACAGAAAAGCTGGAAATATTCAGCATGTCCTGGGAGGGGCGTAAAATTAGGTGGGATGGCGGGGGTGCTGTGTTCGTTGCCTACCTTCCTCTGCTGATATTTTACCAGCAGTGGGGGAGGTGGTGGGCAACCCGTATGCCTTTAGGCCAATTGAGGCCCTTAATTGGCCAATTAATGGCCACTTACAGATCTCTTCCTGCCAGTGGATGGGCACTGCCACCTGAGGAGGCTGCCCAATAAAACCAGGTGGCCTCCTTGCAGGCTTGGGTGGGGCCCTGCTGATCGGGCTCTCTGTGCCCCAAGGAGGACTCTTCCAGTGGCCTGGGCTGGCGATCAGACCCCCAGCCCCTTGCTGGGGCCTGGATGATTGACCCCGGTGAGCCCCAACCCCACTTATCTCCTACTGCAGCCTCCATCACTGACTGGGTCCGGGGCCTGCTGCAGTCCCAGCAGTGGCCACCGCTCCCATTGGCGTTGCTGGGATTGAAGAGCTGCCAGTCCTCTGACTGGCTGGCAGCTCTTGGAGGCAGGACATCCTGCCTCAGAGCAGTGGAAGCCACATCCTCAGGCAATTAATTGCGCAAAATAACATCATGGCTTCCAGGGCCAGTGGAGGCGGGCTCGCCCCAACTTTCCAGCCGGTGGGTGGGGCCACCACCTCCTTGTTAAATCCCAGCCAACATTTCAGGTTGATGACCTTTCATCAGCACTGGAAGAAGTTAGAGATGTAACAGGTTTTAAGCAAGTACAGAGACACAGAAAGGGTGGAGGGGAGGAAAGAACATAAGGGAAGGTCTGTGATAGGGTGGAAGGCAGAAGAGATTAAATGACAAAAGGGATGAAGGTGCAAGGCAAAATGAGACAGAGTGGGACAAATAAACAAACTGAAGATGGGTCTAGAAGAGGTGTAAATTGCAATAGTAGAATCATTATCAATAGCTGTTATCGGAAAAAATGGGAGTGGTGGTTATAGTCATAGAGAGATACAGCACCGAAACAAGCCCTTTGACCCACCAAGTCTGTGCTGACTACCAACCACCCATTTATACTAATCCTACATTAACCCCATATTTCCTAAAACATCCCCACAATTCTCCTACCTACACTAGGGGCAATTTACAATGGCCAATTTACTGATCAACCTGCAAGTCTTTGGCTGTGGAAGGAAGCCAGAGCACCCCACAGAAACCCACGCGGTCACAGGGAGAACTTGCAAACTCCGCACAGGCAGGACCCAGAACTGACTCTGGGTCGCTGGAGCTGTGAGGCTGTGGTGCTAGCCACTGCGCCACTGTGCCACTGTGCCACTGTGCCACCCTATGATCTACCCGTTATGATCTGAAAGTGTTGGATTCAGTGTTGAGTCTGGAAGGCTGTAAAGTGCCTAATCAAAAGATGAGGTGTTCCTCGAGCTTCCATTAAGCTTCATTAGAACACTGTAGGAGACAAGGGCCAGAGAGGTCAGTGTGGGGGTGGGGCAGAGAATTAAAATGACAGGTGACCAGAAGCTTATGGTCACGCTTGCGGACTAAACAGCAGTGTTCTGCAAAGCAATCACCCAATCTATGTTTGATCTCCCCAATGTTGAGAAGACAACATCCTGAAAAGCAAGTACAGTATATGAAATTGAAAGAGGTACAAGCAAGTCACTGATTCACTTGGAAGGAGTTTTTGGGCCCTGGTGGTGGGAAGAGAGGAGGTAAAAGGGGAGGTGTTGCATCTCCTGTTCTTGCACGGGAAGACACTATGGGAAAGGGAGGGGGTTTTGGGTGATGATAAGTGGACCAGGGTGTCGTGGAGGGAATGGTTCCATCGGAATGCTGAAAGGGGAGGGAAGGGGAAGATGCATTTGGTAAGGGCAACATGCTGGATGTGGCCACTGCTGATGATCCATTGAATGTGGAGGCTGGTGGGATGTAAAGATGAGAAACTCTATTGTGGTTCTGGGCGTCGGCCGGGGAAGGGGTGAAAGCAGAAATGCGGAAAATGGGATGGACACTGTCGGGGACCCTGTCAACCACAGTGGAGGGAATCTTTGGTTAAGAAAAAGGAAGGCATCCTAAATAGAATGAAAGTCGTGATTATACAGTGAAATGTCTAGAACATTAAAATGTCTATGCATGTAACATCAGTTGGCATGCTGTACAGTTTCTACTTTAGAAAGCAGGTGGTCAATTATTTCATGCAACCAGTCCTTCCAACCTCGTGTTTCAAGTGTACATGTTTATACAAGTCCAAGACTCTGTCCAGACATGTAAGCATCATTACAGTCATTTGGCATCTTGTCACCAGTATACTCGAGCATGTAATTATCTCCTTATGAAGACCTAGTGTATTTAGCTCTCTCTATCTAGGTCTTTGAGAATCAAAGAAAAAATTCCTACCCAGATCTAACTCTCATTAATGAGAAGATTTGTTTGTTCTCACCTTCCTGACCCATGTCACATTTTTAAATGGCCTTTGTGTACAGCACTTCTCATCATATTAGTTTAATTCATATGGCAATTAATCTGTTCAGCTGTGAAAGAAATTTACAGCATGCAGTGAGTAGCTTTGTTTCCATCAGGGATAATATTATGATGGCCTTGTTTATGTGGCACTCTGATATACAATAAAACTGCCACCAATGACTGTGGTCAATTATTGAAAATTTAAGGACATGTTACTAGTAATGAGAGTGAACAACATAGTTAACCTTTTGATTCCTGTTTAGTGGGAAATGTTTTTTGCAATTGATGCAAAACAAATCACACTGGGCTAAATTCTATAAACCTGCCGGCGAAATCAGCGACCGGCGAAATAAATAGCGGCCCACACACGCCAAAGAGAAGTCGCAATTCGAAGCGTGGCAGCTTATTTAAATGGCCGGGGCATGCGCCACTCCCCTCTCCCAATCATGTGGAGGGAGCAGAATGTCCGTCCCTGGCAATGGCGTCAGCTGCCTATGCACAGGCGCTGACACCATTTGTAAAGGGCTGATAGCTCTACCGGCAAATTTAACTATTTAAAGAAAGTTTAAATGAAATTAAATAAATCCATCTCTTTTGCCCCTCTCCTGTCCCCCAAAAACAATTAAATTAATTATTTTCCCTTCCCCCCAAAAGATTTACCTTTACCATCTGACCTTCCCCCCCGACCCCGCCATCTGCACAAACTTTAAACTATAACCCTTCCCACCATCTCCTACACCCATGATCCCGCTCCCCCCACCCCGCACTGAGAAACATATCTCCTCCCCCCTCCCCAACAGTGTTGTGCCTCATTTCCCCGGAAGAAATGACATTATATTTCTGATTATGTCTTTACTTCTGCAGAATCCTGAGGCTTAGCTTAATGAGATACCCTAATTTGGTTCTTGTTGATAGTGCAGGCTTTAGAATTCAGTTTGTATTGATTTATCAGGAGAAAGTCTGGTGCCAGGCTATTGAGTAGTTTTAATCATCTTACATCGATCACAAATGTTATAAACATAATTGACTTAGGCCAGTACATTGTTCAAAAAAGCAGCTGAGATGTTTTACCGGAAATAATGTTGTTTAGCTGTACGGTATATATTTTTGTTCCATCCACAAGTGCATCGCCAAGCTCTCTGTCACTGGACACATCGGGCTGGATTTTTCAAGCTCACTGGCAATCTCGGCGATGAGCTTCAAGAACGGCGCGTCGCATGCGCAAGATGTGCACCGCGGAGCTACCAGGATATTTAGCACGGCAGATCATATAAATGGAGGGGGCAGAACGACTGCCCCCGCTCCATCCCTGGCAACAGCGTCTGGTGGCACCGTGCAGGCTCTGGAACCATTTTTAAAGGGCTTTAGGCCCTTCGGACTCAAAAAAATTTTAAAGTCGCAGAATCTTGACAAATAAAGTTAGACATTTATTTACATTTTCAATCCCCTCTCCCACACTCCCAATGACTAATCAATTCATTAATTACCCTTTCCCCCCCAAAAAAACTTTTATTCCGATCCTGACCTCTCCCCCCCGCGAGATTTATTAACTTTAACCCTCAACCCCTTCCCAACATCTGCTCAACCAATTGGAAGAGTTTTCCCCGCTCTCCCCCCCACCGCCCTAAAAATTTCACTCCTCCCTCCTCCTTCCTCCCCACCAGTGTTTTGCCTCGGATCGCCGAATGGAGATCCGAAGGCGCGGGAGTTCCAGCAACCTGTCGGAATATCGGACCCGAACGGCTGTCATTGCAAGGTAAATTATTATTCATTAATTACAATTTATTTTAATATTTAAATTAAGTCTCCGTCGCCATGCGGCAGGTGGGCTGCCACAAGGCCTTGCTGCCGCCAGTAAAATAGAGCGAGGCCTTCCCAGCATCGAGGCCCATGGTGGGCCTCTCCTGGAGATATTTTCTGGGCCCCCCCCCCACCGCCACGACCCCCGATGTCGGGGGGCTGGTAAAATCCAGTCCATCATTTCCCCATCCCACTCCCATTCTAACCTCTGTGTTATTGGCCATTTACACTGTTTCAGTGAAGCTCAATGTAAGCTAAGGAGCAGCCATTTAACCTTAATATTAACTTTAATAATTTCAGATATAAACTATAGCTCCCACTTTGTTTTGGCAGGATAATTAATTGCAAGATAATCATGGTGAGGATGGCTATGTCGCCCAACCTAATCTGTCCATTCAAAAAGGTCCTAATATCCACCCATTATAGTATCCAATCCTTATCCAATAGCTATCTGTCCTAAAATTACCTTTAATTAATTTGAAGATGTGTTTAGGACTAAAAGGGTTAAGTTATGATGACAGATTACATAGAAGAGGCTCGTATTCCATCTAGTATAGAAGATTAAGGGGTGATCTAATTGAGGTGTTTAAAAAATGTTATAGGATAAGGTAATTAGAAAGAGATAATTTCCTCTAGTGGGTAGATTAGAACAAAGGAGCATAAACTTAAAATTAGAGCTGGACCATTCAGGGGTGATGTCGGGAAGCACTTCTTCACACATAGGGTAGGGAAAATCTGGAACTCTTTCCCAAAAAGCTGTTGAGGCTAGGCCAATTGAAAATTTCAAAACTGAGATTGACAAGTTTTTGTTAGGTAAGGGTATTAAAGAGATATGGAACCAAGACAGGTAATCAGAGTTAAGATAAAGATTAGTCACAATCTAATTGAATGACAGCAGAACAGGCTTGAGGGGCTGAATGACCAACTTAGTTCCTATGCTACTATGTTCCTGTGTCTCCTAGGTGTACTCCTGCAACTTAATTTAAAGAAATGTTCTAGTTGACTTTTTCAATAAACTTAAGAATTGTATATAGCCTTCTTTCTAGACTAAAAAGCTGAAGTCTCTCCAGTCCTTCCTTCAAACTCAAAAATTTTTGTGCTGAAGATCAGCCTCATGGTTTATCTCTGCACTGTCTCCAGTACTTGTTTCTTGGCAATTGGAATTGGATGCATTATTTAAGGTGTGATTTGACTAAAGAACTATAGTTTGATCAGTACCTCCTCTGAGATATCCTCTTGTTTTGTTTATGTAGTTCAAATTTTGTTAGTTTTGTTGAATACTGCTCTCCGTTGATTAGATATGTTTGGCGTCAAGTTTACGACCGCTAGATCTCCTTCAACCTTATTCTTAGCTATTACAACATAATTGATGGAGTATGCATGTTGTCCTTTTTTTTCTTATGTCTAAATTTGTTTGAATTAAATTAGATCTGCCATTGTTCTTTAGCCTTACATATTTTGCCCAATTCCTTCTGTAATTTCTCACTGCCTCTTTTGATTTTGCCTCCACATTCTAATTTGGTATCATTTACAAATTTAACTGCTTTGCAATGAATTTTTGAATCTAGCTCATTGATGTAAATTAGCAATAGTAGTGATCCCAGTACCAAGTCGTGAGGGACCCCACTCAGTATTTCCTCCCTATTTTAACATAACTACGCTAATGAACGTTCATTGTTTCCTACCTTTCAACCATTTTAAAAAATCTATTTCCATGGTTTATCCTGAATCCGCAAAGCGTTAATTAATAGCTTCATGTGAAAAGCCTAACTCTACACTAGCCTTTAAGGCACATGCAGAGCCAGTATCAGAGCTGGTGGCTACAAGTATTAGATCAAACCACAATGCTTCTTCATCAGTGCTGCGCTGTTGCTGTCTCTCTTCCTCGTGGGTGTGCTGTGATTGAGCAGACAACAGTTCATGCATCTTAGTGCAAGAAATCACAGAGGGAAGTTTGGGGTGAGGGAAGTTGGGGGTGGGTAGGATGAAAAACAAGAGGTCCGTGGTCACACCATCTGCAGCTTGCTTATCTAGATAGCAGGATGAGGGTGTGCCGGGAGTTGAGAAGGGGCATAAGGCAGTAAAATACCGTCATCCTCAGCAACTCCATAATGCAGGGAACTATCTGTTCTGTAGGGCTCAGGAGATGCAGGTGTTCTTGTCCCCCACAGGTTCTGCTCTGCTTCTTCCTGATATGAACCAGCTTGTTCTGCAAGAGAGTGGGAAGAATATCAGTGATTATGTCGCACTGTGTTTGGGTGATGTGCCTGCCATAGCTGAATAGCTGGTGGTATATGAATGTTATATCTAGAAAGCCAGTTGGTGAGGGATAGAACTAGAACCAATCTTTACACATTTTTATATTTATTTAAAGAGTTGTACAGTACAAGCATGCACCTCCTAACCCAATAACCACAGTTTCACTCTGTGTCTACTTATAGGAATTTAAGTGAATCACCAATTAATGCCCACCACCTGCATACAATTAAACACAATTAATATACAATCAACAGCAGAGGTAGTGAGAGGTGGGTGTGAGGCTGGCAGCATTGAATGTTTTTGAGGCTGAGGAGGAGCATCTGGACATTAGGCATGAGACCTGAGTGCTAGGGGCTGCTGATGGTGAGTGATGGATGTGTGTACATTGAGAGGCTGGCAGTGCAGTGGTACAAGGTGTCCTGTGAAGATGAATTCATTAACCTTGACCTCCCTTGTCACCAACTCCCATTCCCTTCTGAGCATGGTGCTTAAGGGCCTCCTGGCCCCCCCATGGAAACATAGCCACTCTCTTACTGTCTGCCTCCACCCCCGTAAGGCTTCTAGCACTGTATCTGTGAATCTGAGAGCCCATTCTCTACCTTGATACTTCATTTTCCTTCTTTAGAATTGCAGAAATAGCATTCAGCAACAGCTTCCCGTGATTCAGTGCAGCTTTCCTTTAAAATAGACAGATTGTCTTTAAGAAGATTAAGCTGTCTGTACCATGTGCTCTCTGCAAATGTAGCTCAGCCCTCTGCTAGCGCTCAGGCAGTCAGCAGTACGGGCTCTGCTCAGACCAACTCTACAATCATTTAAATGGAAAAGCAGCACAAAATCTGCTACTACCTAGCTCCACAGCAACAGGTGTGGGCAGGTCATGAATCGCAATCCCCGTGCCCAAGCAACACCTGGACCAATTTCTAGCCCGATGTGTCTCTAGTTGCCTGTTTCTGTTTTGTCACCTTTTTTCTACATGTCATCACTTTACTCTGTTTCCTAGAACCTCTCCAGTATCTATTGAAACCCTCATAATTATCAATGGAGCCTTCCCTCATCTCTGACTGTTGTGGCACTGAAAGGGTTTTTTGCTGTTAGGCCTAGCTTCAACTCCTGTACATCTTTAAGGTCCCACTTTGACCATATGATGACTCTTTTAACATGTTCTTGCCTTACTTTGTATTTGTCTCAGTGAGCCTCTTTTCCTTTTTTCTTGTAGGAATTGTACAGACTTCTTTTGCTTTATCTCATTTGTAATTTGTTTAGTACTCAAATTTTGATTCACATTTGCTTGTTGGTTTTGGGAGTGCCTTTATCCTGCAGGCTCAGCATTACACCTTTAAAAGAGTTCCAATTGTTTCCTACTAAATCATTGTTGAACAAGCTTCCCCAATTTATTTGTTTTGGTTGTTCACTTATTTCATTGAATTTAGCCCTTTTGGTCTTGAGCATTTCTGACTTCCATTTCTGTCCTTCCATGTTTTGTATATGTTATGAGTCACTAACAAATACCAATGAAGACTTATGGATTCCTAAACAGATACGCTGATTATTAACGACCTTGGCCCAGTGTAATTGGAGTGATATCAGGCCGAAAATACCACCCTGTCTAAGCTGGTGCTGTGGCTGCTGCCATTTTGAATCAGTTCTGGAGATGGGTAGCCAGAGTTTCCTGTTTCCGACGGGAGGCCACTTGTAATATGCAATTTTAGGTCCTTGGAATGACAAACACAGCTCCAATGTATGACCCATAAATACTAAAAATTATATGGATCAGATATTTCAATCCTAAACTATCACATGGTTTGGACAAATCAGGAGGCCACCACAAAAAATTTGGTTTGGACACAGGGATTGATTTTTCAGACATTGCTATCACATTTGTACCAGTTCAGTAGGTGTAACATTGTGGGAAAAGGGGCATAAACATGTACTTTTGTGTTTGTGTATGATTCACATTCCAGTGGTTGAACAGGAAGCTTCCACCTGAAATTGGCTTAAATGTATAAATCATATGATAATGACACAAAAATGATGTAGTAATGTCATGTGTATCACATTGTACCCTTTACACTGCACACCCAACGCTTTTAATGGCTGCCTATATAAATGAGCACTCACAGTTGCTAGGTGATAAACAAATCCATTTATTTACTTTTGCCTCAGTTTTTGGCTTCTTAATATTTGTCTTTTTCTGCAGAGATCCAGGCTCTGATTTTTAAAAGGAGAGCCGGAATGGTGCAAGCAAACCCCAAAGTAGACTGAGCTCCCAGGGAATCTGGGGACGTAGAAGCCCTGCAGATCTTAACAGCAGGGTCTCATATAAATAAATGCTCCCTCGAACCTACTATTTGGCTGGCAGGTGGGAATGAGAATTTTGCAGCAAGAGACAGCCATGGGAATGGTTCTCAGCAGTCAGTAGCAGGAGCAGCCTGGAAGTGCTTGGGAGGGGTGGGCAGTTCTGCTACTATCAGGATAGTCTATGGTTTAAATGAAGCCCAGTGGTTAAAATCACCTAAGACCTCCTGCTGCCACAGGTAGGCAGAAAATTAACTTGCACCATAAGAACATAAGAATTAGGAGCAGGAGGAGGCAATTCAACCCCTCGAGCCTGCTCTGTCATTCAATACGATCATGGCTAATCTCATCTCGGCCTCAACTCCATTTTCCTGCCTATTCTCCATAACCCTTCAACCCATAACTAATTAAAAATCTGTCTCTCTCCTCCTTAAATTTACTCAATGTCCCAGCATCCACCGCACACTGGGGTAGTGAATTCCACAGACTCACAACCCTTTGAGCGAAGTAATTTCTCCTCATCTCTGTTTTAAATCTGCTACCCCTTATTCTAAAAGTATGACCGCTCGTTCTAGATCGACCCACCAGAGGAAATATCGTCTCTACATCTACTTTGTCAATCCCCTTAATCATCTTATATACCTCAATTAGATCTCCTCTGATTCTTCTAAACTCCAGAGAGTAAAGGCCTAAACTGCTCAATCTCTCTTCATAAGACAAGCCTCTCATCTCTGGAATCAATCTAGTGAACCTCCTCTGAACTGCCTCCAATGCAACTACATCCCTCCTCAAGTAAGGGGACCGAAAACTGTACGCAATACTCCAGGTGCGGTTTCACTAATGCCTTGTTCAGTTGCAGCAACACTTCCATACTTTCATACTCTATTCCTTTAGCAATAAATGCCAAAATTCCATTTGCCTTCCTTATTACCTGTTGCACCTGCATACTAGTTTTCTGCGATTCATGCACAAGGACACCCAAATCCCTCTGCACCGAAGCACTCTGAAGTTTCTCTCCATTTAGATAATAATTTGCCTTTCCATTCTTTCGACCAAAATGGATAACCTCATAGTTATCCACGTTAAACTACATCAGCCAAATGTTTGCCCATTCACCTAACCTATCCATATCCATTTGTAAATTTCTTATTTCTTTATTGCAACTTACTATCCCACCTATTTTAGTGTCATCTGCAAATTTGGCTATAGTACCTTCTATCCCTGCATCCAAGTCATTAATATAGATTGTAAATAGTTGGGGCCCGAGGACCGAACCCTGTGGCACACCACTGGTTACATCTTGCCAACCAGAAAAGGACCCATTTATCCCGACTCTGTTTTCTGTTGGTTAGCCAATCCTCTAACCAAGCTAATAAATTATCCCTAACCCCATGTGATCTTACCTTGTGTATTAACCTTTTGTGTGGCACCTTATCAAATGCCTTCTGCAAGTTCAGATATACTACATCTACAGGATCCCCATTATCCACTTTGCTTGTTACATCTTCGAAGAACTCCTGCAAATTAGTCAAACACGATTTACCCTTCATATTGCGTTTTGACTTTCTAAATGTCCTGTTATTACTTCCTTAATAATGGATTCTAACAATTTCCCAATAACAGATGTTAAACTAACTGGTCTGTAGTTTCCTACTTTCTGCCTCTCTCCCTTTTTGAATAAGGGTGTTATATTAGCATTTTTCCAATCCACTGGAACCTTCCTGCATCCAGGGAATTTTGGAATATTATAACCAATGTATCCACTATCTCCGCTGCCACTTCCTTTAAGACCTTAGGATGTAGGCCATCAGGCCCTGGGGACTTGTCTGCCTTCAATCCCAATAGTTTGCTCAGCACTTTTTCCCTCGTGATGATGATTGTTTTAAGATCCTCCCTTTCTGTAACCTCTGCATTTCCTGTTACTATTGGGATGGTACTAATGTCCTCCACCGTGAAAACTGAGGAAAAGTATTGATTTAGTGTCTCCGCCATTTCTGTGTTCCCCACTATTAACTCCCAGTCACATCCTCCAAGGGACCAACATTCACTTTAGCTACCCTCTTCCCTTTTATATACTTATGGAAGCTTTTGCTATCCATTTTTATATGTTGCACTGGTGTTCTTTCATAATTTACCTTTGCTCTTTTTATTATTTTTTTAGTAACCTTTTGTTGATCTTTAAAATTTTCCCAATCTTCCAGCCTACCACTGGCTTTTGCAATATGGTATGCCTTAGTTTTTGTCTTTATGTTATCCTTAACCTCCTTGCTTAGCCATGGATGTTTTTTCCACCTCTTACAATCTTTCTTCCTCTCTGGAATATATTTTAGTTGGGAGGAATTGAATATCTGCCACTGCTCATCAACTGTCCTACCTTATAGTCTTCCTGCCCAGTCCACCAGGGCCAAATCTGTCCTCATGCCTATGTAATTACCTTTGTTTAACTCCAGAACACGAGTTTCGCGCCCTCAAACTGAATTTGAAATTCTAGCATGCTATGATCACTCTTCCCTGGAGGATCCTTAACTATGAGATCATTAATTAATCCCACCTCATTACATAATACCAAATCTAAAATAGCCTCCTCCCTGGTTGGTTCCACAACATATTGCTCCAAAAAAAATCTTGAATACATTCAATGAACTCTCCCTTGAGGTTGCTCTTGCCAATTTGATATCATTCGAAAGTTACGTTAAACTATTTTGTATATAAGTGTTCCATGTCTAAATGTAAAAGTGCATCATACATCTGTTATTTAAGCTAGATTTTTTACATTGTATGCAGTATTTCATTTTAAATAGAACAAAAAAGAGTATCATATATAAGATTTGAAATGTTGCAGCAGAGAAGCAAAGAAAGAAGCTAAGAATTAAAGATAGAGGAATAAATACTAATGTCATTTGCAAACTGGAAAGCTGTTTTATTTTGCAGCTAAAAAGTAACTCTTGTTGGCTCAGTGGTAAGGGGAATTTTCCAGCTCTATGTTGAACACTATATTTGATAGATTTCAATTTCAAGGCAACTTAAGTTTACAATCAGTGTACCTTGGCACCTTGGCACAGCTAAAATATTTTAAATCTCTTGCTGCATGACTTTTCTTTGAAGGACAGATTCCCATGGGTCTGAATGGTCTCCTCGTAGTGAATTTTAATCCAAAGCAAGGTCAATTCTTGTCTGAAAAAAGTGCAACAACTTTCTAGATTTGTCAACAATCTCAGGAAAGATCTGATATCAGAAATGTGTACAGTGATAAGAGCCCATTTTTACAATATTTTGAAAATATCACATTTTTCTGTTCCTTCTAGGTTTTATTGATTTTCTTGTCAGTCAGCACTCAGTTGCCAAGGCTCTACGGGATGTTCTGGTGTTTAAAATAGTACCTATGCTCAATCCTGATGGAGTATTTTTAGGTAACTATAGGTGAGTAAACTCATTAAATTGGATATTTTAAACATAACACTTCTCATTTTAACATATTTCTGATAAGTTTCTGTGTTTGAAGTTGAAAAAATATGTATATTTTAGGGAACATTCACATTCCTATTTGTGCAAAGCTGAAACTACTCCACATTGGCCCTCATCTTGGAGTGTAAATCAGCTACCAAGGACCAAAGTGACTCTGAAGAGAAGTAGAGCGATACTATTTCCTTCAGGCAGTCTCATTCAGCTTGTTTCAGGTGTCAGGTCAAACTCTGACTCCAGGGCTGCATTTACTCTGTGATGCTAATGTTAGTGCAAAGGCAAACTAATTTGCAGTGACACAGTGGGCGGTACAGTGGTGCAATGGTTAGCACCGCAGCCTCACAGCTCCAGCGACCCGGGTTCAATTCTGGGTACTGCCTGTATGGAGTTTGCAAGTTCTCCCTGTGTCTGCGTGGGTTTCCTCCGGGTGCTCCGGTTTCCTCCCACATGCCAAAGACTTGCTGGTTGATAGGTTAATTGGCCATTATAAATTGCCCCTAGTATAGGTAGGTGGTAGGGAAATATAGGGACAGGTGGGGATGTGGTAGGAATATGGAATTACTGTAGGATTAGTACAAATGGGTGGTTGATGGTTGGCACAGACTCGGTGGGCTGAAGGGCCTGTTTCAGTGCTGTATCTCTAAAACTAAAAAACTAAAACTAAAATAGGTGTGGTGTGAATGAACCCTAGATGTATGGCTTTCACTTTTAACCCTTCAAATACTTATTTCGAAATCATTAATCACAAATGTACTGTTAAAAAGTAATCCAATACTAAAAGCAACATAAAACAACTTCTGAATGGTTAATAAAAACAGGAAATGCTGGAAATATTCACCAGATCAAGCAGCGTCTGTGGAGAGCGAAACAGAGTTAACGTTTTATGTTGATGATCTTTTTGTCAGTTCTGGATGAGCAAGAACTGACAGCTTTAAATATTCAGCTGCATCATATCCTTCTTGGTTTTGAATAGCATTTATTATAAAATTAATATCGTAGCTATATGATTTTATCTTGCTTTGTTTCTGCTCAATCTTTCATGCATGAGAAGCCCATATTCAGTGACTAACATTACAAATAATTTTCAAGAATAGTTTAGTGTCTGGATTGGTTTGCCATTAGCTACTGTTGACAAGGTTGCATTTGATTGTAGCCTGCAGTTGACTGGTCATGAGATTAGCCTATGACTGGTGGATATTTCTCATTGTTCGTCATAATTGTTAGCAGGTATCTTGAATTCCATGTCATTGACACAAATGATCAGGTAATGCCACAGCCATTTGTTGGGTTTAAATCTGGAGACTGACCAGACAGTTTAAGTACACTGATGTATCAGTTCTTTTGGATCTTCTCCACCAGCAGTACGGTATGCTTGATGTCAGTGTCATGTTATAATATGAAATTGTTCCCCAAAGAGGATTGTGTGGTTCTGGTAAATGTGCTAGCGTTTGTCTGTAAAGTGGATAAATGAACATATGGGGGCTTGATGGTAATAAATACTGGGTACAATCACAAGGCCATAAAGAAAAAGAAGGTTCATTTTGAATTTAATGCTGTACCCGAATTCAATGAATCTTTGCACATCTTGGGCTGAATTTTGTGCCCGTGGTGGGGGTCTCAACATTGGACCAGAAAGCCAAGGGCTTTTTTCAGCACTCAAGCAATTAACGGCCTGGTATCGAGGCTCCCGTCCCTTTAAAAGACAGGAGCCTGCCTCCAAGAGTGCCAGACAATCAGCTCTTCAGTCTCAGCGGCACCACCGGGAGTGGTGGCCATTGCCAGGACTGTAGCAGGCCCGGACCAACCAGCATGGAGGAGGTCCCAGAATCAAGATAAGCTTATGAGGCTTCCGGCATCAGTTAGGCAGGCCCCAGCGGTGGTGGGGGCGGGTATGGGAGAGGGCGTTGGTTGTGAGGGAAAGGGGGGTTCTTCCCGAGGGGACAGCCCTTGCCACTGGAGGGTGCCCGAACAGGACGGCTCCCCCCGAGCCTGCAGGGATGCTGCCCCATATGGTGAAGGACTGCCCCACTGCTGGTAAAATACCAGCGGCAGCAGGAAGAGGCCCTTAAGTGACCCTTATACAGTCACTTAAGGGTCTCACTTGGCCTCTGGTGGGAAGGTCATCCTTGACCTTGCCCACTCTTGGTAAAATTCCATGGCATCGGGAAGGTGACAGACTCTCTAACCCTGCCTTCCTTTGCCATTTTATGCCTACCAGCCCATCCCTAGAGCACTGGTAAAATCCAACCCCCTTCTCTTATCAACTTAACTGTTAGAGTTTGTAGCATTTAGATACAACTTCCACTGATTACCAGACTTCCCAGACACACCTCATGCAGCTTTTGTCTCACAGCCTGGACATTGATCTTAGTTATCCTAAGTACGAGTATATAGTCATGTGACTACAAGCCATAGTCACTCTGCAACTGTAACACCCAGATGAAGGTTCTGTAAATGGTTGGCTCTGTACTGTATTTAATAGTTTAGCTGTTAATAAATCTGATTGAGATCTTCATCAAACTGGACTCCACGCATCTCATTTATGGTGCATTAGACAACATAGCAAATTAGGCATAGTGTGGCTTTCGAGCAGAGATATCCACCATTGACATGCCGTTCTCCCTTCGCCAGGTACAGGAGAAATTCCATAAACAACAGATACCCCTCTACGTTGCTTTCATAGATCTCACAAAAGCCTTTGAACTCGTCAGCAGACGTGGTCTCTTCAGACGACTGGCAAAGATCGGATGTCCACCGAAGCTACTAAGTATCATCACCTCATTCCATGACAATATGAAAGGCACAATTCAGCATAGTGGTGCCTCATCAGACCCCTTTCCAATCCTGAGTTGCGTGAAACAGGGCTGTGTTCTCGCACCTACACTGTTTGGGATCTTCTTCTCCCTGCTGCTCTCACATACATTCAAGTCTTCAGAAGAAGGAATTTTCCTCCACAGAAGATCAGATGGCAAGTTGTTCAACCTTGCCCGTCTAAGAGCGAAGACCAAAGTACGGAAGGTCCTCATCAGGGAACTCCTGTTTGCTGACGATGCTGCATTAACATCCCACACAGAAGGGTGTCTGCAGAGACTCATCGACAGGATTGCAGCTGCCTGCAATGAATTTGGCCTAACCATCAGCCTCAAGAAAACGAACATCATGGGACAGGATGTCAGAAATGCTCCATCCATCAATATCGGCGACCACGCTCTGGAAGTGGTTCAAGAGTTCACCTACCTAGGCTCAACTATCACCAGTAACCTGTCTCTCGATGCAGAAATCAACAAGCCCATGGGAAAGGCGTCCGCTGCTATGTCCAGACTGGCCAAGAGAGTCTGGGAAAATGGTGCACTGGCACAGAACACAAAAGTCCGTGTGTATCAAGCCTGTGTCGTCAGTACCTTGCTCTATGGCAGCGATGCCTGGACAATGTATGTCAGCCAAGAGTGACGTCTCAATTCATTCCATCTTCGCTGCCTCCGGAGAATCCTTGGCATCAGGTGTCAGGACCGTATCTCCAACACAGAAGTCCTCGAGCGGCCAATATCCCCACAATATACAACCTACTGAGCCAGCGGCGCTTGAGATGGCTTGGCCATGTGAGCCGCATGGAAGATGGCTGGATCCCCAAGGACACATTGTACAGCGAGCTTGTCACTGGTATCAGACCCACCGGCCGTCCATGTCTCCGCTTTAAAGACATCTGCAAATGTGACATGAAGTCCTGTGACATTGATCACAAGTCGTGGGAGTCAGTTGCCAGTGATCGCCAGAGCTGGCGGACAGCCATAAAGGCGGGGCTAAAGAGTGGCGAGTCAAAGAGACTTAGCTGTTGGCAGGAAAAAAGCCAGAAGTGCAAGGGGAGAGCCAACTGTGTAACAGCCCTGACAACCAATTTTATCTGCAGCATCTGTGGAAGAGTCTGTGCACTCTAGAATTGGCCTTTATAGCCACTCCAGGCGTTGCTTCACAAACCACTGACCACCTCTCGGCGCTTACCCATTGTCTCTTGAGACAAGGAGGCCAAAGAAGAAGAAGACAACATAAAGAACTCATTACATGGTGGCTGCTGTGGTGAAAAGACAAAGTCTAAGTTGAAGACCATGGGTAAAACAGCTGTTAAAACAACCCATCCTACAGCCAAAAGAGAGAAAATTCCACAGAAATACTGGCCCAAATAGTGGAAAGAAAAAAGAACTTACCTCCAGCTGTAGAAGACCGAGCTCAGAACGACAGGCTGCCAATAAATTCCTGTGATCAGGTGAGTCATTGTACTGATGGTTGAGGAATCCCCGTTTTTAATAAAAGCTTTGCAGTGCTTAAAAAGTTGTATTTTTTTTCAAAGGCTCCATTAAAACAAAAAAGGGGAAGACCCTATTTCTCTCCCAGGCTGATTGAGGTTGGTGCCATTACAGGAGGAGTCCGATAGCAAAAAGCACGGGAATCCTCTGAACACTGCAGTCTCCACTCACACAGCCAAAGTTTTTAAAAAATTAAATCACTCAAGCATGAAGAAGAGTCTCTATTCACACAGCCACAGCTTAAAAAAATTAAACCACTCAAGCATGACGAACATAAACAAACTCTGGCAAAAAAAAAGCAATTGAACTGCCTATTGAGCAGCTGTGTAAACAGACAAGTTTAAGTGCCGGAAGCAAAATTAACACAGAACACTATCAAACACCTGCTGCTCTCCATCCAAGCAGCTAGTCTAAATAGCAGAGAATTTCTGAAAAGGGAAACCGCACAGAGTGAATAGAACAAAGTTAAATAAAGAGCAGAAAGCAAAAGAACAGCGGAAAAAATGGATATCAAATTTCCCAGCATAAACTGGAAGGCCATTTTTATCCTATCCGAGTTCCAACCTTTTAAACAAAGAATGCCGTTATGCTTCACAGACCAAGCGGTTGTAGAACCAGAGAAGCAGGCTGTGAAAATACTGATAGCAGTTGGAAATGGGAGGTTACACATAATCAATACCTCTGGCTTATCTGAAGAGAACCAGAAAGATACTGCAAAGATATGGAAAGTAGTAGGAGACAAACTCCGATTAAGAGTGAATTTTAGAATTCACCACCTGGAATTGATGTCCTACAGGCAACAGCGACAGGAATCAATATATCAGTTCATCAGTAAGGGCAATGAATGTGAATTTTCAGAAAATGAGCTGGCGGTGTGACTAATGGAGCTGGTGATTGTCTCAACACTCATTGAATCATTTCAGAAAGACCATGTGGAAAAGAGAAATGTCACAACATTGATGTGCTGCTAGAAGATGGCAGGAAATACGAAGCCATTGTAGCCGGACAACAACATCTGCAAGCACTAGGTGCAGCCAACAGTTTTGGCACGACAGCCAGGTCAAAAAGAGAAAGCAAGCTCTGTGGTAAGTGTGGTTAGTCCCACTCACGGCAAAGATGTCCTGCATTTCAAGACCTGTGCAAGACGTGTGGTGCAAAAGGACACTGGGCCCACTTGTGCGAGAAATCTGGCTCTAAAGACGCAGCCAGAAGTCACAGTAGAACACAAGCAAACAGAAGACAGGCACTGCAACAGAAAACAGCAGGAAGGAGACCTCCGTAAACGCAAGCCGATACACGTAGTCCACAGTGAAACAGACCTGAGACAAAATTCAGAGAGAAGTGATTATCAGCCAGAAGATGAGCAGGCATTTCACATTGTGAACTTGACACATTGTGTTGATGAAGCCAAACGACTGGAAGCTTTTGGTATTATTAACATCATGTGCCGAAAGAAAGTGGGAAAACAGACACTGAGGGTTAAGATTGACACCGGAGCTAGTGCAAGTATCCAACTAGTCCGAATCCTTAAGGATATGTACTGGGGAAATTAATGATACAACCAACAACTGCAAAGTTATCTGCATGCAATGGGTCATCCATCTCATGCAGTGGCATACTAAGAATGCAATGCAGCTATGGCAAGTTAGCATTGAAACCACAAATATTTTACCTTGTAGACACAAACGGACCAACAGTGGCAGGACTACCAGTGTGTAAGGACCTCAACATCGTGACTATCTACGAGGTCACCAAGGTACCCATTACAGCAGAAGAGACCAAGGGTACCCACATTGAGTCAGTCCACGACCTGCAACAAAGGTACCCAGACAGATTTAACACCAAAGGAGATTTCAAAGGCAATGCCGTTCTGCACCTCAGAGAGAATGCAATTCTGTCAATCAACTCTCAAGTTCACAGGAGCCAAATTCTTCTCCAAGTTGAATGCTAAACATGGATATTGGTCGGTACACCTAGCTAAGGAATCCCAGCAAGTCACCACCTTCAGAACACCATTTGTAAAATACTGCTTCCAAAGACTACCCTTCGGCTTATCTGTCAGTCAAGATTTGTTTCAGCAACATATGGACAGAATTATAGAAAACGTGCCTGGATGTATATGCATTGCCGATGATATAATGGGTAAAACCAAAGAAAAGCTTGATGGACATCTTCATTCACTGATGGCAGTAGCTCATCGCGAAGGGCTAATTTTTAACAGCAAGAAGTACCAGGTGAATGTAAGTCAGATCAATTTCTTTGGCTCCATCTATTCAGGTTGCAGAATCCTTCCTGGCCCAGACAAAGTCAAAGATGTAAGGCATATGCCTACCCCACAAGACAAGGAAGATCTACAGAGATGTCTTGGATTTTTCAACTTCCTGGCACCATACATTCCAATTTTTTCTGACAAAGCACCATCACTGAGCGAGCTCTTAAAGAAAGTCGTACCATTTGTATGGCAGGATGACCATCAGCAAATGTTTGAGTCTCTCAAACAAGCATCTTCAGCAGTACCCTGCAGTACACAATCCAAGGAAGAAGGTTGACACCTCACAGAAAGGGCAAGGAGCGTGCATCCTGCAGGATGGCAAACCAATTGCATTTGGGTCCAAATGTTTATCTTCAGCACAATCCAATTGCTCAAACATAGAGCGTGAAACACTTGCTGTGGTGTTTGGGATCACCAGGTTCCACACCTACCTGTTCGGTAAGCAGATCACTGTGAAAACCGACCACAAACCACTGGAGATGATCTGGTGCAAATCATTGACAAGCGCACCACCTCGACTACAGCGACTCTTAGTGAAAGTACAAGGGTATGACTTCGGCGTCTGCTATAAACCGGGTACCAAAATGGTCATCTCAGATACGCTGAGCAGATTGCCACACCCGAGCAAGAATAAAGAAGTTCCACTGGATCTGCAAATAGACAGCCTGGACATCGAGGTGGAAGATGTGCTCAAAATCAATTTATTGCATTTTGGTCAGCACAAATGTGACCAACTACAATCAGAAACAGCCAATGACCCACAACTGAAGACACTGCGGAGGGTCATCCTAGAAGGTTCACCTGATATGGTAAAAGAGATATCAGAAACCCTCAGATACTTTTGCCCTGATAGAGATGAACTCGGTATCTTGAGAGGCATCATTTTCAAGGGAAAACAAGTGATTGTGCCCAAAGGTCTCCGATAGGACATCTTGGCACAACTTCACCAAGGCCATATGGGCTTAGATCGAACAAGTCGACTGGCACGAGACACTGTTTTATTGGCCAGGGATCAACAGTGACATCGAAAGGTCGATGAGGATGTGCGAGATATGCCAGAGCCACCAGCCACAACAATGCAAACAACCTCTACACCCTCCCTTAGTCCAAAATCGCCACTGATCTATTTACTGTGAATGGAGACGACTTTATCTTAGTCACCGATTATTTTTCCAAATTTCCAATTGTCAGACAGATAAAAGACACTTCAGACACATTAAGTGCCATATTCAGTCTATTCGGTGCACCTGAAGAAATCATTTCTGACAATGGGCCACAGTATACGGGCAAACCTTTCAGGGATATGTGTTTCAAATGGGGCGTAAACCATGTGACGTCCTCACCACATTACCTTAGACCTAATGGTCTTGCTGAGCAAATGGTTTGCACAGTCAAATCACCTTGTCCTGAAGTGTAGGACAACAAAACAAGATTTTCGTGTTGCCATGCTCCACCTTAGAGCTACACCTTTGGAAAAGGGCTTACAGTCGCCAGCAGAAATCATGTTTCGCAGACAAGTGCAAAGGACTCTACCAAGCCATCATCTGTCCAAATTCTTCGAGATGCAGGAGACACTACTCAAAAAACAAGGGAGAATGAAGATTGTGCATGCAGGGATGGAACGACCTCAGCTACACGTAGGACAACAGGTCAAGGCCATACACCCCACAATGAGAGCATGGTTACCCACAGAAGTATTTAAAGTATGCAGGGAGCCTAGGCCTTACAAGATTGCAACATCTAAAGGAGCAGTGTTGAGAAGGAACTGAAGCGAACTAAGAGAAGTGTGCAACACTCCAGTCACACACAGCAGACTCGAAAGAGCACACTCCGACGATGAGGGTGTGATGTAACAACAGGACAACAACCAACACATTGACAACATGCCTGCAAACTAAAAACAGCCAAGAGTGAAATCCACATCCCCAGAGGGATATGCCATAACCAGATCTGGAACAGTTGTCAAACCACCAAAACAAGACATGGACTCTCAAGCTTCCATACTATTAAACTTTATAATCTATATCCCGTATAACTAATTTTGATATCTAATTTTATGTGTTTTTTACCTGTAGCATATGAGACATATCTTTGAAAGAAAGGCGATGTTTTTTTTAAATTCATTCATGGGATGTGGGCATCGCTGGCCAGACCAGCATTTATTGCCCATCCCTAATTGCCCTTGAGAAGGTGGTGGTGAGCTGCCTTCTTGAACTGCTGCAGTCCATATAGGATAGGTACACCCACAGTGCTGTTCGGAAGAGAGTTCCAGGATATTGACCCAGCGACAGTGAAGGAACGGCGATATAGTTCCAAGTCAGGATGGTGTGTGACCTGGAGGGGAACGTGCAGGTGGTGGTGTTCCCATGCATTTGCTGCCCTTGTCCTTCTAGTTGGTAGAGGTCGCGGGTTTGGAAGGTGCTGTTTAAGGAGCCTTGGTGCGTTGCTGCAGTGCATCTTGTAGATGGTACACACTGCTGCCATTGTGCGTCGGTGGTGGAGGGAGTGAATGTTTGTTGATGGGGTGCCAATCAAGCAGGCTGCTTTGTCCTGGATGGTGTCGAGCTTCTTGAGTGTTGTTGGAGCTGCTCCCATCCAGGCAAGTGGAGAGTATTCCATCACACTCCTGACTTGTGCCTTGTAGATGGTGGACAGGCTTTGGGGAGTCAGGAGGTGAGTTACTCGCCGCAGGATTCCTAGCCTCTGACCTGCTCTTGTAGCCACGGTATTTATGTGGCTACTCCAGTTCAGTTTCTGGTCAATAGTAGCCCCTAGGATGTTGATAGTGGAGGATTCAGCAATGGTAATGCCATTGAATGTCAAGGGGAGATGGTTAGATTCTCTCTTGTTGGAGATGGTCATTGCCTGGCATTTGTGTGGCGCAAATGTTACTTGCCACTTATCAGCCCAAGTCTGGATATTGTCCAAATCTTTCTGCCTTTCGACATGGACTGCTTCAGTATCTGAGGAGTCACTAATGGTGCTGAACATTGTGCAATCATCAGCGAACATCCCCACTTCTGACCTTATGATTGAAGGAAGGTCATTGATGAAGCAGCTGAAGGTGGTTGGGCCTAGGACACTACCCTGAGGAACTCCTGCAGTGATGCCCTGGAGCTCAGATGATTGACCCCCAACAACCACAACCATCTTCCTTTGTGCTAGGTATGACTCCAACCAGCGAAGGGTTTTCCCCATGATTCCCATTGACCTCAGTTTTGCTAGGGCTCCTTGATGCCATACTCGGTCAAATGCTGCCTTGATGTCAAGAGCAGTTACTCTCACCTTACCTAGAGTTCAGCTGTCTTGTCCATGTTTGAACCAAGGCTGTAATGAGGTCAGGAGCTGAGTGGCCCTGGCGGAACCCAAACTGAGAGTCACTGAGCAGGTTATTGCTAAGCAAGTGCCGCTTGATGGCACTGTTGATGACATCTTCCTTCACTTTACTGATGATTGAGAGTAGGCTGATGGGGCGGCAATTGGCCGGGTTGGATTTGTCCTGCTTTTTGTGTACAGGACATACCTGGGCAATTTTCCACATTGCGGGGTAGATGCCAGTGTTATAGCTGTACTGGAACAGCTTGGCTTGGGGCACGGCAAGTTCTGGAGCACAGGTCTTCAGTACTATTGCCGGAATATTGTCAGGGCCCATAGCCTTTGCAGTATCCAGTGCCTTCAGTCATTTCTTGATATCACGCAGAGTGAATCAAATTGGCTGAAGTCTGGCATCTGTGATGCTGGGGACTTCAGAAAGAGGCCGAGATAGATCATCTACTTGGCACTTCTGGCTGAAGATTGTTGCAAATACTTCATCCTTATCTTTTGCACTGATGTGCTGGGCTCTTCCATCATTGAGGATGGGGATATTTGTGGAGCCACCTGCTCCAGTTAGTTGTTTAATTGTCCACCACCATTCATGACTGGATATGGCAGGACTGCAGAGCTTAGATCTGATCCATTGGTTATGGGATCGCTTAGCTCTGTCTATCGCATGTTGATTACGCAGTTTGGCACGCAGATAGTCCTGTGTTGAAGCTTCACCAGGTTGACACATCATTTTGAGGTATGCCTGGTGCTACTCCTGGCTTGCTCTCCTGCACTCTTCATTGAACCAGGGTTGGTCTCCTGGCTTAATGGTAATGGTAGAGTGGGGGATATGCCGGGCCACGAGGTATGATTGCCTTTAAGAGTGATGTGCTTTTAAGATCTCAGTATGCCAATGAGTTAAGTACCAGTATATAGTCATGTGACTAAAAGCCATAGTCACTCTGCAACTGTAACACCCAGATGAAGGTTCTGTAAATAGTTTGCTCTGTACTGTATCTAATAGCTTAGCTGTTACTAAACCTGTTTGAGATCTTCAGCAAACTGGACTCCACACAGCTCATTTATGTTGCATCAGACAACATAAAGAACTCATTACAAACTACTTTCAGTTGCTCATTGATTTCTGCTGGCTGCACCTGAGTTAGTAGAAGTGTTTGGTAATATATACTGCTATTGAAAGTTGTAGAAGTCTACCCAGAGTGGTGTGGTATGTGGTGGAACCCTTGGTCTCACTGTAAGGATTCTGCTCAGACAATTGCTCCCAGACATGGGTGCAGTAGTTTCTATTCCCCTTGGCCTGCAACTTGGCAGGCAGAATTAACAGAGGCAACACAGAGGAGGACAAACTGCTCGAAGAGGGAGGTGGAGGTAGGGCCTCTGACACAAATTTTCAAATCCTCTCTGGCCACAGGAGAGGTACCAGAGGATTGGAGGACAGCGAATGTGGTACCATTATTTAAGAAGGGTAGCAGGGATAAACCAGGTAATTACAGGCTGGTGAGTCTAACATCAGTGGTAGGGAAAATATTGGAAAAAGTTCTGAGGGACAGGATTAATCTCCACCTGGAGAGGCAGGGATTAATCAGGGATAGTCAGCATGGCTTTGTCAGGAGGAGATCGTGTCTGACTAACTTGATTGTATTTTTTGAGGCGGTGACGAAATGTGTAGATGAGGGTAAAGCAGTTGATGTAGTCTATATGGACTTCAGTAAGGCTTTTGATAAGGTCCCGCATGGAAGATTGGTTAAGAAGGTAAGAGCCCGTGGGATCCAGGGCAATTTGGCAAATTGGATCCAAAATTGGCTTAGTGCCAGGAGGCAGAGGGTGATGGTCAAGGGTTGTTTTTGCGAGTGGAAGCCTGTGACCAATGATATACCACAGGGTTCGGTGCTGGGACCCTTGCTGTTTGTAGTGTACATGAATGATTTAGACGTGAATATAGGAGGTATGATCAGTAAGTTCGCAGATGACATGAAAGTTGGTGGTGTCGTCAATAGTGAGGAGGAAAGCCTTAGATTACAGGACAATATCGATGGGCTGGTAAGATGGGCGGAGCTGTGGCAAATAGAATTTAATCCTGAGAAGTGTGAGGTGATACATTTTGGGAGGACTAACAAGGTAAGGGAATATACAATGAATGGTTGGACCCAAGGAAGTACAGAGGGTCAGGGGGACCTTGGTGTACTTGTCCATAGATCACTGAAGGCAGCAGCACAGGTAGATAAGGTGGTTAGGAAAGCATGTGGATACTTGCCTTTATTAGCCGAGGCATAGAATATAAGAGCAAGGAGGTTATGACGGAGCTGTATAAAACGCTAGTTAGGCCACAGCTGGAGTACTGTGTACAGTTTTGGGCACCACACAATAGGAAGGATGTGATTGCACTGGAGAGGGTGCAGAGGAGATTCACCAGGATGTTCCCTAGGCTGGAGTATTTCAGCTATGAAGAGAGACTGAAAAGGCTGGGGTTGTTTTCCTTAGAGCAGAGAAGGCTGAGGGGAGATATGATTGAGGAATACAAAAATATGAGGGGCATTGATAGGTGAGATAGGAAGAAACTTTTTCCCTTGGTGGAGGGGTTAATAACCAGGGGGCATAGATTTAAGGTAAGGTGCAGGAGGTTTAGAGGGGATCTGAGGAAAAAAAAATTCTCCCACAGGGTGGTTGGAATTTGGAACGCACTACCTGAAGAGGTGGTAGAGGCAGGAACCCTCACAACATTTAAGAAGTATTTAGATGAGCACTTGAAATGCCATAGCATACAAGGCTACAGGCCAAGTGCTGGAAAATAGGATTAGAATAGTTAGGTGCTTGATGGCCGGCACAGACACGCTGGGCCAAAGGGCCTGTTTCTGTGCTGTATAACTCTATGACACGTGCAAATTGGCATAGGGCAGATAAGATTAGAGAAATTAATGCGTGGCTCAAAGGCTGGTGTGGTAGAAGTGGGTTCTGGTTTGTGGAGCATTGGCACCAATACTGGGGAAAGTGGTGGTTGTACCGTAGGGATGGTCTACACCTGATCTGTGCAGGAGCCGTTGTTCTAGCGAGCCGCATAACTAGGGAAGTAGAGAGTAGAATAGTGGGGGAAAGGGATCAAACTTGGGAAGGTATGGTAAATCAAGGAGTAGAGAGAAGGAAAGAGAGAAACGTAATAATATGGGAAATGATAAACAGACTGTGACAGGAAGGGACAGAGTGTATAAATCTAAGAGTAAATCAACAGATAAGGCTAGAGGTTACAAAAATAATAAAAGGACACAACTCAAGACTCAGTATCTGAATGCACGTAGCATTCAAATTAAACAGATGAACTGAGTGCGCAAATAGAAATAAATAATTATGATCTGATAGCCATTACAGAGACATGACTGCAGGATGACATGGATTGGGACCTGAATATTGAAGGCTACATGGCATTTAGGAAGGACAGGAAGCTAGGAACAGGTGGAGGGGTAACTCTGTTAATTAATGATGGCATTAGCACAATAGAGTGGGATGACTTAAGTTCAGGAGACAAGGATGTAGAAATAGTTTGGGTAGAGATGAGAAATCATACAAGCAAGAAGTCACTTGTGGGAGTGGTGTACAGACCACCTAACATTAACCACTCTGTAGGATAGGATATAAAGGAAGAAATAATGGCAGCTTGTCAGAAAGGTACAGCAATAATTATGGGGGATTTTAACCTCCATCTCGACTCGAAGAATCAGATGGGCAAAGGTAGCCTAGATGAGTATATAAAATGTTTTCATGATAATTTCTTGGAACAATACATTCTGGAGCCAACCAGAGAGCAGACTTTACTAGACCTGGTATTGTGCAATGAGATAGGATTAATTAATGACCTCAACGACCCCTAGGTAGCAGCGATCATAATATGATTGAATTTTACATTCAGTTTGAGGGACAGAAGAGTGGGTCCAAGACTAGTATTTTAAACTTAAACAAGGGCAATTATGAGGGCATTAAAGCAGAGCTAGCTAAAGTGAACTGGCAAATTAGATTAAGGGATAGGTCAATAGAGATGCAGTGGCAGACATTTAACGGGATATTTCAGAATACATAGAATAGATACATTTCAATGAGAAATGTTGAGAAATGGGGCGGCACAGTGGCGCAGTGGTTAGCACTGCAGCCTCACAGCTCCAGCGACCCGGGTTCAATTCTGGGTACTGCCTGTGTGGAGTTTGCAAGTTCTCCCTGTGTCTGCGTGGGTTTCCTCCGGGTGCTCCGGTTTCCTCCCACAGCCAAAAGACTTGCAGGTTGATAGGTAAATTGGCCATTATAAATTGCCCCTAGTATAGGTAGGTGGTAGGGGAATACAGGGACAGATGAGGATGTGGTAGGAATATGGGATTAGTGTAGGATTAGTATAAATGGGTGGTTAATGGTCGGCACAGACTCGGTGGGCCGAAGGGCCTGTTTCAGTGCTGTATCTCTAAATCAAAATCAAATCAAAAATTCCAATGGTGGAACCCGCCATCCGTGGTTAACTAAAACAGTTAAAGATAGTATCAAACTTAAAAAGCATATATTTGCACAATGATGGGAGGCAGGTCAGCAGATTGGCAGAATATAAAAAACAGCAAAGAATGACTAAAAGATTGATAAGGAAGGTAAAATTAGAGTACGAGAGAAAGCTATCTAGAAATATAAAGACAGATAGTAAGAGTTTCTTTCGATATTTAAAAAAGGAGTTAACAAAGTGACCATTGGTCTTATAGAAAGTGGGTCTGGGGAATTAATAATGGATAATAAGGAAATGGCAGATGAATTGAACAGATATTTTGCATCGGTCTTCACTATTGAAGATACAAGTAACATTCCAATAATAGCTGTAAGTCAGGAAATTGAAGGGAGGGAGGAACTCAAGAAAATTACAATCACCAGGGAAGTGGTGCTGAACAAATTGTTGGAGCTGGGGGCTGACAAGTCCCCGGGTCCTTATGGACTTCATCCTAGGGTGTTGAAAGAAGTGGCTGGTGAGATAGTTGATGCGTTAGTTTTAATTTTCCAAAATTCCCTAGATTTGGAGAAGGTTCCATTAGATTGGAAAATAGCAAATGTAACTGTTTTATTCAAAAAAGTAGGGAGACTGAAAGCAGGAAACTACAGGCCAGTTAGCTTAACATCTGTCCTAGGGAAAATGTTTGAAGCTATTATTAAAGACGTTTTAGCAGGGCATTTGGAAAAATTCAAGGTAATCAGGCAGAGTCAACATGGCTTTGTGAAAGGGAAATCATGTTTAACCAATTTATTAGAGTTCTTTGTGGGAGTTACATGTGCTGTGGATAAAGGGGAACTGGTGGATATATTGCACTTAGATTTCCAGAAGGCATTTGATAAGGTGCCAAATCAAAGGTTATTGCAGAAAATAAAAGCTCATGGTGTAGGGGGTAACATATTGGCATGGATAGAAGATTGGCTAGTTAACAGAAAACAGAGAGTGGGCATAAATGGGTCATTTTCTGGTTGGCAAGATGTAACAAGTGGTGTGCCACAGGGATCAGTGCTGGGGCCTTTTATATAAATGATTTAGATGAAGGGACCGAAGGTATGGTTGCTAAATTTGCTGATGACACAAAGATAGGTAGGAAAGTAACTTGTGAAGAGGACATATGGGGGCTACAAAGGGATATAGATAGGTTAAGTGAGTGGGCAAAGACCTGACAAATGGAGTATAATGTGGGAAAATGTGAAATTGTCCACTTTGGCAGGAAGAATAAAAAAGAAGCATATTATTTAAATGGTGAGAGATTGCAGAGCTCTGAGATGCAGAGGGTTCTGGGTGTCCTAGTGCATGAATCGCAAAAGGTTAGTATGCAGGTACAGCACGTAATTAGGAAACCTAATAGAATGTTATTCTTTATCGCAAGGGGAATTGAATACAAAAGTAGGGAGGTTATGCTTCAGCTATACAGGGCATTGGTGAGACCATATCTGGAGTACTGTATACAGTACTGGTCTCCTTATTTAAGGAAGGATGTAAATATGTTGGAGGCAGTACAGAGAAGGTTTACTGGACTAATACCTGGAATAGGCGAGCTGTCTTACAAGGAAAGATTGGTCAGGCTGGGCTTGTATTCGCTGAAATTTAGAAGAGTAAGAGGCGACTTGATTGAAACATATAAGATCCTGAGGGGTCTTGACCGGGACGGATGTGGGAAGGATGTTTCCCCTTGTGGGAGAATATAGAACTAGGGGTCACTGTTTAAAAATAAGAGATCACCCATTTAAGACAGAGCTGAGGAGAATTTTTTTTTCTCAGAGGGTCGTGTATCTTTGGAATTCACTTCCTCAAAAGGCGGTGGAAGCAGAATCTTTTAATATTTTTAAGGCAGAGGTAGATAGATTCTTGATAAGCAAGGAGGTGAAAGGTTATGGGGGGGTAGGTGGAAATGTGGAGTAATCAATTCAACCATGAACTTATTGAATGGTGGAGCAGGCTTGAAGGGCCGTTGGCCTACTCCTGCCCCTAATTCATGTGTTCGTATGTTCTTCTCACGCTTTCTGCCTCCATATGCAAATCCCCTTTCTGGTCCCTAATCAGCCCCACTCCTCTTTTTACCACTCTTTTACTACCTATATGCCTATAGAATACTTTTGGATTGCCTTTTAGGTTGGCTAACAGTCTCTTCTCATACTCTGCCTTTGATGCTCTTATTTCTTTATTCAGTTCCCGTCTGAACTTTCTATATTTAGCCTGGTTCTGACTTGTATTATCAACCTGACATCTGTTATATGCATCCTTTCTCTTCTTCATCTTACTCTCTCTCCCTTTCACCATCCAGGGAGCTCCGGTTTTGTTTTTCCTACCTTTCTCCCTCTTGGGAATGTACCTTGACTGTACCCAAACTATCGCTGCTTTAAAGGCTTTTAAAATTCACTTTTGCCTGCCAATCTTTGATTCTAATGTACCTGGGCCATTTCTGTTCTCAAGCCATTGAAATTGGTCCTCCCCAATTAATTATTTTTACTCTGGATTTCTCCTTGTACTTTTCCATAGCTTACCTAAACCTTATGATTTTATGATCACTGTCCCCTAAATGTTCCCCAACTGACACTTGATCCACCTCATTCCCCAAAATCATATCCAGCAATGCTTCCTTCCTCCTTGGATCAGAAACATACTGATCTAGAAAAGTCTTCTGAACACATTTTAGAAACTCTTCCCTGTCTCTGCCCTTTACACTATTACTATCCCAGTCTATATTAGGATAATTAAAGTCCCCCATTATAACTGCTCTATCATATTTGCACTTCTCTGTAATTTCTTTGCCAATTTGTTACTCTATATTTTCCCACAAGTTGGTGGCCTCTGGAATACACCCAGTTGTTAATAGTACCTCCATTGTTTCTTAGCTCTAACCAAATAGGTTCTGTCATTGACCCCTCTAGGACAGCCTTTCCCTCCAGCACTGTGATATTTTCCTTCAAACTGCCACCCTTCCTCCTTTCTTTCCTTCCCTATATTTCCCGAACAGCTTATATCCAGGAATAGTTCGTATCCAGTCCTTTCCTTTTTGAGTCATGTTTCTGTTATCATCATGACATCATATTCCCATGTGGCTACCTGTACCTGCAGCTCACCAGCTTTATTTACCACACTCTGTTCATTCACATACATGCACAGTAAACCCAATTTAGGCCTTATTGCATTTCCTCTTACCCTGACTCCACCTAATACCTTATTATTTCTTACTCTAGTGCTATCTGTTTCTGCCAATTCTTTGTGTACCTTATTTTTCCTCTCTAATGTCACCTCTTGGTTACTATCCCACTGCCAAGATAGATTAGCACGAGCGAACCTGCACCAGAAGTGCTGTAACCTGTAAGGCTACGGACCAGGTGCTGGAAGGGATTAGATTGGGCGGCTAAATTTTTCAGCCATGCAGATACGATGGGCTGAATGGCCTCCTTCTTTGCTGTCACTTTTCTAAGATTCTATGGCTCTATGGTTCAAACTGCCCCGCAAGGACATGGGTCCCAGCTCTGTTCAGGTGCAACCTGTCCAGCCTGTACAGGTCCCATCTCTCCCAGAATTGTTCCCAATGTCCCATGAATCTAAAGCCCTCCCTCATGCACCATCTCTTCAGCCACACATTCATCTGCTCTATCCTCTTATTTCTCTGCACATTAGCACGTGGCACCAGGAGTAATCTGGAAATTACTACTTTTGAGGTCCTGCTTGCTAGTTTCTTTCCTCACTCCCTAAAATCTACCTGCAGGACCTCATCCTCTTTCTACTTATGTTGTTGGTACCGATATAGACCATCACCCTCCCCCCTCAGATTGCTCTGCTGCCACTCAGTGACATCCCTGACCCGGCACCAGGGAGGGAATTTACCATCCTGGATTCAGGTCTGTGGCTGCAGAAAGGTTTGTTTGTTCCCTTAACTATAGAATCCCCTATCACTATTGTATTCCCAATCTTCTTTCTGCCCTCTGTACAGCTGAGCCAGTCATAGTTTCATGGACGTAGCTCTGGCTGCACCCCCTAGCAGAACCATCACTCTTACCTACTGGTTGGAGAGCCAGATGCACTCAGCGGACTCCTGCATTACTTGCATGGTCTTCCACAGCTGTCTGGTGGTCACCCATTCCCTCTCAAGATGCATCCTGGAGTTCCCACATGGAGCAGGATGTGCACTCCATGGGTCTGAGATGCACTGCCATGCCTCTATTTATTGGACTATTAACTGATTTAATAGAAATAAACTTAAGACTTACATAAATAAAGACTCACCAGTTTCTCACCAATCAGTTGCTTCCCTTGTGCAGACTTCATTTTATTTTATAGGGAATTAACTTCAATGTTTTTACTTACCTCTTATCTAAACACTTAAGATTTTAATTTTCTGAAAAATTCAGTAAACATGGAAACATGGCCTCTGTCTTGCTGTCGACCTCCATGACTAAGGCCTCATCTGTGACCCTGGGCTCATGCTTTCTGCCCTGGTGCTCCACTGTTTTGTTTCTTCTTTCACCCAATTGCAATACTGGCAGTCAGCAGCAGCTTCCTTTCTGCCAGTGTATCTCCCCTTTAAGAGGGACAGACTACCTTTAAGAGCTGGAGGTTAGCTGGAATGAATACGTTAACTTCACAAGCTGCTAGGCTCCCTATTGAACGTGCAGCCAGCAGCACTGGTCACACTCGGTTGCACACTGCGATCACGGAAATGAGGAGGCAGCATGAAGTTTGTGTGTTGCCTGCCTCAGTGGGGCCAGACACCAGCAAGTTGCGAATCGCAACCCCCTCACCTGATAATAGTGAGGATGCAGATCAATCTTTAGCCCAAAATCTTAGAAATGAAAAAATATTTCACTTCCTTCCTTCTCCAAGTCAAGTAAAGACTGAAATTCACCCACAGGAAAGACAAATTGTAAATATTGTTTCCATCTGGGTTACAACCTTGGAGAGCTAAATTCTCCTCCCATTAGTTCGTTAGCAGCAGTGTGGGGAATTGCCTGCCAAAGTGAATCTAGTGTTAACCCAATCCAGTTCCATCCTTGGGGCCTTCACTTGCTATGGAGGGTGGGTCTTGAGCAGCAATATTATTCTTATTAAGTTTACTGCTGCTGTGATGGCGGGAAATTCAGTTCTGGTACAGTCTTTAAAAGCTTCAGTGAGCTCAAGATATATGCATTCCTTTCCTGAGCAGCAGGGAGAACAATAGTAATGTAAGCAGCAATATCAACATCACTGAACGGGTGGCAAAAGCCGTGAGAGTCCAAGAATCTCAAATGGCTCTCAGGAAGTTATACCAGCTAAAGTGGGGTGGAGGGGTGGGAGGGGGCGGGGGGGAGTGTGGGGGGGGGGGAGGAAGGCAGATAGCTGGGCACTGAGGGCAGAGAGTTTAATAAGAAGGTGGAGAGAGTGCTAAGGGGATTTGACAGAGGCAATCAGTGCATTCTGCACTATCTCAAAGAACTGCCACACAGTAAATGAAGTGGTTTGATGATTTGACATTGACAATCCAACATACTTATGTGAAAGATATTCATTTATTGTGAATTTTTTGGATGGATGGATGACTCATCTGCATCCCCAGTAAAATTGGGCTGTATAATAAAGAGGGCACGATTGCATCAGATGCAGTTTGCCCCAAATTTTGATCCTTCTGCACGTGATCCATTTGCTTTGCACTCTGTCACTCCCATCCAGGAATTTCAGGCCCATTTAAATGATCCATCATGCTTAGAAGAAGAAGCAGAGGACCAAGAGGGATTTAGGAAGGCTAGCTGCATGAGAGGTGCTCTGTCATTACTCACAGGGGCATCTTGTACAAAATAACCCAATCACAGGATATATCATGCTATCATTGATATTGTGTGAAAGAAGGTAGCCAGCATACTCTAATTGGCTGCCAACAGCATATTTGCAGCAATTATCCAGCCTACCTGTCAATGACTGGAATACTCTCTTCACAGGGCATGAGCACATAAAACCTGTTACTGATCATTTAGGTCTATATAGCACCCATACTGGAAAATCTAGGCTTGTTGTGATTTGGTTATAGTTCTAGCATGTACAATAGTATACTATAGTAACATGTTATTTGACAGTAATTTAAGGTGAAAATATACATTGAGACAGCTTGATTTGGTAATACAATCAGGTTAGGTAACTAGGTCTGCTTTCCCTGTTTGGAAATGAGTTTTGCTAATTATCACCTAAGTTACTAACTGGAGTAATAGTGGGACATTTAGTTAAAATGAGAGATAGAGTTGGCTTTCCTTGCTGTAGGCTAATTAATGAGTAGCTGTGATCATCAAGAAATCCATGATTCAAACTGTCCTACTCTTCTGGCTGAGTGTGGCTACAGATGCCAGACAACTCTTTATAAAAAGTAGAAGGGAATATGCTTGTCTTTTCTGTATTATTGAGATGCCAAGAAATGAATTATCATCTATATAAATGTAAAAAAATGTAAAACCAGCCCTTTATACCAAATCAAATTTTAGAAGTCATCGGTGCAAAAACAGGAAACACTTATTTTTTGTTGAATTTACTGAGTACTTGACACTTTTACTAAAAGTGTGTAAATTTTGTGTGTGCTCAGGCATCACTGTTGACATTAATTTAAAACAGTTGACAAATATCACGAGATAATTTTACTCAGTAGGGCCTGAGTTTAGAAGATAAAATTGCTATTTGTGTAATACATCAGGATTGACAGATGATGATTTCTAAAAATGCAGTAGCACTAATTATTTTAGTGGTATACGATGCAGTACTAAACTATCTGACATTTGAAAAAAAATTCTGCCACAAAAAAAATAAATTTCTGCAATGTCATTCATTGCCATATAGGTTTTTAGCTTTCCAATACTCGAGAAAAATCCACATTCAAATGGTCCTTTGAGTGCGGCCAGCACAGTTCTATCCAATTCCAGCCATTCTGCAGATGTCTTCATAAGAATATTAATTGGGTCACCTTCATGGTGGCAAAACAAAAGCAATGTGCCATGGCTTCCCATGTTTCACGGCAAAAGAGCATACTCTCTAAGGCACAGACCCTTATCTCCAACATGGCAGAGATCTTGTATCTTTTGTTAACCTACATTTTTTAATCTTTTTTATGTATGTGAAGATGAGGAAATAAGGGGCATATTGTTGCCTTTGAAATGTCAGCACCATTGTGTGGTCATTCATCCCTAATGATTTGACACTGCAATGGTGGCAGGTGCAAAAAACAACTGTAAATTAAGGTTACATCATTAAAAAAACAATACAATAAAGCACACTTAATTACACAGGCAAGATGTTGTGGAGCCAGATATTTTGGCAAACAAAGCAGGAGCAGTGACAGCCAGAGACACTCCGGAAGAGAGCAGTGGGTATGTGAATGGCCAGCAACTCTTTTGGAGTGGGGCTTGAATTTTGAAGAGGACAGGAGTGGGAACAGAAGAAGTCAGAGAGGCTCCTTTGGGAGAGAATCATGAACCAGAGTGTCTGTAGAGACTTCTTTATTTTCATTAAAAATGAATCATGCAAGATGCTGTAGAACTGGCTTCTCGGCAAACTGAATAAGAATGGGATAAGGTACTAGCCAGAGAAATTCCCCTAGGGAGGAATGTGATCAGGGTTAGCCACATAATTGTTCATTTAATTCAAGTCAATTTTCAATTCAGTACTGTATTGAAAGACAACCCAAAAATGTTTTACAAACACAAATAGTAAAAAAATGTAGTCAAAGGAAGGGTGGGGCATTCTGTTTTTACATGTAAACTATTATTTCCCATGTATGCCAACACCGAGCATTAATGACTACTGGGTCCTGAAGAGATATATGTATGCATTCATGTCCCAATGTGCATGACTGACATACAAGGTTCCTTCCTGGTAGTGTGCATTTATAAAATCACCCCAGAAGTCCCAAGCTAATTGAAAGCTGTTAACTGTTGATTACTAATGTGCCTTTTTAAAAGTTGAAAAATGTCCTGGTCTCTGAAAGGTTGCCAAGATAAATGTGATCACATTTTGGTGTATTTTCTAACTTTGGGTTCCAATGCATCTCAGAAATATTTCACTGCTTCCTTGGTTGAACATCAAAGATGAGGAATGCACAGCACATTTGCACCTATTCACCTATTTTTCAACTGCCTGTGTTTCGCTACTTCACTTTTTATTATTGCAGTGTGAATGCATTTACCCTATGGCAAGTGATAAGCATCAAACATGCAGGGCAACACAATAAACTGCATGCTAATTGCAAACTCGCATTAGTAGATGGTCAGTGTCCTTAGTGATTTCATAATGGTCCCTGTTCCAGCCAGCAGAGATAAAAGGCTGGATTTTACCGGCCCCCCGACATCGGGGGTCGTGGCGGGAGGGCCTGGAAAATACCTCCAGCAGAGGCCCACCACGGGCCTCATGCCAGGAAGGCCCCGCCCCATTTTACCAGTGGCGGCGTGGCCTTGTAGCGGCCCCCCACCCTGCCGCTCGGCGACAGAAACTTCATTAAATATTTACATCTATTTGAATTAATGAATAAATACTCACCTTGTCGCGACGGTCATCCTGCTGCGATATTCCAGCTGGTTGCCGGAACTCCCACACCTTAACATCTCCGTTTGGAAATCCGAGGCAGAACGCTGGTTGGAAGGGGGGAGCAGCTAATTTTTTAGGGTGGGGGGGTGGTGGAGAACAGGGAAGACAAAAGTGGAGCGGATGGTGGGAAGGGGTTGAAGGTTGGGTGGGGGGGAAGGTCAGGATCACGAGATTACTTTTTTTGGGGGGGAGAGGGCAATTAATAAATTGATTAGTCATTGGGGGGGTGGGAGAAGGGATTGAAACTTTGAACTTTCTTTCCCCTAAACCTTTAAAAATTTAAATGATTCAGAAGGACTTGAAACCCTTTAAAATTGGCTGCAGTGCCTGTGCAGTGGCACCGGACACCATTGCCGGGGACAAAGTGCCCGTCCGCTCTGCATCATTGGGGGCAGGCAACCGCCCCAGCCATGTAAATGAGCCGCACCACCAAATATCGCGGCGGCTCCATGGTGCACATCTTGCAAGTGCACTGCACCGTGTTTGAACTTGGTGGTGAGCTGTAAAAATTCAGCCCAAAGTCTTCAACCAACTCTATTTTGATATGCTGAGATGAGAGATTACTTAGTTTTTTTTAAAACTGTAATTGACAATATTCTGAAGCAGTGTTTAATTTTACAATCTAAATGTTGAAATTCCAGCAGAAATCAACAATTGAAATAAATTCTTCACAATCTATCTAATTCTATGTATTGGCTGCACCGCTCCCAACCAAATATTATGCTCGCCAATACATCCCAGTTATTTTTCCAACGATCTGAAGTGTAAATTCTGCAGTGGAGGATCGGGAAACACAACGGTCTAATTTACGGTGTTCGCTGCCATTGCAGCAATTTCTGGGCCAATGTGATTCAGAGGTGTATTAGTCAGAATTTTAAAATGTTTCTTTAATTTCCATAATTGATATATTTGCTTGTGGATCACAAAGAAAACCTGAAGACTATTCCGGCAATTTGCAATCTAATGAGTTTTTTTTAAAGAAAATCTCATCGTGTTACAAATTTCCAAACTAAAAAGATTCTGCTTTTCAATGCAAACAAGTGATTTAAAGTAATTGGACATGCAAAATGGTTTAGTTCACTGTGCTTACAATCTTGTGATATCACTCTTTAAATGTATGTAAAATTGTACATCAATGTCCTTGTTTGCACAAGGTTTGTCAGCTGTCTTTTTATTTTTACTTCAAATGCCATTGCAATTGCATTAAGCTTGAGTACACTTTGGCAAAGACAAAAAAAATCCTTCCATACCCCAGTGACTTGGCCCATTAAATCTCAGAATCTTACTTCCATTCATGGGGGTTCCAAATGGCGACATACTTTCCAGGCAGGAGCTCACCTTGCATATATAATTTGGAGCCAAATCAGAGTTGTGGCAGAAGAGCCATGCACAGTATATCAGATGGAAGTCCAGATGTGTGCCAAATATGCATGGCAATACCCATTTCAGAAATTTTAACCATAATGTGCAAATTGATTCAGTTTCTGGCACTAGTAGCAAGAAAAGGAAGCCCTCCTTCCCATACACGGAGGTGGGGGGGGGGCAAGCAAAATAGCAGGGAGCACCATTCCCAATGTTGCCCAGGCCCCCTGCTATTTTGTCCAGGGCGGGGAACACCGAGAACGGCCTTCCCACACCAGGCCAATTAATGGCCACTTAAGGGCCTCTTCTCACCTCCACCTCAATTTTTCAGGGAGGTTAAGGGGCCTGCCACTACCGGGATAAGCCACCAGGTAAAACCTGGAGGCCTTCTTGAAGGGTCAGGAGGGGATGCCTCCCTTGGGGGCAATTCAGGGCCCCAGGAGGTTTCCCCCCCAACAGTGATTGTGCCCCCCACCACAGGAAGACACACCCCACCATCACCAATAACCCCCCCACCCCCACACCTCACTGAAGCCTGCCTCACTGGTGCCGGCAATCCCGACCCAACTCACCTGTCCTCAGGACTCCTTCTTCGGTGGTGCAGGGCCTCCTGCAGTACCGGCAGTGGCCACTGCACCCAGTGGTGCGGCCAGTACTACAGAGCTGCTGAAAGGGACGACGTCCCTGATGGCGGGCAGTTAATTGGATGCCCACTGTGGAATGGTTTTTGGGGTCTTTTGGAGGGCAGAGGCGAGGTCTTGCTCCACCTTCCAGCCCACTACTGGGGACCCCAGCGCAAGAATAAAATACAGCCTGAAGTATCTGAGATATCTGACAGTTGGAGCAAATATTGTTTTGCCTTTACCTGAGACTTGAAATGAGCCAAGCATTCTCCAAGATGATACAATAAGTCCCTTTTCGGACACCACAGCATACCTCAATAAAGATTGATAAAAGAGAAAGACATGTACCCCCTTCACCAATGTACAGTGGCAGCAGTGTGAAACATATATAGGATGCACTGCAGCTCCTCACCTTGCCACCTTCAACAGCACCTTTCAAACTTGCAACATCTTCCACTTGGAAGGACAAGGGCAGCAGATGCATGGGAACACCACCACCTGCAAGTTCCCCTCCAAGCCACACACCATTCTAACTTGGAACTATATCACCATTCCTTCACTGTTGCTGGATCAAAATCCTGGAACTCTCTCCCTAACAGCACTGTTGGTGTACCTACACCAGATGGACTGCAGCAGTTCAAGAAGGCAGTTCACCACCACCTTCTCAAGAGTAATAAGGGATGGGCAACCAATTTTCACCTTCCCAGCGATGCCCTCATCGCATGAAATGAATCAAACAACTACAAAATAGTGACCCAACCCAATAGAACACTTTGCAAGGTATGAGAGCTTCTGATTGACATTGTAGCTGCTGATTTTCTGATATGACATCACATAATATGAGATGAGGGGATTACAATTTTAAAAAATTCAAACTGTTGTCTGACAGGAGAAGGGCACCTTCACCAGAAAAAATCCTGTTACTAACTTGTCTATAACTGAATAATATATATATAAATGACTTAGATGAAGGGACCGAAGGTATGGTTGCTAAATTTGCTGATGACACAAAGATAGGTAGGAAAGTAACTTGTGACGAGGACATAAGGGGACTACAAAGGTATATAGGTAGGTTGAGTGAGTGGGAAAAGACCTGGCAAATGGAATACAATGTGGGAAAGTGGGAAATTGTCCACTTTGGCAGGAAGAATAAAAAAGAAGCATATTATCTAAATGGTGAGAGATTGCAGAGCTCTGAGATGCAGAGGGATCTGGGTGTCCTAGTGCATGAATCGCAAAAGGTTAGTATGCAGGTACAGCATGCAATTAGGAAAGCTAATAGAATGTCATTGTTTATCACGAGAGGAACTGAATACAAAAGTAGGGAGTTATAAAAGCAAAATACTGCAGATGCTGGAAATCTGAAATAAAAACAAGAAATGCTGGAAATACTCAGCAGGTCTGGCAGCATCTGGAGAGAGATACAGAATTAACGTTTCAGGTCAGTGTCCCTTCTGATGACCCAGGTCTGATGAAGGGTCAGTGACCTGAAATATTAACTCTGCTTCTCGCTCCACAGATGCTGCCAGACTTGCTGAGTATTTCCAGCATTTCTTGTTTTTATAAAAGTAGGGAGATTGTACTTCAGCTATACAGGGCATTAGTGAGACAACATCTGGAGTAATGTGTACAGTAGTGGCCTCCTTATTTAAGGAAGGATGTAAATGCATTGGAGGCAGTACAGAGAAGGTTTACTAGATTAATACCTGGAATGGGCGGGCTGTCTTACAAGGAAAGATTGGACAGGCTATGCTTGTATCAGCTGGAAAGTAGAAGGGTAAGAGGCGACTTGATTGAAACATATAAGGTCCTGAGGGGTCTTGACAGGGTGGATGTGGAAACGATTTTTCCCCTTGTGGGCGAATCTAGAACTAGGGGTCACAGTTTAAAACTAAGGGATCGCCCATTTAAGACAGAAATGAGGAGAAATTTTTTCTCTTAGAGGTTTGTGAGTCTTTGGAATTCTCTTCCTCAAAAGGCGGTGGAAGCAGAGTTTTTGAATGTTTTTAAGGCAGAGGTCAATAGATTGTTGATAAGCAACGAGGTGGAAGGTTATCGGGGGTAGGTGGGAATGTGGAGTAATCAGTTCAGCCATGAACTTATTGAATGGCGGAGCGCACTCAAAGGACTGAGTGGCCTAGTCCTGCTCCTAATTCGTATGTTCGAATGTTGGTATATTGCTGGAAAATATGTATGCCATACAAGATGGGGATGGTTAGCAGGCAAATAAATCATCAGACAATGTTAGGTCTAATTATTCATAAGTTAAAGGTTGGGGTGCCGGCCTTGTCTTATAAACCATTGCTCCCCTATCAAGTATCCTACATAACACATTTTTGATATATAAGTGAAGAGAAATAAGAAGTAAGCATTTCAGTTTGAGCGAATGCTCAATTGTGGTGCCAGCTGTGCTGTACAGCAGTATTTCCGTGGAATGCTGTTTCGTGGTTCAGTGGCATGTAGCTGAGTTACTTAGCCTCATTTGTTGAGAGCAAGCATGGTGAAGCATAATAAACATGAAAATGTTTTCAGCTTCTTGAAGAAGTAGAAGTTGTTATTGGTAAAATGGATTATAGCTTTAATAAAACTTGTCATGAGATAAGGGTCTAAAGTGCTCCTATAATACAGGTGCAGTACAGTCATTACCCATATGGTTGTCCTTAGCTACACAGATCAGGAACGTCCTGTGTCGAACCATGGAATGTGTTGTTAACTGGCTTTATTGAGGTAACATATTGGTGCTGCAGTTGACTGTCTTATTCTTGAACTTGGACTCAAAGGGAAAAGCTGCCAGGGTTTTGACTGCCGATTGCTTTCTTGAATGGAAAACATATTCTTATGGATGTCCAGTGTGTAAAGGATCAAGCTTGGTTAGTATAACCTCTTACAGAAAGAAGCTATGAGTCAATCTGGGACGCAGAAATACCTGGAGTGACAGAGGCAGAAGAGTTTGTGGAGTAATAACAAAGGCCAGAGCAGTGGAGTATAATGGATTTTGAACTGTTCGAGGGAAGTTCTGATGAAAGGTCATTGACCTGAAATGTTAACTCTGTTTCTCTCTGCACAGATGCTGCCTGACCTGCCAAGTATTTCCAGTATTTTATCTGTTTGATTTGATTTCGAGATACAGCACTGAAACAGGCCCATCGGCCCACCGAGTCTGTGCTGACCATTAACCACCCATTTATACTAATCCTACACTAATTATGGTGGGCAGCCATAAAGGCGGGGCTAAAGTGTGGCGAGTCGAAGAGACTTAGTAGTTGGCAGGAAAAAAGACAGAGGCGCAAGGGGAGAGCCAACTGTGTAACAGCCCCGACAAACAAATTTCTCTGCAGCACCTGTGGAAGAGCCTGTCACTCTAGAATTGGCCTTTATAGCCACTCCAGGCGCTGCTTCACAAACCACTGACCACCTCCAGGCGCTTATCCATTGTCTCTCGAGATAAGGAGGCCAAAGAGAGAGAGAGAGAGACACTAATCCCATATTCCTACCATATCCTCACCTGTCCCTATATTCCCCTACCTATACTAGGGGCAATTTATAATGGCCAATTTACCTATCAACCTACAAGTCTTTTGGCTGTGGGAGGAAACCGGAGCACCCGGAGGAAACCCACGCAGACACAGGGAGAACTTGCAAACTCCACACAGGCAGTACCCAGAATTGAACCCGGGTCGCTGGAGCTGTGAGGCTGCGGTGCTAACCACAGCGCCACTGTGTTATATTAGAGTGGGGAGCTAGTTGGTTCTGAAGCAACAGCCTTTTCATAATAAAGCATGTTTAGTTGCAAGCAAAAAGGCGGTAGCATTTAGAAAAGTTTAGAGAAAGAAGAAAGTCAAGGCATTGGAGAGCATTCAGGACATTTACTAGAATGGTTCAAGCAGGGATAGGCACAACGTGTTGCACCACAGACATTTGACAAAATTATTGGTTTAGCCATGGACATGGGGGCAATTAATTATATAAAGTGTTTAGCCAATCTAATGACATCAAAGCACAGTCCGATTTAAAACATATTTATCCCTAAAAATAAAGTAGCTAAGCATATAAACATCAGTGGAGAGCAGCATAACTGTATTAGCTAGCTGGCAAACAAAACAGTATGTAATGCCAATGCGAATTACTTTTGTTGACAGAATAGAGCTAGCTACACCATGTCACAGGGAGGTAGATGAACCTTATTGTGATGACTACTGTGGATTCACACTGTGTCAAGAGTGCAAATTCATCCGATAAACCATGAAACTTAAGGAGAGGATTGTTATTGTGGTTATTGAGGCGAGGCGGTAGAAAAATCAGCAACAGGGAGATGGACCATTTCTCACACTGCTGTTGTCACAGGACAATTTAACCCATGATGGTCAAGGTTTGTGCAACTTCTCCACCTGCTTGTAATATGTATCTGAAGACAGGGTGGCCCAGAAAAGGGCAGTGATCTCCAAATCAGGAGAATTTTATAGGATGGAGTAGATAGCACTTCAGAAGAATCATGTAAAACAGACAAGCAGATTGGGACAGGAAAGGACAGAGAGATTAACAGTAGGTAGCCAAGACTAGTTTATAACCTTGATAGGCTGATAAACTAGGTCTTGGATTCTAAAATACTCAAACAACAGCATCTCTCATGGAAAAAAAATGTCATTTATTCAGCAGAGCTAATGATAAAATTAGATAAACATGATTACAAATAAAGCGTGCCCTTCAGTTCCTCCAATAAAGTGATTCTGTTAAATTCAGTTTTGTCTATATCTTGGTCTATCAGTGCCGAATCTGATTCAGTTCTGACAAGATAATTATTAACAAAAAGATTTTCTTCAAAAGTTGAGTGGTTGTTACTGCATGTATTATTCAGTTACAAAAATGTTTAGTCACTATCTGTAATATAGTACTGCAGGCTAACAAATTTATGTCCAAGAAAAATCTCTTCCCTGTTAACAAAGGTGCCCTTTTAACATAATGTAATTATATGATGCAACTTTCAAATGACATTGGCCACTCAGGTTATCTGCCCTCAAACTAGATAGTAAATGATGCACATTGCAGTTACTGATCTTTGACATACTTATAAAACTGGACCTTTAATCCAATTCGCAGCAAAACAAAAATCAGTTAATGACTGTTTCTGACATGGTCAATGAAACATAATACATTTTTACTATGTCTTCCCCAACATTTTTTAAAACTGCAAATGCAGCATCGATTTTGTTAAGGAATCATAGACAGTTCATCATAGATAGTTCATCATAGATAGAAGTTTATTAAAGCTATCCATTACATTGTATTTACAAACTATTGTATATGGGTCAGCAACATTCTGTTTTTGCCAGTGTTACTCAACCCCATTACACCATACTCTTGTATTTATGAGAAACATAGAATGCTGACTTCTTGAGATTACTTGGATTTTCTTGCCTGTTTTCCCCTCAGTGCAAGTTCTGGAACAATGTGATTCCAAATCGATAACAGCAGAATTGCAACATTTATACAAAAGTAAAAGTCCAGCAACTTTCAACATGTCACTGAGCTTGTGTCCTAAGTGAACATAATGCATGCCAGAGCATAAAAATCGAGACATTCCCGGAATAACATTTTCCATTTTAAAATGTGTTTACATAACACAAGTCTTTAAACTTGTATTCTAAAATAACCTAGCTGCTAGGTTAACACAAGGTTAAAGGCTTGGAGTAAGGGTGTCCAACCTTTTCGCCTGGGGCCGCATTACATTTTTGTCTTGCATAGGGGGCCGGAGATACAATTTTGGAAAGTTATAGGCATGAAAAATTTATCTTAATATTAATCTCAACAACAACAAATGTGCATTTTTGTGCAGAAGCTTTAAGTGAAAAGACTAATTTATTGACTTACTTTCTTGTCACTATGTTGAACATTGATTCAGTGAGATGCTTGGCAATTTTTTTGCTGGCACAAGTAGTCAATGCCTGCCCGCACACTTCTTGTAGTGATGCAAAGTATTCCAGATAGATATCCATACGTCAGGAGTGATCTTGATCACTCTCTCTCCCTTCTCTCTCTCTCTGTCCGGTTCTCTCATCCTTCCTCTTTGTGTTCCCCCATTCTGTGTTGGTGGCCCTCTCTCTGTGTTGTTCCCTGTTCTCTGTGTCATCCCACTCTGTATTGTCCTCTGCTCTCTCTGTTTTGTTCCCTTCCCCTGTTTCGTCCCCCCCCCCCCGCCCATGTCATCTCCCCCTGTGTTGCCACCATTCTCTCCCTCCCCTCTTTTTCTGCCATGTCTCTCTCTCTCTCTACCTTCTTTCTCTTTGCCCTCTCTCTCTTCCTCTTTCTCTTTGCTGCCCCCCTCTTCCCCCTCTCTCACTCTCTCTGTCCCGCCTCTCTCTCTGCCCCCTTCACTCTCTCTGTCCCCCCTTTCTCGTTCATGGGATGTGGGCATCGCTGGCTAGGCTGGTATTTATTGCCCATCCCTAATTGCCCTTGAGAAGGAGGTGGTGAGCTGCCTTCCTGAACCGCTGCAGTCCTTGGGGTGTAGATACATCCACAGTGTTGTTCGGAAGGGATTTTCAGGATTTTGACCCAGCGACAGTGAAGAAACGGCAATATAGTTCCAAGTCAGGATGGTATGTGGCTTGGAGGGGAACTTGCAGGTGATGGTGTTCCCATGCATCTGAGGTCCTTGTCCTTCCAGGAAGTAGAGGTCGCGGGTTTGGAAGGTGCTGTGAAGGAGTCTTGGTGAGTTACTGCAGTGCATCTTGAATATGGGAAGTGAATGTTGAAAATGATGCATGGGGTGACAATCAAGCAGGATGCTTTATCCTGGATGGTGTTGAGCTTCTTGAACGTTGTTGGAGCGGCACCCATCCAGGCAAGTGGAGAGTATTCCGTCATACTCCTGACTTGCGCCTTGTAGATGGTGGACAGGCAATGAGGAGTCAGGAGGTGAGTTAGTTGCGACAGAATTCACAGCCTCTGACCTGCTCTTGTAGCCACAGTATTTTTGTGGCTGGTCCAGTTGAGTTTCTGGTCAATGGTCACCCCAGGATGTTGATAGTGGGGGATTCAGCGATGGTAATGCCATTGAACATCAAGGGGAGATGCTTAGCTTCTCTTTTGTTTGAGATGGTCTTTGCCTGGCATTTGTGTGGCACAAATGTTACTTCTCTCTCTCTCTCTGTATCCTCTCTCTCTGTCTGCCTCTCTCTCTCTCTCTGCCCCCCCCTTCCCCCTCTCTCCTTCTCTCTGTCCCCTCTCTCTTTCTTTCATTGCCCCCCTGCCCCTCTTTCTCTCTCTCTGGCATTTGCTGAGAGCTGGAACAACAGTTTCCAAACTTCGGACAGCTCCGTCGCTTTCCCCAGGCTTTTTAAAAAAATTGGAACCTGCCGGAAAACCACAATGTGTTCGAAGTTTGGAAACTGCTGTTCCTGCTCACAGCACCTGTCAGCTGTGTATATGGAAAGGAGTGTTAATGAGCATGAAATAAAGATCTGAGCTTAGGGAAATTACAATTCAGCTGTGAAACTCTCAGTTGCAATTTTTTTAAAAGCCGATCTGGTCAGAAAGAAGATGTCAATGGGAAATTTCTCATTCCTGAAATTACCTGTTATGGATCTCAAAATATTTTACCACAGACACTGGTGTCCGTGTACGGATACATTACCGACCCCTGGGTACAAGAGATGGGGTCTTCAGTTATCTGAAGAAGGTTAAGAGGAGATTTGATAGATGTGTTTAGCATCATGAATAGTAAAAAGGGTCAGTAACCAGAGGATACAGGTTTATGGTGATTGGCAATAGAACCAGTGGCAATAGGAGGAAACATTTCTTTACATAGCGAGTTGTTGTGATCTGAAATACACTGCCTGAAAGGATGGTGGAAGCAGATCCAATAGTAACATTTAAATGAGAATTGGATAAATCCTTGAAGGAAAAAAAATACAGGGCTGTGGGGAAAGAGCAGGTTTAGTGGGATTAATTAGATAGGTCTACCAAAGGGCCAGCGCAAGAACAGTGGGTCAAATGACCTCCTTCTGTGCTGTATCATTCTATGATTCTATGCAATCTGTAGCCAGCATGACTGCCAGAGACCAAAACAGTAGTCATGAACTTCCATGGAACTGTTTGCACTCTGGCCACATAACTTTACCAGAAGTGCAGAACAAATCCATTTTACCTGTGTAAAGAGGGTTTCCACCATGGGGAAGCTCCAAGGTAACTTCTAGCCAGCTTTTTTTCTGAGTTGAGAGACCTATGCTAACTGGTGTCGCGTGAATCAGAAAGTTGATCTGAGCTCAGTGAATACCAGGAACTGCCCATCAGGGTGGAGGAAGCTATGGCTGGCATAGTCAAAGAAGTCCAGGGTCAGAAACAGAAAAGATTAGATTTGGGATATGAGGAAGTTGTAGTGAGTCTGTATGGAGGTCAGAGAAGCGTCCATGGTCTGAGGAGATCAGAGAAAAATCAAAGTTGTACAAGGAGGTTGAAGAAGAACAACAATAAGAACTTGCATTTATGCAGTGCCTTTAATGTCGTAATACATCCCAAGGAACTTCACAGGAGTGTTACCAAACAAATTTGACACCAAGCCACATAAAGAGGCATTAGGACAGATGACCAGAAACTTGGTCATAGAGGTAGGTTTTAAGGAGCACCTTATAGGAGGAGAGAGAGAGGTAGAGAGGCAGAGAAGTTTAGGGAGGGAATTCCAGACCAGAGGGCCTAGGTGGCTGAAAGGACCATTTCAGCTGAAGGAGATTGGAGGAGGTCTGTGGTATTTGAGACTTATACTCTGAATTGAATTTTTTTCACATTCATCTCAAATGCTGAAACTCAGTCAAATGTCTTCCACTTTATTGTGGCACATCACTTCCACTTTACTGCGGCACATTGCACCTCTGGATTCTCAGTCAAATTATTTTCTGTGAATCAACATAGGAGAGACATTGAAAGGAATCTGTAGAACTGTGCCCAGAGGCAGCACCACATACATTTCCAAAGCACAGCTGAAGTAGAAAAAATTCTCAGAGCAAGGTGGAAGGAACAAATATTTGGAATCATAGTATACAGTGAAAAAGGAAAACAGATGCTCAGGGTGGCTGGGGGTGGGGGGTGGGGGGGGTGGGCGTGGGGAGTGGGAGGATGTGGGGGAGGTGCAGGGGTGCTGTGGAAGCACAAGTGAGAGAAAGCTTTTAAACAGGCTTTTGAAAGTTGGGAGGAAATTGCCAAAATTAAGAGATTCAGGGAGAGAGTTCAGGGGATTGTGATGTTTGAAAACAGAGGTCAACAGAATAATATTGTTTTGGGGAACTGGAGAATGCATGCAGAGGCAAGAGATAGAGAAGATTGTAGATGTCTGTAGGGATTTTAAATTGATACAGATAATGATCCAGATTTTGCAGTCATTTGAGAATGAATGGTGTTCGCCTTTCGTTACACTTACATTTTTCCACAGAATTTCTGTGGGATTTTGCACTGTGACTTGCAGTTATTAGGGAACTGAAACAATGGACGCCTCTACAGTGGATCTCCAACTCGTGTGAAGGGAGCAACCAATGGTGTGTCCTTAACTAATCAGATTGAAGAATTCTTACTGAACCATGCAGAGTCCAAACCAGGAAGTTAATAGTTAATCCAATGCCAAATCATGTACAGAAAGTGAAATACAGAGAGTGGGATAAAAGAGACAGAAAGAACAAATGATTTTTTTTTATTGTTTTAAAATCTCCAACCATAAATAAAATCTGAAGGAATGAAATTCCACACTTTTAAAAGTACATTTTCAGTGTCAGTGTGGTTGTTTGGCAGTAATTAAGATTTAACACACTGTTAAGAATTCACCTACACTTGAATGGACAAGCCCTAACTTTTTCTGGCATGTTTCATTAGTAGCTAGTGAGTAAGTACCGCAAATTTATACCCTTCCATTTATTTGAATGCCGTATCTCTCAGTGAGGTATTATTTTAGCAAAGCTTCTGGAGGAGCAGGGCAACTCAGACAGCAACTTCCTGATTTCCGAGTTTAACTGGGCATATGTGGATACCTTCAATTGCTGTCTATTGTACTGCTGAATAATGGTGAGCACTGATATTTCTACTGCAAAATCCTGCCCTTTATATCAAATTACTGTGGTTAGTGATACATGGGAAGGATAGGAGTGCTCCACTTTGTGCAGGAAGGATACAGGTTCTGTAGACAAGTTGTACATTTTGGAGAGGAGGTGCAGGGAGGTTGACAAAGATAATATTAGAGAAGTAAATCCAACAGATGATAAACGAATGGATTAGATTCTCAGCAGCAGAGGTAACGTGGAAATTCATATGGGGCTGAATTTGATAACCCCGATGGGATCGCGATGCACAAATGAACCTGAGGCTGTTTACTGCAACTTGGTGCTGCCTGGTGTTTTCCATGATTGCAGCGTCCAGCCAGTGCTAATTCCACTGTTGACTGACTGAATGCCTGAGCAGGGGTCCAATATCGCACCATTTAAAGCTAGGCTGCACCTCTTGAAGGGGTGGTGTATTGTGGCTGGAGCAGGTACTAGGACACCTTTGTGAGCTGAACCTGACCTTGGACAAATGGAAGAATGGCACGACATGGGAGAGTGTGGGCTCCAAGGTTTTCCAATGCTGCATTGGCAGTCTTGGTGAAGGTGGTGCAAAGGAGGAGACCTGTCCTGTATCTGCAGGGGGCCAAGAGGCCCTTCAGACACATGCTCAGAAGGCAGTGTGAGCTGATAGCCATAGTGGTCAATGCCAGCAGTCAAGCCCCGAGGACCTAGATGCAGTGCCGCAAGAAGTTCAATGACCTCACACTAGTGATCAAAGTCAGTGAATGCATCTTCAAATGCCATATTCTGCCAACTGCACCACTAGCCTCAACCACTGCTCAATTCACCACAGCATCAACGATCTGTATTAATTAGGACATATACCTGACATTCATATGCTACATCCCAGCCTCACACACTTAGTGCTGCTAGAAGCCTCATGACCACATCTCACAGCTTGCACACATGATTAAACCATGACAGCCACATCAGCCAAACTGCATGATGCTCACTGATTTCGTTTGGGACAAGGTGACAGATAATTGGAGGCAGCAGGAGCTAACCAAAAAGAGGCAGGCATGCCTGTGTATCCTGACCTCCAAGAAGGAGACGGTGTTCATCATTATTGGGATGCCCATTGTTGAGGCCGTGGACAGCTGAGGCTCTGCAATCATCCAAGGTGTCAGTATCCTCATACCTAATCCTCCTCCTCACATCCAGCTTCCCTCTCATCCCACACTCTCTTCTGATTTACAAACTGCAGATGATATAAGTATGCACCTCTTACTTTTTCACCAAACCACATCAAAGCCTTATCCTTGGGCCTTTCTCCTTTCAGATACCCAAGAAGTGGAATTAACCAGGCAACCAGCATACAGTGATGAAGACACACCACAGTCACTTGATATCACACGCAGCCACCAGCTTAGATACTGACACTGGGGGCTGGATTTTGTGTAGGAAGAGGGGCTCCCAGTGCTGAGCCGAAAAGACGAGGATCACCGGCTCAGCCTTTTCGTGCTCCCCCTGGAGCGATCCTCTGTTGCTTTTTGTCTTAGTGTCCTGCACCAGGATCCCCATCCCTTTAAAGATGCCAATCTTGCCACCAAGAGCTGTTGGCAAATCACAGGGCCGGCAGCTCAGCAGTATCAGCAGTGCAACCGGGAGAATGGCCACTCCTGGTATTGCCGAGGCCTTGGACCCAGGCCCAGTGCTGGAACCCTGGCCCCAAGGTGTGAGGCGGGATCGCTGGGGCCAGTCCAGGAGGCCCTAATGAGGGGGGTTGGGATGTAGTCCTAAAGCTCAGGGGAAGGGGTATCCTGAGGTGCATTGTTGCCTGGACAGGGCCTTCCATGGGCCACAGATTGCCCACGGAGGAGGGACCCCCCCCGCAAGTCCACAGGAAGGGCGCCCCATTTTACAAGGCGCCCTCCCTGTGTGGTGGAGGCTCCCCTGCAGCTGGTTAAAAGCCAGCAGCAGTGGGAAGAGGCCCTTACGTGATCATCGGGCCTCAATTTGCCTCTGGGCATGAAGGCCATTGTCAGCCTATCCCGCCCAGAGGCAAGATCGCTTGGCGACTGGCCTTCCGTCCCCTGCCACCCCAGCTCCGATCTGACCTCAGGGAGGCCCATAAAATCCAGCCCTGTGTGTAATTTAGTAGATCGCACTGAGGCAGGATCAACACGTGGTGAAACATCAGGCATGAGTGTCCTGCAGACAGGGCGGGGGCAAGGATAGAGCAAGTGCCAATTTGCCAGAGGGTGAGGTTGCACATGAGTTCTGCTGCAGAGAGCTCAGCTGAGCCCTTCGATGGGGCAAAGTACAGTAGGAGGCTGATGGGTATGCACAACAAAATGTTTGGTGCGTTGGGAAGCCTTCCAGAAGCCTGCGGTCAATGTCAAGGAGCACAGAGGTCTCTGACACCAACTTGATACAGGGCTTTGCGCAGACCTTGGTGCTCAACCCTTTAAGCAGGGATGTTGTGGACAACTCTATCAGCACACTTGTGGACCCAACCACGATGCAGTGTCTGATGGCCAAAGTCTCAGCTTCTGTTGCAGCACAAGCAACTTCCAGTAGAAGTCTGGGTGCTGTAGTGGAAGCTCAGACTAAAGTCATTCAAGGTCAGCTTGATACCATGCAAGCTCAGACTGCTACCATCTGGCTGTAGATACCAATGTTCAAAGAGACTTTCAGGATGTCACACCAGCCCAGCAATCAGTCCTCCAACAGATTACTAGGATTGCTGAAGTGCCAACCTGAAAGAGTGACAGTGGCTCCATGGAAGATGAATCTACTGTCCTCTCTCAGGTAGACAGCATTCATCTTCCCACCCTTGCCACTCTGTTAATATCCTGCTGTTGCTTGTCAGCCAGCTAGCCCAGATTGCTCCTGCCCATGCTGGGATGGTGGAGTACCAAGCAGGGCCTTCTAGACCTAAAACTGCTGGAGGTCATCCTCCAAGATCATTTGCAGTCTCCTACACCACACGTCAGCAGCCTTCAACCAGCCATGCTGCAGCCACTAGGGCAGCACTGCATAGGAGCACGAGGACAGGCAATGACACACAGGAGACAGACACTAAGGGAATGCACAAGGGTTATTAGTAACTTTTCTGTGCAATATCAAATGATATGATTTATAAAGTTGGTTTGAAATGATTATTTTGCATTCACTTTTATTTTTGGATTGTGGCTAAGTGGATGTGATTGTGGTCAGTGACAGAGGGAAGGTATGGTGTGGGACTGTTGTGAATGGACAATTGGGGTTGTGGTTACTGGTATCACACTTATAGGAGTTCTTCACAGACAGCCTGGCCAGAAAGGGGCTGTCTAGGTTGCCTCCTCTCTTCCTATTCCTCCTCCTCCTCAAGCTTCTAAGCTACTCACTATATAGCCAGTGGTACGGGCTGCCCCTTCATGATGGCAAGTTGATGCAGCATATAGCAGACCACATCAAATGTTGACAACCACTCTGCCAAGCACTGTCGGGCTTGTTCAGTGTTCAGGCAGTGGACATATTGTTTCAGCATGCTAATGGTCTGCTCTATCACATTTCTGTGGCAGTGTGGCTTTCATTGTATACATGCTGCACACGAATGGATTCCGCACTGGAGTCGTCAGCCATGTGGTCATCAGATAGCCCTTGTCACCCAGTAGCTAGCCTTTGGTTTGTTACGGTAGCCCAAATGCAACTAGCCCAGCGGGCTGCTGCAGAATGAAGGCATCATGACTGCTGTTAGGATATCTGGCATTGACCTGCCTGATTCTTGGTGTGTGGTGATACACCAGATGGAGGTTGAGGGAGTGAAATCCCTTTTGGTTCAACTGCAGGGCAGACATGCAGTGCCTGTAAATTAATGTGCATGCAGTTAACAGCACCCTACACTAGGGAAAGCCTGCATTCCTAGCAAAGATGCAAGCTTGCTCCTCCTGAATTGTCTCTGGCAAGAGAGGATGTAGTTAGCTCGCAATGAATAGACAATATCAGTGATATCCCTCACACAACAGTGGACAGCAAGCTGTGGAATGTTGTAAATACATCCAGCTCCAGCCTGGAAGAAGCCAGATGCATAAACGTTCATCACTATTGTCACCTTTAAGGTTGCATTTGTGGCTGCAGCAAGTGGCAGATTTCAGTGAGAATGTCCTTACTGAGACAAAAACATCACAGAACATTATATCTCACTATGGTTCAGGTAGAAGAATTGCTCCCTGAACACCATGAGCAGATATGGCCTCCTACTGAGTCCTTTTTCCTCCTCCTCCTTCTTCCAGTAGCTTCACCTGCCCTGTGTAACCTCAATTCACTCTCCATGCTGTCTTCCAAGGGGAATGCTGGTAAGTGCACCCATGCAACTGGTTTCTGCAGAAGCTTGAAGTCAACAAAAATTCCTTGAGCAACTGCCACACCATTTTTTTCAGTCTTTAGTGCCATCTGTAGTTGTTTAAAGTTACCAAACAGTTGTGGAATCAAAGCAACACCCAGACGAAATCAACCAACAACTAACCTGTAAGCAGTTGATGATCCCTTTAAATAATGCTGGTGAGTGTCCTTCCTGCAGCTGAACGCGTGTTCAACTGTGTGAAGTTAAGAGAGGGTGTTAGCTGGAATTTTGAGTTCCAACATGGCAGTGCTGGTGTCAAATCAACTTAGCTTGCTGACTGCCATCATGATATGCCTGCTCTGCATATTTGCAGTGCTCATTCATTGTGCCCATGTTATTGCCCTCACTAGTATGGTGTCCATTGTGATGTGCCCCAAAAGTGTGAGCACGCTGTGGTCGCATTTTGGACACCAAACAGCAACCAAAGCGCCCCAACAATGGGCATTACTGATCCAAATTTTACACTGATAATATTTTAAAGATGGAGGAGAGAGTTCTTAGCAATGGTTGGCTATTGCAAAGGAAACTCAGTTCAGAGTTGAGCTGGATGCCAAGGTTTTGCAGTTCTAATCTAAATCTGAAGTGGAAGCTATGGAGTCCGTAGGCATGGAGATGCTGGAGGAATTATAGAGGATGTCTTTATAACATTAGGCTGGAGGAGATTGTGGTTCAGCGATCTTAATCACAGATAAGAAATGAAAAAGTTTGCATTAGTGTTAGAATCAATGATGAAGTAATAAAACTGCCATCCAAGCTAATTCTTTCATTTCCATTGGTGTTGTCAAAAGGCAGTGAAGTGATGATTAGAAGAGGAACTATGGCCACCATCTGTAAACTGCACTGGAGTGATCATGCAAGCAGAGAAGTACCAAACTGAGGAGTTACTTGACTTTACTCACCGCACATTCACCTAAGTGCAACTTGGGTGAAGCACTATGGCAATGCACTTCACCCAAATTGGCCTGTACCCATCCATATTTATGGATTCAGATCTTTACCATCCAATGGATATCCCCTGACACAGGATCGCCTCTTGGAATGTGCATGCACCCAAGTGTGGGGAAGGAAACTTAACTGTTGCTGCTTATTGAGAGGCCTGCATGAGCAGTAATAGGAGTCCCTGTGTTGTATAGCAGAGAACAATTAGCAACATGGGACTGGACTTATTGAGAGAATAGCACCATGGAAGCGGTGCTTTTGAAGAGAGGCATTTGAGGAAAATGATGTGGTCAGCAGTGTCAAAAGTACTAGAAAGGTTGAAGGGGATGAAGGAAAGCCTTCAGGAGAGAACAGACAAAAATTGGAGGAGGATATAGATATATTTTGTGGCATATTGTTCACCTGTATTTGAACTAAGAAGGGTGAACACTACATTGAAATGTTATTACACAAACTCCAGGGACTGAACAATGAATCTAATCTAGGCTACATACAAAAGCTTTGAGTGAGCCCGACACATCAAACTGAAAAGATTGTTTCTTCAAAAATATCAGTTGTAATGTTTCTAATGAAAAGTATGTACTCCTAAGCTGGTTAGAAACAAGACATAAGAAATTATAACTAAGATTGAACCCTCTGTGAATACAACAGAAAAGAATTCATAAGAAAATGAGGATGTCTTTAATATCGTGAAGCAATCTCTGCAGTTTGCCAAATGCCCTGATGTCAGCTCAAGGAACTGAGTATGCGCAGTTAACTTTCAACCTGTCTTCATTCCAAGAGTTGCAACAGGAACGGAATTGAAGTAAGCAGCTGGAGCATTTATAGACAGATGTGAATTAAATTAGAAAGATGGCTGCATATAGCCAGATAGAAAGTTACTGTTGGCACACAACATAAATACGTAGGGGAAGAATTTCCACAGAGGTTCACCTATTCGGCTGTCATAACTTAAGTGGAAAAATCACGGAAACTGCAGAAAAATGGGATTTATTTAAACTCAATTTTTAGCAGTGGTGCAAAGACTAAGAAATATGGATCAATAAATGGTTAATGCTGACTAAAAGAAGTCACATCTTGAGATAATAGGATCTGAACAATTAAAATGCTTGTCCGAAATTCCTCTCCGTGCTATTTTAGTGATGGTTTTAACTATTCATTTGAAACATGAGTATCTCATGATGTAACTTCAAGGTCATTGTCATTTAGCATAAAGGAAGAAATACAAAGTAAGATGAAAAGAGAAATTAAGCAAATGTTGAAATATGGCTTAAATACTTTTACTCTAATGCAAGAAGTATTAGAATGAAATACGTATATAGAGACAGTATTGACATTAATTGCATTACAATAATATGGCAGTAAGCCAAAGATGGACAAGAGATGGAGCTTAAAGGGTTCAAAATGTTTTCTAAAGATCAGTCTATTAAACTAGGTGAAGTGGTAGCTTGATTGGTCAGGCACGACATAACATCTATCGAAAGACTGTAAAAAAGAGATAGCAGAAGCAATTTGGTAGAAATTAGTAAAGATAAGAGCAACAAAGTAATTATTGGCAACTACTATCGATCAACAGCTCAAGGTGAACAGGTAGATAGCGAGTTGTTCAGACAAGCAGGAGATGCAGCAGGGAATTATAATGTGTTAATCATGAAGGATTTAAATATCTTATAAGTAAACTGGATGAACCAGGGAAAGGGAGTAACAAAAATATTGCAATTTTATGGAGATACATTTAGCAGTCGACTAAAATGATTAAAAATCTAGAAATAGATGAACTCATGTGCTCTAGTGATTATTGTATAATTACATTTGATATTGTAATAAAGGCTAAGATCAAAGATAACAATTTGTGCATAACTTTACAGGGCAGATTTTCTGTGTTTGGTATTCTGACAGCAGGAATGGTGCTCACTAGGTTGATTCCGGAGTTGAGAGGGCTGGCTTATGAGGAGAGACTGAGTAGATTGGGATTATATTCATTGGAATTCAGAAGAATGAGGGGGGATCTTATAGAAACATATAAAATTATGAAGGGAATAGATAAGATACAAGTAGAGAGGATGTTTCCACTGGCAGGTGAAGCTAGGACAAGAGGGCATAGCCTCAAGATTAGAGGGAGCAGATTTAGGACTGAATTAAGAAGGAACTTCTTCACCCAGAGGGTTGTTAATCTATGGAATTCCTTGCCCAGTGAAGTAGTTGACGCTTCTTCAGTAAACGTTTTTAAAGCTAAGGTAGATATCTTTTTGAACAATAAAGGAAGTAAGGGATATGGTGAGAGTGCGGGTAAGTGGATCTGAGTCCACGAAAAGATCAGCCATGATCTTATTGAATGGTGGAGCAGGCTCGAGAGGCCGGACGGCTTACTCCTGCTCCTAGTTCTTATAATGGGCTATGTATCTGCTTGTGCTCCGTATGGACATTCCTGCAACTAATTCTGGATTCTGCCTAACTATTTTGTATATTGTATACAAGTTGTTACAGTTTTGGTGCTACAGATGCTGCTTTGACTCCAAAATGGCATCTACACTGTGCATGCACACACTTCCTGCTCAGCCCCATCAGATGCCATTTTGGAAGGGTCAGTAGCACTGGCATTAGCAGCATGTGCCAGATGTAAGCCGAGTAGGTAGATTGTGTAATGTTGATTTGATGCCAGCACTACCATTATGATCTCACTGCTGCAGCTAACATCCTGACTTAAACATGCATAGCAGCAGGAAGGACTCCCCATCAATGCTATCTAAAGGAATCATCAATCACTCTCAGGTTAGCTGCTGATTAATTTCTAGTGGCTCTGTCTAAGTTTGTGGAAGTACATGGCATTTTGCAGGGTTGTTTAAAGTTGGTGAAGTTGACAGGGAGTGGTGCTGCATGAGGAGAATACCTTGTTTTGACTTCAAGGGCTCTGGTCAGACCACTAGCAATTAGACATGGGTGCTATAGTTAGCATCCCCCTTGGTCTGCAGCATGGAGGAAGATGGAACAGAGGCAGCAGAGGAGAGGCCAAGCTGCTCGCTCAGGGAGCAGAAATTGGGAAGCAGGAGGCTTTATCCATCCAGGATTTTCCAGGAGCATTTCTCTCACCTCAACCTCAGCCAGGAGCAGTGTGTACGTCCACTCAGTTTTACAAAGGAGGTGCTGATGAAAATCAGCCACCTCTTCCAAGTAGACCTACAAACTTAGAACAGGGCAAGGAGGGCGCTGAAAGTGGCTGTGAAGGTGACTAGCCCTGAACTTCTTTGTGTTGGGATCCTTCCAGGCTGCAGTAGACAACATCTGTAACGTCTCCCAGTTCGCTGTCCACAACTGCTGCTGATTTTCAGTGGGGGAGACTGCAGTTGACCTCGCAGGATGCCCTGGAGCAGCTCTGGGCCTAGAATGCCTGGCTTTGGACAGCACTACCGCAGCTTGGGAGGCAGCAGTCTGGGCTGGCTAGCTGACATTCAACTGCAGGGCATTGGTGGAAGGCCAAACTGTCATCCTGAGAGAAGACAGTAAGTTTGTGCTCCACAGAGCCATTGCCAATCCTTGGGATGCCATCTCAGAAATCTTAGTAATCTGCTGGAGGACAGATTGCTGGACTGCTGTGAGACCCTGCACATTCATTTGAGCATTGGTATCTGCAGCCATGATGATGGCAGTCTGAGGTTGCATGACAAAAGCTGTGCTTGCATAGCAACAATCTAAGATTTCATGACATCAGTCTCAGCTTCCAATGGCTTCTGCTTGTGCTGCAATGGAAGCTGAGACATCAGTCATCTGATGCTGCATCATAGTCTGGTCCACGTGCTATCGTGGAGTTGGCAGCAACTTGCACACTGGAAAGAATTGGCTCTAAACTCTGTGCAAAGCCCTGTGCCAAATTGATGCCCAACTGCTCCATGCTGCTTGACAGTGACAGTAGGTTTTCTGGATTACCTGCCAATGCACCGAGAATTTCATTGCGCGCACCCATCAGCCTTTTTCTGTGCATCACCTCATCAAAATCCTTATCTGAGTCTCCTACAGCAGAACTCGTGTGCAACCTCACCCTCTGGGGAGCTGGCACTAGACCCAACTTTTCCCCCTGCCCTAGCTCCAGGCCATGTATGTTCGGTAACTCACTGAGCTGAATTGTAAGAGACTGTTGGGGATGGGAATGGGGAGGTGGAGTAGGGGCATAAAATAGGGACGAAAGATTGGTCAGACTGGGAGTCTGACATCACAATATCCCTTGTACATTTTACTGTCGGCAGCCGAAATGGAAGGTGGACTTCGCACATCCAGCTGGCGAGAAGACAAATAAGGTATTTAAGACCCCAATAGACAGCAATTTTATTTATGGGCCAAATTCAACTAATGGCACACTGGAAGCAAGGGGCTTCAAAGACTTGCCTGGTGAAAGAAGGTGATAAGGAGGCAGGCATTCAGCTCTGGCTTTGCTGGGAAGCCATTGAGGGAGGCGATGTTGCTTGGCAGGGAGGGTGGAGGAAGGAGGGCATTGGGAATCACTGTCAGGAGTTGGGCAAAGGTACCAGCACTGCAGAGGAGCCATCAAGTGACAAGTGAGAGAAAGGTGGGGGGGGGGGGGGGGTGGGGAGCGTGTTATCTGTGAAGGTGCTGTGAAGAACCTGCTGTCACTTAGAGAGAGGCAACCTGTCATGGGCCTCATTCACCCTGGCTTCGGTGCCCGCATTGAGGTGGAGGAACAGTACAGAGGGAGAGCGCTGTTCGCACCAACAGGGGCTACACCAGCAACGTGGGAGCCCACAGGAGGGCCAGCCTCGGGAACGGCATGCCAGGGAAGGATGGAGAGGGGCACGCCAACAGCCTCCTGCACGAGAAGAAGCTACTCTCCAGAGAGGTTCTACCAGCCGAGGCTGAACTACCTGCAGATATCTGAGCGGCAGTGTCTCCAAAGACTCTGCCTCTCCAGGGAGGAGAACGCTAATCTGTGTGCCATGATGCAGGAGGAGCTGAGCCCCGTGCGACTTGGTATCTGATGCCAGTGTCGCTGAAGGTCACCGTGGCACTGAACTTCTACGCCACTGGATTATTCCAGGGAACAACTGGAGATGTATGAGAAATCTCGCAGTCTACGGTGCATCAATGAAGTTGCCAATGCCCTGTTCAGGAGAGCTGGCAACTATGTGCACTTCCACACCACTTGAAACAGTCAAACTGAGAAGGCTGTAGGGTTCGGCGCCATAGCTGGATTGCCCCCGAGTACATGGTGTCATTGACTGCAGACATGTGGTCATCAAGGCTCCCCCTGACCAGTCTGCAGCCGTCATCAACAAGAATGACTTCCGCTCACTCAATGTGCAACTGGTCTGCGACCACCGCAAATGGATTTTGCAGGTGTGTGCACGATTCCTGGGAAGCAGCCATGATGTCTACACACTTTGGCAGTCCCCAAGTGCCGGAGCTTTTCCGGTCCCCCTGCGCATCTTCAGGGATGGATACTAAGAGACAAGGACTACCCACTGAGGACATGGCTACTGACCCCTGTGAAGAACCCATGCACGGATGCAAAGGAGAGGTACAACGCCTGCCATGGATCAACCCGAATGACCATCGAACAGGCCACTGGTCTCCTAACGATGAGATTCAGGTGCCCCAATCTATCTGGTGGAGCCCTTCAGTGTGCCCCAGCGAGGGTCTTACATACCGAGGTGATCTGCTATGCACTGAGCAACCTGGCACTATAGAGTGGGGAGGCATTGGCAAGTGAGGACATCATGGAGTGCAATGCTTTCTCCGATGAGGTTGCTGAGGAGGATGCTGCAGTGCCAGATGAAGGGCCCCAGGAACAGCAGGTAAGGTGCCATGAGATATGTGCAAGGGAGGTTTGAGACACTCTTATTCATTCACGTTTCCTGTGACCCTTACCACCTTCTGGAGCCACATCACTAAAGCATTACATTTAAGCATCCCTGTTGTTGCCTCCTTCCTTCTGTACTCCAGCGCTCAGGTGCACATCGCACAGTGATAAGGACGAAGTGTTGAGCACTTGCAGCTTGGTCCCTCGCTTCCAGCTCCTTGAGAGACAGGGTTTAAATGAAGTCCCAAAGGGCATCAACAATAGGAAGGCGACAGAGTGAGATAACATAATTTCTTTATTCTGTGTGACACCAAATGCAACCCCATCCATTTTGAATGTACATTCACCCATGAAACCCTAAGTGCATCCAGGTGCTCTTCTTAAATTTCTTATGCATGCTGATATGTGGCGCTCCCCCTGCACTGTCAGCTGAGTAGGAGGCCCCACGGCTAGGGATGACCTTGGCAGTCGCCATCTGGCTGCCTGAGGCCTGGAGGTCCCCGGCATACTGAGGGTCTTCTGCACACGTGCAGGACCCTCCTTGTTGTCAGGGATGATGGAGGCACTGCTGTCACTGGCAGAGAGGCTGAGGAGCTGCTGCCCACACCAGGAGTAGCCTGAGAGGAGTCCCAGATATGGGAGGCAGTCACTGCTCCTCCCTTGCAAGGCACACCTACCTCCCTGCTGAATTGAGAGGGATGAGGACCTGGTGGAGAATCCAGGTGCCTCATCCCCCTCTCGCCTTGCCACTGCTGCATCGGGATCATGGACAAGGTGAGGGTATGCAGGTCTGCATGCACGTTTGGCAGCTACTGAGTGAACTGCTGGATCGGACTCTCCATGAGAGTAGCCAATCTTTCGATGGAGGAAGCCACATGCGCACCAGTCAGAGACATGGAAGGACTGAAGGCCTGGATGGACCCCTTTATCATCTGCACTTGCTTACGCATAGCCGCTGGCATCTCTGCCAGATGTTTCCTTACCTCTTGCTTCAGCTGCAGTATTTCCCATGTTGTCGACGACTCCAGAGGCACATCATCAGCCTGGCACTCAGCATAGCCCTGGCCTCCAACAGTCGACCGACTTTCAGTGGCCTTGGCTGTCACAGCTTCCATCAGGTGCTTGCATGCATCTACGATATGCTCATCAGGTTGTGTACCCGAATCGAGTGGATACCCACCAACGTGATAGTATCTGTGCTGGTGGAGGGTGTGGGGGAATGATGTCATGGTGCACCCTTTGAGGCTCCCTCCACCTCCTCAGAGGCGGTCAGTTGTCCCCCAGTCCCTCAAGCTCTTTGTTCTTGTTGTTGAGCATGGCCTGCATGAGAGAACAGATAGATTGAAGGTTATGGGTTTCCCATTGCGACATTCCAACCACCCCTACTGTGGAACTCCATGTATCCAATGGTGAACGCATGAGCACCATGGCTAATCTGTGCAACATATACCCTTGTGCCGCAGGACATCGTCAATTACTGTCTTGGGTGGACGCTCCTGTCTCGCTTCCTGCTATGGAGCGGCCGCCTTGCTTCCCTGCTAGTTCCATCGCCTCCTCTTCCATTGAGTTCAAGACATGCAAATAAGGCACACCACCACCGGTCTTGGCCTGCTCTTTTCAATTGTGTGCTGTCTTCTCCTGCATATGCAAAGAAGTACAATGTTATTGTACCAGAAGAGACAAACACAACAGCTATGCTGGTATTAGTCCAGCAGCCTATGATCAATGCCACTTCTGCATGTGGCCAATCTTGAGGGACTTTGCGGGGGAATGCAATGACAGATGGGCACCTCTCACCGAGATGCAGCCATGCCTCAGGCAGCATTTCCTGCTGCTCTACCCCATTTCCCACAGCTGGATTGTCACCCCCTCTCCACCAAAGTTACCCTCACGCTCTGCCACATTCAAGGCCCAAAGGCTAGAAAGTGTATGGAGTACTCACCTTAGCAGATCGGATCAGGTCATTGACCTACATCCGGTCCTGGGGGGTGACCCCACAGCTGCTGACCTCCTCTGCCATCTTTGTCCATGCTTGCTTGTTCAATCGGGCTGGTCTCCTCCTGCCGCCCCTGGGGAAGAGGATCTCCTGCCTTTCCGTTGCAGCCCGGAGGAGAGTCTGGAGGGAGGCATCGCTGAACCGTGGGGCCTCCGGGGGTCTTCCTTCTGCCATTCTGCCTGCAGGCTTCCGTTCTGTTCCTTGGCAGCAGTCAGGCAGAGGCTCTTTGGTAGCAGTGAATAAAGGGCTGTCAGCCCTTTAAAGATGGTGCCAGCACTTGCCACGGCATCATCTGACGCCACCTTTTCTGCTTCTCCTTCCGACTCTGTCCTCTTACTGGGCGGCCCCTGAAAACAACCCCCTCAACTCTTAATTGGCCAGCCGCCACTTGATCGCGTGCGGCCGGCCACTCATGGCCCCAACAGAAGCCACACCCACTTCCAGTCCCGACGTCAGGCACCTGCGCCCTTTGATAAAAATCTAGCCCACCATGTACAAATCCCGCCTCCATGCTTCCCTCTAAAGTTCATGCAGTGCCAATATCTGAGCTGGTGTTTGCAAGTGTGAGATCGAGTGATGGTATTTCTTCATCATCAGTCTCCTGCTCCTCTTGCACTTCACGCTCCTGCACCACAGCTTGACCAGGTGATATCTCTTAGAAATTTGAAAGGAGAAATGCACAAGGGTAGGGTTGCAGTGGGGGATGTCAGGGAAAGAGGTGCATGCTTATACCGTCTGCAGCTTGTATTTCAGAAGACATTATGGGATAAGAGGGAAGTGGGATGTGAGAAGATCCATTAGGTAGGAACATACTGTCATCTTCTTTGGTTTCAGCTCTGCCACTGGTCATGGCCTCTGTCGTGGCTGCTTCAATGTTAACCAGCACCCTCTCCTCCACATATTTGAGGGAATGTAGGTTCTGCTGCCTCTGGTTATGCACCACATTGCCCTGCAAGACAAAGGGAAGTGTGTCAGTGAATGTGATGCAATGTGTTTGGGTGATGTGCTTATCAATTAAATAGATAGCAGTTTGTGCAAGCTGAGAGATGTGGCTATAAGGTTTGCAGCAGTGCTAAGTGTGCGAGGGTGAGGTGAGGCTATGAATGTTAGATATGAATCGTGATTGATAAAGAATGTTGATAGGTGAGTAAAGGTGGGGTGGTGAAAGGTGCAGTGTCCAAGAATAGTGGCTCATTTGTAAGGTTATGATATTTGAAGATGCAGTGATTGACCTTGTGTGAGGTCATTAAACGTCTATCTGCATTGCATCCAGATCCTCATGGCTAGACTGCTTGTATTGACAGTGATGGCTATTTGCTCCCACTGCCTTCTGAGTGTCTGTGTGGAGGGCCTCCTGGCCCCCTCTGGGTAGAGGGCCTCTCTCCTCCTGTCCACCTCTTACACCAATGCCTCCCGTGCTGGTTCAGAGAACTTTGGAGCACACTTTCTGCCCTGTTGAGCTATTTCCACTTTTCTTGCAGGTCAGTCAGTCTTCCCCGGCCACTTCTAGCACCTGTTGCAACCAGGATTCTTCTTCTTCTTTGGCCTTCTTGTCTCGAGAGACAATGGGTAAGCGCCTGGAGGTGGTCAGTGTTTTGTGCAGCAGCGCCTGGAGTGCCGAAAAGGCCAATTCTAGAGTGACAGACTCTTCCACAGGTGCTGCAGATAAAATTGGTTGTCGGGGCTGTTACACAGTTGGCTCTCTCCCTGCGCTTCTGTCTTTTTTCCTGCCAACTGCTAAGTCCCTTCGACTCGCCACGCTTTAGCCCCGCCTTTATGGTTGCCCGCCAGCTCTGCTGATCGCTGGCAATTGACGCTGGCAACCAGGATGCACCTCCCCTTTAAGAGGTGCAGGCCACCTTTAAGTTTGAACTTGGGCCCCAGCAGCCATTCAGCACCACATTTAGCACTGGGCTGCATGCTAGTATCATTTAAATTAGCCGACAGCATGGTTTGCATGCTTCCTGCTTCACAACGAACAGGTGCAGGCTAGTTGCGCAACATGATCCCCTCGCCCGTTATCAGGCCTTATCCAATCTTTTTCCATGATGTACTACTGTTAAAAAAAAAATGGCCAGCAAGTTTCTGAAATTCTTAGAAATACAAAAGACTGCAGAAAACATATTAATAATTTAAAATGTGACTTGATGCAAGGTAACAGAAGAGGCATTCTGTAGTGGACAAACAGCTACATGTAACTCATGCCTGCTTGATTTCCGCTCCACTTTAAAATCAAGGCTATTGGCTGAGGAATGTAACTAGTTGGAGTTGAACAGTGTAGGTTGTAATGCTTTAATGACATCTTGGCATTTCATTTGGGGATCAGAGAGAAATTTATCTTCTTAGAGGCATCAAATGCAGTTTGATCTATGGAAGGAACAAGCATGGTGGCATTAAAAATCCAATCCTCATTCAACACCTTATATAGAGAAAAATGTTGCAGACACTGGTGATAAATATACAAAAATGTATGCGTGCAAAATTCCAGTTGTCAGCGGTGCTATGGAAGCATAGCGCCGCTTTCTTGGACATGCTGCAATGCTAGCGACCTCTGGCATGGTTCACACAGCGAGGTCTGTTCAAAACAGCGCATCTCCGGGTGTTCCCAGTGGGCACAGCAAGCCTGTGAAGCAGCGCTATCCTGATGCCACATGGTCTAACCAACTGATGTGAAACGAGGATCCCGAATTTGGGCAATGTTAGTTCTGGCAACGAATTTGCACTTCACTCTGCAAAATTCAGGCATGAGGCTGGAAGATGGGCCCTGTATAGGCATTCCTTAAAGAGCCAGGCACCCAAATTGCAGGTAAAATCATTTTTGACAACTTTTCTCCATTGCAAAGTGAGTGGAAGTACTCTGAAGTGTTTCTGAAAGTCCTTTGTGTCGTGTTCCTGGATTTGCTGGAGAGTGTTGCTGCAAACTCACAGGGAGGGCAGAGGAGTTGGTGACCTGTCCAAGCAAAGGCTGCAACAGGTATGGGGGCTGCAGTTCCAATGCAGTACAACAGGGAGATGGAGCAGAGGCTGTGGAGAGGGCAAGCTGTGCGCGATGCCTTCTGCCAACTTGGAGCCAGAGTTCTCCAAGATCCTTGACAGTGACAAGAGGCTGTCTGGGAGGCCAGCCAATGTACCCAGCATCTTCGTGTGCATCCTCATCAGCGTTCTGCTGTATGCCGCTCCATCAAGGTTCTCATCTGAGTCCTCTCAGTAGAACTTATCAGCGACCTCGGTCTCCGGTGAGCTAGCAAATGAACCATCCTTGCCCCCTGGCCTGACTGCAGTTCAGTTGTGCCTGGATGATTCATGATGTGCTGATCCCGACTCAAAATGAGTCTCCAAGGCATGTGCAGTGCCAGTATCTGAGCTGGTGACTGCAAGTGTTGGATCAAGTGACGAGGCCTCTTTGTCAGTGCAGTGCTGTGTTGTTGCTCTCTCTTCCTCCTTGGGCTGCTGTGCTTGGGTGCCTGAAAGCAAGCAAAGAAGAGGAAGGTTGGTGTGAGGTAAGGGTGGTGGAATGTAAAGTAAGATGTCCATGGGCACATCAGCAGCAGCTTGCTCATTATGCTAGATAGCAGGACGTGAGTGTGCTGGGAGTTGAGAAGGGGCATAAGGCAGGAACATACCATTATCCTCAACATTCTCAGTGACGCTGTATACCATGGGCCCTGTCACGGCCAGCCCTATGATACAAGCAACCATCTCCTCTCTAGGCCTCAAAAGATACAGGCATCCTTGTACCTGCCAGTTCTTCTCTGCTCTCCTCTTTTGTGTGCCATCTTGTCCTGCAAGAGAGAGGGCAGAATGCCAGTTATTGTGTTGCAATGTGTTTGGGTGATGTACCTACCAGAGCTGAACAGCTGGAGGTATGTGATGGCAGTGGGAGGTGGGTTTGAGGCTGGCAGCATTGGTAGATGTATGAAGGTGAGATAGAGTATCTGGATATTAGGCGTGAGTTCTGAGTGCCAGGGACTGGTGCTGGGTGAGTGATGGGGATGTGGCGCATTGAGCAGCATGAGAGGTTGGTGGTGTGGTGGGTAGGAGATGTCATGTGAAATGCATTCACGGGTGTTGACCATCCTCATGAGGTCATTGAACTTTTTATGGCACTGTTGCCAGGTCCTTGGGTTCAGGCTCCGACAGTTGACCTCCCTGGCTATCTGCATCTACTCCGTTCTAAGGGTAGTCATTGAGGGCCTCCTGGCCCCCCCATGAAACCATGGAGTCTCTTCTCCTGCCCACCTCCACCACTAATACCTCCAGCACAGCATCTGTTACCCTGGAACCCTCTCTCTGCCCTGGTGTTAACTTTGCCATCACTTAAATTGCAGCAATATTCTTCAGTGCAAATTCCCTGTAAGAGGGGCAGCCTGCCTTTTAGAAGAGCTAGCTGGCTGGCTGCACCACATGGTTTCTGAACAATGCAACTCGGCGGCCTGTTGAGCGCGGAGACAGCCGGCAACGTTAAGAAAAAGGAAGCAGCGCAGGCCACGATCAGCCAAACACTACAATCTTGCAGATGAAGTGGTGCACCAAGTCTGCGTGCTGCCCAGCTCGATCTGAACTGGTGTGGGCAGGTTGCGAATCATGACCTCCGCGCCCAAAATAAGAGGGCACACAAATTTCTAGGTCTACGTATTTAAGAAAATCTGATCAAAAAAATGTTAAAATTTTAAAGTTGTTCTGAATTTGACAGCTAACAATTGAAAATGTTGTGTAACTTATGATATTGCTCAAATCTACCAGATAATTAGTGTTATCCTTTTGTTCAACTACCTCAAACAAGAGTACAATAATATACAAGATTTCCTTTATTAAATCCTACCTTACTGTTTCTTTAGGTGTTCTTTAATGGGGTTTGATCTAAATCGACACTGGCAGGATCCCTCTGCTTGGGCTCACCCTACGCTTTATGGAGTAAAGCAGCTAATTGTGCAGATGTATGATAATCCGGTGAGTAAGAATGATGAAAAGGTTGTGACTATGTCATCGCAACAGAACAGGAAATGTCATTTGTCGTTTGAATATAACAATCTGTAAGTGGTTTTCTGAGAATTTCTGCCAAAACTGTAACCAATTCTGTTTTGGATAGTTCGCACACAAGCCACACGTGTATTCTTTGAAAAACATTTAGATTTTTTTTTCTGGGAAAGGAGGGTTTTCCTTACAGTGGAATGTTCCATTTCCTTTTCCATTCTCAGGCTCTGGAGGGAGTTTAGATTGGGTATATATTGATTCTTTGAATAATTGATAAATCTTGTAGCTGAGTAAAATTTTGGCAACAGCAGAATTGCTCTCCCGTTTTCTGCATTTTACTGGAGATAGCTGTATAAAAGTCTGCATTTTCCAAAGGCCTTTCTGTTCTTTTGAACTTCTCTTAACCTGATTTTCTATTCTTAGTTCAAATTTTATTTCAACTCTCAGTCTTCCAGTTCCTTTAATTCAGTCTCCTGCTCGACTAAAGCACCAGGGATCTGTCTTTTGACAGTATTGAATATTTTTAAGCTGTAATTTGCAGCTCCAGGTTTATGGAAAGGATAACAATGATAAAATGTTGTCAATATTGTATGAGATTCAAAGTTTCTCATAATTGTTGACACTCTCTGGTAACATTTTAATTTTCTTGTTTGTGATAGAGTGCAGCATGCAGGAACCAAGTTTCAATAGCATTCTCTTCTTTTAAATTCAAACTTTTAATCATTCAAATGTTTGTAATAATTATTTTCAATGCAATATATTTAAAATAGTTACTTTCATAAAACTTTTTATGCAGAATTTTATATGGTCATGTGACGTTCAGAAAAGGAAAATGAAGTAGCAGACCTTTGATTTTTTACTGCTAAGGCTAGGCTCCATATTCCAATTGCACAAGGTGCACCAAAGACAGGTACAGTCATACACTGCCCTCCAGTGCCATTCACCACCATTTTGGTGTTCACTGCACTCTCTGTGGGAAAGGTCAGGCCTTTTCCCAGTAAAAGGGATCTAGTCACCCCTGTGTCCCTAAGAATTACTATGGGCTTGCTTACCCCACTCAAGAGGTATGGGGTTACTTTCCCTTCAGACACAAAACCCTGATAATCCTCAGGAACCCTATTAAATGTTCTTGCATTTGCAGCAGTAGACTTCCTGGGTCTCACTGTTACTGCAGTTAAAGCCACAGCTTGTTCTGCTGTGCTTTCCATCAGGTTCACTTCTTCACTGAGCGGGTGTGTCCTGATTAACCCTACAGGTTTTCCCTTAAGTTTCCAGTAGTCTGCTTTTAAATGCCCCGCTTTATTGCAACGGAAGCACACAGGTCTACGGGTCTCACTCTTGCTCACAGCACCTTCCTTTTTGGCTAGAGGAGGGTCCCCTGTGTCTCCTGCTTTCTTTTCTCTCCCAGATTGTTGGGCTGCTATCACCTTCCCACCCTTTGTCCCTTTCAGATTTGTGGGGGTGACTAGGAAAGGTTCTCCCCTGGGAAACTGACTTATAAATTAAAGCAAACTCATCGGCCAGAATGGCTGCTTGCCAGGCACTCTGAACACACTGCTCCTCTACATGGGTCTTTATGGAGAGTGGGAGAGAGTGTTTAAATTTCTCTAACGGAATAGCTGAGCTATACCTTAAGAGCCCTCAACCACTGGTCAAAAGCCAGCTGCTTACTTCTTTCAAACTCCAGATAGGTTTGATTAGCTTGCTACTTGAGGGTTCTAAACTCTTGGCAATAGGCTTTGGGTACTAATTCATATGCCTTGAGGATAGCATTTTTGGTCAGTTCATAATTTGATGAATTCTTATCTGGCAACAGGGAATAAACCTCATGGGCTTTCCCAGTTATCTTGCTTTGTAGTAAAAGAGGCCAGATCTCAGCTGGCCATTTTAGCTGCCTTACCAGTTTCTCAAAGGACACAAAAATGTTTCTACATCTTCCTCATTGAATTTTGGAATTAATTGAACTAGTTTTAACAATTCTGTACCCAGCCCTGAATTACACTCTTCCATATCGGCCATACTTTCACTAGGTATACTCTGTAGCCCCCTAGATAACTCAAGCCACCTCAGCCCTCTTCGCATTCTTTCTGTAATATTCTTTCTCTAGCTCTCTCCTTTCTCCTGTCTTTGTTTTCATTCACGTTCCTTCTGGAAGACTCTCTCTTTCTCCCTCTCCTATCTCTGTCTTTCTCTTTCCCTGTCTTCTAATTCAAGTTTCCTTTGTTCCAATTGTATCTTTGCTAGCAGTACCCTGTCTGGGTCTGCTTCTAACCCTGCTTCTGCTGCTTCAGATTCAAGGGAAAAATGGTTGGCCACTAGTCTTAGGAGTTCGGACTTCCTAGCCTTGCCACGTACAGTGATCCCATACTGCTGAGCCATTTTCCTCAACTCCTCCATAGACAGTGCTTTTAACTTGTCCCAAGTTACTTCACCTTGGCTTGGAGAGTTACTAGCTTCAGTTGCAGACATATTAGTATTCAATCACACATAACCACAAGAAAACCTATATTGAAATCTTGCTCTTTTGTTTTTGCTTGGGAACAATTTGGCTTCCCACTTCCAATTTCTCTCGTTTGTCTGTGGGTCAATTCCAGATGCTAGCACTCCAATTTCTGTTATGACCTGGTGAGAAAGAGGTCCCCTTTCAGCCTTCACCTGGTCTTACTGCAACAGGGTTTTAATTTTAACAAAGTGATTCCTGACAATACAGCCAGCCACTGACGTCATCAGGCTGCGCCAAGGTGCACACATGCGCAGATGGTCTCCTGCTCTCTGCGCGTGCGCTGTGTTCCGACTTGCCAGGACTGGTTAGCGCATGCGCCGATGATGTCATTGCGTGACGTGTGTATCTGCGGGCAATGCGCCTGGTCGGCTCCACTCCCCCCTCGCTGCTCTCTCCGGCCACTCCGCTCCCCCCCTCGCTGCTCTCTCCGGCTGCTCTGCTCCTCCCCTCGCTGCTCTCTCCGGCCACTTCGCTCTTTCCGGCCGCTCCGCTCCCGTCCGTCCCTGACCTGCTGGCTCGCTCGCTCTCTCCCTCCCGCCATTGTGTGCTGCCATGTGTTTAGGTTAGGTTGCCTTCATGTGATTATTTGAGCAGCGCCATCTTTAGTCCTGGCAGCTGCCTGAAGTTGCAGACTGTGACGTTTTGGTGGCACATGCTGCATTTGCGCATGTGCCACTGCAACGCCACCTAGTGGTAGCGTTGTCAGCAAACGCAGCCTAATTTTAAACATATCGTGTTTTTAGCTCCCCCTTGGTGAATGCTTTATCACCACTTTCCAATTATAAGGCAAAGAAACCAGCACAAACAGGCTTTCTTAGGTTTAAAGAAGAAAAGTGAAATTTATTAAACTTAAACGTAAAGTCTAATTCGGTTGACGCCTATGGATACACAATGCGCCCACGCTAGCATGCATGCACGTTACACACATGCAGATAGAGACAGAACAGAACAGAAGAAATAAAGTGGAAAAGTTTGAGACAATATCTGAAGAGTTTTTGTTACGGTTCTTCGAGCTCACTGTAGAGTCCTTGATTATAGGTAGATCTTGCTTTTCATTGGGGGCCCAGTATTCTTCTTAAACCTTGTTCGCTGTAGGAGACTTTTCTCTCGTGTGGTTTATATGTCTTTCTTGGATTCAGTGGCTTGTGAGAAAGAGATGGGAGCAGACAACAGAGAGATCTTCTTAGTCCAGGAGCAAACAGCTTTCTGCCCAATCTGTACAAATTCAAAAAACTCATGTTTCCCAGAAGGTTAGTCATGTGACTAGCTGGTTTGACCATGTCCATTTGTGTATTCGGCCATCTTAGCAGTCAACCTGAAATGCGAGCTCTCCCACCTTCAACGTCTGTTGGGTTGAATGTCAGGGAATGGCTGCTTTGTCCTTCCAAGCACTGTCTGTTAATATGCAAATGTCTTTTCCAGCCATGGCCGATCTGTTTAACAAGTCTTCTTCACTCCAGTAACAGTTTAAAATCAATGTTCATTCTTGGCAGGTGGGGACCTAGCATGAATCTTTTTATCAGCATTTTGGTGGTTTCTAAAACGCTCCCAATCCTCAGAATTGCTACTATTTTTTGCAACATTGTAAGCCTCTTCTTTTAGTCTAATATTCTCCTTAAGTTCCTAAGTGAGCCACAGAGAGTCTTTCTGGACGAGTTTTTGTTTTTGAATGGAATGTACTTTTTTTGAACCCTTTGGATTGTTTCTTTAAATGTTTCCCACTGTTCATTTACCCACCATACCTTCCAGTCTATTTACCCAATTAACCTTAGCCAGTTCTCCCCTCATACATTCGTAATTGGCTTTGCTTAAGTTTAAGATTCATTCGTCACATTTCATTCTGCAGGCTATGGAGGTGTCAAGAAAACCCAATATGCCGAATGAGAAACATTAATTGGTTGGAAATTTACATTGGACTTTTATTGGAAAAAAGCCTTGAGTTAACTTTTTTAAAAATAGCAGCCAAGATGACCACTGCAATTTGCATCTGAAATACCAGGAGACTGAACTGGAGACAAAAGTCGAACAAGAAGCCCAGCCAGAACAATGCTTTTGCTAACTGGTTGATTATATAGATCATCTTCATTAGCGGGACAGTCAAAGCTATCTTGAGGCACTCTTAACTGGGGACGTCCCTCCAGGGCGTAAACACTGACAAACCCACCTAAGAGAGGTTTTGGGTTTTAGACTTTGGACCTCATTAAAAGCAAAGGGGATTGAGAGAACCATGTGACCATCTGTCTATCTCTGAAGAAACTGGGAGTTTTGTTACACACAGAAGACAAGCAGTAACTGAGTGTGCTGCAGCAGAGACATCTGCTTGCTTCCCTTTCTCTCTCTCTCTCTCTCTCTCTCTCCCTCTCTCTCGCTCTCTCCAGAAAACATCAAGTTGAGAACCATCTGTGACTGTGGACCCTCCAAGCCTATGGACTGCTACAGCCAGAGACCAGGAGAAGAGAGCCAACTACCAGTCTGCCTTCAGGAAAATCCTGAGCAAAGCGGGCCAACCATAATGTGCACTTTGACCAGACAAGGACTTCAGGAATACAGCATCAGCCGGAAGACTACCGAATCATCCACTCCATAGACTGTGTATTTAACTTCCATTTATTCTGGACTTTAATCCAATCACCAGATCAGTTTTTCCCTCTGTAATCTATTTGTGTATTTGTGATTCTCGTGTGAATGTGTGCATGAATGGGTAGTGTATTTTTTATTATTTTGAAATTGGGGTTAGGTTTTTAAATATAATAAACTTACCTATTTCTTGTTTAAGCTCAAGAAAACCTGTCTGATTGGTTCTTTCCCGATCACAGTAAAGGTAAAAAGTAAAACACAGAGGTGGCAAGCACAACCACTGTTTAAATGAAATAAACCCTGTTGCGGTAAAATAAGAGGAAGGGCAAGAAGGGCGACTGTGACCCACTCCTCACTTGGCTGTAACACCTGGATCACCTTGATCGGTTGCAAGGTAATAGCGCTATGTGATCTCTGCACCCAAAAAGCAGCATTATTGAATTTCTAATCCTAAACTACTGTCTTGGTGCCTGCTTTACAAATAAGTGGTGATAGTTGGTCTTCTGGTAACTGGTGTCTCTTAACTTTCAGTTGCAGTGTGATCATACTCTTGCTTTGTGAAAAGAGCAGATACACTATGAATGAATAAACACACTTATTCAGTGGGCACAGCATTATAATTACATGCTCTATTAAGTTTTTAGACACAATCACTTTGCCTGTTGTACAATCACTGTGTGGGTGTTGTGTAGAATTGTCATGCAAATCAGCTCTATTAAGTTTTTAGACACAATCACTTTGCCTGTTGTACAATCACTGTGTGGGTGTTGTGTAGAATTGTCATGCAAATCATAAACTATTTGAATAACATAGACTGAAGCATAAGTCTTCTGCTGTCTTCTCAGCTCCACAGATCCCACAACTTTCAAGCTGTTTCTCCCAAATGGCTCGGCAATAGCTTATTCATATGGAGGACCATGGATTAAGGTCTTCAGGTCCACCACCTGTTCCATTTTGCACTCTCTGCTCCTGTGCCAGTTTTTTCTCTATGAGCAGTAAGAATTCAGACACAGTGATTTAATGCATGGAAATTCCTTCAAATTTACATAATCTCTCCCATCATCATATATATAATCTAATTTGCATAACCTTGCTATTTTCCTGAGTAGTGTATTTGCTACATTTCTGTTAATACTTCTTTGCTTAAATTTTTTGCAGCTACAACTTTCCGTCATGTTCTGTGTTTCTAATTTACAGTAGCATTCGTGCCATACCTTTGTACTCCTTTAAGTTTATGTAATTTTTTGCTCCCTGCTGACGATGTCCTTTGAATTGTTGACAGTGTTCACTGTATAATGACATATACGCACTCTTTTTGCATATTTAAGGAGCAAATCTCCCCAGTCAATTTTTTTTATATAACACTCAATTATAGGATTTACAAGGACTTGAAATTGATACCATAACTAGATTGTTTCCTGATAGCATTGATTTATTATCTAGGATCATTCTACAGTTGGTTTCATAAACTTTCTGACATTTATACTGTTTAATTCACTTGTTAGATGTTTCATAAATGATACAAGGTCATTATTTCATTATGATTATCTGCTTTTTTTAAAAAATTGAAGTTAATTGTTTTCTTTTTCAGGAATTATATGTTTCATTGTTCTCAGCTAACAAAAAGACATTTATCCCATTTTTCAGAAGAAGAATGGGAATTTTGGCCTCTGTGTCTGAACTGCACAAAATGAAAAGTTATTATTTGTTTGAGTTATTTGAATTTGCAGTAGCAATTTGTGACCACATTACCTGGTGGTTTAGTCTCTAATTATCATTTAGCCAAAGCCAACATTTTTAATAAATCTAATAAATATTACCGTATCCTGAATACAATTCCCCTGAAATCGAAAAGAAGGAAGCCATTTCTTGTCCAACAGCTTCTGCTATATTTATCGAATTTAAAAAGAATTCATTTTGATCGGTTGATTCCTACTGACATATATGATCCAAATATTATCAAGTTATATCTGACAAAACCATTTGAGATAATTTCTTGAAGATGGAGAAATATCTGAGACTTCTATGTTGTTCATTTTGACCTTTTTAATATTAGAAAATTAACTTCTAAGCTGAAACAAATGTATTAGGTCTGTCATAAAAGATGAATACAATCCCTTAAAGTCATTTTGCCTTTAATTCATCAGTGTGCATGCTTGCAGTTTGACATATACAAGTCTACTGTCAGAGCTTCAGAAATTTTTAAGAAATGGTGTTGCATATGAAATATAAATACACTGTGATATGTGCAAATTTAATTTATCCCTGAACACGTCCTGAATTAGCTGAGCTTATGAACATACCCATTGTATTTTATGTCTCTCTGTCTATGCTCTGCTGTACGATACCAGAGGCGGAAATTGCACTTTATATTTCAGATTTGTCCTTTTCCCATCACCTGAGGAAATTTGCCGATTATAAAGAGTTTTACCTCTATTAAGTCTGAATATCCTTCAAGCTTCTGATAGACTAGCCCTAACAGCAGCCGCTTTACTTCTTTACAGGCACCATCCATCAGCCTGACATGGCTGCCGATGGGCCAGTCATATTGTCTATATTTCATACACAAACATCAGAGCTGCTGACAGCACTTTGCACACTAGGAAATTGCTTCTGCTGTGAACTGAATTTAAAACAGAGTTGCTTGTGCTCCAGTATGTGTTTATGACCCTTAGGAGTAGAAATGCTGTCGTGAATAGATAATGTTGTAATGTCCATGTATATTATGTATCACTAGTTTTTGGGTACAATTTTCAGTGCAGTTCCATTTTTTGATTAGAAATTCAGGATTTTTTCATTGCTTCCATCTAAAACAGTTTTATCCTGATAAAGAGATCTTGGGCTTTTCAAAATCTGTATTTTGTTTTATTTATATATGGTGATATCACTGAAGAGAGGAAGTTCATTACTTATTGCTGAGAAGTTCAAAATAAATATATTAAAAAAGGTATTATGTAAAATCCTGCATTGCAGAGCCCAGTCCAGTGATGTAGAAAGCTCAATATAGCTGTGGATACAGATAAAACCTTAATGCATCAGCACTATTTTCCAAGATAACTGCTGAAATAACAGTGGAAAATGTGTTATGAGGAAAGCCTATTTAAAAGCAAAGGAAAGCACTTCAAAAAGAGAATCTTTTTGTGTGCACTTTATGTAAATTTTCTTTATGTTTTCATAATGAATGTCAGTATGTTAAAATAATGTCCCATTTGGCTCATTGAATAAAAATGAGCACATTATCCCCTGTATTTGGAGTCCTATTATTTTGCAGTTAATTACAGTTTCAGTAAACTCTCTCCACAGCTGATGCACAAGCGGCACTTTTGGGAATTAAGCATCAAGACAATTTCTATAAAGTACCGATTGCATCATTTCACCCCAAACCACAAAATGATGAATTTAAGGTGGCTGTAAGTTGCAACTCCTTTAAAATTCATACACCACACTATTCTCAGAATTTCACAACCAGTTATCACAGTTTACTTTTATTCCCATTTGGATTAATCTCCCAAAGCCTTGACTTTTATTTATTCAGGAAGGCAAAGTTAAAGTCTTTTGATAAAACATTGCAACCTTGGAGCTGATCTATGTATTTTTAAGTTACATTTGGTATTGACTTTTATCCTGTCTAACAGAAAGCAAGCATGGAATTCTACATTGACATCCATGCTCATTCAACTATGATGAATGGATTCATGTATGGAAACATCTTTGAGGATGAAGAGAGGTTCCAGAGGCAAGCAGTCTTTCCCAGGCTTCTTTGCCAAAATGCTGAAGATTTTTCATTTGTAAGCAATTTTCCTTTAATTACTAGAATTGTTGTCAAGAACTTACCAGATTGTTACAGATTTGATTTCATTTCAGCAAATGCAATATTTTAGCTTGGAGTTTGCCTATTTATTTAGAAAATATTTCATTCATACATCAATACTGTGTTTCACAATTACTGGATATGTCTTTGCGAAAGTACTTCCCATTACACAATAATTAGTAAGTAACTACAGGAATGAAATTATTTAGATCCTATCTGTAGCTAAATTATCAATACATTTTATAAAGTTTGATATTTTAGAGAATTGTAAACGTGAACACAAAGAATATGTTAATTTTGCTAGAAGTGCTGACCACTGAGTAATCCTCATAGGCTCATTTATGATGTTTCTACACATAGCAACCATTGCAATTCCTTCTCCCATATCATTCTTAATTAGAATAATTCCAGTCAGACAGACTTTGGATATTAGTAAAAGTATCATTTGTTAGCAAAAGGCTCAGACTTTGTGACTATTTCATTTGCATTACTGTTTCACAATGATTGGATTTTCTTATGTCAAAGTAAATATTTTCTCTCAAGTCCTGAAATTTCTGGGGTCCCACTCCACTGGTACAAGTACAGTGAAGCAAAACCCCCAACGTCTTGTCTAAAGTTGATGACTCCAAACCCAAATTGTGAGGATGGGGTCATTTGCACGATTGGGGCAGACATATTGGACCATCAAGGAAGCTTCAGTGATGCTAGCCCTGATATGCCCTTAAAAGGTGTAGTAGTCCATAGCTGCTCCATTTGAGATGTACAAAGGGATTTCTGAGCCAAAGATAAAACCTGACAATAATTCTTCAGCTCCCAGCAGAGCCGTTGCCCTTGTAGACTAAAGGTAACCCTCTGGGAATAATTATCTTAGTCAAGTATAGGTTTGGGGCTATTCTAAAGCCACAAGAGTACTTACATTAACTCTCAGCTGATATGAGTTGAGACTACTGAGGACACAATGGGCTGAATTTTGTGCAGCCAGAGGGACCGGGAGTAGAGGTGTAGGAGGCTAAAAAATGGGGACAGACACGCTGTCCTGGAAACTTGAATTTGTGATGTCAGTTCCAGATTTTGTCAGCAGCAGGAAAGCTTGGAGGCGGCATTGCCGCCCCGACATGACAGAACTACCATTTAAATTGCTGATCAGCTAGTTATAATGCATTTGCATGTAACTGATTGCAATTTTCCAGGGGGTTTTAAATTTTGTCTTCTGATCCCTAGCCATTTAAATGTGGCAGTATTGAGGCGAGGCCTCAGTGACGCCGCGAGAAGGCAACCATGGGGTGCAATGAATAAGGGAAGCGGGGAGTGGAAGCCATTATTGGCCTGCAATGCTGAGCTGTCTGCCCGGTCAGGCTATATTTCGGGTGTTGGGCTATCTGCAGTGGTGGACACTGAGGGGCATTGGTACGTATTCTGAGGGAAGTAGTAAAGTGAAAGGTGCAAAGGCAAGTTCCTCTCTGCAAGGACAGTGCTCTGGAGGGCTACTGATCAGCTGGCATTGGTCTCATACACCCCGTCTTTCTTGACCCCCATGCTGAGCAGCAGTGGCTCAGAGTGAGGGAGGGCCAGGATGTAGCTGGGCCTGCCTGTGAGCTCTCAGAGGACAGCAGCAGCAGCCAGCCATCCCAAGAAGGGCATACCCACGCCAGAGAGTGTGCTGCACTCGCCTCAACTTCCTCCAAAGGTCTGAGCGGCAGTGTCAGTGAAGACTGTGGCTCTTCAGGGAGGCAATTACTGTCTTATGCACCATGCTGCAGGATGAGCTGCAACCCATGGGCTACAGTGGACACCCAATGCTTGTGTCCCTGAAGATCACCGTGGCACTCAACTTCTATGCCTTTGGCTCTTTCCAAGAATCCACTGTGGACATGTGTGGGGTCTCACAGGCAGCAGCCAACTGCTGCAACAAGGAGATGACCAATGTCCTATTCAAAAGGACTGGCGACTATGTACACTACTGGACCAACCATGACAGTCAGGCGGAGAAGGCCATCGGGTTCGGGGCCATCGCTGGATTTCCCCAGGTGCAAGGTGTCATTGACTGCATGCATGTGGTCATCAAGACTCCAGAGGAACAACTAGCTGCCTTCATCAACATGAAGGGCTTCCATTTAATCAACATTCAACTGGTCTACAATCACCGAAAGCGTTTCCTTCAGGTGTGTGCCCGCTTCACAAGAAGGAGCCACAATGCCTACATACTTCAGCAGTCCCAGATGCCACAACTTTTCAGGCCACCTCCCCCCCCCCCCCCCCACTCGCACTCAGGGATGGATTCTCGGGGACAAAGGCTACTCATTGAAGACATGACTACTCACACCTGTGAGGAACGCTCACATTACAGCAGAGGAGAGGTACAACACCTGCCACGGCCCTACACGAGCGACCATTGAGCCGACCTTTCAGCTGCTGAAGATGAGATTCCAGTGCTTAGATTGATCCAGTGGAGCCCGGCAGTATGCCCCAGTGAGGGTCTCACATATTGTGATGGTCTGCTGTGCTGTACACAATCTAGTACTGCAGAGGCAGGAGGCCTTGCATGAAGAGGAAATGATTGATCGTCAGTCCTTATCCAATGAGGAGGACATGGAGGAGGCTAATGAGCAGGCAGCACTGGATAATGATTCCCTTGCAGAGGAGACCAGGACCATTGAGAGAAATGCAAGGGAGGCAAGAGACAATCTCATACATACCTGGTTAGTGCCACTATGATGGCCTCTCAAGGTGGACTCAATAAATCTCAACTCACTGTATTCCACCTGTCACTTCCTTTCTATCTTGATTCCATGCCTAGCGTCCAGCTGCACCATGCCCTCTGGCACATCTGAGACGCTAACCAAACGTGGCATGTGCCTACACTGGCAGCCCATTGAGGGAGCAAGGTTGATGGCAGCATCTCCCAATTCAGGCATGAAAGCTAGAGCATTTGACAACAATGAATGTGAACTCTATTTCTGACAAAAGTGCAGAGAACAATATAAAGGACAAATGTAATACACCTGTGAATCCCCAAGTGTGTCTAAGTGCTTTTCAATGGTATGCAAGTCTGCATGCATCTTTATGATCTGACTCTCCATGAGGGTCACCAATGTCTCGATTGAGGAAGCCATGCGCTCACATGCCTGAGACATGGTAGCACTCATGGCATGGATGGACTCTTCCATCGTCTGCTCATGGCCGTGCATTGCCTCTGGCAGCTCAGCCAGATGTGCCTCAACTCTCTCTGCAACTCCAGCATGCCCTCTGCTGTCGGCAGCAGAAGCTCATCATCAATCTGAGGCTCAACAAGGGCCTAGCCTCCCACAGTCCTCCAACTGTCAGTGGCCTCAGCTGTCACAGCCTCCATCAGTTGCTCTGTTGTGCTTGTGGTGCTATCGCCAGCTTGTGACCCTGAATCTAAGCCCGAATGCATACCAACCAAGGTAAAAGTGTCAATGCTGGTGGAAGATGCAGGAGTACGATGTGACAGTGCACCCTTTGACTGCTGCTCCTCCTCACAGGTTGCGAGCCTCCTGCAGACAACAACGTGCATGAGAGAACACAAACATTTGTAGGTTAAGCTGTGCAGATCTCATCATGCCAACCATGATGTGGATCTCCATAAGTGTGGTGGAGGATAGATGCACAGAATCCTGACTCTCTTTTCCGGAGACCTTTGTTTCACCTGCCGCGTGGCCACATGCAAGAGGAGAGAAGTATGGAGGACTTATCCTGGCAGAACAAAGGAGGCCATTGACTCTCTATTGACACTGGACCCAGTTCCATGGGGTGACCCCACGGCTGTTGACCTCCTCTGCAACTTCCATCCAGGCTTGCTTGGTCAGGCAGGAGGATCTCTTTTTGCCATCCCTTGGAAAGAGGATCTCTCACCTTTCCCTTGCAGTCTGGAGGAGAATCTCCAGGAGGGCATCGATAAACTGTGAGGCCACCTGGTGTCTTGCCTCTGACATGGTGCCAGTTCGCTCCCACTCCATCCCAATGCTTGTAAGTCCTTGTGCGGGGGGTGGGGGGGGGGGGGCGCGGTTCCAGGTGTTGAAACAACTCTTCAGCCGGGTCCAGCAGCACTCCAGCTTCACTACCACACTGAAAAGCAGCAATACAAGCAGGGCTAGCAACACTTCAAATATAGTACCAGCACCTGTGTTGGAGTCATCTGACCCTGCAATCACCGCCTCCGAGCCCACCCCATTGTACAATTGGAGGGCTCCACACCTTCATTGTGGTACGTGGCCATCTGCCACGTGATTGCGGTCAGCCGGCCGCACACATGACATGGGGTGACAGTAGCCGCTTCCGGGTTCGCTGTCAGGACCTGTGCTGGGGCCCTTCCCCCACGGGAATTTAAAGCGGCAGTGCTCACTTGGTGGAATCCTGGTGTAGCTAGGTTGTGTGCCAAATTTCTGCCCCCTCTCAGTCATGTCTTCTTTTCCTCCTTCTCAGACCCCAGGACTTTCTAGACCTCCGTGTTTATTGAGTAAGTGTATAATTCTTAAGCCTTCATAAAAGTGTTAATATACTTACTTAATAATTTATTTTTGATAAAATTACCCTCCAGCAATCGCATTAAGTGGGATGGAAACTAATTCTTAGATTGCTGCCAATGCCACTCAGGAATTGGTTGTCAGAAATTACATGAACTGACCTAGCATATTCAGTTTCTAATTTATATTCTTTAATTTAGGAGTGAAATCTCCATTGTAGGTTAGCATATTAAATGCACAATTAATTAAGACATTACATTAAGGATTACAATGCATGTATGTAAATACACAAAGTGTAGTGAATAAGGTTGGTCAACTACAAGCACAAATAGCAGAATGGGCATATGATGCAGTGTCAAGAACGGAAACGTGGCTTAAAATTGGTGAGGACTGGGTTCTTAATAGAAAAGGATATAAAGTGTTCAGAAAATATGAAGGAAAAAGGGAGGTGGGGTGGCAGAACTGATTAGGGAAGACATTGTTGTGTTGCAAAGAGGGGATGTCGTTGAGGGGGCAAGGACAGAATCCCTTTGGTTAGAAGCAAGAAAGGTATAATTATGCTACTAGGGATATTCTATAGGCCTCCGCTTAGTGAGAGAAAGAGATAGAGGAGCAAACCTGCAGGGAAATCACAGAGATATGCAAGAACTTTAGAGTGATGAAATTGGGGGACTTTAATTACCCAAATATTAATTGGGATAATGTTAGAATAAAATGAAAGGAGGGGGAGGAATTTCTGAAATGTGTTCAGGAGAACTTCCATGGCCAGTATGTTCTCAGTTCAACTGGGAAGGAGGCATTGCTGGATCTGGTGATGAGGAAGGAGCTGGGCTAAGTAGACCAAGTGTCAGCGGGGGAACACTTGAGTAAGAGTGATCATCATAACATATGGTTTAGACTAGTAAAGGAGACGAGCAAGGAATAATCTAAAGTAGAACTTCTAACTTGCGGGGTGCAGCCGGCAGCAGGGCTACCCACCCGCAAGCAGTAAGTAGCCAATTTAGCTTGTTGAATGGCAATTAAGGCCTATTGTCAAAGGCTAACTGGAATTTTCCAGTCAGCCTCCAGGTTCCCAGAGGCATCAGAGAACAGTGTAGCTGCCTGGAGACAGCCTCCTGGTGGCAGACTGGAGGGGCCAATGCTCCAGGCAGGCTTAGAGGCCCTCCCTGCCTGCCTGGCTTCACCTGAAGCTGCAGGACATGCTGTGAAGGGACAGCCCTCCACAACTGTGGCCCAGCTGCTGAGGCCATTTTTTAAATTAATGTTAAAAAAGTTGGCGAGACAGCGCCTCCATCTTGGTGCACCTTCTCCCTCACTTACCTGAAAAGGCAGCCTGCTGCTTCTTCAGTGCTGAGGGTCTCCTATTGGCAGGACAGACCCAGCAGAGGTGCAGCACAGTGTTGTAGGAGTTGCCTTGGGAATCCGCAATACTGACTCCAGATTCCATGACGTCTCATGGCACCAGGTCAAACATGGGCAAGAAAAACACCTACTGATTACCACCTACCGCTCTCCCTCAGATGATGAATCAGTACTCTTCCATTTTGAACACCACACAGAGGAAACACTGAGAGTGGCAAGGCCACAGAATATACTCTGGGTGGGGGACTTCAAGGTCCATCACCAAGAGTGGCTCTGTAACACCATTACTGACCAAGCTGGCCGAGTCTTAAAGGACATATCTGCCACATTGAGCCTGCGGCAGGTGGTGAGGGAACCAACAAGAGGGAAAAACCTACCAGACATTGTCCTCACCAATCTACCTGTTGCAGATGCAACTGTCCATGACAGTATAGATAGGAGTGACTACTGCACAGTCCTTGTGGAGACGAGGTTCCGTCTTCACACTGAGCATACCCTCCATTGTGTTGTGTGGCAATATCACCGTGCTAAATGGGATAGATTCAGAACAGATCTAGCATCTCAAACCGGGCATCCATTCAGCAGCAGCAGAATGGTATTCAATCACAAGCAGTAACCTCATGACCCAGCATATCCCTAACTCTACCATTACCATCAAGCCAAGGGGTCAACCCTGGTTCAGTGAAGAGTGCAGGAGGGCATGCACCAGGCATACCTAAAAATGAGGTGTCAACCTGGTGAAGCTACAGCACAGGACTACTTGCATGCCAAACAGCAGAAGCAGCATGCAATAGACAGCGCAAAGTGATCCCACAACCAAAGGATCAGATCAAAGCTCTTCAGTCCTGCAGTGAATTGTGCTGAACAATTAAACAACAGGAGAAGGAGGCTCCACAAATATGCTCATCCTCAATGATGGTGGAGCCTAACACATCAGTGCAAAAGACAAGGCTGAAACATTTGCAATCATCTTCAGCCAGAAGTACTGAGTGGATGATCCATCTTGGCCTCCTCCTGAGGTCACCAGCATCAAAGATGCCAATCTTCAGCCAATTCAATTCACTCCATATGCTATCAAGAAATGGCTGAAGGCAATGGATACTGCAAAGGCTATGGCTCTTGTTAATTGTGTATCAATTGTTTAATTATATGCAGGTGAAGGGTGTTAATTGGGGTTTTACTTGAGCACTTATAAGGAAACACTCTTCTGCGACCGGTGGGCACCAGGAGGACTGGAGTGCATCATCACCACTGGGAACGATATTTTAGGTTTCCTTTATAGTTTGTTTTTTGTTACTGTACAGTACTGGTGCCCCTTCACTTGGGTTATCTAGTCCCTTCCCTTAATTTGTTTTTCAAAAGTTATAAGGAGACAATTGCTGAGACTGGTAGAGGTTTGTTTTGAGTGAGGAGCTGCATGTTTGTAATCCTTTTACTCTGCGAGATAAATGTTACACTGTGTAAAGATTGGCTACAACATCATCCTTCAACAACAAATTTTCTGGCATATAACATATTGACAACGTCCCGGTGACAGTACTGAAAACATGTGCTCCAGAACTAGCCACACGCCTAGCCAAACTGTTCCAGTACACATGCAGCACTGGCATCTACCAGACACTGTGGAAAATTACCCAAGTATGTCCTGTCCACAAAAAGCTGGACAAATCCAATCTAGCCAATTACCGCCCCATTAGTCTACTCTCAATCATCAGCAAAGTGATCGAAGGTGTCATCACTTACATGATGCTGCTCACTGATGCTCAACATGGGTTCCGCTACTGCCATTCGACTCGTGACCTCAATACAGCCTTGGTCCAAACATGGACAAAAGAGCTGAACTCAAGAGGGGAGGTGAGAGTGACTGCCCTTGACATCAAAGCAGCATTTGACCAAGTATGGCATCGAGGAGCCCTGGCAAAATTGAAGTCAGTGGGAATCGGGGGAAAACTCTCCACTGGTTGGAGTCATACCAAGCATAAAGGAAGATGTTTGTTGTTGGAGGCCAATCATCTCAGCCCCAGGACATTGCTGCAGGAGTTCCTCAGGGTAGTGTCCTAGGCCCAACCATCTTCAGCTGCTTCACCAATGACCTTCCCTCCATCAGAAGGTCAGAAGTGGGGATGTTCGCTGATGATTATACAATATTCAGTACCATTTGCAACTCCTCAGATACTGAAGAAGTCCATGTCCATCTGCAGCGACACCTGTACAACATTCAGGCTTGGGCTGAAGAGTGGCATGTAACATTTGTGCCACAAAAATGCCACAATGACCATCTCTAACACGAGAGAATCTAACCATCTCCCTTTGACATTCAGTGGCATTACCATCACTGAATCTCCCATGATCAAAAACCTGGAGGTTACCATTGACCAGAAACTGAACTGGAATAGCCATATAAATACAGAGACTGGGAGTTCTGAGGTGTAGACTCACCTCCTGACACCCCAAGGCCTGTCCACCATCTACAAGGCACAAGTCAGGAGTGTGATGGAATACTCTCCACTTGCCTGGATAAGTGCAACTCCAACAACACGCAAGAAGCTCAACACCATCCAAGGCAAAGCAGTCTGCTTGATTGTCACCCCATCCACAAACTTAAACATCCTCTTCCTCCACCACCGATGCACAGTGGCAGCAGTGTGTACCATATACAAGATGCACTGCAGCAACTCACCAAGGCTCCTTCGACAGCACCTTCCAAACCTGCAATCACGACCACATAGAAGGACAAGGACAGCAGATGCATGGGACTACCATCACCTGCAAGTTTCCCTCCAAGCTACACACCAATATGACTTGGAACTATATCACTGTTCCTTAACTATCACTGGATCAAAATCCTGGAACTCCCTTCCTAGCAGCACTGAGGGAGTGCCTGCACCGGATGGACTGCAGCGATTCAAGAAGGCAGCTCACTGCAGCTTCTGTCGGGCAATTAGGAATTGGCAATAAATGCTGGCCTTGGCAGAGACTCCCACATCCCATGAAAGAGTAAAAAAATACACTGTGTATTTTGCCCGGAATATTTTGACTGCTTTCTTTAATAATGGTCTCAATGTGCTGTACCAAGACTTTCACAAAGGGATTTTTGTGGATGTTGCTCTATTTCTAATATTCGTTTAATGTACAAACAGCAACTCTGCAAAGGCCTTGAGCACACAGATTTGAAGTGACTCTTAGATTGGACATGTCACTGAAGTAAACATTTTACCTTGAGGGGAAAAGAACTTGATCTAGTGCATTGCACTCACAGCCAGCTACCTCCGTTGACGAGCACTAGATTGACAGTGATGTCAAAGTCTTAGAAAAGACAACAGTTCTGGGAAGGTACACATAGACAAAAATACATTGGAGAAAGGGAAGTAGATATGTTAGAGGAAGAAGTCAAAAAACAATATACAGCAAAGTCATTTGAAATTTGCACAAATCCATTTTCTATGATCCTCCCTACACAAACAGGTTTACCCCAATTTTAACCGAACCCACTCATGAAGATCAACTTCCATTGATCCATGTGCCTCTCTGTTCTGGTGTGCATTGGCTATACAGGCTGAGACAAATTTCTAGACCAGAGTGACAAGAACTGTGCCTTACATTGTTCTGCTGTGACTTCATACATCAACGACGATTGGATCTTTTCGGCCATATCAACAACAACAACTTATATTTATATAGCAGGTCTGGCAGCATCTATGGAGAGAGAAACAGACTTAATGTTTCAGGTCTGTGACCTTTCATCTCTCCACAGATGCTGCCAGACCTGTTCAGTATTTCAATCACTTTCTGTTTTCATTTCAGATTTCCAGCATCCGCAGTATTTTGCTTTTATTACATTTATATAGCACCTTCAAAGTCGTAAGATGTCCCAAGGCGCTTCACAGAAATGTTATCAAACAAAATTTGACACTGATCCACAAAAGGAGATATATTAGGACAGCATACCAAAAACTTGATCGAGAAGGTACATCTTAATGAGCGTCATAAAGAGAAGAGAGGGTGTGGTAAAGAGAGAGAGAGTGAGATAGAGAGGTAGAGAGGTTTTGGGAGAGAATTCCAGAGGTTAGCACTGAATTTTATGGAAAGGTAGTTGGTGTATATCCCTTCCATCTGGTGTTGGTGTATATCCCCTCCATCTGGTGTTTGACTATACAGGGAATGTTATTAGTATGCCAACCAGCAGTAAATTGTTAATGGAAACTAGATTTTGTAGAAGTTCTGATCATTCTGCAGGGAGTACATGATTTTTAAGACCTACAAATTGTCATGCTGCAAATTGAATACTGAATATTGAAAGTTAAAGATTCCTAACTTGCATTTAAAATGGCATACTTAGACAAATAGAAGATGCCAGTCAGATTGTACTTCCCACCATATTTGGGCGTTAGACTGATGACAATCATGAATTACCCGAGTATCACACTGAGGAGGAATGAACGGTGTTCTGTCTGCCTGAGCCCACGCTACACTGATCCTGCTCTCCATTAAATCATCCCTTTTTTATTTATATGATATACCAACATCAGATTACTGTGGAGAACAGAATTAAATAGTGTTATGAACGTTGGACTTTGTAACATGATTATGTTTTAAAAACTGTGATTTTTAAAAGTTTAAGATGGAGTCTGAGAAGTCAGGTGACCACACATCCACTCTGCTTAAGACAAGACAGAAATCTTGGTTACCAGGACAACAGAGAACACAGATCAAAGACTTTTTTTTTGAAAAACAGACTGCAGGGGTATAACACCTGAAGAACAATGGGTGTCACCCTTCCAGACTTTCGGATCATAAACAAGGAGTTAGTGATTCTGAGGATGAAAATGTCCATGGCAGCTGTTAAAACCTGGAAACAATGGAAGGCCCAGGTGGCTCTGTGAAACCAGACTTCTGGACTTTTCACATTGGAAAAGGACAATGAGCTATTGCTACAACAACAAGGGTGTTGTTGAAGGGTCACTGACCCGAAACGTTAACTCTGCTTCTCTTTCCACAGATGCTGCCAGACCTGCTGAGTGACTCCAGCATTTCTTGTTTTTGTTTCAGATTTCCAGCATCCGCAGTATTTTGCTTTTATTATATGAGCTATTGCTGTTTGATTCCAGATAGATTTAACAGATTTCCTGAAGGTAAACAGGCTGTAAGAAAGGAAACCAGTGGTGGCAGCCTCAGATCAGGCTATACAGAAGACCAGCGGTGGTAGCCTCAGAGCAGGCTCTAAGATAGGAAGACAACCAGCAGTGGCAGTCTCAAGGGAGAGAGAGGGAACACCTGCTCTCAGAGAATACTGATATATTGAAAGTCTGCAAAGACTTGAACCTGTTTTGAAAGTTGAGGTTTGCAGAGAAATAAAAGCCCATAAGGATCACTAGGAATCTTCTTATTCATGGACACCTAGGTTGAAAGTGCTCAGAGAAGTGAGAGAAAAGGACATTTAGAACAAACAAAGAACAAAGCACAGTACAGCACAGGAACAGGCCATTCGGCCCTCCAAGCCTGCGCCGATCTTGATGCCTGCCTAAACTAAAACTTTCTGTACTTCCGGGGACCGTTTCCCTCTATTCCCATCCTATTCATGTATTTGTCAAGATGCCTCTTAAACATCGCTATTGTATCTGCTTCCACCACCTCCCCCGGCAGCAAGTTCCAGGCACTCACCACCATCTGTGTAAAGAACTTGCCTCACACATCCCCTCTAAACTTTGCCCCTCTCACCTTAAACTATGTCCCCGAGTAACTGACTCTTTACTTTGAGAAAGGTCTGGGAGATTCAACCCATTGCAACTGGGAGGAGTTTGAGACTTTCAACCACAAAGATTTTGCCATCAAGACGGACTGCGTAACGTATGAGTGTGGTGTGAGGTTTTCAAATGTTTTAATAAGTAAAGGATATACCTTTCTTTGTAATTTGGGGTATCAGCTACTTACAAAGTACAATTTAGTTAATGGGGATTTCTTTTAGTTTAGTTGTTATAATAAAAGTCTTAAAACATGAGATCTTATTGTGTTATTGTTAAATTGGTCTGGGGATTCATATCTCTTATTTTAATGTTAATGGTCCCTGACAATAGACACATCAAATACTGCTTTATGGTATAGATTGTTGCTGACACTGTATCCAAATGAATGTTACATTATCTTGTTTTTCAAGTAATGAGGTCTTTTTTTAAAATAGCCATGACAGCTTATATATTTCAGTGCATTGTCCAGTCATAATGCCACATTACTTGAAAAACAAAAATAGCATTATGGAGCTTGGATTAATCATAATGCTACAATGACAAGCATTTGAGCAACTCAAAAATTTACATGTCTGAGATTAAGCTATTCTAATCTTTAACACGATTCCTATATAACATGAATCGGAATCATACCTTACGAACAATGTCCCAGACACCACCATCACCATCCCTGGGTATCTCCTGTCCCACCGACAGGACAGACCCACCAGAGGTGGTGACACAGTGCTATACAGTCGGGAGGGAGTTGCTCTGGGGGTCCTCAACATTGACTCTGGACCGCATGAAATCTCATGCCAAAGAGCAGAAGCAGCATGCAATAGACAAAAGCGATTTCACAGGTCAAAGGATCAGATTAAAGCTCTGCAGTCCTGCCACATCTCATTGTGAATGGTGGTAGACCATTAAACAACTAACAGGAGCAGGAGGTTCCATAAAAATCCCCAACCTCAATAATGGTGGAGCCCAGCAATTCAGTGCAAAAGCCAAGGTTGAAGCATTTGCAACCATCATCAGCCAGAAGTGCCGAGTGGATGATCCATCTCGGCCTCCTCCTGAGGTCCTCAGCATCACAGATGTCTGCCACTGGTTGGAGTCATAACTAATGCAAAGGAAGATGGTTGTGGCTGTTGGAGGTCAATCATCTCAGCCCCAGGACATCGCTGCAGGAGTTCTTCAGGGTAGTGTCCTAGGTTCAACCATCTTCAGCTGCTTCATCAATGGCCTTCCCTCCATCATAAGGTCAGAAGTGGGGATGTTCGCTGATGTTTACATATTGTTCAGCACCATTCATTACCCCTCAAATTCTGAAGCAATCCATGTCCTTATACAGCAAGACCAGGACAGCATTCAGGCTTGGGCTGATAAGTGGCAAGTGACATTTGCATCACACAAGTGCCAGGCAATGCATCTCCAACAAGGGAGAATCCGACCATCTCCCTTGACTTTCAATGGCATTACCATCGTTGAATCCCCTACTATCAACATCTTGGGGGTTACCATTGACCAGAAACTGAACTGGACCAGCCATATAAATACTGTGGCTACAAGAGCAGGTCAGAGGCTGGGAATTCTGTGGCAGATAACACACCTCCTGACTGCCCAAAGCCTGCCCACCATCTACAAGGTACAGGTCAGGAGTGTGATGGAATACTCTCCACCTGCCTGGGTGATTGTAGCTCAAACAACACTCAAAAAGCTCAACACCATCCAGGACAAAGCAGGCCATTTGATCTGCACCCCATCCACCACCTTCAACATTCTTTCCCTCCACCACCGACGCACAGGGGCTGCAATCTGTACCATCTATAAGATGCACTGCAGCAACTCACAAAGGCTCCTTTGATGGCACCTTCCAAACCCATGACCTCTACCGCCTAGAAGGACAAGGGCAGCAGATGCATGGGAACACCACCACCCACAAGTTCCCCTCCAAGCCACACATCATCCTGACTTGGAAGTATATCGCCTTTCCTTTACTTTCGTTGGGTCAAAATTCTGGAACTCCCTTCCTAACAGCACTAAGTTACACAAAACTGTGACCCTCTGGAGGTAGTGTTGGCAAAAAAAGTGAAAAATATTTGTCACATGATGGCAATCTGTCTAATCAATTGTAGCACAGGTATAGTATCATTTAAAGAAGCTTTATTTCAATTTCATATAATGAAGAGAAGCAAATAGGTTTAAAAGCTATATAATTGAAAAAAAAACTTTGATCTTTGTGATTATAAAAATATGATTTATAGCATGTTCAGTACTCCATACTCAGAAACATAGGAATAGATATTTGTCTCAACCAGTGGTACAAAATGAGTGGTATTGGACGGCAATGAAACTCAATATCTGGCGCTTCGTGTAACAGGCAACCAATCTGATACCACCAATTTTATGCCACTGCCCGGGATGAATTTCTACCCCATACTTTTTAAATAGTTATTATTTGAGCAGCAAGCTAAACAATGTTTAGGGATTAGGTTATCAGAAACTTTTACTCTAATAAATATGAATTGTCATAAGGCACACTGAAGAAAATAGATCGATCTGCAAAATTTCTTCAGATATCTTCTGTTAATCTAAGTATTGCCAGGACCGCACATTATTGCTTTTTGTTTAATGCATAAAATTGTCTCATGATTGAATATGGCACAATATGACTAAAAAAAGGGCAACTATAGAAATTAATGACAGAAAAGGCAAATAGAATGAATAGAAAATGTTAATCAAAGTAGTTGATCGGAATCATAATAATTAGAACCTCCGGTTACTGCTTTCAGATATGCCTGCTGCATATATCAGAATTCTCCTTTTAATTCAGTTGGGTAAAATGTCAACTTCATTTTATATGGTTAGAATAGAGGTGTTTACTTGGCTGCTGTTGTACTTCAAATATCTGTGGACATTTCTGATTATTCAGCTTCTTGGATCTGCTCTTAGTAGACAGAAATGGCTTTATATAAAAAGGATTAAAGCAAAAAGAAAATCAGAGTTAAAAAATAAATACTATATGACTTTTGTCATCTGATATTTGTGTCCGTAAGTTCTACTACTGTAAATATTCCACAAGTAGCATGTGAATTAATCAACTTTATGGTTAAGAGTGTCATTTTTCAAAATTTTTGGGGGGTCAGGTATGATGTGCAAGATATATTTGGGGGCTAATGGTTTATAGAAATGAAACCACTGGGTGTCACAAAGCACATAACAAGCAATGCTGGCAAAAGTGAGTTGTGTCCCCCCACCACACAGGTTTGTTGTCTCAGCCACCGATCACAAATTTATATGTTATTTATCCAGTTTAGTAAATGCAACATTTTCACTGATCTTGATAACTCTGAGGAATATATATATTTTCACAATATTTTCTACGCATACACAAAATACATGCATGATGCGAAATCGGGATTAGTCGTTCCTGTTGTTTGGATGCTAACGGTGCCGTTTGGGGAGGAAAATGATGTTCGCAGCACATGCACAAACCTTTGGGGCAAGTCGCATCAAATGCCATATTGGTGAGGGCATTAGTGGGGCATGCAGTGGATGGCTGCTGGAGGTATGCAGAGGATGTAGATCATGATATCAATCAGCGTGCAACATGCGTTCAGCAGCTGTAAGGCCCCCCATCAGCACTATTTTAAGAAATCATCAACTGCTTACAGATTAGTTGCTGGTTGATTTCTTCTTGCTTTAATTGTACAGCTGTTTTGATGCTTTCTGCAGCTGTTTAAATTTGCAAAGGTCCTACAGGAAGTGGAATGGCAAGTGGACATGAGATAAAAACATAACATGCTGGAAATACTCAGGCAGCATCTGTGGAGAGAGAAGCAGAGTTAATGTTTCAGGCCTGTGACCTTTCATCAGAACCGGTCATGAGCTTTGCTTACTTCAAAGCTTATGCACAAACCAGTTGTTCCCAGACATGGCTGCACTAGTAGACATTTCCCTTGGAATACAGTATGATTTGGAGAATGTGTAGAGGCCACACAGAGCAGGACAAACAACTGGAAGTGGAAGGAGTGGGAGAAGGGCTCACAGCTGGAGGCTATATTTGTCCAGGGTGTTGAGGGAGCAATTCTCCTACCTGAACTTCAACGAGGAGCAATGTATGCTATGTCTATGCTTGAATAAAGATGTACTATCTGAAATCTGCCTCATGCTGCAGCCACAACATCAACCTCAGAACAGGACAAGAACTGCATTTCCAGTGGCTGTGAACTTTTATGCGTCAGGCTCCTTCCAGGCTGGAGTTGGAGATATTTGCAACACCTCGCAACTTGCCATACACTGTTACATAAGGGAGATTAATGACACCCTCTCTTCATTGAGAGCTAACTTACATTTCATTCTCTTGCCAGAATAAGCAGGCAGAGCAAGCACGTTGCTTTGCTCGGATTGCAGGATTCCCCATCATGCAGGGTGCTATTGACTCACGCACATCGCTTTATGGCCACTACATATCAACTCTTCCCTGTACCTAAACCAAAAGGGATTCCACACCCTCAACGTTTAGCTGGTGTATGACCAGAGGCAGAGAATCATGCAGGTCATGATACCTTTATTCTGCAGGAGCTGCATTTGATCTGCCACAGCAAACCAAAAGGTGACAAAGATTAGCCACTTGGCTGTTGACATGTGCAGCATGCATGCAATGAAAGTCTTGCTGCCACATGAAATGTGATAGAGCAGACGATTGACATGCTGAAACAATGCCTCTGCTGCCTGGACCGCCCTGCAGTACTCGGCAGAGTGGGTGTCAAGACTTGTGGTGGTCTGCACAATCATGGCATCATGTGGAACAGTCCTTCCCACCAACTATACGGAGAGCAGCTTAGGAGCATGAGAGCATGAGAAGGAGGAAGAACAGGCAAGAGAGGAGGCAATCAAGACAGCCCCTTTCTGGTCAGACTCTCCATGGAGAACTCAGCTGACTGCAATACCAGTAACTGCAACCCAAATTCCCCATTCACCAACAGTCCCACATCTTACCTCCCCTTTGATATTGATCATCATAGCATCTGCTCAGTCACAATACAAAAATAAAAGCCACCACAACATAAGAATTTCAAACCAAATTTATAAATCAGATAATTCCATATTGTACACAAAAGTCGACCAGTCACTCTTGTGCATTCCTTTAATGCCTGTCTTAAGAACATAAGAAATAGGAGCGTGAGTAGGCCCTATGGCCCCTCAAGTCTGCTTTGCCATTCAATATGATCATGGCTGATCTTCTTCGTCAACTCCAGTTTTCTGCTCACTCCCAATATCCCTGATTCTCTAAAATAAAAGCAAAATACTGCGGATGCTGGAAATCTGAAACAAAAACAAGAAATGCTGGAATCACTCAGCAGGTCTGGCAGCATCTGTGGAAAGAGAAGCAGAGTTAACGTTTCGGGTCAGTGACCCTTCTTCGGAACTCCGAAGAAGGGTCACTGACCCGAAACGTTAACTCTGCTTCTCTTTCCACAGATGCTGCCAGACCTGCTGAGTGATTCCAGCATTTCTTGTTTTTGTATCCCTGATTCTCTGATAGACCAGAAATCTATCTATCTCAGCTTTAAATATATTCAATGATGGAGCATCCACAACGCTCTGGGATGGACAATTCCAAAGATTCAAAACCCTCTGAGTGAAGAAATATCTTCTCAGCTTAGTCCTAAATGATCGGCCCTTATCCTGAGGCTGTGCCCCGTTTTCTAGATTCCCCAGCCAGGGGAAACAATGGGCAGAATTTTGTTCTGCTGTTGGAGACGGGCATTGAGGTAGCAGGGCAAATAAAATGGCAGGGCGTGCCATTACTGATGTTGCCTGGGCCCCCTGTTGTTTAGATTGGGGTGGGGAAGGCCGAGGACAGCCTTCCCGCCCCAGACCAATTGAGGCCCTTAAGTGGCCAACTAATGGGCACTTAAGGGCCTCTTCCTGCCTCTATCTCAATTTTGTAGAAAGCAGAGGGACCCACCGCCATGGGGAGACATCACCAAGTAAATCCTGGTAGCCTCCTAGCAGGGTTGGGGTTCCCTCCTTTGGGAGGAATCCAAGGCCCCTAGAGGGCCCCCCAGTGGCAATCACTGCCCCCTTGGTAGAACCCCCCCCAAGCCCTCATCAACACCCTCCCACCCCGTCGCTGGGGCCTGCCTGACTTAGCCCGGTGACTTTGACCCTACTCATCTGTCCTGGGGTCACCTGACATCTTTGGTCCTGCAGAGCCTCCTGCAGTACCAGCAGTGGCCACTGCTTCCAGTAGCGCTGCTGGTACTGCAGAGCTGCCGGCCTTCCAATTGGCCGACATCTCTGGAGGTGGGAGCTCATCCATTAAAAGGACGGTGTCCCTGATACTGGGCAGTTAATTGGCTGCCCACTGTGTGATAGCAACGTGGATCCACAGAGGGCCGAGGCGGGTTCTGCCCCCGACTTCCAGCTTACTGCCGAGACCTCAGTCGCTGGAATAAAATCCGGCCCAACCTCTCAGTGTCTACCTCTTCAGAATCTAGAATGTTTCGATGAGATCACCTCTTATTCTAAACTCCAATTTACTCAGCCTGTGATCCTAGAAGACCCAGTTGTGTACAGCATCATCTCACCATGGGTGGCAGCATTCTGGGCTGGTTGGCGATAACAAGGCCTCTGGCGGAGTGGGTGAACGAATGATATCCTCCTAAGAGAGGACAGCAGATTTGGTGCTCCATCGAGCCAGGATGGTGCCTCAGCTATCCTAGTAATCTGTTGGAGGACAGATTGCTGGACTGCTGTGAGATCCTGCAAGCCCCTTTGCACACTGTAATCCACAGCAAACATGGTTGCAGCCTGAGGTTGTGTGGCAGCAAGCTGAGCTTGCATGAAAGCAGTCTCAACTTGCATGTCTAAAAGTTGACTTTGCATGACTTCAGTCTGAACTTCCACTGCAGCACCTAGACATTGGGTTGCTTCAGCTTGTATTGCATTGGAAGCTGAGACACCGGTCATCAGACACTGCATCATGGATAGGACCACAAGTGTTCTCATGGAGTTAGCCACCACGTTCCCACTGGAGAGTATGGGCTCAAAGCTCTGCGCAAAGCCTTGTGCCAAGTTGATGCTGGACTACATGTTCCTTCATTGACGGCAGTCTTTCTGGCAGGCTTCCCAATGCATCAAGCATTTTATTGTGCATACCCATCATTGTTCTTCTGTAGTCTGCCCCTTCAAAGTGCTCATCTGAGTCCTCTGCAACAGAACTCCTGTGCAATCTCACTCTCCTGCGAGCTGCACCTGCACTATCCTTGCCCCCAGCTCTGGTTACAGGCCACTTGTGTCCGGTGTCTCACCATGTAAAGTTGCAGCCTCCTGCCTATGGCTATGAAAGTGTGAAATTGAGTGATGGTGCATCTTCTACACCATTGTCTTCTTGTTGTTCTTTCACTGTCTGGCCAGGTTGCAGTTGTTGGGTATCTGGAAGGAGAAAGACACAAGGATAAGGTCATGGTGGGGGGAGGAGTGATCAAGTAAGAGATGCATGCTTACACAGGATGAATCTAATGTGGCCATTTGGAGCGGGAATGGTGTCGAGGAGGGCCAGAGAATCGCGTTGGACGCGTCTACCCGGATATCTGACGTTGTGACATTGGTTCCAGATTTAGTCAGCAGTGGGAAAGCACCAAGGTGGCATCGTTGCCCTGACACGATGGGAATGCAATTTAAATTGCTGAATACTTAGTTTAATACATTAGCATACTTATTTTTAGTTTTTATTTATTTATTTATCGTGATTCACTGGGGGGCTTGGAATTAAGTGGATGACAGGCGGCCCTCACGTGCCTTCGGATTCCTGGCCGTTGAAAGCTAGGTAGGCAGCCATGACCAGCACTGCATAGAAGAAGAGGAAGGAGCGGAGGCCATTGTTGGCCTACAGTTCTGTGTGCTCTGCAAGGGGCGGTCGTGATCTTGGGTGGTCTGCAAGGGGGGGAGGGGGGGTTGTGGTGTCGGGTGGTCTGCAAGAGGGGGGTTGTGATCTCAGTTCTGGCTGAGCAGGGTCTCTGGTGGTCTGCAAGGGGGAGCTTGGTTTTGGGTGGCTGTATCGGGTGTCCAAACTGTTGGATGAGATGGTCGGTTGCCCATATTGTTGGATGAGAGGGTTGGCTATTAGCAAGGGTGGGCACTGAGGGTCATCAGGGAGTCTGGCAGGAGAAGTAGCAAAAGCACAACTGCAAGGCAGGGTCATCTCTGCATCGACAGCACTCTGGAGGCCTACTGATCACCTGGCATGAGTATCTTACACCCTGTCTTTTTGGACCCCTGTGGCATGATGCGGTGCCTCCAACGGAGACAGATCCAGGAGGCAGCTGTGCCTACCCATGAAGCTCCATGACAAGAGCAGCAGCAGCCAGCAATGCCAAGAAGAGGCCACTTGCGCCAGAGAGTGTACCAGACTCGAATCAGCTACCTCCAAATGTCCAAGCGACATTGTCAACGAAGACTATGTCTCGCCAGGGAGGGCGTCACCAACTTATGCACCTTGCTGCAGGACAAGCTGAGACCTATGGGATTTGGGGGTCACTCTATGCTAGTGGCCTTGAAGATCACAGTGGCATTAAACTTTTATGTGTTTGGATCATTCCGAGGATTCACCGGGGACATGTGTGGGGTCTCCCAGGCAGCAGCCCACCACTGCATCAAGGAGATGACGAATACGCTGTTCAAGAGGGTCCGATGACTATGTGCGCTACCAGACAGACCCTGACAGTCAGGGCCGACAGGGCCATCGGATTCGGGGCCATCACTGGATTCCCCTGGGTGCAAGGTGTGATAGTTTGTATACATGTGGTCATCAAGGCTCCAACGGATTAGCCAGCCACCTTCATCAACAGGAAGGGCTTCCATTCCATCAATGTGCAACTGGTCTACGACCACCAAAAGCGTTTCCTGCAGGTGTGTGCCTGTTTCCCGGGAAGCAGCCATGACTCCTACATACTTCGACAGTCCCAGATGCTGCAGCTTTCAGGCACCCCCTCCCTCCCCCCACCCCGCTCGCCTTCAGGGATGGATTCTCAGGGACAAAGGCTCCCATTGAAGACATGGCTACTGATATCTGTGATGAAGCCTCGCATTGCAGCAGAGGAGAGTTTCAACACTTGCTACAGCTCCACCCAGGTGACCATTGAGCAGGCCATTGGGCTGCTGAAGATGAGATTCCATTGTCTAGGTCGATCCAATGGAGCCCTGCAGTATTCCCCAGTGAGGGATTCATGTATCATTGTGGTCTGTGCACAATCTAGTACTGCAGAGGGGGGATGCCTTGCATGACAAAGGCATGATTGAACTACACTACTTCACCATTAAGGAAGACGAGGAGGAGGGAGATGAGCAAGCAGCACTGGATGTTGAAGCCCTTGCACCAGAGGCCAGGCAGATTCAGTAATGGGCCAAGGAGGCAAGAGACAATCTCATACTTACTCGCTTCCAACCACCATGATGGCCACTCAGAGTAAAAACCATAAAAACTCACCTCAATGCATATAGTCTGTCACCTCCTGGGCACCCACAGTCCTCCAACTGTCAGAAGCCTCGGCTGTCTCAGCCTCATCCAGCTGCTCAGGCACGTGTGCAGTGCTCTCACCAGCTTGTGACCCTGATTCTACAGCCAAGTGGAAACCCACCAAGGTGAAAGTATTTGCACTGGTAGAGGGTGCAGGAGAGTCATGGGACGATGCTTCCTCTGATTGCGGTTCTTCTTCAGAAGTTGACAGCTGTCCCCCTTCTGGTTGAGTCTCCTGTGGAAGCTGACCTGCATGAAAGAACACAAACATGCGTGGGTTAGGATGTGCAGAATATGTCATGCCAACCATGTGTGATGTGGGTCACTAGAGGTAAACTGTATGTCAATGGAAGACAAATCTCACTCTCTTGCGCAGAGATTCCACTCTCCATCGGATATGGAATGGCCGCCCTGGGTCCTCGCTAATTCTAGTGCCTCTTCCTCAGCTGTGGAGAGAGGCTAAAGATCTGGGATGCCTCCGCCAGTCCATGATGTCTCCCTGCTATTATTGGCCTTCTTGTCCTGCAAGTGGGAAAAGAGAGTAAGTCATACTTCGCAGACAGATCAACATGACAGTTCTGCTAGTGGCAGCCCCTTGTCTCCTATTGGGGTATCACATATAGCTCAAGCTCCCGATCGCTCCCAGGGGAGTTCATGGGGTGAGCTGTGAAAGATGGTGGCCGGTGGCCAAGATGCAGTCATGCATCTGTCAGGAAGAGGTGATGCCTAAACCCCTCTGCCAGCGCAGCTATAGTTCCTCCCTCCCCATATCCTGCTTCCTCCTGCATGGCCACTTACAATCCCTAAAAAGGGGAGAGTTATGGAGCAGTCACCTTGGCAGAACGAAGGAGGCCGTTGACCCTTTTGCGACACTGTACCCATGTCCAGAGGTGGCCCCACGGCTGCTGACCTCCTCTGCGATCACTGTCCAGGCTTACTTGGTCAGGTAGTAGGACCTCTTCTTGCTGGAAAAGAGGACCCCCCCCCACCCCCAACACCCCACCTTTCCCCTGCAGCCTGGAGGAGCATCTCAAGGAAGGTGTTGCTAAACTGTGGGGCCACCATGTGTCTTGCCTCTGCCATCCTGTGGGGTCCTTCTCAGTGTGGTGGGGGTCTAGGAGTCACTGCAACACCAGTATCAGCAATGAATAGCAAGCAGCAAATCAGTCCAAGGCAGCAATGCAAGCAGGCCGAGCAGGACTTTAAATTTGGCTCCAGCACCTGCTCCAGAGTCATCCGTCACCGTATTTGGCATCTTGCGCATCCTGTCCCCGCCATGTGATTGGCCGGGCCCTGCCACTCCATTATGTAAAGTGGCTGTCTGCTGCGTGATCACGGTGGGCCAGCCGCCCACATGACTCACGGGAGTGACGCACATTTCCGGGTTCGCCACCAGGACCCGCAACAGGTTCAGCAGCTTCAAATCTGAAGAAAGTGTAGGATAAGGGGGAGCTGGGATGTGAATAGGAAGATTTGGTGTTAAGAAACCATTATCTTTGACAGTTTAAACACCTCCACCTCATCAGTGGGAATTGCAATAATAGTCCGCACCGTCTCCTCCATGGGGCTCAGGATATGCAGATACACCTGTCTGTCCCCCATCCCCCCACCTCCGCTGGTTAGCGCCTGCTGCCTCCTAATTTGTGCCACTTTGACCTGCAAGAGAGGGGAAAGTGTATCACTGAGTATGGCGCAAGGTGTTTGGGTGACGTGCCTGCCATGGTTGAGTAGCTGGCAGTCGGTGCAAGCAGTGAGATGTGGGTGTAAGGTTTGCAGAAGTGCAAAGTGTGTGAGGGCACAGTGGAGCATATGAGTCCTGATTGATAGAAATTGTTGGTGAGTTGAGTGATAGGGGTGCGCTGAATTGGTGAGTGTCTGAGACTCGTGGTGCAGTTGGTGGCATTTGAAGATGTATTCACTGTCCTTGACCACTCATGTGAGGTTATTGAACTTCTTGCAGCACTGCATCCAGGTCCTCGGGGCTGACTGCTTACATTGACCTCCTCGGCTATCTGATCCCGCTGCCTCCTCAACATGTGTCTGGAGCACCTCCTTACTGATACAGGACAACTCTCCTACTTAATCACCTCCTCCACCAAAACCTCCAGTGCAGTGTCCGAAAACCTTGGAGCCCGCTCTCTCCCAGATTGTTCCATTATTCAGTGGTTCACAGGTCAGATTCACTTCCTGCACGACTGCCAGCACCTGCTCCAGCCACAATGCACCTCCCCTTTACGAGATGCAGGCTAGCGATAAGCAGTGCTACCGCTTACAATATTGGCCCCCTGCTCAAGCTTCCAGCCAATTAATAACATGGATTGGCTGGATGCTGAACTCATTGAAAATGAAGGCAGCATGAAGTTGGCATGCTGTCTGCATTGCACGCAACAGGAGCCAGTGAATCGCGCATTTCAATCCCTGCGGCTGGTTTCAGCGGCTATCGAACTTAGGCCCCACAGTATTTTCCAATTTTGTCTTTAAAAAGTATCGCGAAGGGAATTATGCAACTGGGAAATTGTCATTACAAGAGAGCGTGATTCAATTTTCATTGATTTCTTAACAACGTGGAATTGTTTGGCATCGTAGTTCTGTGCAATACAACTGTTACATTGATAACATTATTTGTATTGATTTGTTTTTAAATTCTTAATTTTCAACTGTTTCATTTTTAGTCTAGTACTTGCTTTAACCGAGATGCTGTGAAGGCAGGCACAGGGCGTCGCTTCCTTGGTGGTCTATTGGATGACACCTCTTACTGCTACACACTGGAAGTTTCCTTTTACAGTTATGTGGTAGGAGGAACCACCAGCACGGTTCCATACACTGAAGAAGCCTGTATCCTTTTAATGTAAAGAGTTTAATTTGATGTTATCTTATGGGTGGATGCAATTACTGTCGGGGAGAATGTAATAATGAGATTGTTTAAGTGCAAGCAATAAGAGATATTAATTAATTAAATCAAGTTAATAAACTTGATTATTACTGCTGCTGCCTGGAAAATATCTTCATGGTGTGAAATGGTGAATGGTAACAAATATATATAAATCAAATTATAAAACAGATAAATGGCTTTATCAAGAAACATGTGGTGAAACTTATCGACTTGGGGTTTAAGAAACCTGTCTATTTTATCAAAATTATTCATAAAATCAATATATTTTCATTGGGAACTGACTATTACTTTTACTGGATGATATAGTACAGCTAGTAAATTTGTTTGAAAATTCAGTGTTCAATGTTAATAACAGTCTGTAATTTGTTTTGTTAAAATTCTCAAGGTATGATTTCAAATTCAAGATATATATATATTTTATATATATATACACAACTTCCAACTCTACATAGCTCTGCATTTCCACTTCTCTCAACTTCTTCGCTGCCCCTGTGTTGTCAGATTGCTTGTCCGATATCCAGACTTGGATGAGCCACAATTTCCACCCTTACACATGATGAAAATCGTCGATGTTCACAATCCTGACGCCCTATTCAAACTTGATACTGGCATATCTGGGTGAAATGCAACTTTGGCAATGGCACAGAATGAGCAAACTTCAATGGAATGGAAAATTGGTGAGGTGTATAACTGGTGGCCAATCTGCTGTTGCCTGTTTTACCCCAATCATTTCCATCGCAAAGATCATCTACTTCAACCTCTGTAACAAGCCCTGCATTAGCAAATCTGCTGCTGAAATTCCTCTCCATGCCTTTCCAACTTCAACTATTCCAAAGCTCTCCTGGCTATTCTCCCATCCTTCATGGTCTGTAATTTCAGCTCATCAAAAACTGTGCAGCTCATATCCTATCCTGTACCAATTCCCGGTCACCCATAACTCCTGTGTTCACTGACCTACACTGGCTCCCAGTTCTCCAGTGCCTCCAATTTTTTTTAAATTCATTCATGGGATGTGGGCATCACTGGCTATGCCAGCATTTATTGCCCATCCCTAATTGCCCTTGAGAAGGTGGTAGTGAGCCACCTTCTTGAACCGCTGCAGTCCATGTAGGGTAGTAATACCCACAGAGCTGTTTGGAAGGCAGTTCCAGGATTTTGACCCGGTGACAGTGAAAAGGAACGGCGATATAGTTCCAAGTCAAGATGGTGTGTGACTTGGAGGGAAACTTGCAGGTGGTGGTGTTCCCATGCAACTGCTGCCCTAGTCCTTCTAGGTGGTGGAGGTCGTGAGGTTGGAAAGTGCTGTCTAAGGAGTCTTGGAGCATTGCTGCAGTGCATCTTGTAGATGGTACACACTGCTGCCATTGTACGTCGGTGGTGGAGGGAGTGAATGTTTGTGAATAGAGTGCCAATCAAGCAGCCTGCTTTATCCTGAATGGTGTCGAGCTTCTTGAGTGTTGTTGGATCTGCACCGATCCAAGCCAGTGGAAAGCATTGCATCATGCCCGTGATTTGTGCCTTATAGATGGTGGACAGGCTTTGGGGAGTCAGGAGGTGACTTACTCGCCGCAGGATTCCTAGCCTCGAACCTGCTGTTGTAGCTGCATTATTTATATGGCTATTCCAGTTCAGTTTCTGGTCAATGGTAACCCCCAGGATGTCGATAGTAGGGGATTCAGCAATCGTAATGCCATTGAATGTCAAGGGGTGATGGTTAGATTCTTGTTGGAGATGGTCATTGCCTGGCAGTTGTGTGGCGTGAATGTTACACCACTTATCAGTCCAAGCCTGGATATTGTCCAGGTCTTGTTGCATTTCTACATGACTGCTTCGGTATCTGAGGAGTTGCGAATGGTGCTGAACATTGTGCAATCATCAGCAACATTCCTACTTCTGACCGTATGATTGAAGGAGAGTCATTGACGAAGCAGCTGAAGATGGTTGGACCTAGGATACTACCCTGAGGAACTCCTGCAGTGATGTCCTGGAGCTGAGATGATGGACCTCCAGCAACCACAGACATCTTCCTTTGTGCAAGGGATGACTCCAGCCAGCAGAGTGTTTTCCCCCTGATTCCCATTGACTCCAGTTTTGCTAGGGCTCCTTGATTGCCATATTCGGTCAAATGCTGCCGAGATGTCAAGGGCAGGCACTCTCACCTCACCTCTTGAGTTCAGCTCTTTTGCCCATGTTTGAACCAAGGTTGAATGAGGTCAGGAGCTGAGTGGCCCTGCAGAACCCAAACTGAACATCACTGAGCAGGTTATTGCTAAGCAAGTGCCACTTGATAGCACTATCTACGAAACCTTCCATCACTTTACCGATGATTGAGAGTAGACTGATGGGGTGGTAATTGGCTGAATTTGTCCTGCTTTTGTGTATCTGTGCAATTTTCCACATTGCTGGGTAGATGCCAGTGTTGTAGCTGTCCTGGAACAGCTTGGCTAGGGGCACGGCAAGTTCTGGAGCACAGGTCTTCAGTACTACTGCCGGAATGTTGTCAGGGCCCACAGCCTTTGCAGTATCCAATGCCTTCAGTCGTTTCTTGATATCACGTGGGATGAATCGAATTGGCTGAAGGCTGACATCTGTGATGCTGGGGACTTCAGGAGGAGGCCAAGATGGATCATCCAGTCGGCACTTCTGGTTGAAGATTGTTGCAAATACTTCAGCCTTATATTTTGCAATGATGTGCTGGGCTCCTCCATCATTCAGAATGGGGATATTTGTGGAGTCACCTCCTCCAGTTAGTTGTTTAATTGTCCACCACTATTCACAACTGGATGTGGCAGGACTGCTGAGCTTAGATCTGATCCGTTGGTTGTGGGATTGCTTAGCTCTGTCTATCACATGCTGCTTAGTAGTTTTGGGTTGTAGCTTCACCAGGTTGACACCTCATTTTGAGGTATGCCTGGTGCTGCTCCTGGCATGCCCTCCTGCACTCTTTATTGAACCAGTGTTGATGGAAATGGTGAAGTGGGGGATATGCCAAGCCATGAGGTTACAGATTATGGTTGAATACAATTCTGCTGCTGCTGATGACCCACAGCGCCTCATGGATGCCCAGTTTTGAATTGCTAGATCTGTTCGAAGTCTATCCCATTTAGCACAGTGGAAGTGCCACACAACATGATGGAGGGTATCCTCTATGTGAAGACGGGACTTCATCTCCACAAGGACTGTGCGGTGCTCACTCTTACCAATATTGTCATGGACAGATGCATCTGCAACAAGCAGATTGGTGAGGACAAGGCCGTATAACTTTCCCTCTTGTTGGTTCCCTCACCACCTGCCGCAGACCCAGTCTAGCAGTTATGTCCTTTAGGACTCGGCCAGCTCGGTCACTCTTGGTGATGGACATTGGTCATTTGGACATTGCTCCCTTGTCACCCTCAGTACTTCCTCCAAGTGCTGTTCAATATGGAGGAGTACTGATTCATCAGCTCAGGGGGCGGGGTAGATGGTAATCAGCAGGAGGTTTCCTTGCCCATGTTTGACCTGATGCCATGAGAAATTCATGGAGTTCAGAGTCGATGTTAAGGACTCCCGGGGCAACTCCCTCTCGACTGTATACCACTGTGCTGCCACTTCTGGTGGGTCTGTCCTGCCGGTGGGACAGGTCATACCCAGCGATGGTGATGGTCGTGTCTGGGACATTGTAAGATATGATTCCGTGTGTATGTCTATGTCAGGCTGCTGCTTGACTAGTCTGTGGGACAGCTCTCGCAACTTTGGCACAAGCCCTCAGGTGTTAGTAAGGAGGACTTTGTAGGGTTGACAGAGCTGGGTTTGCTGTTGTCGTTTCCAGTGCCTAGGTCAATACCGGGTGGTCCTTATTGACTTTGTAGCGGTTTGATACAACTGAGTGGCTTGCTAGGCCATCTCAGAGGGCATTAAGAATCAACCACATTGCTGTGGGTCTGGTGTCACATGTAGGCCAGACAAGGTAAGGACAGCAAATTTCCTTCTCTAAAAGACATTAGTGAACCAGATGGGTTTTTATGACTATCAACAATGGTTTCATGGCCCTCATTAGACTAGCTTTTAATTCCAGATTTATTAACTAAATTCAAATTCATTCTGCCATGGTGGGATTCGAACCCATGTCCGCAGAGCAATGCCCTTTAAAAATCTTGACCTTATGTTTCAGTCTCTTCATGACCTCTCCCCTTCTGTTCTCTGCAACTTACTTCATTTCTTTCCTTTCCTCGAAACGTGGCCTTTTGTGCATCTCGAACATGTCAATGTGGCTCAGTTAGTAGCAGTCGTCCCTCTTGGAAGGTTATAGGTTCAAATCCCATTCCAAAGACTTGAGCACAAAAATCTAGACTGATGCTCCAGTGCAGTACAGAGGGAATCTTTCAAATGAGACATTAAACTGAGGCCCTATTTACCCTTTCAGATAGACATGAAAGATCACATGGCACTATTTCAAAGAAGAGCAGGGAGTTATCCTTGGTGTCCCAGCCATTTATTCAACACCAACTTATATTCATATAGTGCATTTAACATACTAAAACATCCCAAGCTGTTTCACAGGAGCATTATAAAAAAAAGGGCTAGTTTTCTAGAGCAGTATGTTGAGGAACTGACTGGAGCACAGGCTATTTTAGATCTAGTATTATGTAATGAGAAAGGGCTAATTAATAATCTTGTTGTAAAAGAACCTTTAGGGATGAGTGACCATAATATGATAGAATTTTACATTATGTTTGTAAGTGAGGTAGTTCAATCTGAACCCAGGTTGTTAAATTTGAACAAAGGAAATTATGAAGGTATGAGGGCCAAATTGGCTGAGGTGGATTGGGAACATACATTAAAAGGTATGAGACTACATAGGCAATGGATAGTCTTTAAAGAAATATTACATAGTTTACAGCAACTATACATTCCTTCAAGGCACAGAAACCCCAGAAGTAAAGGCAGTCAACCGTGGATAACAAATTAAATTAAGGATTGTATAAGATTAAAAGAAAAGGCCTATAAAGTTGCCAGAAATAGTAGTAAACCTGAGGATTGGGAGGATTTTACAATACAGAAAATGAGGACCAAGAAACCGATAAAGAAAGGGAGACCAGGAAACTGATAAAGAAAGGGAGAATAGAATATGAATGTAAACTAGCAAAAAACATAAAAATGGGCTGTATAAGTTTCTATAGGTATGTAAAAAGGAAATGTTTGGCTAAGACAAATGTGGGTCCATTACAGGCAGAGTCAGGAGAATTTATAATGGGGAATAGAGAAATGGCAGAGAAGCTAAATGATTACTTTGTGTCTGTCTTCACTGAGGAAGATACAAGAAATCTCCCAGAATTAGAGATCCAAGGGATTAGGCAGAATGAGCAATTGAAGGAAATTTGTATTATTAAGAAGGTTGTATGAGAGAAATTAATGGGGCTGAAGGTTAATAAGTCCCCAGGACCTGATATTCTACATCCCAGAGTGTTGAAAGAGGTAGCTGTGGAGATAGTGGATGCGTTGGTGATCATCTTCCAAAGTTCTACAGATTCTGGAATGGTTCCTGCAGATTGGGGAACTGGACCTGTATTCTCTAGCATTTCGAAGAATAAGAGGTGATCTCATTGAAACCTACAAAATACTTAAAGGGATAGACAGGGTAGATGCAGGTAAGATGTTTCTCTGGTTGGGGAGTCTAGAACCAGGGAACACAATTTCAAAATAAGGGGGAAGCCACTTAGGACAGAGATGAGAAGGAATTTCTTTACTCAGAGGGTTGTGAATCTTTGCAATTCGCTACCCCAGAGGGCTGTGGAAGCTCAGTCATTGAGTATGTTTAAAGTAGAGATTGACAGATCTCTAAGTACCAACGACACAAAGGGATATGGGGATAGTATGCGAAAAAGGCATTGAAGTGGATGATCATATTGAATGGTGGGACAGGCTCGATGGGCTGAATGGCCTACTCCTGCTCCTATATTCCTATTTTGGAGAGGAGACGGGGCTCCTGGTGCTGGGCCGATAAGGTGGTGGAGCCCCACCTCGTCATTTTTGCAGCCCCCCCCACCCCCCCCAGCGGGATCCTCTATTCTTCTGCAGGCGATGTTTCCGGCGCCGGGATCTCCGATCCTTTGAGACAGGGATCCCGCCTCCAAAATTTGCTGGCCAATCACAGGGCCGGCAGCTCAACAGTATCAGCAGCGCCACTGGGAACGGTGGCCACTGCCGGTACTGCAGACGTCTCAGACCTAGGCCTGGTGCTGGAACCCTGGACCTCAGGTAAGTGAGGTGGGGTTGCCGGGGCCAGGCCAGCAGTCCCCAGTGACGTGGGGTGAGGTGGTGGTAGGGGGTGGTTGTAAAGTCCAGGGGAGGGGGCTTCTGGGAGGTGCATTGTTTCCCAGCTGGAGCCCTTTGTGGGCCACAGATTGCCCATATAGGAGGGACCCCCCACCCCCCCACACCAAGCCTGCAGGGAGGATGCCTTGTTTAACCAGTGTCCTCCCCGCAGGGCAGAGACCCCCCCCCCCCCACCGCCGCTGGTTAAATCCCAGCGACGGGGGGAAAAGCCCTTTAAGTGGCGATTAATAGGCCACTTAAAGGCCTCAGTTGGCCTCTGGGCGGGAAGGCCATCATCAGCCTATTCAGTCCATGGTGAAATTGCTTGGTGACAGGGCAGTGACGGCCCCTCCATTCCCCTAATTCCCACTGCGAATCTATGGGCCCCCCCACCCCCTGCCTCTGACCCTGTCTCAGGGGGGCCCATAAAATCCAGCCCAAAATATGACACTGAACCACATAAGGAGATATTAGGTCAGATTACCAAAGGCTTGGTCAATGAGGTAGATTTTAAGGAGTGTCTTAAAGGCAGAGAGGTAGAGAGACGGAGAGGTTTAGTGATGGAATTCCAGAGCATAGGTCCCAGGCAACTGAAGGCATAGCCACCAATGGTGGAGTATTAAAATCAGGGATACTCAAGAGGTCAGAATTAGATGAATGCAGTTATCCTGGAGCGTTGAGATGCTGGAGGAGTTTACAGAGATAGGGAGAGGCCAGGCCAAGGAAGGATTTGAAAACAAGGATGAGAATCTTAAAATCAAGGCTTTGCTTGATCGGGAGCCAATGTAGATCAGCGAGCACAGGGGTGATGGGTGTCAGGGACTTGTTGCGAGTTAAGGCATGGCCAGCAGAGTTTTGGATGACCTCAAGTTTACTTAGGGTAGAATGTGAAGCCCATCCAGGAGTGCATTGGAATAGTCAAGCCTAGAGATAACAAAAGCATGAATGAGGGTTCAGCAGCACATGAGCTGAGATGGGAGAATTCGGGCGAAGTTATGGAGCTGGACATAGGCAGTCTTAGTGATGACGCAAATATATGGTCGGAAGCTCATCTCGGAGTCAAATATGACACCAAGGTTGTAAACAGACTGGTTTAGTCTCAGACTGTTGACAGGGAGAGGGATGGAATTGGTAGCTAGGGAATGGAGTTTGGAGCAGAGACGGAAAATATGCTTCAGTCTTCCCAATATTCAATTGGAGGAAATTTCTGCTCATTCAATACTGGATGTTGGATAAGCAGTCTGATAATTTAGCAATAGTGGAGGAGTCAAGAGGCATGGTGGTGAGGGAGAGCTCGGTGTCATCAGTGTACATGTGAAAACTAACGCTGTGCTTTCACATGATGTCGCCAAGGGGCAGAATGTAGATGAGAAATAGGAAGGGTCCAAGAACAGATACTTGGGGAACACCAGAGGTAACGATCTGGGAGCAGATAGAGATGCCATTGCAAGTGATATCCTGGCTATGATTAGATAAATAAGAATGGAACCAGGTGGCAGCAGTCCCACCCAGCTGGACGACAGTGGAGAGGCAGTGGAGGAGGATGGTGTGTCAACTATATCAAAGGTTGCAGACAGGTCAAAAAGGACAAGGAGAGATAGTTTACCTTTGTCACAGCCACACAGGATGTCATTTGTGACTTTGGCACGAGCCATTTCGGTACTGTGGCAGGGGTGGAAACCTGTTTGGAGGGATTCAAAAATGGAGTTCCAGGAAAGATGAGCACAGATTTGGGAGGCAACAACATGTTCAAGGACTTTGGAGAGGAAAGGGGGGTTGGAGATGGGGTAGTACTGTACAAGGATGTTGGGCTCAAGGGCTTTTTTTGAGAAGGATGATGATGGCAGATTTAAAGGCGAGAGGAACAACACCTGAAGAGAGAGAACCACTAATATGAGGACCAGAAGGAGAGGTTGGGTGGTCAGCAGTTTACTGGGAATAGGTACGAGGGAGCAGAAGGTGGGCCTCATGGATAAAATGAGCTCGTAGAAGGGATGAGGGGAAATAGGAGAAAAACTAGAGAAAGATGTGAGTTCAGAGCTAGGGCAAAGGGGAACTTAGAGGAAATTTGGCCCAGCTGATCAGATGGTCTCGATCTTAGTGACAAAGAAGTCCACGAATTCCTCTCACTTACTGTTGGAGGTGAGGGTGGAGGAGACAGGAAGAGGGGCTTAAGAAGATGGCTTACAGTAGAGAAAAGGTGCTGAGGGTTACCTTTGCATTCCAGGATGATCCTGGAATGGTGAGCAGTTTTAGCAGATGAGAACAGGACCCGATAGTGCTTTATGTGGTCCAGCCACATCTGGCGGTGGATGACTAAACCAGTTGTCTGGCATATCCTTTCAATTCTGTGTCCCTTAGACTTAAGGGAGTGGAGATGAGGGCCATACCAGGGGAACGACCAGGGTGAGAGAGAGTAATGTTTTTATTGGGGGCTAGGGCATCAAAGGTAAAGATGAGGGTGCGCTTGAGCAAATCAATAGCTACAGAAATGTTGTGACGAATGAAGGGCCAAAGGCTAGATAGTTGGTATTTTGAAAGTACAGTTGTAAGTGAATTCGGGGATAGTTTATCCCTCAATCAACATCACCAAAACACCTTATCTGGTCATTATCACATTGCAGTTTGTGGGAGTTTGCTATGCACAAATTGGCTGCTGCATTTCCGACAACAGTGACAAGATAAGATAGGGGTGTTTTATACCCCCTTGGCCCAGTTGATCAGAGTGGGAGTAGACTTGGCAGCACAAAACTTGTTATGAATCATTCAGGTTAGAGACATGCTGCTGCTGTAACAGTGCGATCGTACGCTTGTGGTACAGTTACAAATCTCAAACCCGCTGGTTCAGTCGCTCAACCTCTTTATATTTCTGAGTAGCTCTTGGATCCACTGAGTGCTGTAAGCCAGAAGGATTTTTGCCTTCTCTATCTTTAACTTTTTCTGGCCTATCTTATCTTGAATGAACTCTATAACTTCCTTGTATTCCTGCTTGAAGACCTGTTTAACATCTTTAGACAACATGACTTTATTATGCTCTTTATACATTCTCATATAAGTGCCTTTGGATCACTAGTGGGTCCTTTAAGGTCTCCACATTCCCCAAAAGGGTTTTCCCTCCCAAGACGCTTGTTGGCCAGTCTTGCGAACTCGAGATCCTTCGTTCCTCTCAAAAAGTGTGCACAATGCGCCAAGTGCCATCTGGGGTGCCAGATTGTAAGATTTGATAAGATAGGGGTGTTTTATACCCCCTTCTAAAGTGGGAATAGACTTGGCAGCACAAAGCTTATTATGAATCAACTTTATTGAGATAAAGGTAAGGACAAGTTTGTTAAGTTTTCAGATAAACCATAGTCACAAGCTCAGGCAATAATTAACAGTCTAACACAGATACTACCCGTATTAGAGACTGGACAGCAGAGCGCTTAACTCTTTCTTTTGCAGCTTTTGGTCTTCAAGTTTCACTTAGTTGGTCTCTCTCTTGTCTCTTGTTGTTCTCTGCCGTACAGTAGCAAAGACGAGACTTCTTTTATCCTGGCAGCTTTCCAGTTAACCCTCCCTCTCCCGATCAGTGATTAGGCTAGTATTAAAAGATACCTTTCTTAACCAACCAAGGATTGATTTGTGATGGTTGCTAACCTTTCGGATTTGTGCAAGTAGTGCCCCTTTGTGTTCCTTTGTGTTGACTACTTTATCACAATGCTTTTACATTTTGAGGATGCCTTTCTCACTACGAGATAAATCTATGCAGAAGCTGTTTTCACTGTCTGCTGTCAAGGTCTCATCCTTTTGCTGCAAGTAAGCATTTTAAAACTTATCATAATCTCCTAGAATCCCTCTGCCTTGACATCTTGTCCATACAATGCCTTATTTCCTAAGTTTTTCCACTTTACCATACTACAAAGAAGGTTCAACTAAAGCTAAATGTTAGTTTATGATAATTAGTTAGTTGTTAGTTTCTAATAGCTGGATTTTGACAGTTAGTACACCGGTTAGTAACTTTTAGTAACCTAATAATCTTACACTTCAAAAGTACTTCAATGGCTGTAAAGTGCTTTTAGATGTCTGTTGGTTGCGAAAAATGCTATATAAATGCAAGTCTTTCTTTTTCTTTTATTGTTCTTTTAAACTTCATGAGATACAATAGTTCCTTGGCTGCCAAAGTCAAGATGAGGGAGTGTTACCTGTGTAAAGCTATGAACACTTTGAAGGTGTCGCTGAGGTGGCCTAACTCATCGGGTAAACCAAGAACAGTTCTCTGTTGAGATGATACTGCCAAAAAATTATAATTAGCTGTTTAACTAGTAGTAGAGAAGCCAGATAGAAAATTGCAATGCCACTATCTCCTAGCCCAGAATGCATAACTTAGGGCAACACTCTGTACCTCCGGTGATCAAACAATATTGACTGGGACAGGTTTGGTAAGTAGAGGCTGGGGATGTGGGTTGGGGATGCGGAGGACGTGGCCTGCTGGGTGGCAAAGTTTTAATCCAGAGTGCTTAACTTTTTAAAACAAAATGCCATTCCCTGCCTGGAAGTCAGCCTTATGGGTAGGCTTGGCTTCCATTTGGGTGAGGAGCATTCCAGAGCAGGCAGTAGCCAGAGGTAACGAGCCTGCAGCTGCTCGTGAGAGTATGGGAGGTGTCCAATCCTTGACCCCTGATGGAATTCTGATCTCAGTGGGAGAGTGGATGTGGTCTGATCGCAGGAAAAGAGGTAAGCTTGGGATGCCAGGGAGCAGCATTACTGCTTCTCCTAGCTCACGAACAGTGCTGCACTCACCTCTCATAAGCTTGCCATGCTTCCCAAAGTCTGGGAAGCCTTGTCGACCAGGGTCAAACCTGTAAAGTGGGTTTAGTGTGAGTCTCCCAGCTTTATTATAATATTTAAATAACCTGCCCAGCTTTTGGGAGCGGGTTGGCTGCCCAGTCCCCATCCCATTACTGTTAAACCCAGAAGTGGACAGGGTGGAGGCGGGTTGAGGTCGATTTTGAGCTTTTTAAAATTTTAATATCTCACCCAACTCACCCAATTGTTTTTGAGGGTTAACATTACCCCCAAAGCCTCCAGTAGTCCCACCAACACAAGAAAGGCTTAAATACTAGACGTTCTCACAATATGCTGTCAGAAGATATTCTTATGCCAGTGGCATTTGCAGCATCTACCTTCAAGTTAATAATTCATAACATATGATCTTCTAAGAGATATATCCATATAATGAAAAATATTAGTGTAAGTTATGCAGTTACATGTTGTGGTTTCTGATGGAGTTCAGTGGTGTCAGATAAGTATACTCATTTGACAGAGCTCTTCCATGTTTGATATTTTTACATATCAAGCACAAACCTAACCAGCTCCAAAATACATGTTTGTAGTAAAAAAGATAAAATAGATTGGAAAAAGTTAAATAAAGTTAGAAAAAATTGTGGAGCAGAAAGAAATTGTGATAAAAAGATGTGCCACAGTTAAAGAGGACCAGAAAATCCCATTTAATATTTCTTCACTACTAGCTATTTCTTCTGTCATCCAGTGCTTGTTGGAAATTCATAATAGTTTACCTTTATCTACAAAATTCCACAAAACTGTTGACCATTTCTTCAAAAGAATATTTATTTATGAGCAAAAGCTCCTGAGAAGGTTTCATGGCACAGTTTGACAGTGCAAACTAGCTGCAATTATATACTTACAATGAAGAAGCAATTAAATATGCCAAGTGATGAAAACCTTTAATATTATAAGTTGGATTCTCTCACAGTATAGTATCATATGGCTCACAGTGCAAGCAAGAAGGCTTTGTTTTTAGATAGTAATTGTAATTTAAATTTTTTCCTAAAATGGCATAGAGCCTGCTTTAAATTTGGACAATTATATACTGCATAATCTTAGCTACTTTACAATTTACCAACTACAATTTTTTTTATTTCTTCAGAACATACAATGATGGAATGGTAAAATAAATCCAGCTGAGTAACGGCACAGTTCATAACATTGCTGTACTGTTTTTCATAGGTCTGCACTGCCATGTTCTTAGCAGAACAAGAAAGAAATAACTTGCATTTATATAGTGTCTTTTATGACCTCAGAGCATCCCAAAATTCTTCAGAGTCAATTAAATACCTTAAAACTGTAATGACAGTTGTAGGAAATGCGGCAGCAAATTTGCACACAGCAAAGTTCCACAAATAGCAATGTGATAATGACCAGATAATCTATTGTAGTGATTTTAGTTGAGTGATAAATCTTGACCAGGACATCAGGGAAAACTCCCCTTGTCATCTTCAAATAGTGCCATGTGATCTGTTACATCTATCTGAGAGGCAGATAGGCTTCCTTTGGAAGATGAACTGAAAGATGACATCTCTTGCAGTGCAGTAATCCCATAATGTTGAATCGAGGTTTCAGCCTAGATTATATGCTCAACTCTCTGGAGTGGGGTTTAACCCACAATCTTCTGGCTCAAAGGCAAGAAAGCTACCTCTGAGCCAAGGTTGACCTTTATAGTTTAACAATGTCATTCCAAACACCTACTTTACAAGCAAAACTTTTACTTGAGAGCCAGTCATTCCCACCTCATGGGCTGGGATGCAACATCAGTCATTAAAGCTGTTGTCATGCCAATGTGCTTTGTTAAATGATAATTTTATTTACTCCACTGACTGGAGATCTGAATTTATATTTTTTAAAGACATTTTGAAAAGACCAGCTAAAAGGATGACTTTGCTGGTAGCTTAAGATGGCTACCTAACTTGCAACACTATATCCTACACTGCAATGCTTGTGAGGAGGGAGACAAAATGTCTGCTCATGCCTCAGAAAGAACCAGGACCCAAGATGTTTAAAGGAACTACCTGTTCTTTTTAGTAAGAGAGAAATACTGCTAACTGCTATGCCTGAATAACTGGGTGACTGTCATGTGACAAGCCCCTCCCCATCTTTGGTTTTAAGCTTGTGCCTTTCTGCAGCAGAGAAAGGAGAAGCCACTAGTCTCTGACAATTGCAGACCCAAGAGGGGGTCTATCTCTCCCTCTCTCTCTCCATTCCAGCTTGAAAGCTTTCAAATCCTGCCTGTTGACTGACTACCTTTGCATACTCTGGCCACAATCAGAAACCCCATTGGAGGAAATTATCTGCATTGCTGTCTCCAAGAGACCCATCGAACCAGTCATCTTTAAACTAAAAGCCTCAGGACCACCGAATTCAGCTAGAAACCAACCGAATCACCAAACACCACAGACTGTATCCCCCTTTGATCTATGGACTGTAACTTAACAAATCTCCCTTTCCCCACTCTGTAACCTATTTGTGTGTGTGTGTGTAAACCTCTAGTGTGTATGTGTGTGTGTGAGTGAAAGTTGTTTATTATTATTTTATTAGTTCAGTTTAGGTACAATAAAGTTAACCTCTTTGTTAAACTCAAGAAAACCTATCTGATTGGTTCTTGTTCTGATCCTAGCAAGTAAGTAATCAACACCTACTGAATTGCCCAGTGCATCCACTTTAAGAAAGAATTAAACCTGTTGTGGTCAAACAAGGAGAGGGAAAAGAAGGAAGCCCTTCTACTCCTCCTCGCTTGACTGTAACGCTGTTAATTTCGCCAATCAATCTTTTACTCTACCTACTTAATGAAAATAGACCAATGGGGAAATAGCCATGATACTCAATATTTTACCTTCCTGTTCGTTACTTAACTGTATTGTTCCATAGTTATGACATTCCAATAACTCAGAAGACATCGACCTGAATCATTTCAGAGGCACTTGTAATTGTTACGACTATTGTTTCAGTCTTATTGAAGATGAGTGAAAAATAACTTTCAGAGACTATTGAAGGTTTAGCGTGCTATTAAACTTTGTGCAGATTCATGGATACTTCAGATGAAGGAAGTAATTTGGTCAAAGGATTCGGCTGATATAAACCAGGAGGGAGTGGATGGATTGACAATGGGGAAGAGGAGAGGAAAGTTCAATTAGGAGATTGTTCAGCCAGGAGAGTATTCCTGCTCCTTCTGGCTCCACAGTAAAGTTTTTAAAATTTGTTTACCATTAACTCTCAGAATTCTTAACCCTCCATAGTAGAATATAAATATAAAAAGTGAGATATTGATTTTTAATAATCCTGACGAGACCTTAATAAGTAATAATAAATGTATGTAACATTTACGGCTGTCTGGTCAAATCAAAAGGTGAGTATTTTATTCCACGTCAACCTGGCAATAGTGGGGACGATTTTTGCCAAATACTTTAGGAGATGAAGAGGTAACCAAGATGAGGTCTTAAGCTGAAAAGTCGGTTTAGCCTGTATTTAGCACAAGATGCCATCTTAGTAAAGAAGTTGAAGCTGGCACCAGGAACAGCCACATGGAGGTTTGTTAAACAGCTGATTGCCACTTAAAATGCCTGCTAGTGCTCATTAAGGAGGCTTCATGGCATTTTAGTGGGTAGCACTTCAACTAATGCCCTCTCCTAACAGCGTCCAGCTGTTTCGGTGTAAACACAACATCAATGTAGAATTCAAGCGCTACATGAAAGGATACTCACCACTTAAAAGGATGCTCACCATTTCATGACTGTTGCTGCTGGAGCTGTGAAGAGGACCTCTAAAAACACATCAGGAGACTTTCTGGAAGGCATTGTCAATCCTTTACCAACAGGTGAGCAACATATTATCTGGAAATTCTATGGGGGCTTCACCTAGAAGGAGCAAATGCTATGCTATGCCATTTTATTGGAGACCTTATAGGAGTCACCAGGAGAAAGAGAGTTCTTGGTCATGGGCAACCTGCTAGGGATTCCTCCTTGTTCTGGATAAGGAATGGAAGGCAGACATGAGGCCATGCAGAGGAGCATAAGCTACTGCAGGAAAGATGGGCAGGAGGATGAGGTGGCATCCTTCCCTGCTGCAGGTACAAGACATCCCTCCTGCTCAGGACTTCCTCCACCATTGCCACAGTGCTGCATCATAGAACCTGTGCACCCTCTCTCTCAGCCCCTGAGCCATCCTGAAGCATACCACTGTGTGCCAGCCAGAGCACTCCACACCTTCAGTGGAAGTGGTGTGAAGAGTCTACATATACTGCTCCATGAAAATTGCATCTTGATTGCTAAGTTTAAATTTAAACTATAGTAATCAGCAATTAGGACCAAAATTGTGTGCTAAATCCAGACTTTCAACAGGCTAGTCTCATTAGTACTGCACTCATTTAGGAACTATGTTCACCCTTCGGCCAAAATAAGCCCCGTGAGTTTAACGAAGAGCTATTTTTACAGGTAAAAAAAAGTGAATAGTACAAAGGAATTTTTTTGTCCAGGGCCTTGGTGGGTATATCATGATGGAGCAGAAGGATGTAGAGCAGGAGGATGAGGAAACAGTGCCTGACAGCACAGAACACATATGGAGCTGAATTTAATGTGCCCACCACTGGGGCCTGGAAAAGGGTGTTGGTCGCGTCTATCACGTGGGCGGTCACCCCACCACGATTATGTGGTGAGCAGCCATTTTGCATAGGGGAGGCGCAGGTTCCGTCCCAGTCGCGTGTGGGGGGCAGGAGCCGAGCCATTGATTACAGCCTCAGATGAGTCCGGAGCAGGTGCTCGTGCCATATTTAAAGGCCTGCTAGCCCTGCATTCACTCCTGTCTTGGATTCATTGTCAGCTTTGTGCAGCCTACAACTCTGGCTGACTGGTTCCTGAATCCCCACCCCCACAACTCCGCAAGGAGAAAGAAGGACAGAAGACACTGGCCAAGGCAAAGCACAGGGTGTCCCCATAGTTGGAGCTTACTGCAGGGCTCCACCAGATCGATCGAGGCAGTAGAACCTCATTGTCAGCAGCCCAATGGCCTACTACATGGTCGCTTGGTTCGAGCTGTGTCAATTGTTGTACCTCTCCTCTACTGCATTGTGAGGGTTCCTCACATGTGTATGAAGCCAAGTCTTCAATGGTTACAAAAACAGAAAGTGATGGAAATACTCATCAAAGTCTGGCAGCATCTGTGGAGAGAGAAATAGAGCCAATGTTTCAGGCCTGTGACCTTTCATCAGAACTGGATCTGATCATTGTGAAAATGCTTATTAAGGAAGTAGTAGAAGCAGGACATTTAGAAAATCATAATACAATCAGGCAGAGTCAAAGTGGTTTTGTGAAAGGGAAATTATGTTTGACAAATTTATTAGAGTTCTTTGAGGATGTAACAAGCAGGGTGGATAAAGGGGAACCAGTAGATGTAGAGTATTTGGACTTCCAAAAGGTATTCAATAAGGTGCCACATAAAAGGTTACTACACAAGATAAGAGTTCATGGTGTAGGGGGTAATATATTAGCATGGATAGAGGATTGGCTAACTAACAGGAAACAGAGAATCAAGATAAATAGGACATTTTCAGGATGGCAAACTAACTAGTAGAGGGCCACAGGGATCAGTGCTGGGGCCTCAACTATTTACGATCTATATTAATGACTTGGATGAAGGGACCGACTATATTGTAGCCACATTTGCGGACGATACAAAGATAGGTAGGAAAGCAAGTTGTGAGGAGGACACAAAGATGTCTGCAAAAAGATATAGATAGATTAAGTGAGTAGACAAAAATTTGGCAAATGGAGTATAATGTGGGAAAATGTGAGGTTGTCCACTTTGGCAGGAAGAATAGAAAAGAATATTATTTACATGGCGAGAGACTGCAGAATGCTACAGTACAGAGGGATCTTTGTACATGAATCTCAAAAAGTTAGAATGCAGGTACAGCAAGTATTTAGGAAAGCAAATGGAATGTTGGCATTTATTGAAAGGGGGGATGGAATATAAAAGTAGGGAAGTCTTGCTACAACTGTACAGAGCATTGGTGAGACCGCACCTAGAGTACTGTGTACAGTTTTGGTCTCCTTACTTAAGGAGGGATATACTTGCTTTGGAAGCAGTTCAGAGATGGTTCACTTGGCTGATTCCTGGGATGAAGAGGTTTGTCTTATGAGAAAAGGTTGAGCAGGTTGGGCTTATCCTCATTGGAGAAGAATGAGAGGTGATCTTATTGAAACATATAAGATTCTGGGGGCGGTGGGGGTCGCTTGGCAGGGTAGATGCTGAGAGGATGTTTCCCCTCTTGGGGCAATCTAGAACTAGGGGGCACAGTTTCAAAATAAAGGGTCTCCCTTTAAAGATGGAGAGGAGGAGGAATTTCTTCTCTCAGCCGGCCATTAATCTTCAGAATTCTCTTCCCCAGAGAGCAGTGGAGGCTGGGTCATTGAATATATTTAAGGCTGAGTTAGACAGATTTTTGATCCACAAGAGAGTCAAGGGTTATGGGGGGCAGGTGGCAAAGTGGAATTAAAGCCACAATCAAATCAGCCATGATCTTATTGAATGGCGGAGCAGGCTTGAGGGTCTGAATGGCCTACCCCTGCTCCTGGTTCTTCTGTTCATAAGTAACAGAGAGGGTTGATGAGGCCAATGCAAATAATGTGGTGTATATGGACTTCCAAAGGCATTTAATAAAGTGTAACGTAACAGCCTTGTCAGCAAAGTTAGAGCCCATGGAATAAAAGGGACAGCAGCAGCACGGATATGAAATTGACTGAGTGACAGGAAACAGAGAGTAGTTGTGAACGATTGTTTTTTGGACTGGAGGAAGGTATATAGTGAGATTCCCCAGGAGTTGGAGTTGGGACCCCTGCTTTTGTTAGCATATATTAGACATGGGTGTACCGGGCACAATTTCAAAAGTTGTGAATGACACAAAACTTGGAAGTATTGTGAACTGTGAGGAGGATAGTGATAAACTTCAAGAGGACATAGATAGCCTGGTGGAATGGGTAGACAAGTGGCAGATAAAATTTAATGCAGAAAAATGTGAAGTGCTTCATTTTCGTAGGAAGAACAAGGACAGGCAATATAAATTAAAGGGTAGAGTTCAAAAGGGAGTGCAGGAGCTGATAGACATGGGGGTATATGTGCACAAATCATTGAAGGCTACAGGGCATGTTGAGAAAGCAGTTAATAAAGCATATGGGATCCTGGGCTTTATAAATAGGGGTATAGAGTACAAAAACAAGGAAGTTATCTGTATAAAATACTGGTACGGCCTCAACTGGAGTATTGTGTCCAGTTCTGGGCACCACCCTTTTGCAAGGTTATTAAAGCATTAGAGAGGGTGCAGAGAAAATTCTTAAGAATGGTTCCAGGGATGAGGAACTTGAGTTAAGTGGATAGATTGGAAAAGCTGGGCTGTTCTCCTTGGAGAAGCAAAGATGAAGAGGAGATTTTCTAGAGGTGTTCAAAATCATGAGGGATCTGGACAGAGTAGATAGGGCTAAGCTGTTCCCATTGGCTGAAGGATCGAGAACCAGAGGACACCAATTTCAGTTGATTGGCAAAAGAAGCAACAGTGACATGAAAAGCTTTTTTATGCCAGCGAGTGGTTAGGATCTGGAATGCACTGCCTGAGAGTGTGGTAGAGGCAGATTCAACCAAGGCCTTCAAAAGAGAACTGGATAATCATCTGAGAAAAAATTGCAGGGCTATGGGGGAAAGGTGAGGGAGTGGGACTCGGTGAGTTGCTCTTACAGAGAGCTGGCTTGGACATGATGGGCCAAATGGCCTTCTTTAATGTCAGTGGTGAAAAGGAGATGGTTAGGGCCAGGACCCTAGAAACTGTTGAAGTGGCAGAGGGTATCAGAAGACTTGCAAATGTAAGTAGGAAGACACTGGACAAGGTTAGAAAAAAGATTTGAGCTAAGAAGAAATCAGTTGCGTGGAGCAAGAATAGGGTGAAAGAATGGATCTACCAGGGCAGTTCTGTTTGTGGAGAGCAGCAATGTTGTGGGATTCTCACCTCAAATTCCACTCCATCACACATACCTGACCACACTTCCGTCATTGCTGGGTCAATATCCTGGAATTCCCTACTTAACACCTTTGCGGCAGCACCATCAGTACTTGGACTGTACTAGTGCAAATATAGATCCACCATCACCTTCTCAAGACAATGAGGAATGAACAATTAATGCGGCCTTGCCAGTGCCACCCACATCCCAAGAACAATTTTTAAAAATCTGCTCATCGTGCCAACTAATCTTTCTACAATTGTGATTGCTTGTAACATTTCTCCAAGTAAGTTGAAGGTTGTTGTAACTGCATCTTGGAATTTAAACCCTATAGGCCCCTTTGGCAGGAGTAGAACATTCTAAGAATTTCTGCTACTGTAGAACTGAGATCTCTACTGTTGCACCATGCTCAATGGTAGACTTTAATACAGACAAATACTAGTAAAATCTTTCTAGACCACTTTCTAATGGAAGCAGATCACTGTTTTAACAACCATTATTAAACAGTAGGTGTACCAGGATGTGTATCCCCAAACAACTTAGAAGAGCAATGCAGCCTGATGGACCTTCGTTCTGGCCACTTCACAACTGCCACCCTTTCATCACTAGTGCTCGGTTCTCATCCTGTATTTCCTCTTGAACATCACTATTATTTTCTCCTGTATGTGTGTACATTTACTGACAGCTGCTTAAAGTGGGTAGTCACAATTGGTGTTCAAGTGAGTCATGCTATTTGTGAACCACTAGAAGAGAGAAAATAAAACTTTAAAGTACAATTTTCATTTGAGTACTATGTTTTCAGAATATGAGCTGTGATGCACTTGTTACAAATAGTGAATGAGGTCATGCTCGTGGCATCAAATTGCTTGTTTCAAAGTTGTACATTTGAGTGTTTTGTTAATGGGTTACAACTAAAATGAAGAAATAGTGTTTCTCACAATTTTGGGGGAAATAGAAGTAACATCTAACCTCTAGTTTATAGCCCGTAGCACTCGGAGCTAGTAAGGACTGCAACAGTTCACATACCAAATCTAGAATTGAGGAATAAGGAACAAAACATTTAACATGCAGACAGTAAATAAACCCTCAATTGGAACATGTTTAATTATAATAAAACAGTATTGCATTATCTTTACAGCATCATTGTTCATTTATATAAAACAGGAACCCTTCTTTCATATTATGTCAGCCATGGATATAATACAGTGTCAGTTGTAATGTTTGTATAATGCAAATGTTTTATGAAATCATAAATGTATGTTTTGGAGGCTACCTAAATGTAAATAGAATATATTTTATTAATTTAAAAACACATTGTTTTTACCTCCCCTAAAAAATCAGAAAAGCTATTAAAAACTCCAGCAAAACGTGTGTATTACAAACTTATGGAGAATAACTGCATCAAAATGCCCCCATGACAATACAGTATGTATTATATCAATTAATAATGTCCCCTCTACTGACAGTTTTCTGTAGGTTTATTTATCAGAGGGACAGCATTATGATAAATTAAATGTGCTCCTTGTTCTGTTGGATTAACCACCAAAATCATATATTTATAACATTTTGTACTCCTTCGCCACCAATAAATCCAATAAGGAATGCAGGAGATTTTTTTTAACCTGGTGAATGGTTAGAATGAGGAACTTGCCATCATATGGAGTAATTGAGATGTCTTTAACTGGTAGCTAGATACGTACATGAGGTAGAAAGGAATAGAAGGATATGCTGATAGAGTTGGATTACGTAGAGTAGGAGAAGGCTTGTTTGGAGGATAAACACCAGCATAGATCAGTTGGGCTGAATGGCCTGTTTCTGTGCTGTAAATTATATGTAATTCAATGTCTTATAATTTACTTAATCTTTTGTGAGTATTTTTGGCATTTAAATTAATAATCATAAACGCATGTTTTGGAGGCGACCTAAATGTAAATAGAACATATTTTATTAATTTAAAACCACATCGTTTCTACCTTTCCCCAAAAAAATCAGAAAAGCTATTAAAAACTCCAGTAAAACTTGTGTATTACAAACTTATGGAGAATAACTGTATCAAAATGCCCCCATGACAACACAATATGCATTATATCAATTGTTACGACCGACCGCTCAAGACAAAGCCCTCAATCAAAATATATGATTCTGATTGTGGTGGGAGAAACGCATTGTTGATTCAGTCCCATCCCTCCACAGATCGCCTAACATATCATTTATAAACTTTCCAAATTAAAGAAAGACCCAGCCAAATTGTACCATCTATTAACCCCCAAATGAGGCTAGCCAAACCAGGTGTTTTTAGATCAGCAAATTAACTGTTTAATTAGAAAACTAAATTCTTAAACACGACTAAGATATAAACAAAATTTAAAATAGAAAAAGTTAGTGTCCTTGCAGATTTACTCTCCTGCCGAAGTGAAATCTTCCATTGTGGAACAGTCCAAAGTTGCTTGAAGTCCTCACAGCCATCTGATGGGGTTGTGGTTGGGGGGGGGGGGGGAGTTCTTCAACAGTAGAATAGTCTTTAGTCTAGTTCAGCAGTTGAAGTGATGCTTTTCTTTTCCAGCAATGAATTCAGCAATTAACAACTTTCAAACTCTTTTTAATAAATCAGTTTGGCTTCAGAATTTTTGAGGGATAAAAGATTGTCACAGTCTAACTTCCCTTCCTTCAGTTTAAATTATCAGAGATCTCTGTTAGGTTCATGCTGGTCCAACTGTCTGTCTGTGTCTGTTAACTGTGTCACAAAAGCCAGTTTTTTTAGCTCGTTTCAAATGTCAATCGGTAACATTGTATCTCGTGTCCTTGGTCTTGAGTGGCTGTTGCCTATGGCAACAAGAATGTGTTCTTTGACTCAGTCCCTGGTGCATGTTGCCTTAAAGCAGTACTGATCCTTTTCCAGCCTTAAAGGCACACCGCATACTTCCCAGGAAAAAAAAGCTACAGGATCATAACACAATAAACAGTTTAGAAATTATAATGTTAAATTTTACTTATGGTGATATTTTGTCAGGTTTACGGTGAGCTAGCTACTTCTGCAAAAGTTAAATACAATGTTGCACAGATCCCCTCACATGGTGCCATAGATTTTACCTTAACATGCAGCTAAAGACGTGGCTGAACAGCTGGTGTAGAAGGGAGGGTTTCAGATATCTGGACCATTGGGATCTCTTCAGGGACAGATGGGACCTGTACAAGAAGGACGGGTTGCATCTAAACTGGAGGGGCACAAATATCCTGGCTGTGAGGTTTGCTAGCGTCACTCGGGAGGGTTTAAACTAGTGTGGCAGGGGATGGGAACCAGAGCAGTCGGACAGCAAGTGAAATAAATGAGGTGGAACTAATAAATAAGGCCAGTAAGACTAAGAGGAAGAGCAGGCAGGGAGATGTTGCGGAGCTGGTGGTCTGAAGTGCATTTGTTTCAATGCGAGAAGTATAATAGGTAAGGCAGATGAACTTAGAGCTTGCATGAGTACTTGGAACTATGATGTTGTTGCTATTACAGAGACTTGGTTGAGGGAAGGACAGGATTGGCAGCTAAATGTTCCAGGATTTAGAAGCTTCAGGCGGGATAGAGGGGGATGTAAAAGGGGTGGGGGAGTTGCATTACTGGTGAAGAAGAATATCACAGCTGTACTGCGGGAGGACACCTCGGAGGGGTCATGCAGCGAGGCAATATAGGTGGAGCTCAGGAATAGGAAAGATGCAGTCACGATGTTGGGGGTTTACTACAAGCCACCCAACAAGCAGCAGGAGATAGAGGAGCAGATATGTAGACAGATTTTGGAAAGATGTAAAGGTAACAGGGTTGTAGTGGTGGGTGATTTTAACTTCCCCTATATTGACTGGGACTCACTTAGTGCTAGGGGCTTGGATGGGGCAGAATTTGTAAGGAGCATCCAGGAGGGTTTCTTGAAACAATACGTAGATAGTCCAACTAGGGAAGGGGCCATACTGGACCTGGTATTGGGGAATGAGCCCGGCTCATTGGGGGCGGCTATTTGAGGGTAAATCAACATCTGACATGTGGGAGTCTTTCAAACGTCAGTTGATTAGAATCCAGGACCAGCATGTTCCTGTGAGGAAGAAGGATAAGTTTGGCAAGTTTCGGGAACCTTGGATAACGCGGGATATTGTGAGCCTCGTCAAAAAAAAAGGAAGCATTCGTAAGGGCTGGAAGGCTAGGAACAGACGAATCCCTTGAGGAATATAAAGACAGTAGGAAGGAACTTAAGCAAGGAGTCAGGAGGGCTAAAAGGGGTTATGAGAAGTCATTGGCAAACAGGATTAAGGAAAATGCCAAGGCTTTTTATACGTATATAAAGAGCAAGGGGGTAACCAGGGAAAGGGTTGGACCACTCAAGGACAGAGAAGGGAATCTATGTGTGGAGCCAGAGGAAATGGGCGAGGTACTAAATGAATACTTTGCATCTGTATTCACCAAGGAGAAGGACTTGGTGGATGATGAGCCGAGGGAAGGGAGTGTAGATAGTCTCAGTCATCTCATTATCAAAAAGGAGGAGGTGTTGGGTGTCTTGCAAAGCATTAAGGTAGATAAGTCCCCAGGGCCTGATGGGATCTACCCCAGAATACTGAGGGAGGCAAGGGAAGAAATTGCTGGGGCCTTGACAGAAATCTTTGCATCCTCATTGGCTACAGGTGAGGTCCCAGAGGACTGGAGAATAGCCAATGTTGTTCCTTTGTTTAAGAAGGGTAGCAAGGATAATCCAGGAAATTATAGGCCGGTGAGCCTTACGTCAGTGGTAGGGAAATTATTAGAGAGGATTCTTCGGGACAGGATTTACTCCCATTTGGAAACAAATGGACTTATTAGCAAGAGACAGCATGGTTTTGTGAAGGGGAGGTTGTGTATCACTAATTTGATTGAGTTTTTTGAGGAAGTGACAAAGATGATTGATGAAGTAAGGGCAGTGGATATTATCTATATGTACTACAGTAAAGCATTTGACAAGGTCCCTCATGGCAGACTGGTACAAAGGGTGAAGTCACACAGGATCAGAGGGGAACTGGCAAGATGGGTACAGAACTGGCTCGGTCATAGAAGACAGAGGGTAGCAGTGGAAGGGTGCTTTTCTGAATGGAGGGATGTGACTAGTGGTGTTCCACGGGGATCAGTGCTGGGACCTTTGCTGTTTGTGGTATATATAAATGATTTGGAGGAAAATGTAGCTGGTCTGATTAGTAAGTTTGCGGAGGGCACAAAGGTTGGTGGAGCTGCGGACAGTGATGAGGATTGTCAGAGGATACAGCAGGATATAGATCGGTTGGAGACTTGGGCGGAGAAATGGCAGATGACGTTTAATCCGGACAAATGTGAGGTAATGCATTTTGGAAGGTCTAATGCAGGTGGGAAGTATACAGTAAATGGCAGAACCCTTAGGAGTATTGACAGGCAGAGAGATCTGGGCATACAGGTCCACAGGTCACTGAAAGTGGCAACGCAGGTGGATAAGGTAGTCAAGAATGCTTACGGCATGCTTGCCTTCATCGGTCGGGGCATAGAGTATAAAAATTGGCAAGTCATGCTGCAGCTGTGCAGAACTTTAGTTAGGCCACACTTAGAATATTGTGTGCAATTCTGGTCGTCACACTACCAGAAGGACGTGGAGGCTTTGGAGAGGGTACAGAAGGTTTACCAGGATGTTGCCTGGTCTGGAGGGCATTAGCTATGAGGAGAGGTTGGATAAACTCGGATTGTTTTCACTGGAACGACGGAGGTGGAGGGGTGACATGATAGTGGTTTACAAAGTTATAAGCGGCATGGACAGAGTGGATAGTCAGAAGCTTTTTCCCAGGGTGGAAGAGTCAGTTACTAGGGAGCATAGGTTTAAGGTGAGAGGGGCAAAGTTTAGAGAGGATGTGCAAGGCAAGTTCTTTACACAGAGGGTGGTGAGTGCCTGGAACTTGTTGCCGGGGGAGGTGGTGGAAGCAGGTACGATAGCGACGTTTAAGAGGCATCTTGACAAATACATGAATAGGATGGGACTAGAGGGGTACGGACCCCGGAAGTGCAGAAGGTTTTAGTTAAGGCAGGCTTGGAGGGCCGAATGGCCTGTTCCTGTGCTGTAGTTCTTTGTACTTTGTTCTTATCTTATACGTGCCATCCCTACATAGCACAATTACACAGGTGCTGAAGAGCATAACCTCAATAACCGATTGTAGGTTATCCCTAACAATTTATAAATCTCATGATAATTCTGTTGATCGATTCATTTGAAGTGTTTCAAATATAGTTTTTATATTTTAGGTGTAATTATGTATATTTTTCATTTTGCTAAATGCAGAGCTGTGTGTATGACAGAATCTTGAAATGCTTTCTAAAGTGCTCTGAACTTCTAAATAGAGCTGGCAGACCTCCCGTGGTTCTGCTCACTCTAAGTCAGCGAATACAGTGTTTTATAACAATAGAGACGATGGGCTGAATTTTACACCACCCCAGTGGGTTGGATGGCGGTGTGGGGGTGGATGGGGTGGGCGTAAAATTGAGCGGGAGGCTTCTGGAGGCCTTCCTGCTCCGCTCCCGCCTCCGGCCAACATTACGGCAGTCGGCAGAGGTTGGGGGGGGGGTGCGGGCAACGGCCCGCCTGCCTGCCCCAGGCCAATTGAGGCCTTTAAGAGGCCACTTAATGGCCACTTAAGGGCCCTTGTCCGCCTCCACGGGTATTTTACCTGTGGCAAGTGGGCGTGCTGAGGGCCTTAGTGACAGCTGCCGGCGTTTCCACATAGCGAAGGGTGCCATGGGTGCCCGATTGAGGGGCATCCCTGCCTCCCAACCCATTCCCGGGACCTAAGACGCCCCCCTCCCCCCCCCCCGCTCCCCCAAAACAATTACCATTGCCTCATCAGAGCATGACAGAGCCCCATGGTGAGGCATGCCCAACTGACCTTCACTCCTGGCTCCATGTCGTCAGCTGGGCTGCAGTCCCAGCCGTGGCCACCGCTCCCAGTAGAGCTGCTGGGCCTGAGAGCTGTTGGCCCGATGATTGGAACAATTGGAACAATTATAGCCCGGGGACCCGTAAAATGCGTGTTCGATCCCTGGGCTGGTGCAGAAGCAGGTTCGCCACCGACATAAAAGTCGGTGGCAAAGTCCTGTCCACCTACGGTAAAATCCAGCTCGTTATCAACAAAGTGTGGCACAAAGAAAAAATCAGAGGAAGTAATTTACTGGAATATTGGTGAAGTTTTTTTAGATTTCATGCTATTTGTGCCATTATTCTTTACCTCAGGCAGGATACGAAATTAAAACACATTTTGAAGGAATGCCTTATATATTTGCTTTGGAAATGTCTACTATGTAGCTGAAGAGAGCAAATAATATTTAAATTACAGTTCCATTATGTCATTACAATCACTTCTGTTTAGGAATCATTTTGTGATTAAATAATTTTGCAGAACCATTTTTAGTACTACTGTATCATGATCTACTTAGTTTAGAGTTACATGGAATTTCAGTGAAAGTCGGAGTAAAATCCAAAATGTAATCACTCAGGCATTTATGTTTTACTTAATATGAACTAGAAAACCTTGAGTTGACATTTGCAATAATTATTGGTTGTAATGAGCCAGATGTTTAGGTATATAATGCCTTAAATTTGAACCAGTTATTAATTTTCTGACAATTTCCCTTCCCCCCCATTTGTTCTTGAAAAACATACAAAAAGTATTCTGCAGAGCACATTTAATCTGAGAATTATCGGTGTATTGACAAGCAAGTACTCAATAGGTCCTCAACAATTTCTTACACACTTCTTTCATGTGAGTGAGATAATTGTCACATTTCTTTTGCTTCTGGAAATTTATTTGTCTTCTTGTGGAAACTGAGCTCACATGCACTGAACAGTATGAGCCCCATTTTATTATTACATTTCAACTAGGGTTTTCTGTTATAGTACAGTGCTTCTTCTAACAATATTTTGGTGATTATTACAGGAAGAAATATACTGAAGATTTTATCTGTTATTTCTGAGTGTCCTTGTCATAATTCTGAAATGTGGGGCTGAATTTTATGAGTGCCCGGCAATGGCGTCCGGCGCAACTGCGCCGGCACCATTTTTAAAGGGCTTCAAACCCTTAACACACATTTAAATTTTTAAAGATGGATTGCACTTAATATGTTTTTAATAAATAATTAGGAGATGGAGGCCCTTCCCCAGCACCCCCCCCCCCCCCACTCCACAATGGTCATTTCATTGCACAAAATGACCATCCATTGATTTACAAAGACCCAAACTTTCCCCCCCTAACCTTCAATCTTTTGCCCTTCAACCCCTTCCCACCATCCCCACTTCCAATTAAAATTGATTTCCCCACTCCTCCACCCCTCCCGCACTGAAAATTCTATTGCTGCCCCTCCCCACCAGGTTCTTGCCCGGAACTCCGTGTGGAGTTCTGAAGGCACATGGAGCATGAACGGTGACCGTAATATCGGAGTGGACGGCCATCGTCTTCAGGTAAGTTAATTTGAATGTCATTAGGGCTCATTTTAATATGGAGATGATGGGCCCGCCGCCTGGCGGCGGGGGAGGTGGGGGTGGCGGGGAGGGGCCGCACCGCAGTAATATTCAGCCGGCCCTTCTTGACGTCACGGGTCGAGGCGCACCTCTCCCTGCAACATTTTACCGGCCCGTGCGCCGTGACCCGCAGCATCGAGGGGCCGGTAAAATTCAGCCGGTGGTTGATTATAATCTACAAATAAACAACATAGCGTGCATGCTTTTCTGCTGGCATTAAGAAATAGGATGATTATTCTCACATTTGATCGTGAAGTATGAATGACAGTTCCTTCAGATCATGAGCCCTCGGAGACGTGGCTTTAATTACTGGTGTATTATATATTACAGCAACTAATAGATATTGAATCAACTCAAACTTCCTTAGAGGTAAATATGTAATTTGTACAAAAATATATGAGAAAATTGGTTTCTTTGCCTAGACTATTGTGTCATATCTTTAGTCACCAACCACAATTGGATTTTAATAAACACAGAGCTAATTTGCCCGGAAATTTTACATATAAGGGTGACCATGAACAATAAATAGGAATATTATGCTCGTATCAGATCATTATTTCTTTAGCTTTGATTATAGTGTACTTGTTTGAGGTCAATACAAGCAACATTCTGTTCTCTGAATGTCTTGCTAGTAACTACACTTCAGTTTAGTAAGGAATAAAGACAAGGTCACAGTGGGTCATGATTGATGCATTGGTTAATTTATGTCTTACCCTACAGAGGATATTTTTATTGATTGAAATATTTTAATTATTCATGCTGTATAAACTTGATTGACTGTGTATGTTAAAGAATTAGAGTCAAAGAAGATAGAAAGATAAGCTATGAGAATCACATATTTGTAAGCTCCAAATCATATTTTTCTAAATAGGATGGTCAGTAGCATGCATTATAATAAGAATTTTATTGTTTAACATTTAGAATCTAGATCTAATCTTTCACTAACTTAACATAGTAAAAGTTATGAGTCATTACAGAATGTACACAGTAGGGTGTTAAAGCTAAGTAGTAAAAGTTTGATAACCTTCATGGTAAGACTTTAAATTATATTTGAACTGTTAATGCAAGGCAAATCTCTAAAGATGGATGTTGAGCGTGGAATTGCATTAGACAAATGGAACTAACATTTTAATAGCTATTATTTTCCAGCCTGAGGGATCCAAGGTTGAAAGAAGACCACCTTCATAAGTTTCTTTTTTAAATTAGACGGATTTTATTGAAGGTCACCAAACAATTCCTGAGGCTATGGCTAAATTTAAAATTAGTGTGTAATATGAGCTTTAATTCAAGTCCAAAATGTCAAGCCTTACGCAGTGAGTGTAGAAATCCTTGTAGCAAAAATTGGGGTCAGGTTGGGAGCCTGTGGTATGATGAAGTGTCATGGTTCACTTGCTTGAGCTGCAGACCATGCAAATTGTGGACAAGACCAACTTCTTGTATTTTTGTTCTTCAGAATCCCTAAATGAAACACTGCTTTGATTCACTGTTTAAAATGGGGACTAAAATCATAACCTTTCTCTTGTTTCTCAATTTTAGTGTAGTGTTGACAACTGATTCATTTAGTTGAAAGGTATGTTGGCAATTTAAAGTTGATGCGAACACATGACCTCTTCAATCAGTACATGACGTTTTTGGTAGAATGCCTCAACCATTTCATTTATCACTGAAACATATCTGACTTTTCATAAGCTAGCATGAAGCAACAAAATATTTCAAGTATCAGCACTCAAACACATTATAAATTATGGCGTCCTTTTAATTCTTGTCATAGTAACAAATCCAAGCTTATTTTCACTGACCTAAGCCTGCCATTCCTTGTGTCTATTAAAGTTTTAAAGATTATAAAAGCATTTTTGAAGTATTCATGCACTCATTTATTCACCTACATCTTTTATTTATCACTTTCTTTCATCATGTGCAAACCATTTTGAAGTAATTCCCCAAAAATATTAGCCTAGAAATTAAATCACACCACCCCTGTTTCTCAGGCATAAAATGGGCACCTACTTGACCAAAATCCATATTAAAGAACAAAGAACAAAGAAAATTACAGCACAGGAACAGGCCCTTCGGCCCTCCAAGCCTACGCCGATCCAAATCCTCTATCTAAACCTGTCGCCTATTTTCTAAGGGTCTGTATCTCTTTACTTCCTGCCCATTCATGTATCTGTCTAGATACATCTTAAAAGATGCTATCGTGCCCGCGTCTACCACCTCCGCTGGCAAAGCGTTCCATGCACCCACCACCCTCTGCGTAAAGAAATTTCCACGCATATCCCCCCTAAACTTTTCCCCTTTCACTTTGAACTCGTGTCCCCTTGTAATTGAATCCCCCACTCTGGGAAAAAGCTTCTTGCTATCCACTCTGTCTATACCTCTCATGATTTTGTACACCTCAATCAGGTCCCCCCTCAACCTCCGTCTTTGAAAATAATCCTAATCTACTCAACCTCTCTTCATAGCTAGCGCCCTCCATACCAGGCAACATCCTGGTGAATCTCCTCTGCACCCTCTCCAAAGCATCCACATCCTTTTGGTAATGTGGCGACCAGAACTGCACGCAGTATTCCAAATGTGGCCGAACCAAAGTCCTATACAACTGTAACATGACCTGCCAACTCTTGTACTCAATACCCCGTCCGATGAAGGAAAGCATGCCGTATGCCTTCTTGACCACTCTATTGACCTGCGTTGCCACCTTCAGGGAACAATGGACCTGAACACCCAAATCTCTCTGTACATCAATTTTCCCCAGGACTTTTCCATTTACTGTGTAGTTCACTCTTGAATTGGATCTTCCAAAATGCATCACCTCGCATTTGCCCTGATTGAACTCCATCTGCCATTTTTCTGCCCAACTCTCCAGTCTATCTATATTCTGCTGTATTCTCTGACAGTCCCCTTCAGTATCTGCTACTCCACCAATCTTAGTGTCGTCTGCAAACTTGCTAATCAGACCACCTATACTTTCCTCCAAATCATTTATGTATATCACAAACAACAGTGGTCCCAGCACGGATCCCTGTGGAACACCACTGGTCACACGTCTCCATTTTGAGAAACTCCCTTCCACTGCTACTCTCTGTCGCCTGTTGCCCAGCCAGTTCTTTATCCATCTAGCTAGTACACCTTGGACCCCATGCGCCTTCACTTTCTCCATCAGCCTACCATGGGGAACCTTATCAAACGCCTTACTGAAGTCCATGTATACGACATCTACAGCCCTTCCCTCATCAATCAACTTTGATTGATGGGGTTCCTCCCTAGGTGTACCAGAAGTGTTAAAAGACCTCATTTAAATAAAGATCCTACGCTTGTTGTAGGACCTTTGTGAAATTGGTTTGCCCAGCACCTGACTCGTATCATGATAAACTCATTTGGCAATTCATGATGCTAACAGGCAGCAAGAATCCTTCAGCAGTGCTATTTAATGGGCTGATTCACTACATGCAGGTTAGTTGCTGGTTTATTTTAGACTGCTGGTTAACTTCTCAACTTTTTTTTACCTATTTTCTGGATTCTGGAACTGATTTGTGACCTAAGAAGTTTTTGCTGGTGCTGGACTGGTTTTCTCTGTTTTCAGATATCTTTTTACTCAATAACATTCTGGTGACTCACATTGCCCGCCACAAAGCTACTGCTGGTCTTCAAGGGCACCTCGTTTAAAGAGACAATGCAACACCACATCTCATAATCATGGCATGGATTCACTCATAGGAGAACAAGTGTCCATGCCACTCAAATACACTCAACGGGTTGTTCGGAGCTTGTAGGAAACTTTCAGCAAAAAGTTCCAGATGGATCCCACTTCTTAATTTCATTTTCTCAGGCTTGTTTTCACTGCCAGATATGAGATTACTACCCCTTAACTATAGCTCATTTAAAGACTGTATCCCTGGGATCTATGCTGCTAAGCTCCTTATCTGAGGGTAATGATTTTTCAACTCATAACTCCCAACACTTCATAGAAAGAACTTGTATTTATAAAGCACCTTTCATAACTTCAGTATGTCTCAAAGCGCTTTACAACTAATTAAGTTCTTTTTTGAAGAGTAGTCATTGTTGTAATATAAGGAAACACCAATTTATTCACAATATTGTTGCATGAACAGCGATGAGATGAATGACCAAATTATTTGTTTTTACTGATATCAGTTGAGAGATAAAGCTTGGCTAGGAGACAGAGAAAGCTCAAATAAAAACAGAACATGTTGGAAATACTCAGCACGTCAGGCAGCATCTGTGGAGAGAGAAACAGAGTTAATGGGCTGGATTTTTAAAGCCTGCAAAGGGCAGGTGTGGGGTTGAGTGCAATTTAGAGATCGCATTCTTGGAGGTCGGCATTGGGTCCCACTGCCTTCGGAAAGTGAAGCCATTTTTGAAGGGACGCCGGGAGGCAGCGAACAGCGAGCCCACATGCCTCCAATTAATTGCCTGTTGAGCTCATAATGGAGCTCATTAACAGGCATATTAGCAGCAGTTTAGGATTTTTAAAGGTAGGGAATGGGGAGAATGCCATGTGGGGAACACAACAGGGTGCACAAGAGGTGAACACTGAAGGGAACCATTCGGGCTATGTGTTGGGGTGATTAAAATAATGCTGAGGCACAAAATTAAGCTCAGCAGCTTCAAAGGTGCCACAGAGTAGCCTTTGCTGGAGCTGTGAGACTTGCTTTTCTCAGCTGAGAGCATTCATCCACCTTTTTTTTTCTTAGGCGAAATTTTATGTACATGATTCATTTTTGCAAAGTTCTAGATCATTCCACACATCTGTCACAACTGTAGAGAATAAAGTACAAAGGTTTTTTCCAAAAATGCAACTGCTTTGGAATTCTGTCTAAAAATTTTATTATTTTGTTAGTCAAAGGTTTAAATTTTGCCATTGATCAGTGGCCAATAAGCAACTGTGCTGTGCATCAAGTTAAACTTTATTGATTGGGTATTCCTGTGGCAAAATCTCTTGGTACTAAATATTTCTTCAAGGTATGGTTGGCAGTTCTAAATATAATGAAGTAATTCAGCAAATTAAGTCATTTAAATGGCAGTTAATGTTTTGTAATAATAGACAGGGGGCAATGTTTTACTGGGAAATATGTTCCAGAAAGGTCGAATAACCCCTGAGTTGCACATATACAAGAATGAATGTAGGCTTATCTACTAGGTGATTTAGCCTGCTAAACCATCACTTGCCATTGCATATAGAGTCATTGGCCGGAATTTTACCTTAATCGCTGGCTCTGGTACGGGTGGAACTCAAACGGATGCGGCCTCCGTTCCCGCGCTGCGTCCCCTATCCACCGGCATCACGCGAGGGGCAGCCAATTAGCAGCCCTGCGGCGTAACTGAGACCTGAATCGGCTCGTGCAGGTGGGAAGATATACATCATTGGGGGCGGAGCCACATCCGGGAATGTCTGACGTAAACCCTTGAAAAATGTTTACCTCAATGAAATTGACCAGGTACTCATTCATTGTTTAAAAATCTGCAGTAGTAGTTGTGGTTCACTGAGAGGCTACAGTTCTGTTAGGGCAGAAGGAGTTAGAGATTTAAACACAGGTGGAGGAAGTCATGGAGGGGAGAAGCACTCGCTCAGCCCCCCGTTTTTCGGATGATTCACTACAGGTCCTCCTTCAGGCAGTTGAGGAGAGGCGTGATATCCTCTTCAACCCAGATGGTAGAAGGCGACCGTCGACAGTGACAAAGAGGGCCTGGCTGGAGGTTGCGGAGGAGGTCAGCAGCCGTGGCATCATTCGGCGCACATGGATACAGTGCCGCAAGCGCCTCAATGACCTGCTCCGCTCTGCCCGGATAAGGGGCATTCCTCATTCATCTAATCATTATTTTGTCAAGGGAGGGTGTATTTGTATTCATGATGCAATGTGGAACCCCTGCGTGATCATTGCCTGGCTGCCTCCTTGCATTGGGATGCAAGATGGGCATATATGAGATGAACGTTAAGGAGGGATTGATGAGGACCCGCTCAGCAATGGCACAGCAGTTAAAAGCCACATCAACCCATTTGGGTGATTGCATGAAATGCGCACAAAAATGTTTGACCTAATTTTTTTCTTTCATTAGGAAAAGAGGGCACACAACGCCCGAGAGGGGTCCCGGACAGGTGGTGGCGTGGCCTGTCCAGCATTCCTCAGTAGATTGGAGGAGGACACATTGATGACAGCAGGGGAGGAAGGAGGACGAACCGTAGCAGATGGCGAGGCCGCTGGATATGGCCACGATCGTGAGTGATCCAGAAAGTGGTGTATTAGTGCATTTCGGGGGGGAGGGGGCAGGGTGGGGGAGCGTTGATGGGCCAATGTTGTTATGAGTTACTAATGAACATAATTAGGCCCTCAAAAGTCCCATCACGCTGATGTGACCATAATGGACTCAAATACATGTTTTCCACTCTGGCTTTCTGATCAAACTGATCAATATGGTTTTCCCAGCAGGTGACCAACTGCATGGAACAGGAAGCATCTCAGTTGTACCACCATCCACCTCTGAGGTTGAGGAGGGCGCTTCAGAGGGCGCACCATCACATCCTCGCGACGCACCAAGCACCAGCACGGATACAGACACCTCAGTTGGGATTTGCGTGTCTGTGGATTCAATTTCACATCCAGGTGTCAGCACAGGTGCCAGGCCAGTCACCGGAGGCAGGATCGGCCGATGCCGCACACAGTCAGAGGAGTGTGGGAAGTCAGGCCAGTGCAGAGCAGCAAGCTGATGACATGCCTTTGAGAACATCCATTCGGCAGGAGATGTTGCAGGTGCAGCAAGCGGTCCTTGAAAATCTGGCGGAGCTGCCTGAGACAATGCGCGTAATTAATCAAACTCTGGCTACATCCATCCAGAGTATGATTTCTGCTCACGCTCAGGCAATTGAACATCTGGCTTCCCCCATTGACAAGTTGGCAGCTGCAGTGGAAGGGCCAGTTCTGGATGCACTTCGTGACGTCAGATCGATTGTGAGCAGAATCTGATGCGCTGGCGCCAGGTCGAGGCCGCTATTCCCTCTGATGTCACCATTGAGGATCGTCCGAGCCTCACGAGGGCACAGGGGCAGCAGATCACACATGGGAGCTCCTCTCAGGGAACCTCTGATGCATCCTGCAGCTCCTTGCTCCCTCTGCCAGGGACATGTGATCAGTGAAATCCTAGGGTGTTACAGGATACTCAGGAGATTTCTCAGGAGAACCCAGAAATGCCAGGGTCGTCACGGCTGCGAGCAAGCAGAGGACATCCGCCAAAGTCATCACAAGTTGGGCAGCAAACAGTTCAGCCACCTGCCTCTGGTGTGTCTTGTGGCGAGGAATTATGCACCCGAAAGAGCACTCAGAAAAGATTTAAGAAATCACTTTAACATCACTACTGGTTCACAGGGTGAATTGAAAGGTTTTTTATTTGAATGTGTTATAAAATATTGTAATGAATCGGGTTCTCTGAGATTTTGTCATGGCTTTCCTGAAGTCAATTCCAACATCGTTGCTCAACCAAAATAGTTCAACATGTGAGGTCTCACACCTGGGTGGCGTTCCTCATGATGTGAAGGATTGCATCGTCGCATTCTCTCTCCCCGTGAAGGTGAGTGAATTTGCCCTTTCAGAGCCTCACAATTAGTCTTGTCATATGGTAATCCCAATTGTGCGAAAATTTACAGACTCTCAATGGAAACGTCTACCTCTTAAAGACACCCTTGTCTATCGAACACTTAGATCCAAATTAAATTCAGCTTCCTCTCCATGACCATCAAGTCAGTGGTGTCCAGCTTCATCATTTGAAACATCATCGTCATCTGATGACACATCGCACATCATTAATCCTCCTCCAGTGCCTCTCCATTTTCAGTCGCCAGGTTATGCAAGGCACAGCAGATGACAATTATTCTTGAAACCCTTTAAGGTGCACTGGGTCAGCTTGTTGCACGTTCCCCTGCCCATTTGTCCTTCTGTCCCTCATAGGGGCAAGGTCCTCCTCATCTGATGATCAACCTCCACATTGAACAATTCCCATTGCTGTACTACTCACCAGATGCTCTGAACACAGGTATTAGCTTCCAGCAGTTAGGACTGGCTTACGAGATCCCCTTCCTTTCACCACATAAATCAAAGTTGATGGGTCCCCATCAGTAGTGCAGAACACTCAGATGAATCCTTTAGCACTAGTTGCAAGTCACACAACTTGTCAGGATATACAAATAGCATTAGAATTATTTCAGAGTAAAACTGAAAATTGTACTTCCAACTCCCTCCTGAATCAATGCCTGCCGCCCTTATGTAGCTGCCGGCTGGCCGACACGCCCCACGAGCCGATTTACGGACGTTAAATCAGACCTCAGACATAAAATTGTAGTCAATTGCTTTGTAAACGACCTCAATTATCTTTCAATTACTTGTAGTCGGGCGTCGAGCGCAGACTCGCTCATGCCCGACTTCCGACGTTGGTAAAATTACGTCTGTGTGTAATGACGCCGGGGACACGACCCGACGTCATCGCGCTTCATTTTACCATCCGGATGCCTCCAAAGAGACACGTTTAATGCCAGTAAAATTCCGGCCATAGAGTTTTACAGCACAGAAGCAGGCCCTTCGGCCCAACGCGTCTGCGCCGACCGTCAAGTCTAGTGCACAGATATGTTTTTGTCTTCGCTTTCAGTCTTGATAGATTATAGAGCTTGCTGTCTAACATAGTGTGCAAGTAGACTCCTTCCATAATTGCAGGGAAGACAAAGGTCAGAAGCATGGAGAAGAAGATGCCAAACAGAGTGGGGGCTAGGATAAAAAGATACCTTTTTTCACTCCATTCTGCACTCTGAAACTATCAGTATTGGAGCTATCAAACTGTACAATGCTGTGCATGTTGTCGTGGAAGGAGCCGATGAGACTGAGGAGCTTCGGTGGACAGTCAATTTTTCCTAAAATCTTGTACAACCCTGCTTTGCTGATGGTGTGTAATGTCTTAGTGAGACCTGCAAAATTAACATAAAGGGGTATGCTCTGTTCCCTACATTTGCCTTGTAGCTGGCGTATGGAGAAGATCATATCCACAATAGATCTGCCAGCACGGAAACCATACTGTGCTTCTGGGTACAGTTGGTCTGCAAGTAAATGGAGTATGACCCTAGCAAAGGCCTTCCCAGTGACACTAAAGAGTGAGATGCTCCTGTAGTTGCAGTCTCCTCTGTCGCCTTTGTTTTTGTATAGTGTGATGATTTTGGCATCATACATCTTTTGTGGAACAGAGCCTACTTTCCAGCAGAGAAGGAGAAGGTCATAAAGGTGTGGCAATAGATGGGACGTTCTGTACTTGAGCAGTTCGGCTGGGATTCCGTCCTTGCCCGGTGCCGTTCTGTGCGCTAGGCGGTCTGTGGCTTTCTCAAGCTCCAGTGATGAGGGTTCTTCGTCTAACTCATCCATGACAGGAAGTTTCAGGAGAGTGTCGAATGCAGACTGGAAGATGTCCGACTCACAGAAGTACAGCTCACGGTAGTGTTCAACCCAGTGGGACATCTGTTTACTTCTGTCGGTGAGTATTTCACCATCTGCTGACTTCAGAGGAGCAACTTTGGTGATGGTAGGGCCAAGCATTCTCTTGATCCCTTCAGGTTTCCTTTGTCACATGCAGTTTGGATTTCTTCACATAAGCTGATCCAATGTTTGTTTGTGCAGTATCTCCCACTCCTTTGCAAGGTTGCATTGGTTACTTTCAGGTCATGCAGTATCTCAGCTGTTGGGTTTATGTTGTGCATCACGTAGGCTTTGTTTTTTGCATCAGTGACAGATATCATCTCAGCTGAGTAGGTCTCAAACCAGCCCTTCTTGTGGGTTCCACCTTTACCAAATGATGTTTCTGCTGCTTCGTACATGATTGAGCTTAGTGACTTCCAAATTTCATCAATGCCGGCACTGATACTTCGCGTTAAGGCTTTGGTAGGGAGCAAGCATTCTAGCGACAGTGCGAAGTGCTGGTATTTGGCATCATTGCTTATGCAAGGGATGTTGATGCGTGGTGGGCCATCATGTTTGGAGCTGTGGAACTTTCAGGGGTGCACCTTCACTCTGCTGCTGGTAAGAGAGTGACGGGTGTCGCAATCTGCGCTATGGTAGGTGCGGCTATGAAGAACACTGGGCAGATCGCGCCTCCTCGTGACAACTAGGTCTAACGGTGCCAATGACCAGACCTTGGGTGATGGCTCGATACCTTTTGGTGATGTCTGCCCTGGAAAAAAGTGTTGGTGATGTGAAGTTCATTCAGGGCACAAAGCTCAAGAAAACATTGTCTGTTATCATTGATCTTGCCCACCCCATGACAACCAAGGCACGTTGGCCATGAAACACTGTCTGCCCCAATACATGCGTTGAAGTCACCCAGGATGAATAGCCTCTTGCCAATTGGGATGTTCCTCAGAACTTCACCTAGGGACGCAGGAGTGCTGTTTTTATAAAATGGTCATGTAATGACATCATTCATATGATTGTGATGAAAATAATGCAATGATGTTCTGGTCAGTTTCCATTCCCAAAAAGTCAGCCTAAAATTACTATTTGTGACGTTAGTATACATATACTTAACACATTGGAAAACATTCCTCTGATTTCTATTTTGGCAGAGGAACTAGCCCATGTTAAGTTGGGCTGTTTAAAATAGTAGGCAGAGGAATGTCATAAGATTGCATTCAGTGTTCATCTGCTAATGTCTCAAGGAGTAATTTCTAGGCCTTTATATTTAATTTAAAATGTAGAATCCATGCATTGCTCATTTTTGGGGTGATCACTTCTGAAACAGTCCAGCTCTATTTGTATTGCATTCAAAAATTGTGGTGACATTTCTGAAGTTTCATTCTTGGGAATTGCAGGAGTGAGGTTGTGCGCACTGTTTTGTAAAAGTAAAAAGAAATCACTGATAATAAGCCCATACTGTTATTAATTTCCCAATTAATCTGCATCTGCACAGCATACCAGTGTATTAGTTCATTCGCACTCCATCTACCCTTCACCTGTGGTCCTCAAGAATCTTATTATTTTGTGTGTCTTTTTCTGAATGGCAGGCAGTGACTAGTGGGGTCGGTGCTAGGACCCCAGCTATTCACAATATATATTATTGATTTAGATGAGGGAACTAAATATAATATCTCCAAATTTGCAGATGACACAAAACTGGGTGGGAGGGTGAGTTCTGAGGAGGATGCAGAGAGGCTTCAGGGTGATTTAGACAAGTTGAGTGACTGGGCAAATGCATGGCAGTTGCAGTATAATATGGATAAATGTGAGGTTATCCACTATGGTTGCAAAAACAGGAAGGCAGATTATTATCTGAACAGCTATAAACTGAGAGAGGGGAATATGCAACGAGACCTGGGTATTCTCGTAGACAAGTCGCTGAAGGTAAGCATGCAGGTGCAACATGCAGTAAAAAAGGCAAATGGTATGTTGGCCTTCATTGAGAGAGATTTCGAGTACAGGAGCAGGGATGTCTTGCTACAATTATACAGGGCCTTGGTGAGGCCACACCTGGAATATTGTGTGCAGTTTTGGTCTCCTTTATCTGAGGAAGGATGTTCTTGCTATCGAGGGAGTGCAGAGAAGGTTTACCAGACTGATTCCTGGGATGGCGGGACTGACGTATGAGGAGAGATTGAGTCGATTAGGATTATATTCTCTGGAGTTCAGAAGAGTGAGGGGGGATCTCATAGAAACCTATAAAATTCTAGCAGGACTTGACAGGGTAGATGCAGGAAGGATTATCCCGATGGTGGTGGAGTCCAGAACCAGGGGTCATAGTCTAAGGATACGGGGTAAACCTTTCAGGACTGAGATGAGGAGAAATTTCTTCACCCAGAGAGTGGTGAGCCTGTGGAATTCACTACCACAGAAAGCAGTTGAGGCCAAAACATTGTATATTTTCAAGAAGGTGTTAGATATAGCTCTTGGGGCGAAAGGGATCAAAGGATATCAGGGGAAAGCGGGAACAAGTTACTGAGTTGGATTATCAGCCATGATCACAATGAATGGTGGAGCAGGCTCGAAGGGACAAATGGCCTACTCCTGCTCCTATTTTCTATGTTTCTATGTGTCTCTGGAATTCTGTTTATACTGTATCCATCTGTGGGATATTGACCAACCTGGGATTCAATGCTGCATTCTTACCAATCATCAGTTTTTAAAGTTGACATTGCTTTAACTCATGTTCACTTGTTAGCAATTTATAAGAAAAATCAGATTTATTCCACTAGGCTGTGAAGCTATGAATAACAACCAATCAGATTAGTTGAATGATGGGGCTGAAGGCTATTGGAAGCAACCAATCAATCAGACAATACGGCCTGAATTTTACGCCGCCCCAGCGGGTCGGATGGTGGCGTCCGGAAGGCCTACCCGCCCCGATTCTGCCTCCGACCAAGTTTACGGAGGTCCGGTGGGGTGGGGGGTGGGGGTGGCGGCCCGCCCACCCGCTCATGGCCAATCAAAACCCTTACGTGGCCACTTAACGGCCACTTAAGGACCCTCGCCCGCCACCAAGAGTATTTTACCCGTGGCAAGCGGATGTGCTGGGGACGTGAAAGGCCGCCCAGCAATAGCTGCCGGCCTTTCTGCACCCCGGGGGGTGGGGGGGAGGGGCCTGGCAATCGGGTACAGGGTGACCGATTGAGGACTGCCCCTGCCTCCCAACCCAACCCCGGGATCCAAGATGCCTCCCTCCCCCCAAATGACCACCCAAGCCTCACCAGGGCATGACCAATTCCCCTGCTGCTGAGACTAAGAGCTGCCGGCCCGCTGATTGGCCGGCAGCTCACTGAGGCGGGACCTCCTCCCTCAAGTGGGTGGAAGTCCCGCCTCGGGCCAATTAAAGCCTGGGGATCCATAAAATACGGGATGGATCCCCAGGCTGGGCAGAAGCGGTTTCGGCACCGACATTTACATCGGAGTCCAGCTCCTGTCCGCCCAGCGTAAAATTCCGGCCTACGTTTTCCTACTTGTTAAGTGCACGTACACATAAAACAGAAATGCTTTTAGGTGAGCTGATGGTTTCTGAGAGATGCAATTATATTTGTGTTTTCTTTCCTGGCAACATTATATATAAAAATTGTTGCTAAAATTTAGACTTTAAAAATTATTGCTTCAAATGTACTTTCTGCAGTGTGCCTGACTATTGATTTATATGAAGATTTATTTTCTTCTCGGCTGTGCTGTAGACAGTTTTGTTGAGAGAAGAACCTCCCAAGTATGAATACATTAACTGCCTTTATTTGAACCTTCCAGCTCTTAGAGCTGTCGAGTTACCTGGGTCTGGAGATTAAAGAGAGAATAAAGTATTACACTGAGATGCCCACATTCAGGATTTTACTACAGTCTATTTCTATAATGAGTGTTGCGGACAATTGGGCTGTTTCTAGGCGAATTATAGTGCCCAACTATGCTTTGTAACCTTGAAATCAATTTTTCAGTTTGTTTACATGCTCATGGTGAAGATCTCTTTGTTACCATGCAATTACCACAGATAAAGCCTGCACAATCCATATTAAAACAGTCAATGTCCATGGGGAAACATGAAGCTAACATTATTAGTCATTAAGAGTATCCTAGACCGAAAGGAGTCAGGTCAAAAAATCCCTCCACTCCTGCAATACTGCAAACTATGCTTTGGTGCATTTTATTTTAGAAAATAATTTCAATATGAAAGGGCTTTTATTTCCACTATAAGAAAATATGCTCTTTTGACAGAAGCAAGAAATCATTCATTTGATATTATCACCAACAATAGTTTCAAGTCTGAAAATGTTTGAAATTCACAGCAGTTCGATCAACTTCGAAAAGAGGAAATTCAGGTTAATGTTTGGATATGACCCTTCATCAGAATTTTTTTCTACTGTGTTATTTCAGTGATACTGACCAATTCTTATTCCTGCTGAAGATAACTAGAAAAGGTTGTTTATTTAAAATAATTAAATCAGGGTACTCTCAATTCATGTAAGCTCAAGCCTATCTCTTGACTGGCAGGAGGCAGGAACAGGGCTAGATGAAGTTGTGAGATAGTTTTATTGTGTGCATGCAGAAATTATTTTGAAATTATTATAGGTCTATGTTGTAAAAGATTTTTGTTCACAAATTAATGTGCAGTAGCCAGACATCTAAGAGCATCTGTCATTAGTTAGATTTGCCCCTGCATCCTTTGCTGACAAAGGGCTGAATTTAATGGCTGCAACGGTGGCCCCATCTGCCGGCCAGAAAGCTGGTGGCAACCGTGTCACGGCCATTTTCAGAAGCCCAACAGGATTAAATGCCAATCATACCGTTAACCGCCTGCCATCAGGGTTCCCGTGCCTTTAAAGATGAAGAGCCCGCCTCAAAGAGCTGCCAGCCAATCACAGGGCTGACAGCTGTTCAGTCCGGGCAGCGCCACTGGGAGAGATCGCCACTGCTGGGACTACGGCTGGTCCTGGAACAGCAGCTGTGATTCGGCCCCAGAACACAGGTGAGTGGGGTGGGCTCGCCAGGGCCAGTCAGGCCCCAGTGAGGGGTGGGGGGAGGTTGTGGGGGGTGTCATTGTGGATTGCAGGGGAGGCTCTATCAGTGGGGGTGGCTCTTGCTGCCAAGGGGGCCCTCCATGGGCCACAGAGTACCCGATCAGGAGGGCAATGCCCAAGCCCACTGAGAGGCAGGTATACCTGGCAGCCTCTCCACGTTGTGTATGTCCCAACCCCCCACCCCGGCCCCACAGCGGAATGAGACCCCAAAGTGGTGGCACTCAATTGACCTCTGGACAGGAAGGTCGTCCTCGACTGACCCCACCCCTGACTTCATCGGGGGGAGTCTGGATGGCGACGGGCTCTCCACCACACACCTTCCCACCCGATTGTAGGGCACCATCCCGCCTCCCAGCCCACTTCCCGAGGGGGAATTAAATTCCGCCCATAGTGCTGAAAGTTCAAGCTGATAACAGCACAGTGACGGAAACAGGAGATGAGATTTCATTTCCGGGGTTGGGACCCCAACGTCACATTCATTTCCAGGACCTGACCCTGCACCATGTCAACAATGTACATGTGTTGCTATTTTAATGGAGAATGAAATTAATTGGCCCAGAGTCACGTTCACCGTCCAATTAGCGATGGCAGGTGCGGGAAGGAGGTGGGACGCAGAAAATAATGGGCCTGGTTCAAAGGGCGAGTGGCAACCATTGCAGTGGTTGCCATTCACCTCAATAATGGAAGGAGAAACTGAGCAGAGAGCAGTGGGTAGGGAGGGGCCAGGGCAGCCTGCTGTTTTTCTGATGCCTCACTTGAGGTGCTGCTGGAGGCGGTGACAGCATGGAGACTGAGAATGAGAAAGCCTTCAAGGCTGACCAAGAAGGCATGGCTGGAGGTGGCTCATGGGGTCAGCAGCAGAAGTCTGTGTCAACTATCAACCACCCATTTATACTAATCCTACATTAATCCCATATTCCCTACCACATCCCCACCTTCCCTCAATTCTCCTACCACCTACCTACACTAGGGGCAATTTACAATGGCCAATTTACCTATCAACCTGCAAGTCTTTGGCTGTGGGAGGAAACCGGAGCACCCAACGGAAACGCACACGGTCACAGGGAGAACTTGCAAACTCTGCACAGGCAGTACCCAGAATTGAACCCGGGTCGCTGGAGCTGTGAGGCTGCAGTGCTAGCCACTGTGCCCCCCTGGTTAAGTTCTCTTAGCCATAGGAGAGATGTGTCCCCAGCAGTATAGATGACCCATAAGCATAGTTCATAATCCTAGTGCAGTGGGAAAGAAGGCTACAGTGAAGACTGAAACATCTTATGCAAATGAAAAGCTGCAAATGGAGAGGGAGAGAGGCATTGTCCTAACAGCTCACCTTGCAGGCTGAACAGGAAAACAACACCAGGGAGAGCGAGAGGGCATGTCTGGACAGTGGGGTTTCCCAGCTCACATCACTGACTCATTTTGAGGAGCTGGCCCTTGATCTGGCCAGAGTAGCAAGCTACTGGGACATTGGAGGTGGAGAAATGGGAGTCCTACATAGACAGGGGGAAAAGATCTCAACATCTCCAGGTTCAGGGGATGCAAGGCAATGCTCCCCGTATACCAAGCTGTCAATGCTTAAGCTGGCATCTCAGTATTTTAATCATCAGAAGCATGTGTTGATTGTGGCGGTCTTGCTTGACCACCTCTTATGTCTCCCACAAGGCCAGCTGCAGAAGGAGAGGAGTTGGCACATCGCCAACATGTTGTTGCGGAGTCAGAGGAGGAAGACACATCGCAGTTTACACCATCATATCTTTAATAAAAGCAAAATACTACGGATGCTGGAAATCTCAATGAAAAACAGAAAGTGCTGGAAATACGCTGCAGGTTATCATATCTTTCTTGTGTACCCTCCACCAGCGCAGTCACCCACACCTCAATGGGTCCTCTCACTGTATAAGAAACAGTGGTACAAGGTGAAACGCACATCACTTCAAGGCAGAACAATAAGGAGAGGCAGCGGCAACTGTGGGAAGTCACCCTCAGAGGATGGAAGACTGGTGCAGCCCTGTTCAGTAGGGCTGAGATGCAGAGCCTACTGAGTCACAGAAAGGTGGCTCTACCTGGATAACCAGCGTGAAATGTGGAGTTACCTGTGGCTTTGAAGAGTCATGGGATGAGAATGGAGGAGTCCATTCATCTCATGTGCTCCACAATGTCTCAGTGCTTTGAGCTTATGAAAACCATGTGCAGCATCACTCAGAGTGAATGCAGGTACAGTGCACTGACATGCACAGAATGCATGCTGCAGTCAGTAGCATTGAGTGGTCAGTGGGGAAAATGGTGCAAAGAAGCATGGAGTGGATGCCAGCTGCTCCCCAGATGGTGATTCCCTCTAGTGATCAAGGGTGTCATGACAGGGCTGAGGAGGCGACAGAAGGTGATGAGGGGGCCACCCCTCATGGGGCTCCGTCATCATCATTCACCTCCATGGCCACTCCAACGGATGAAGTGTCTGTAGAGTTATGCCCTGTGAGAAAGGCTGCCTCTGCAGTGATGCCAGTGCAGTAGCCTTTGGAGGTGTCCCCTTGCCACCTCTACAATGAAGCCAACCACAATGGGCAACTCAGTCCCAGACAGGCATTCGCGAGCAGTCTGCCTCCACCTCATCCTCCGCCAGAGGGAGAGCAACTCGTAGGAATGGCATGTCAGTGATGTCACTTTGTGGGTCACTTGGGTGTTTCTGTTGTAAATGATTTTAAACTGTTATGCGATAAAGCAGTAGTCATGTTATTGCACTGAGGCAGACTTGTGTGTTTCTATATCATCATGGTGATAGGCAAGAAAATTGAAAATAAGGGTTAGAAAAACAAAGGAGTGTGTTGAGGAAGTGTGTGTCTGGGGGAGACTGTGGAGGCTTGCAGTGTTTCTGCCATTGGAAGGATGCTGACTTTTTTTGTTAAGGGATGCTTGCTCCCATTCAGATGAAGGAGACTCACCTCTTCAAATATCCTGCAGACTGAGTCTCACTCAGGTGAACTGTGCCTGGTTCAGATTGGCCCTAGCGTCCCTTCCATCCTGTTGAGGGCTCCGCCTCCCAAGCCGACCACGGCCGTATCCCTGCGAAACCTGGAGACTGCTCTTCAGTTTTCCTTCAGCCTCCTCCTCATCTTCATCTGTGGCAGGGCTGTGGAAACTCGTTCGCTGAGCGTGTTCAAGACAGAAATCAATAGATTTCTGGAGACAAATGATATAAAGGGATATGGAGATAGCACGGGAAAGTGGCGTTGAGCTAGATGATCAGCCATGATCTAATTGAATGGCGGAGCAGACTCCATGGGCTGAATGGCCTACTCCTATTCCTATTCTAGTATATCTCTTCTGCACCTTCTCTAATGCCTTCATATCCTTCCTAAAGTATAGTGCTCAGAATTGAACAAAATACTCTAGCTGAGGCTTAACCAGTGTTTTATAAAAGTATTTTGTACTCTATGCCTCTATTAAGAAAGCCAAGCATCCTATATGCTTTTTCAACAGCCTCCTCAACTTGTCCTGCCATCTTCAAAGATTTGTGTACATATACCCGCAGGTCTCTCTGTTTCATATTCTACCATATTATTTATATTGCCTCACATCATTCTTCCTACTAAAATGGATCATTTCACACTTCTCTGTGTTAAATGTTATCTGCTATGTTTCTGGCCATTTTACCAGTTTGTCTCTCCTCCTGAAGTCTGTTACTATCCTTGTCTCATTATTTACTAAATTTCTGAGTTTTGTATCATCTGCAAACTTTGCAATCATGCCCTGTACACCCAAGTGCAAGTCACTGGCATATTGTGAAAGCTCAGTAGTCCTAATATGGACCCCCTGGAGAACACCACTGTATATTTCCCTCCAGTATGAAAAACAACAGTTCACTACTACTCTTTGCTTTCTGTCCCTTAGCCTATTTTATATCCACATGGTCACTCTCCCTTTAATTCCATGGGTTTTAATTTTGCTAACTGGTCTATTTTGTGGTACATTGTCAAAAGTATTTTCTTTCCCCCTCTTGGGAATGTGTTTATTCTGTCCCCAAACCATCTCCTCGTTGAAGGTCTCCCATGGTTCAATTGCTCTTTTGCCTATTAATTTTTGCTTCCAATCCACCTCAATCCTTTTTCAACTCACTGAAGTTCGCCCTCCTCCGATTAAGTATTTTTATGCTTGATTACTCCTTGTCATTTTGCATAACTATTCTAAACCTGATGGTATTATAATCACTGTTCCCCAAATGCTACCCCACTGACACACACTCCACTTTCCCCATTTCCCCATGTAGTATATATAAATGATTTGGAGGAAAATGTAGCTGGTCTGATTAGTAAGTTTGCGGACGACACAAAGGTTGGTGGAGTTGCGGATAATGATGAGGATTGTCAGAGGATACAGCAGGATATAGATCGGTTGGAGACTTGGGCGGAGAAATGGCAGATGGAGTTTAATCCGGACAAATGTGAGGTAATGCATTTTGGAAGGTCTAATGCAGGTGGGAGGTATACAGTAAATGGCAGAACCCTTAGGAGTATTGACAGGCAGAGAGATCTGGGCGTACAGGTCCACAGGTCACTGAAAGTGGCAACGCAGGTGGATAAGGTAGTCAAGAAGGCATACGGCATGCTTGCCTTCGTCGGTCGGGGCATAGAGTATAAAAATTGGCAAGTCATGTTGTAGCTGTATAGAACCTTAGTTAGGCCACACTTAGAATATTGCGTGCAATTCTGGTCGCCACACTACCAGAAGGACGTGGAGGCTTTGGAGAGGGTACAGAGGAGGTTTACTAGGATGTTGCCTGGTCTTAAGGGCATTAGCTATGAGGAGAGGTTGGAAAAACTCGGATTGTTTTCACAACGACGGAGGTGGAGGGGCGACATGATAGAGGTTTACAAAGTTATGAGCGGCATGGACAGAGTGGATAGTCAGAAACTTTTTCCTAGGGTGGAAGAGTCAGTTACTAGGGCACATAGGTTTAAGGTGCGAGGGGAAAAGTTTAGAGGGGATGTGCGAGGCAAGTTTTTTACACAGAGGGTGGTGAGTGCCTGGAATTTGCTGCCGGGGGAGATGGTGGAAGCAGGTATGATTATGACGTTTAAGAGGCGTCTTGACAAATACATGAATAGGAAGGGAATAGAGGGATATGGGCCCCGGAAGTGCAGAAGGTGTTAGTTTAGGCAGGCATCAAGATCGGCGCAGGCTTGGAGGGCCGAATGGCCTGTTCCTGTGCTGTACTGTTCTTTGTTCTTTGTTATTTCATTCCTCAGAACTAAATCCAACACTGCTTCCTTGCTTGTTGGGCTAGAAACACACTGATCAAGAAAGGTCTGTTGTACAAATATCAAGAATTCCTCTCCCCTTGCCTTTTACACTGTAACTAACCCAATCCATATTAGGATAATTGAAATCCCCCATTATCACTACTTTACAGTTCTTGTGTATTTCTATAATTTGCCCACATAGTTGCTCCTCTATCGCCATCCCATTATGGCATATAGTATAACTCAGTAGTGTAACAGCTCCCATATTGTTCCAAATAGATTTTATCTCTAAACCCTCAATTATATTATTCCACTCCAGTGTTATAATAGTTTCTTTGATCAGTACAGCCAGGCCCATCCCATCTTCCTTTTTTTCCCTTCCCTAGCTTTCTTGATTATCTTGTAGCCAGGAATAGTTAGTTCCCAATCTTATTCTTGTTTGAGCTAGGTCTCAGTTATTGCTACTATATGATAGTTCCATATGGTGACCTGTACCTGCAGCTCAGCAGCCTTATTCACCACACTATGTGCATTTATGCACTTGCACTGCAAATCCATCTTAGACTGTCTCACATTTGCCCCTGTTTGATCCCTCCTATTTCTGAACTATTCTTTACTATAGTGCTATTTGGCTCTATCAGTCCTCTGTGCACCTTGTTTAACTCTCTGATATTTCATCCAGGCACCCATACCCCTACCAAATTAGTTTAAATCCTAGTCAATTAGTTAACCTTCCTTCAGTGACATTGGACCCATCTCTGTTGTGGTGCAACCAGTCCAGCTTGTCTAGGTCCCTCTTGCCCCAGAACTGGTCCCAATGCTCCAGGAATCTGAAGCCCTCACTCCAGCACTATTTCCCCAGCCATGGATTAACCTGTTTTGTCTTTTTATCTTACTGTTCTTCTACTCTCTAGTGTGTGGCACTGGGAATAATCCAGAGATCACTACTGTTGAGGCTCTTTAATTTCCTCCTGAGCTCCGGAAACTCTGACTGCAGGACTACAATCCTTTTCCTTCCTGTGTTACTGGCTCCAACATAGACCACAACTTCTGGCTGTTCCCAACCCCCATCAAACTGTTCTGCATCCTCTCAGTGATGTCCTTTACCCTGGCACCAGGGAGTAACATACCATGTGGGACTTATTGGCAATTGCAAAAACACCTGTCTATCCTCCTGACTATCTGAACCCATATGACCATTGCATTTCCATGATTTGCAATGGTTTTCCCCATGCTGACATGAATATGCACTCCTCCAAGATGTCGTCACCATCACTGGTATTCAGCACTGAAAACCAGTTTGAGAGTGACACACTTCCAAAGGATTTCTGCATTGTTTGCCTTTTCCCACCCTGCCAATGGTCACCTACGTATTATCCTCCTGAACTGTCTGTAACTACAGAGTGACCAATGCCTGGAACGTATACTCCAGTAAATTCTCAGCCTCCCATATGCTCAGCCATTTAAAACCTGAGCTCGTGTTCGAGCAATTGGAGGCACTTCCTGCACATGTGGTAACAGGTATTGAAGACAACAGGCCTCAGCTATCCCTTCATTTTGTTTAAAAGTAGAAACATAGAGCATTGATGGCACAGAATGAGAGCAATAGTTCCGTTGTGTTTGTGCCAGCCGATAAAGAACAATCCAGCCTCATCTCACTTTCCAGCTCTTGGTCCGTTGCCCTGTAGGTAGTGTATATCCAAGTATTTTTACATGTGGTGAGGGTTTCTATCTCTACCACCCTTTCAGCCATTGGGTTCCAGACTCCAACCACCCTGCGGAAGAAAAGATTTTCCTTTATTGCTGCTGGGTCAAAATCCTGGAACTTGCTACTTAACAGCACTGTTGATGTACCTACATCACACGGACTGCAGTGGTTCAAGAAGTCAGCTCACTACCACCTTCTCAAGGGCAAATAGAGATGGCCAATAAATGTTGGCTTTGCCAATGAAGCCCACATCTTACAAATGAATAAATAAAGAAACCTCCTCTCTAATCCTTCTGCCAGTTACTTAAAATCATTTTTCATCTTTCTGCGAAGGGAAATAGTTCCTTCATATCCATTCTATCTAGGTCTCTCAAAATTATATACACCGCAATTAAATCTCCCCTCAGCCTCCTCTGTTCCAATAAAAGCAACCCCAGCCTATCCAAACTTTCGTCATAGCTAAAATTCTTCGGTTGTGGCAACATCCTTGTAAACCTCCTCTGTACCTTCTGTAGTGCAATCACATTCTTCCTGTAATGCGGTGACCAGAACTGAATGCAGTATTCTAGCTGTGGCCTAACTATTGTTTTAGACATTTCCAGAATAATCTCCCTGCTCTCATAGTCTATGCCTCAGCTAATAAAGGAAAGTATCCTGTATGCTTTCTTAACCCCCTTATCTCCCTGTCCTGCTACCTTCAGGGATCTGTTGACATGCACTCCAATGTCCCTCTGTTCCTCTACATTTCTGAGTATCCTACCATTTATTGTGTATTCCTGGGCCTTTTTTGCCCTCCCCAAATGAATTACCTCATACTTCTCAGGACTGAATTCAATTTGTTAATTTTCTGCCCACCTGACCAGCCCATTGATTATCTTCATGCAGTCCACAGCTTTCTTCATCACTATCAACTACATTGCCAATTTTTATGTCATCTGCAAACTTTTTAAACATGCCTCCTGCATTTAAATCTAAATCATTGATATATACCTGGAAAATCCCTGTTGAACACCACAAGAAACAGCCTTCCAAACACAAAATACCCTTTGCTTCCTGCCAATTTTGGATCCAACTTACCGCTTTCCCTTGGATCCCATGGGCTTTTACTTTTCTGACCAGTCCGCCATGTGGATCCTGTCAAAAGCCTTGCTAAAATCTATATAGACTACATCAAATGCACTACCCTCATTGACCTTCCTTGTTATCTCCTGAAAAAGTTAGTCAGATGCAACCTTTCCTTAGCAAATTCATGCCAACTGCCCTAGATTAATCTGTGCCTTTATAAATGACATTTTATACTGTCCCTCAGAATTTTTTCCAATAATTTTCCCACCACCGACATTAGACCGATTGGCCTGTAATTACTTAGTTTATCCCTTCCACCCTTTTTAAACAACGGTGTAATATTAGCAGTCTTCTAGTTCTCCAGCATCATGTCTGTAGTCAGAGTGGATTGGAAAATGATGGCCAGAGCCTCTGCTATTTCATCCCTTGCTTCTCTTAATAGCCTTGGATACATTTCATCCAAGCCTAGCAATTTACCTACTTAATATTTCCAATCTCACTGTGTTTATCCCATTCAATAGTTCATACTCCTCCACCTTAACTACAATCTGCACTTAACTGCATCATATCCCTCTTTTGTGAATACTGTCAGAAAGTATTCATTAAGAACCATACCCTTGTCTTCTGTCTCCACAGAGATTACCTTTTAAGTCTCGAATAGGCCCCTCTCTTTTCTTACTTATCCTCTTGCTCTTTATGCATTTATAAAATATCTTTGGAGTTTCCTTAATTTTACTTGGCAATATTTTTCATGCCCTCTCTTTGCTTTCCTAATTTCCTTTTTAATTTCACCCCTGCACATTCTATACTCCTGTAGACTTTCTGCAGCATTGAGCTTATGGTATCTGACATAATGGATAGAATTTTACCGGCTCTGTGATGACGGGCTTTGAGCTGCAGGGGCTGGTAAAATAGGAGAGAGCCGCTTCGGGATGATTCCCTGATGCATTCCTGCTGCAGGGGAACTTTCCCAGGATAGGGCTGGTAACAGGATCAGTTGTTGGTTCCACGGAGGTGGGCAGCCAATTAGGGTAGTTAAGGCCCCAACTGGCAGGAATTTTGCAGCGTCAACGGAACTTTCTCGCTGCAGAGCGGCCCCCCCCCCCCCCCCACCCACCAAAACCACGTTCAGAGCCTGCCAGCTCATTGGAGGCGGCCTCCCTGCAGCGGGCCACAGGACCATCGGTGTTAGAGGCTTCATGCCTCAATGATGAGACCTCATGGATGAAAGGCTGCAATCACGGTCACATCCGATCCTGCGGAGGTGTTTCTCCTCCATCCTAATGTCCCTACCAGCTTCTGAAGTTTTCAGTGCAGCCCTTCCGTGTTGACCAGTGAGGGTGCCTCCATGTTGAGATGCCCTCATGTGCCCCATGCTGCCTTAGCAGCGCCCACCTCTCCCGTTGGGTTCCCGAGCTCCAAAGCTGCCAGTCCTCTGATTGGGCTTGCAGCATCTGGAGCCCACTCACCGTCCTTAATAAGACAGCAAATGCAGAGGTGGCTAATTAGGAGGCCGCCTCCTGGAAGATTGTGCCACCGGACTCACTGCCAGCAGGTGCGAGTGCGGGACCCCTATTCGGTCGCGATGTTGGGGTCCCGAAGCCCGTGGGAAAATCCAGCCCCAGCTTTCCTTTTTTTGTCTTATCCTATTCTTTATGCTGTTTGACTTTCAGGGGGTCTAGATTTGGAAGTCCCACCCTTTTTCTTCGTGGGAATATATTTGTTCTGAACCCCCTCCTTGAATGCCTCTCACTGCTCTGACACTGATTTTACCTTCAAGAAGCTGTTTCCAGTCCACTTTTGCCAAATCACATCTCAGCGAAGTAAAATTCACCTTTTCTCAATTTAAAACTTTTACTCTCAGTCCTTCTTTGTTCTTAAATGTCTATCTACTTTTATTATACAGATGTTTTTAATTTAGTATCTTCTTACTTCTATTTATTATGTAATTATTTATGCATATTAGATTTTTGTTCAATGCAATTTGGATCCCTTTAATGTTGGTATTACCTACTTAGTTAATTTTAATTTTATCCCCTTAGATCTAATTAATTTCTCTGATTATTTACATATTTACTGTTGCCTCATGGTTTAAAGTACTTAGCATATCCTTCCCCTCTGCACTAAATTCACACACTGACAAAGTTCTCTCTGTTTAGCAAGCCACTCCGTTTAGCAAATTCACCCAACTCTGCATACACATGTGGAAGGGCCTGGTTTAAATAGAACAATTTTCTTATATTTTAGTTGTTCCTTCTCTACCTGTGGAGATATTCCTGACCTCCACTTAGCTTGGGAGCACCAGGTTCCCAAAGCTCTTCACCATTGGAGTTTTCCTTGCCTCATGTCTGGATGTGTTCTAGAGATTGATTACTATGATTAGGCAACAACTCCATTATTGTTGTACCAATGACTACTAAGATAGTAGAAGACAAACTAAGATGGTCTTTGGTCTTTTTTCGTCTACGAATTCCTGGTGTTTCTTTTTTCTGTGGGAAATCAAAAGGCACAGACCGACAAGATTTGCAACTTTCCTGAAAGTGGCCTTTGAGCAAGATATTGGTTGAGTTTGTAACATTTGATATGAAAAATTAGTAACGCTAGCCATGTCATGACATCCGCCAGCAACAGGAAACTGGACTCAAAATGCTTTCAAATTGTCTTTATGAACTCCAATACAAATCACAAAGGAAAACTGACTCCTGGGAATAACGTCAGGGCTGAAATTTCATCTCATAGTTTATAATGTCATTTGATCCTCTATGAGGTTACTGCCTTGTAATGACTCTTAATTATTCTCTATACACAAACAAGATTGAATGATTGCTCTCGCAGAGCAACTGCAACTGTGGTAATGATCACTGTTGTAAATTTTCTTCATTAGCTTTATTTTTTGGGAACTGGAAAACTATAAATAAAACTAAGGAGTGTTTTGTATTGAATTATTGAATGAATGATTAATGCACTGCAGTACTAAGACTTGCCAAATGTTTGAACAAAGCTTGAAAAGTCTTCAAATGATGATTATACATTTACACAAAATCCATATTTTATATTGCTACCTACAAATATGATCTACAGATTGTTTAATCCCTTTACTTTTTGCTGTGTGGGTCACTGACCAATACACAGTCCACGAGCCTGCATTACAGTTACCATCAGTGTTGCTCTGTGATTGAATGGTAGGAGGCATGATTCAACAAGAGCAAGTTTAGCAACTTCTGGGAACCAGACTCCTTCCCCTCCACATTTTCTTCTTTAGTGTTTTGGTTACATTTGCAATTAACACCAATGCCTGCTTTTAGATTGGTACAAGTATCACCAATGAGTAATACTGGGCTACTCCCCATCTCTCGTCAGGGCAAAACAAAGTTCTTCACTTGTTTCCATAAATTAATGTGCAGATCTGTACAATACACTGTAGCCAATGAGATCAGTGGTGTGAATTTACCTTCTCAAAGTGGCTCATGTATCTGATGCAAAATGCTGAACTGATGATTCTGCTTCAATTGTATTGCAATTCTTCTACTGATCCAAAGCAGAAATCACTGCACAATTATACAAAAGGTGCAATATCACTGCATTGTTATAGTCCTTTGTAGAACCCATTGCACTTTTTCCCCACAGTCCCAGAAGGTGGAAAGACGGGCCACCTCCACTTAAGCACTGATAATGTTTCAGACCAGAGATATCTATACAACATTGTAGCTCTAATTCTCTGACCCATACTTCCTATAAGAATGGCTCCCTGTTGGGAATGCAGGGATCAGTGAACGGACATAACAATTTTGCCAAAATAATTGATATCATATCTTTGTAGATTGGATCAAGATTTGCATAAATGTCATTAACTAACAAACCAAAATAACAGCAGACATTATTTTAAATTTCAGTATATTGCTATATCTAGGTTAAATTTCTGAGCATATCTATTATTTATAATGTACTGTTATTACAGGTGGTAAGGTATGTGGGTGGTTTGTGCTGTTCAACTCCCAACTGACCACAATCATGTTTTGTTAAAATGATGCTTTAGCCCCTGAGTGTCTTAGGGTCAAATAAACAGAAAAATGACAGGTTTCTCATTGGATGAAAAAAGATAACTATCTATTTTTAAAACTAATCCCGAAATGATCACAACATCCTGTGGTGCTAAACAAAGTGGGTGTCGGAGACCCATGTCGCTGTCGCTTTTCTGAACAATAAATAAGCAGAGCGTAGCAATTCAGCCCTCTGTTTCTAGTGAGCAGAAACATCGAGGCGATGAACAGCTCCCTTATATCTTCTTCATATTGCAGCCAGGTAGAAGACACATCCACTGTTGTTTGCCTCCTCCCACTCTCCTTACAATCCTTGAGTGTCCACGTGGTTCCCATTATCATTGGAGAAGATGGTGTGCATGGAATTCAGGGCAAGTCTCCCCAGCCTCCAACCTCCTCCTGCAACCTTCCAGCTTGAACCCATCACCCTTGACCCACCCAATGTTACCATTGCACTTCCGTTACCATTGAGCCTCCCCCCCATTATCGGGTACAGTGTAATCATCAATGTATTCATGCCATCCCTTCTCCCATTGCTACTCACGTTACTATCGACATGCTGACTCTTATCCTTGACCCTCCTCACATCGAATTGACCATTGTTGCTGAGTCCCATTCCCCTCCATTTGAAGTTGTTGGATACCTGCCCATTAATCTTGACCTTCTTCCCCTACAGAATCCATTTGCCCCTATTGACTGCGACTGTTTCCTGTGCGAGCCAGTACCCACAATTTGCCTCACAGCTCACCGATGTCAACAGCACTCATCCCTCCCTTTAGACCCTTGACAAATATCTTCACTGATCTAATCCTCCCACTACCCCCACAGCCAAAAAGCCATTCAACAACCTGGACAATCCACTCCACCCTGTCCTACTCCTCAAGGCACCCGATCAGCACCTCCCTTCCCTCCCTGAGTACCCTCCCCTGCTCCTCAATGAACCTGATCAGCCCCACCCTTTCCTCTCTGACTACCCTGCCCTGCTCCTCCATGTATTCCCCGCCCCTGCCATCACCGCAATGAACTGAAACCTATGGATTTGTTCGGTGAATCTTTAGTATCAAACAGCAAAAAAGCTATTCCTTTATCCCAGTCCTGGGAATAATCACAGCGATATGCCCTGACCATGGTTTTCAGGGTTTGATGGTATCGTTCCAGAGCCCCTCAAGACTGTGGGTGGTATGCTGATGATTTCAGCTGTTTGATACCAAGGCTGCATTCAAAAGGGTATTAGACTATTATATGAAAAGGAAGAATGTGCAGGGTTAGGGAGAGAAGACAGGGGAATGGAACTGAGTGAATTGCTCTTTCAGAGAGCCGGTGTGGACATGATGGGCCAAATGGCCTCTTTCTGCACTGTAACAATTCTGTGATTCTGTGTACTACTTGGAATGTTCGGGACATGAAATTAGTTCCTTAATCAACTGAATTTCTTTGGATAAGCCATATCTTGTGCAAAATAGGATCAGCCCCTCAACTATGGCTTTAGCAATAATTTTCCTTAAGGGTATGGATTCTGGGAATTGGATGGCCATGTCCATGATGGTTAAAAAATATTGATCAACCTGTCCTGGCTTTGGGTAGGAATCCCACGCAATTGATTAGAACTCTACTCAAAGGTTCCTCGGAAGCATGAATGGGGATCAGTGGAGCAAGTTTGATTCTAGGTTGTGGTTTCCCAATAATCTGGCAGATGTGGAAGGTCTGATAAAATTTAACCACATCTTTGTGGATTTGTGGCCAGTAAAAGTGGCGGCATATCCAGGCCTGGGTCTTTTTGATATCCACATGCCCAGCCATAAGGATTTCATGAACAATCCTCAAAATCTCCCTACGATATTTAGGGGAACTACAATTTGATGAACTACTCCTCCTCTGTGGATCGCTGTGGGGATCTCCATTTCCTCATTAGGATTTCATTTTTTAAATAGTAACACTCAGGAAGTTTCTCTGCCTCTGCCTCAGATTAGGCTGTCTGAGCTATTCTTTTTAAATCAGTGTTTGTCTGCTGGGCTTCAATTAAGGATTGTATTGTATACCTCCCTCTGCTTTGTCAGGGGGAGATCATGTCTAACAAATTTGATTGAATTTTTCGAGGAGGTGACTAGAGGTGTAGATGAGGGTGAAGCAGTTGATGTAGTCTACATGGACTTCAGTAAGGCTCTTGAGGGTGATGGTAGAGGGTTGTTTCTGGGAGTGGAAGCCTGTGACCAGTGGTGTACCGCAGGGATCGTTGCTGGGACCCTTACTGTTTGTAGTGTACATTAATGATTTAGACGTGAATATAGGAGGTATTATCAGTAAGTTCGCAGACGACACGAAAATTGGTGGTGTTGTAAATAATGTGGAGGAAAGCCTTAGACTACAGGACGATATAGATGGGCTGGTAAGATGGGCAGAATAGTGGCAAATGGAGTTTAATCCTGAGAAATGTGAGGTGATGCACTTTGGGAGGTCTAACAAGGCAATGGAATATACAATAGATGGTAGAACCCTAGGGAGTACAGAGGGACCTTGGGGTGCTTGTCCGTAGATCGGCAAGTTCTGGAGCACAGGTCTTCAGTACTATTGCCGGAATATTATCAGGACCCATAGACTTTGCAGTATCCAATGCCTTCAGTCGTTTCTTGATATCACGCGGAGTGAATCGAATTGGCTGAAGTCTAGAATCTGTAATGCTGGGGACTTCAGGAGGGGGTCGAGATGGATCATCAACTCGGCACTTCTGACTGAAGATTGTTGCAAATGTTTCTGCCTTATCTTTTGCACTGATGTGCTGGGCTCCCCCATCATTGAGGATGGGGATATTTGTGGAGCCACCTCCTCCAGTTAGTTGTTTAATTGTCCACCACCATTCACGACTGGATGTGGCAGGACTGCAGAGCTTAGATCTGATCCGTTGGTTATGGGATCTGTCTATTGCATGCTGCTTATGCAGTTTGGCATGCAAGTAGTCCTGGGTAGTAGCTTCACCAGGTTGACACCTCATTTTGAGGTATGCTTGGTGCTGCTCCTGGCATGCCCTCATTGAACCAGGGTTGGTCTCCTGGCTTGATGGTAATGGTAGAGTGGGGAATATGCCGGGCCATGAGGTTACAGATTGTGGTTGAGTACAATTCTGCTGCTGCTGATGGCGCACAGCGCCTCATGGATGCCCAGTTTTGCATTGCTAGATCTGCTAGATTTTCTGGATAACTAGGGGGCATAGATTTAAGGTAAGGGGCAGGAGGTTTAGAGGGGAGTTGAGGAGGAATCTTTTCACCCATAGGGTGGTTGGAATCTGGAACACACTGCCTGAAGGGGTGGTAGAAGCAGGAACACTCACGACATTCAAGAAATATTTAGACGAGCACTTGAAACGCCATAACACACAAGGCTACGGGCCGTGCGGGGAAATGGGATTAGTTCGGACGGGTGCTTGATGGTCGGCGCAGGCGCGTTGGGCCGAAGGGCCTGTTTCTGTGCTGTAAAACTCTATGATTCTATGACTCTAAAACTCCAAAAAATGTTTCAGCCAGCCAGACCTCTGAGACGACTGACTGAGTTTTTGGCTCAGCCTGGCTCTGTTGGAGCTTGCTAAGCCATGGATAGGGTGACTACACAAGCAGGAAAGATGCCAGGGACTTCCTCTTGTATTTGTTCTGTTTCCCTGGCCTCATTTACCTAGTCTAAGAGCTGCTACCACTTTACCTCCATCCAAATCATTGCCAAGCAGCAAATCTATTCCGGCCACAGACAGACTATGAACAATCCTACTGTAACTGGTCCAGATACCAGATCACACTGCAGGTGGACCTGATACAACGGCACTGGCATGTATCCTCCTCCAATGCCTCTCACCAGAACCTTTGCCTTGAGCGAGCTTTCAGGTGAAAAGGTCATGCCTTTACCTAGTATTAAGGTTTGAGTGGCCCCTGTATCTTGGAGCTAAGCAATATATTTGCCTGTATCATTAGAGGGGTATGGGGACACCTTTCCCTTTGAAACAAAATCCTGATAACCTTCAGGGACCTTGTCTATTTCTGTCTCATCTAGGGCGGTATTCTTTATTCATTACTGTGGTTAGGGTCACAGGCTTGACTGCCTTTTTGCTTGCTTGGGTACCCTTTTCTAGGGGAGCCTTGTGAAATCCTACAACATTTATTGGTTTCCCTTTTAATTTCCAGTAGTCAGCTTTCACATGTCCTGCCTTACTGCAATGGGAACACACAGATCTGTGGAAAACATTCCTGCTCTCTGCATTTTCTTTCCTTACCGGTGGAGTGATTTTTGCATTCTCAATTTTAGTTTCCTTTTCACTAGCACCCCATCTTGTATCATCATTATCCCACTTTCTGTCCTTTCCACACCTCTGGGGATTGTTATGCAAGGGTTTCCCCTGAAAAAAGGATTTATAAGCAAGCTCATAATTGTCTGCCCTTGCAGCTGCTTCCCTTACCCTTGTAATTCTTTGTTATTCAATATGAGTCTTTGTGTTAAGGGGAATGCTATTTTTAAATTCTTCCAGCAAACTCACTTCTCAAATTTTCATATGAAAGATCTAATTTGAGAAATTGGATCCAGAGATCGAAAGCCATGTTTTTAATTCTTTCAAATTCAATATAGATTTGGGTAGGTTTTCTCCTAGCGTTTCAAAACTGTTCCTGATAGACTTCAGGAACTAACTCCTATGCATTTAATATAACAGCTTTCGTCTGTTCACAATCGAGGGAGCTTTCCTCTGATAACATGGACTGAGTTTCGTGAGCTCTGTCCATCAATTCAGTTTGTAAGAGGAGGGTTCAATATTATTTCGGATATTTTAGCCTGTTAGCTATTTTCTCAAAGAAGATAAAATAGTACTTGACCTCTTCCTCATTGAATTTTGGCATTAACTGTGAGTGTCTCAATACATCAAAGTTTTGCTCTCAATAGGGGGTAATATTTGAGTGGGTGGTGGCATTCTCACCTTGTGCTTGCAGCTTTTCTAACTCAAACTTTCTTGTTGCTTCCTCTTTTTCCTTCTGCAATTGTTATCTCCTCTCCTCAACTGCTTCTCCTTTCCTTAACTGCATCTTCTCTTTTTTCAACTGCAACTCCTCCCTTTCCTTCTGAATTCTTGTTAGGGCTATCCTTTCAGTTTCAGATTCCATGCTTGCCTCTTCTGGTTCTGGGGTAAGATCAAAATGGCTAGCTAGAGTCTTCACCATTTCAGGTTTCTTTGCTTTTTGTTTGAAAGTGAGTCCCACCTCAGTAGCTAAGGTTTTCAAATCTTCAATATTTAATTTACTTAACTTATCATGGGAGATGTTTCCCTGCTCTACAAGCTCGCCAGCATTAAATGGGGCCATGTCTTTTTGCTTCTAGCACTGTAGAGAAAAAAAAGAATGATACGAGAAATCCTATTTGTTCTCTTTTCCACAGTTTCAGAGATAAATTTTCCTCCCTTTTCCAAATCTCTTGTTTAATCTGATTGTTCAGAATCTTGGCTTCAAGCCCCAAATTAGTTATGGGCAGGTGGTAAGGGGTGTGGGTGTTTCCCACTATTCATCTCCCAACTGACTGCAATCGTGTTTGTTAAAATGATGCTTTAGCCCCTGTGTGTCTTTAGGGTCAAATTAACAGACAAATGATAGGTTTTCTCATAGGTAAAAAAAAAGATAACTATTTATTTTTAAAACCAATCCTGAAATGATCACAACCTCACTCACACACACATTCACCCACACATACATACAAAAGAATAGATAGAGAGAAAAGGATAAGAGGTATTTTAAGGTCGCAAATTCATGGTTTACAGAAGATAATTTAGTCTTTTTGGGAGGAAAAGTCTTTTTTTAACGTTGCAGGCCTGATTATTCTCAGTCTTGAACTTAGGAACATGGGACTTAGGAGCAGGAGTAGGCCATTTGGCCCTTTGAGCCTGCTCCACCATTCAATAAGATCATGGCTGATCTGGTTGTGGTCTCAACTCCACTTTCCTGTCTGTCCCTATAATCCTTGACTCCGTTGTCTGACAAAAATCTATCTAACTCAGCCTCGAATAATTTCAATGACCCAGCCTCCACTGCTTTCTGGAGAAGAGAATTCCACAGACTAACGACCCTTTAAGAAAAAAAAATTCTCCACATCTCCATCTTAAAAGGGAGACCTCTTATTCTTAAACTGTGTCTCCTAGTTCTAGTCTCCCCCACAAGAGGAAACATCCTCCTGGTATCCATTCTATCAAGTCCCCTCAGGATCTTTTATGTTTCAATAAGATCAACTCTCATTCTTCTAAACTTCAATGGGTATAAGCCCAACCTATTCAACCTTTCTTCATAAGATAAGCCCTTCATCCCTGTAATTAGTCAAGTGGTATTGTGTAACTCTACTGGTTGTAATACAGCCCAAAGCTGGTGGTGTGTGACTTGTTACCTTCACAGATGGTTAGTCTCAAAGTCACTTTGTGATGTCTGCTGTGGTGACTGTTCTTGGTCAGCAGGGTTCTTCTCTTGCCCACTGAATCCTTCTCACAGGCTTTCTGTGATGTTGGCTTGATCTCCTCTCTCTCTCTCTCTACAGAGCTACCTTTAAGGTCAAAATGTGACCACACAATGGGCCAGGATGATAACCATGGCCATCGTTTGATGTTTGAATGGAAATCATTCTGTTATGATGTTGCTGCTTCACTCTTTAGTCACCTTGCTTTGGCTATGAGTTAGACTGTCTCCAACATCCTCTGTTAGTTCATTCATGTTGATCATAACCATTAAGGTGCAATAGCTCTTTTCAATTTCAAGGGGGTTCTCCCAGAGCTATTTCAGATGAGGTTAACGAGCCTCGTTTTTGCAGACGAGTTTATGGATTTCCAGTACAGGAGGGGTTCACATATCCAAGTTCTTGTGATTTAGTTTTAACAGTTAATTTTTTAACTTCATAATTCCTCCATTTCATGTTGATTTAATCACCGCTCTTTCTGTGCATGATAGTATTAATTAGTAAAAATTAGGCAACAGGGATCTTTTTCATATGTGAAGATTTTAGCAGAGAATTAGCGTTAGAGAAAGAACTTGGAGCAGATCCTGTTTCTGCTATGTTTACATTCCTTGTTGGCTTCCTTGTAGAATTTTCACCTATTCCCCACACTCCATCCCATCCCCACTTTCTGTTTTGATGTAATCTGTGACAGCAGGACTGGCAGGATGCTGGGCTTCCCCAGAAATCCCATCAATTTGCTCCATACTTGCTGTACTAGAGCCAGAAGTGGGCCCCATAATGTTGTATCCCAATGGCAATCAATGATTGTCATTACAAGTGTCAAATCATCAATGGAGCAACAATAGCTAGAAATTGCTCTGCCTACACTCCCCTCATCCCCCAAGAGAGTGGCAAAGTGATGCTCTCAAATCCCATTGCCCCTATTGGATGCTTGCCCCAGTAACTCTGTTAATAGCATGCCCTTACAATTCAAATGACCCCAACCTTGGGATTTTGGGCAAAGGCAGATGGGCCAGCAGAAATCCCATCTTGCTACAGAATCCCATCCCATCACACTTCCAGCAGCACAAGGGAGCTTCTCGAATTGCCAGGTCTTTACATTTAATACTTAGATTAGGTAATCTGTATGATGAGAATGATTGGGAAGTTGTACTCTAGATTGGAATTCATTGCTCAGATCACAGTTATGATCATATATTAGCATATTTGACATTGACTGTGCCAATTATTCATCTTATTGATGGCTCTATGGTTGTCAAACCTGTATAACTGAAATAATGATACAAAATTAAGGATCAATTTGCAATTAGATTACTATGTAAGTGATCATTAAAACTAATAATTATAATTTTGCTGCTGGGACTTACCCGAGAAGAGCTTGAACAGGGCTGTTGCTCTTCATAACATGCAAAGGAGAAACCAGTATATTTCTTTTGGAGAGAAGTATGTAAGAAGTTTCTAGTACCAATATTGCTATATGCTGGAACCACACACCAGTGAAAATTGCTTTAATAATTCTGTGACCATATGCACCAAGGTTCCTTGGACAGCACCTTCCAAACCCACGACCTCTACAATCCTTCACTGATATGGGTTAAAATCCTGGAATTCCCTTCCTAACAGCACTGTGGGTGTACCTACCCCACATGGAGTACAGCAGTTCAAGAAGGCGGCTCACCACCACCTTCTCAAAGGCAATTAGGGATGGGCAATAAATGCTGTCCTAGCCAGTGATGCCTATGTTCCATGAACAAATAAAGAAAAATGTGCCAACTCAAGTTGGAATGTTGGGATTGATACCATAGCATCCAAATAACAAAAGCTAATGTTAACTGATAGATGGTGAGTTGCATTATAATTTCATAAAACTCATAGCAAGTTTAAGTTGTTTTTTTTTTGTGGTGAAATTGCACTCAGAATGAGATACTGCAAACCTTCTCTAGGCAATTCTTGCAGCATGGGAAGAATTTTAACTCCCTGCTCCTGATGGAAATCAGGGGCAGGATTTCAATTCCGTAGTCAGAACCTCGACATCGCATTAATTTGTGGGCCCAAACCCCACGCCACTTTGCTGACGCACACGCGTTGCTATTTTAGTGGAAAATGAAATTAATTGGCCACAGTTGAGTTTGCCATCCAATTAGCGGTGGTGGGTGCAGGAAGAGGGCAGGACACAGCAAGCAGCGAGTCCAATTTAAAGACAGAGCAGCAGCCATTGCAGTGGTTGCCATTCGTCTCAATAATGGAAGGAGGAGCTGAGTAAAGGGAAGTGGGCAGGGCGGGCCCCTGTGCCAGGGCAGCCTCCATTTTTCTGATGCCTTACTTGAGGTGCTGCTGGAGGCAGTGACAGCTCAGTGAAATAATCCTTTTTCCTGCCAGCAGCACAAGAAAGCCTGCGAGGCTGGCCAAGAAGGCATGGCTGAAGGTGGCTCATGAGGTCAACAGCAGAGGAGTGGTGAGAAGGAACCAGGTCCAGTGCAGGAAATGTTTCAGTGACCTGGTTAGGCCTGAAAAGGTGAGTCCAAGATAGTCACAGATGGCATGCCTCCTGCAGCAGTCACCGGAATGCAAATGAGAGGGACATCCTGAGCGCGCATAGAATTCTCTTGACCATAGGAGAGATGTGTGCTCAGCAACATAAATGGCACATAAGCATAATTCATAACAATACTGTTCATATTGGGCAGTAGGCTACAGTGAAGACTGCAACATCTTATGCAAATGAAAAGCTGCAAGTGGTGAGGGAGAGAGGCCTTGTCCTAATGGCATCTTTCTTCACCTTGCAGGTCAAATGTGAAAACAACACCAGGGAGAGTGAGTGGACACATCTGGATGGTGGGATTCCCTAGCTCGCATCACTGTCTCATTTTGAGGAGCTGACCCTTGATCTGGCCAGAGTAGCAAGCCAGTGGGACGTTGGAGACAGAGAAATGGGAGTTCAACATCAACAGCGTGAAAAGATCTCAACGTCCCCAGGCTCAGGGGATGCAAGGCAATGCTCCCCGTATACAGATCTGTCAATGCACAATCTGTCATTTCATTATTTTAAGCAGCAGAAGCATCTGTTGATTGTGCCAATTTGTCATGACCACCTTCTCTTATATATCCCACAGGGCCAGCTGCAGAGGAGGAGGAGTTGACACACCGCCAATATGTTCTCGAGGAGTCAAAGGAGGAAGACATATCGGATCCTGCACCATCGCATCTTTCTTGTGCACCCTGTACCAGCACAGACAATCCCCCCTCGCTGGGTCCTTGCATAGTATTAGAAACAGTGGTACAGGGTGAAGCGCACAGCACATCAGAGTAGGACAATACATGGGAGGCAGATTCGGTTGTGGGCAGTGCCACTCGGAAGGTGGAAGACAGGCACAGCCCTGCTCAACAGGACAGAAATGCAGAGCCTATGGAGCCACAAAACAGGCATCTCTACCTTTAAAATTCGCTTGAGATGTGTGCCCACATGTCAGAGTTGCCTGAGGCATTGCAGAGTTATGGGATGAGAATGGAGGAATACATTCATCTCATTTGCTCCACAATGTCTCAGTGTTTTGAGTGCACGAGCTCCTCCATTGAGAGAGTGACCAACCACATGGAGAGCCATATGCGGCATCACTCAGGATGGATACAGGAACATCGCACTGACATGCACAGAATGCATGCCGCAGTCAGTAACATTGACCGGTCCATGGCGCAAATGATCCAAAGAAGCAATGGAGTGGATGCCAGCTGCGCCCCAGCTGGTGGTTCCCTCTAGCAAACAAGGGCAGGATGAAAAGGCTGAGGAGGCAATAGATGAGGGGGCTACCCCTCACAGGACTCCGTCAACATCATCTGCCTCCATGGCCCTTCCGAGGATGAAGCATCTGTAGAGTTACACTCTGTGACAGATGCTGCCCCTAAAGTGATGCCGGTGCAGCAGCCTTTAGGCAATTCCATGATGAGGCATCACTCAGGATGTGGGCATCTCAGTTCCAGACAGCCACTAGCAAGCTGGCTGCCTCTACCTTATCCTCAGCCAAAGGGGGAGCAACTTGTAGGAGTGGTGGTGAGCGGAGGCCACTGCAGCAGTGATGTTACTTTGTGGGTTACTTGGGTGTTTTTGTTGTAAATTATTTTAAACTGTTATGCATTAAAGCACTGGGCATGTTGACGCAGACTTGTGTGTTTCCATTTCATCATGACAAGAGGCAAGAGAATGGAAAATAAGTGTTAACCGGGCAAAGGAGTGTGCTGGGGACGAGTGTGTCAGGTGGAGACTCTGGAGCCTTGCAGTGCTTGTGCCATTGGAAGGTTGCTGAATTTTGTTGTTAGTGCATTAAAAAAGCACCCGCAAAAAAGGCCTGAGAACAGCACTGAGAGGAAGAGCACAGTGAGACCGGTGGTGGGATAAAGAGCTAGTAGGTTCAGAGCAGACCCACCGCATTAGGAAAACAGAAGAAAAATATAAAAGTGTGACATCACAGGAAAGTAGTAAGTTATTGCTGGGTGAGTATTTCTCAGCTTCTCTCTAAACTAGGGCATTCATTTAAACTAGTAGCCAAGAAATTAAAAATCTTAATCAGGGTAAATATAACAGAAAGTGAATTAATAAGAGCATTAGTGCAGAGCACGTCCAGAGGCTTTATTTATAATTAATAGTTTAAACAAAGTACTAACAAGATTGTAAAAGAGGGAATTTTTTTTAAGATCATGAATGGACATTTGACACCTGTTGCTTGCAATTCCTCTGCCTTGCGGGAGCTGCAGGACATGTGTATGAAGTGTCACCAGCTGCTTGATCTTGAGCTGAGGATTTCTGAGCTTGAGGGGCAGCGGGAGTGACATCGTAGCATCAAGAAGGAGTTTCCTAGACCATGTGTTCCAGGAAGTGGCCACCCCATAGGAAGTGAGAGTTCAGGATAGTAGATGGATGACCATCTAAAAGAGTAGGAAGAGCCAGGAAGTGCAAGAGTCTTCAGTGTGTGTGCCACTCTCAAACAGGTACTTAGCATTAGAGACTACTTAGAGTGATGACACCTTGAAGGAGTGCAGTTCATATCACGGCACTAATGGGCAAGAGACTGCGTATGAAGTGTTACGACCAGGTGAGAAATGTGTCTCAGGGGCTTTTGCTGTCTTTACCTGGTTTTTGCAACACAGTTTTATTTTTAAACACACTGTGTTTTGAGCTCCCCCTTTTGTGAATCCTTGTTCACAGCTTTCCAATTATAAGACAAAGAAACCAACTCACACAAGTTTTCTGAGGTTTAAAGAAGAAAGATGAAATTTTATTAAAACTTAAAAAACTCTAATTTGGTTAACGCCTACGGATATACGACGCACCCACACTAGCATGCACGCGTGACATACACATGCAGATAGGGACATAAAAGAGAAGAAGAAATTACAAGGTGAAAGGTTTGAGGCAGTCTCTAACGGGTTTTTTTTTTACTGTGCTTCAAGCTCTCTTGATTGTAAGTAGTCTTGCTGTTCGTCGGGGCCCAGTGTTCTTCTTAAACCTTGTTCATGTAGGAGACTTTTCTCTCTTTGAGGTTCACATGTTTTCACAAGTTTCATTTCAGTGGGAAAGAGATGGAGGCAGGCAGGACTGGAGAGGAGGTTCTGTTCCAACCAGGAGCACACAGTTCAAAGACCTGAGTTCAAAAACCTCTGTTGGAAGTTCAAATTCAAAACCTCCAACAATCATGTGACCAAAACTGATCTGACCATTTCATCTGTGTATTGGGGAAGCAACGACTGAGTCCCCATTGTTCCAACACTGTTGGTTATTATGCAAATGTCTTTCCAGTCAGGGGCTTGCAATTTTAAATTTTAATGTTCATCTAGCGAAATCATGTGTGCCTCAGTCTTGGCAGATGGGCGGTTTGCCTGATTGAGGAAATAGCAAAAAGATGAAATGCTGTTGTAATAGGAGATTCCATAGTTCAGGAACAGACAAGCATTTCTGTAATTGTCATCATGAGATCATGAGTCCTGCATGGTGTGTTGCCTCCCGGGTGCCAGGCTAAAGGACAACATGGGGAGTGCAGAATATGGAGGCCCTACGGTCAGATTTTCAGGAGCTAGGGAGGAAGTTAAAAAGTAGGACCTTGAAGGTAATAGTCTCTGGATTACTCCCAGTGCTGCATGCTAGCAAGAGAAGAAATAGGAAGATAGAGAGGATCAATACGTGGCTTGAGGTATGGTGCAGGAGGGAGGGCTTCAGATTCTTGGGGCATTGGGACCATTTCTGGCCTGGAGGCACCTATTCAAAAAGGACGGGTTCCACCTGAACAGGACAGGGACGCAATGTCCTTGTGGGGAGGTTTGCTCTTGTGGTTGGGTAAGGTTTAAAGTAAATTGGCAGGGGGATGAGCACCAGCCTATAGAATTAGAAAAGAGGAATAAGGTGCATAAAGTGGGAGTATTGGATAGTACTAGAGAAGGAAGTAATACCATATTAGATAGGAGCAGAATAAGAAGCACTACGAGTAATACAAAGACAGGGATAGAATGCATGTATGTAAATGCACAAAGTGCAGTGAATAAGGTTGATGAGCTACAAGCATAAATAGCCATGTGGGAATATGATGTAGTGTGAAGAATGGAAACGTGGCTTAAAATTGGTGAGGACTGAGCACTTACTACTCAGGGATACAAAGTGTTCAGAACAGATAGGAAGGGAAAAAGGGAAGTGGGGTGGCACAACTGATTAGGGAAGATATTTAATGTTGGAAAGAGAGGATATAGAGCCATGAATTTGGAGGACTTTAATTGCCCAATTATCACTGGGATAATGTTAGAGTAAAAGATAAGGTGAGGGAGGAAATGTGTTCAGGTGAACTTCCTTGACCAGTATGTTCTCAGTCCAACTCGGAAGGAGGCATTGCTGGATCTGGTGTTGGGGAATGAAGTGGGCTAAGTGGACCACTTAGTCTGCAGGGGAACACTTGAGTAAGAGTAAAAGCAAAATACTGCGGATGCTGGAAATCTGAAATAAAAACAAGAAATGCTGGAACCACTCAACAGCTCTGGCAGCATCTGTGGAAAGAGAAGCAGTGTTAACGTTTCAGGTCAGTGACCCTTCTTTGGAACTGACAAATATTAGAAATGTCACTGGTTATAAGCAAGTGAGGTGGGGGTGGGGCAAGAGATAACAAAGGAGAAGGTATAGATTGGACAAGGCCACATAGCTGACCAAAAGGTCATGGAGCAAAGGCAAACAATATGTTAATAGTGTGTTGAAAGACAAAGCATTAGTACAGATAAGGTGTTAACGGACTGAATATTGAACAGCAGCAAGTGCAAACATGAAAAAAAACAGTGGGTAAGCAAACTGAACAAACTAAGATGAAATGAAATAAATGCAAAAAAAAATTGTAAAAAATGTAAAAAAGCAAAAAAGAAAAAATAACTAAAAATGAAAGTAAAATGGGGGCTGTCATGCTCTGAAATTATTGAACTCAATGTTCAGTCTGGCAGGCTGTAGTGTGCCTAATCGGTAGATGAGATGCTGTTCCTCGAGCTTGCGTTGATGTTCACTGGAACACTGCAGCAATCCCAGGACAGAGATGTGAGCACGAGAGCGGGGGGAGTGTTGAAATGGCAAGCAACCGGAAGCTCAGGGTCCTGCTTGCGGACTGAGCGGAGATGTTCCGCAAAGCGGTCACCCAGTCTGCACTTGGTCTCCCCAATGTAGAGGAGACCACATTGTGAGCAGCGAATACAGTATACTACATTGAAAGAAGTACAAGTAAATCGCTGCTTCACCTGAAAGGAGTGTTTGGGGCCTGGGATAGTGAGGAGAGAGGAGGTAAATGGGCAGGTATTACACCTCCTGCGATTGCAGGGGAAGGTGCCATGGGACGGAACGAAGTGGTGGGGGTAATGGAGGAGTGGACCAGGGTGTCACGGAGGGAACGATCCCTTCGGAATGCTGACAGGGGTAGTGAGGGGAAGATGCGTTTGGTAGTGGCATCACTCTGGAGGTGGCAGAAATGGCGGAGGATGATCCTTTGGATATGGAGGCTGATGGGGTGGAAAGTGAGGACAAGGGGAACCCTGTCACAGTTCTGGGAGGGAGGGGAAGGGGTGAGGTTAGAGGTGCGGGAAATGGGCCGGACATGGTTGAGGGCCCTGTCAACAACAGTGGGGGGGAATCCTCGGTTGAGGAAAAAGGAAGACATATCAGAAGCGCTGCCATGGTGAGGTGATGAATCTTGGCTGAAAGGATAGAGGCAATATAGACTAAAGAGTGTGCAGTGACAGAGGCAACTGGGAGTTCGTGTGCAGGACTTATTGAGAGAGTAATTAACAAAACATATGGGACCTTGGGCTTCCTAGGTAGAGGTATGGAGTGCAAAAGCAGGGAAGTTATGCTGAACCTGTATAAAGCTCAGGTTAAGCCCCAACTATGGTATTGCATTCAGTTCTGGTCACCACACTTTAGGTAGGATGTGAGGGTCCTTGAGAGGGTGCAGAGGAGATTTACCAGAATGGTTTCAGGGATAAGGGAGTTTAGCTACAAGATTAGGTTGGAGAAGCTGGGGTTGTTGTCCTTGGAGTAAAGGAGATTGAGAGGAGATTTGATAGAGGTGTACAAGATTAGGTAAGATTGACAACGAAAGTTGTTTCCATTACCTGATGGTACAAGGACTAGGGGACACAGATATAAGGTTTTGGGCAAGAGATGCAAGGGGGATGTGAGGAAGAACTTTTTTATGCAGCGAATTGTAATGGCCTAGAATTTGCTGCCTACGAGGATGGTAGAAGTAGAGATGGATCAATGATTTCAAAAGGAAACTGGAGGGGCACTTGAGGGAAATAAACATGCTGGGCTATGGGGCTAGAGCAGTGGAATAGTACTGACTAGATTGTTCTGCAGAGAGCTGCATAGACTCGATGGCAGAATGGTCTCATTCTGTGCCGTAATTACTCTACGCTTTCTCTCTCTCAGATGAAGGAGACCCTCTTCTCCAGATGTCCTGCAGACTGAGTCTCACTCAGGTGAAATGTGTCTGGATCTGAGTTGCCCTAGCATCCCTGCTATCCTGATGAGTGCTTCACCTCCTGAGACTATGACAGTAACATCCCTGAAAAGCATGGGACCATTCTCCTTCAACTTGTCCTCATCCTCCTGCTCCTCCGAAGAGCTCTGCCATTCCAGTGCTTCTCCCTGTTCAAGGTCAATGCCTCTCTGGAGGGCCATGTTATGGAGAGTGCAGCAGACCACCAGAATGCATCAGACACTTGAGGGAGTGTACTGGATGGCACCACCCAACTGGTTAAGGCCCCTGAGCATCATTTTCAGGTGGCTGATAGCCTGCTCAGTGATGATCCCTGTACTCATGTGCATCGGTTGTCGTGTCTCTTAGCCTCCATGGCAGATTAATGAGTCATCAGCCATCTCTTCAAAGGATAAGCCTCATCCGCTAACAACCGTCCACAGATTTCCGATGGCTCCATGAAGAACATGGAAACATAGGAAATAGGAGCAGGAGTAGGCCATTCGGCCCCTCAAGCCTACTCTGCCATTCAACTAGATCATGGCTGATCTTCTACCTCAAAGCCATTTTCCTGCACCATCCCCATATCTTTTGATATCTTTATTCTCTAGAAGTCTGTCAATCTCTATCTTGAACATACTCAATGTGTGACCCCTCTGGGGTTGAAAATTCCAAAAATTCACCACCCTCTGAATGAAGAAATGCCTTCTCACCTCAGTCCTAAATGGGGTCCCTCTTCTTCTCAGACTGTGTCCCCTGATTCTAGACCCACCAGCCAGGGGAAACATGTCGAGCCCTGTAAGAATTTTGTATGCTTCAATGACATCACCTCTCATTCTTCTAAACTCTAGAGAATACAGGCTCAGTATCCTCAATCTCTCCTGATAGGACAATCCTGCCATTCCAGGAATCAGTCTGGTTAACCTTCATTGCACTCCCTCTATGGCAAGTAAATCTTTCCTTAGATAAGGAAACTAAAACTGTACACAATACTCCACGTGCGGTCTCACCAAGGCTCTGTACAATTGCAGCAAGACTTCTTTACTTCTGTATTCAAATCCTCTTGCAATAAAGGCCAACATACCATTTGCTTTCCTAATTCCTTAATGCACCTGCATGTTAGCTTTCAGTGACTTATGAACAAGGACACCAGGTCCCTTTGGACATCAACACTCCCCAATCTCTCACCATTTGAGAAATACTCTGCATTTCTGTTGCTCCTACCAAAGTGGATAACTTCACATTTTTCCACATTATATTCCATCTGCAATCTTCTTGCCCACTCACTTAGCCTGTCTAAATCCCTTCTTTGCATCCTCCTCACAACTCACATTCCCACCTAGTTTTGCGTTATCAGCAAATTTGGAAATATTACATTTGGTCCCCAGATCCAAATCATTGATATAGATTGTGAATAGCTGGGGCCCAAGCACTGATCCTTGCGGTACCCCATTACCCCACTAGTTACAGCCTGCCAGCCTGAAAATGACCCATTTATTCCTACTCTTTGTTTTCTGTCGGTTAATCAATTTTTAATCATGACAGTATATTACCCCAATCCCATGTGCTCTAATTTTGCTTACTAATCTCTTGTGTGGGACCTTATCGAAAGCCTGCACCACCTGCGATTGCCAGAGGATGACGGCATCATGGCAGCTTCCAGGATAGCGTGCACACACCTCATAAAGCACTTGCTGCGGTCGCATACCAGCTGAACATTTAGAGAGTGGAATCCCTTCCTATTGAGGAATTTCCCTGGCTGCTCAGTTGGTGCTTTAATGGCCACATGGGTGCAATTGATGAGCCCCTGCACATGAGGGTATACAGCGACGGAAGCAAGTCCCACTGCCCTTTGAGCTTGAGTGCCACTATCCACCTTGAATTCAATGTAATCCCCTGCCCTATCAAACAGAGCATCTGTCACCGCCATGATGCAATGATATGCTGCTGTCTGCACGATGACACCAATGTCTGCTGCCACTCCTTGGAAGGAACTGGTTGCAAAAAAGTGCAAGACCGCTGTGATTTTTACAGCCACAAGAAGGCCAGGCGAACGTTCCTGTGAAATGTTGGATGACCCTCAATGAGGACAATCCGGTCAGCAAACATCTGCCTGGACAGGCGCAGCCTTCTGTAGCACTAATGCTCCAAGGTGTCCAGGTAGTTGCTACTTTGGCAGTAGACCCTCTGCTGAGGGTATTGCCTTCGGTGCCTTCCTGCCCCTTGTTCCTCACCTCTGCGCCCCTTTTTCCCAGGAGTGTGCCTCTGCGCCTGCAGATACTGCTCCTCATCGCCAATCTCAGATCAAATCTCAGAGTAGCTTAATCCCATTTCCTGTTATGTCCTTCTATCCTTTCAGTTGGAATGTGGTGTCTTCCTGAACAGCACTCCCATGAACCCGTGAGACCTATATGCAGAAGGACCCGTCCACCCACCAAAGCCACACATCCCCAAATGCCCTTTTCAAGAATGAAGGGATATTACAGATAATTATCTTGATGCTGTACCACTGGATGCCTGTGAATGAGGGCCTTCCCTGAGCTTTCTGTCTTCAATGGTGCCTCTTGCTGCTGTCCCGCCATTCTGGCCTGCTCCTCGCTTTGTCACAGCCTTCTCCCAGTCATGATTGAGACCCTGCATGGAGCCTGTGCCTCATAAAGAAAATTCAAAACTGGCCCTTAGCAAGCTGACAACAGGCTTATTAAGAGCCTTAGATGGCCATTTATCCATTTCAGGTGGGTTGTCTTTTTTCCCTCTCCTTGGAGCCATTTAAATTTTAAGCATGTCGGTTTCGCATCGGGAAACCGGCACACCGACCTGAGGGACAGGTTTAAGCGACCACCTGCCTCCGTTCCTGCCCTCGCATTTGAATCAAAATCCCACCCCAGGTGTGAGGGGTTAAAATGTTGCAAAAGACTTACCAGCTGGTCTCTACCTCAATTCCACAGACTACAATTTTAAATTGAAGATGCCAAGGACACCTGCCTGAAGTTGGCAGAGTTCTTTTAAGATGCTGATCAAATCCCGATAACATTCATCGGGATCTGACTACCATTTTAACATTGGCAGCTCCAGCTTTCCCCACCAAAGTGAAGCATCCTGATGGCTGATCACCAAGAGAAGAGACCTATCAAGGTAAATAAATGTATTTCCTTGTGCAGCTTGGAGGAGCAGGAAAATGTAGGCCTTCTCTGCCCCAGAGTCCCCTTTCCCATCACCCCCACTCTCAAACCACTAATTGCCTGGAACTCCCATCCCTGCACTTATCTTGAGCCTGGGGTAGTATCTGAACAACCCAATTTTAATGGTATGGCAGCATCTTCGCACCAACTTGCCCACCATTTTAGTCAGGAAGTCAACCAACAGTATGTTAATGAGGTTTTGCTGTTTAAAATCAACTGAGCCGCCTGCTGCTACCATTGCTGGACAGGTCAGCCGCTCGCCCGGCCACTTTTCCAATTCGGAATTAAAATTCCCTCCGATCTCTTTCTTCCAGTTGATTTAACTGGAATTACAGGATTTGATAAATTGAAGTTTGTAGAATGTGCTGGAAAACACTTTTTGTATTTAAATATAGGGCTCACTGGCAATATGGTCTAAGAACGCTATTATAATGCAGTTCCAACAGTGATTGTTAACCTTCAGCTTTCTGTCCATTAACTGAAGCCTTCCATTTAAAACATTAAACCACTAATATTTAACAGAGTCAAAATTATTTGTTGAACACCAAATGCCAGCACTTTAAGTTTCATAAATCATAATTGACCTCCAAATGTTTTAGTTAAAAGAAAGGAATTCAATGTTTTCATGATTTTTTTGCAGTCAGGAAACAAATTGAGCTTCATTAGGCTTTTCCAGTTTCCTTTTAATAGTAATGTCATGCTACCTAATGAGTTCTGAGTGTCAACCATATGTGACAAATGGCTCACAACCTGTTTAGTGAAGCAATGTGAGTGGAATTTTGATAAGCACAGCCCTGCAGTTAAAAGTTCCTACTTCACTACCGCATTCAGAGGGCTCTAAAAATGATCTGATGGTGGTTCAGGACTACCGGGTTAATTTAACAATGATTCAGGAAGTCACTGGAAGATAAATGAAGATTTAGGACTAATTAACACAGATCAACAGCTCTGCTGATAATTCCCTTGAATGCAAATGGACCACAGATAGTGTGATGACACATCATGCACGTATAAATGCTTTGTTTCATAAAACTCCGCAATGCAGCAATTCTGTTTTTCATTCACAGCTTTTTCTCCCATTGTCACTTTAAATGCAGGACTGGACATTTTCTATCTAATCCAAAATTAGGTGAGGGTAAATAGTGTTACTACAGTATGGTTTTACAAAGCATAAAGCATAGTTTAAGGTTTTACAAAGCTGTACAGAGTTGTTTCTTTTTAAGTTTGGTTCTCACTTCAAAAGGGTATTGAAGTGCCAATGAGGACTTGAATATACATTACAGATTCATGGAAAGACCATATAGAACTATGACAAAAGAAAAAATTCTATTATTTATTGATAAATATTTGTCAAATCAAACTCACTTACATGTTTGAAACAAATTATCTTTTGTGAGTCAAGTGAATCCTAGATTCTCTATGGCTGTTGTACAACTAAGTCCAATAATAAGTTCCACATGGTATCTATGTGGCATACATCATACACTTTAACCATATGGGGGGTTAAATTGGTCTATGCTAGCAGCGCGAAACAGGCTCAGAATGAATCGGCAGCCACTTTTTCCCAGTGCCAGTTTTTATTTTCCATTGACTTGGAAAATATTGCCAAGGTTTTTAATTTCAAGCCAAGTTAAAGCAACAGTAAGACTAGAAATGAGTCTCCAAAAAGAATTTGAACTATCGTTCTGTGAACTTCAGTGGAAGAAGGTCGGGCGTGGTGAAAAATTGGTTGCTGATTCGCCAAAATTTTGTTTCACACTGCTGGCATAGATCAATTTCAGCCCCATAGAGTTTGGCATATACACTGTTGTGGTGTAGACTGGTGTCAGTTTTAACCCTTTAATACTGATTATTGGCTGTGTCCAATGGGCCATGCTTATTGATGCTTTATTATACACAGAGCAGCTAATTTAATCAATAATGCTACTTTCCTTTAGAGGAGTATACTACAGACCTCTTCCTTTATCAGAAAGGCTGCATGGTCTCAACATATTGTTACCACTGGTGCCATTGTAAATTGTCCAACAGATGTAGATTTTTTTAAAGAAAGACTCAAAAGAGTTGCATTTGTACAGCACCTTTCATGAATTCAGGACATCCCAAAGCACTTTACAACCAATTAAGTACTCAAGCGTAGTCACTGTTGTAATGTAGAAAATATGGCAGCCAATTAGTGAAATGGCAAACAGCTTATTAAAGCACAATGCATCCATACTTGCTGCTGGGATGGGTAGGAAGACTTCAGTGCATCAACATAAGAACAGCTTTCAGTTACACAGCACCCATAATGTAGAAAAAATGTCCCAAAGCACTTCACGGAGACATAAGAAAAAAATGGAGGCCAAGCCAAAGAAGGAGAGGAATGGAAAAGATGGGTTTCAAGAGGGTCTTAAAACAGAATAGGAGGTAGAGGAGTTTAGAGAAGGTGTTTCAGAGCTTCAGGCTTAGGCAACTTAATACATGGCTGTCAATGGTGGGACCAAGGGAAGAGGTGTGCACAGAGGTTAGAATCAGAGGAATAGAGATTTCAGGAGGGGAGAGGAGGGCAGGTGGGGTTATCGAGCTAAAAAAGGGTGAGACTATGGTGAGATTTAAACATAAGGATGAAAATTTAAAATTGGAGGACTCGGAACCAATATAGGCTTGCAATGACAGGAATTATAGGTGAGTTTGATTTGCTATAGGATAGGATAAGGGCAAAGTTGTGGATATGTAGCTTACAGAAAATGGAAGATGGGAGGTCAACCAGAAGAGCATTGCATTAGTCAAGTCTCAAGGTGACATGGACATGAATAAGAGTTTCAGCAGCAGATGGACTGAGGTAAAGGTGGAATGGGAAATGTTACAGAAATGGAAATAGGCATCCTTTATGAATCGAAAGAATATGGTGTTGGAAACGTTGCTTGGAGTCAAATAGGATGCTAAGATTATGAACGGTCTTATTCAGCCTGAGACAGTGGCCAAAGAAGGTGACAGAGATAGTGACAAGTTTACAGTGTTTGTAGTGGGTGCCAAAGATGATGCCTTTAGTCTTTTCAATATTCAACTGAAGAAAATTGCTGCTCATCTAAGACTGGCTATCAAAGAAGTAGTTTTACAGCACAGAAGCAGTGAAGGCTCAAGAGAAGTTGTGAAGAGCTAAAGCTGGGTGTCATCAGCATACATGTAGAAGATGACCTCATATCTATGGATGATGTTGTCAAGAGGTGGAAGACTGATCCCAGAATGGATTCTTGAGGAATGGTACAGTAGTAGGAAGGGAGCCATTGGTAAAAATGCTGTGGCTATGATGGAAGAATTAAGAGTCAAACTAAGAAAGGGCCACCAAGTTGGACATTTGAAGAGAATGGTGTTGCCCATTATGTCAAAGGCTTCAGTGGTTGAGAAGGTCTAAACTGGATAATGCACCATGGTCACCATCACAGAGAATGTCATTCATGACTTTGCTTAGGCCATTTCAATGATGTGGCAGACAGAAACTGTTAGAGTTAGAGGGATTCAAACACAGTGTTGCAGGTTAAATGGTCATCGATTTGAGAGATAATGGCACATTCAAGAACTTTAGGGGAAAATGGAGGCTGTTGATGAGGTGGGAGTCTGCAAAGATGGGAGTTTGAAATAAGTTTTTTTTAAGGGGGTGGGGTGATGATGCAATTCTGGAACGGAGAAGGTCACTGCCTAAGCAGAGAAAAGCATTTACAATGTCAGTTAGCCTGGGAGCTAAAGTGGGAAGTTGGGTGGTTGGCAGTTTAATAGGATTTAGTTTGAGGGAGCAGTAAGTGAGTGGTGTTCAGAGGAGACATAGTGATAGATGAGAGAGAAACCAGAGTGACATAGGATCCAGGAGTAAGTGGGGTGGGGGAGGCCTTAAGGGAGGCTTGATCTGGTATGCAATGAGAACTGGGTAACAACAGAGACAACTGAGAGCACAGCCCCTTTTTTCATTCATGGAATATGGGCATCACTGGCTAGGCCAGCATTTATTGCCCATCCCTAATTACCCTTGAGAAGGTGGTGGTGAGCTGCCTTCGTGAACTGCTGCAGTCCATGTGGGGTAGGTACACCAACAGTGCTATTAGGAAGGGAGTTCCAGGATTTTGACCCAGCGACAGTGAAAAAACAGCAATATAGTTCCAAGTCAGGATGCTGTGTGACTTGGAGGGGAACTTGCAGTTGGCGGTGTTTCCATGCAGCTGCTGCCCTTGTCCTTCGAGGTGGTAGAGGTTGTGGGTTTGGAAGGTGCTGTTTAAGGAGCCTTGGTGTGTTGCTGCAGTGCATCTTGTAGATAGTACACACTGCTGCCACTGTGCATTGGTGGTGGAGGGAGTGAATGTTTGTGGATGGGGTGCCAATCAAGTAGGCTGCTTTGTCCTGGATAGGGTCGAGCTTCTTGAGTGTTGTTGGAGCTGCACCCATCCAGGCAAGTGAAGAGTATTCCATCACACTCCTGACTTGTGCCTTGTACATGGTGGACAAGCTTTGGGGAGTCATGAGGTGAGTTACTCGCTGCAGGATTCCTAGCTTCTGACCTGCTCTTGTGGCCTGGCTACTCCAGTTCAGTTTCTGGTCAATGGTAACCCGCAGGATGTTGACAGTGAGGGATTCAGCGATCGTAATGCCATTGAATGTCTAGGGGAGTCACGAATGGTGCTGAACAATGTGCAATCATCAGCGAACATCCCTACTTTTGACCTTATGATTGAAGGAAGGTCATTGATGAAGCAGCTGAAGATGGTTGGCCCTAGGGCACTGCCCTGAGAAACTCCTGCAGTGATGTCCTGAAACTGAGATGGTTGACCATCAATAATCACAACCACTACCTTGAAGCAAAAAAATCCATTAACTCAATGCACTGGTTCTTAGAATTGAAGGTGGAGGAGGAAGGGAAGAGGGATTTGCAGAGATAGTTGGTAGTGGGGGAAAAATGCCAGGGATTGTGTTTGCTGTCCAGGATAATCTTAAAGTATTATGTGCTTCTGGCATAAGAAAATAAGGCATGGTGGTTGGAGCTTTATTTTTGGTTCAGCCCAATCTGGTAATTGATGGCTAAACCAGTTGTATATCAGATACTCTCAAGTATGTGCCCTTGAACTTTAGGGAGTGACTGGTGTCAGGGTGACTGGTGACTTGGCCTGTGCCAGGAGAATAACTGAGATGGGCAAAAGTGAAGGTTTTACTGTGGGCAAGGCATCAAAGATGGAGGTGAGGGAGTAGCTGAGAAAATCAACAGCTGTGGAGGTATTGCGATGAATGAAGAACCAAATAGTAAGCAGTTGGCAGTTGGAGGCGGGGAAAGTTTTTTGGGGCAGATACAGAAGTAAGTGGGATTTTTCACTGAGAAACTAAAGTGAGGCGCCAAGGAACATAGTGAAGAAGAGTTAAGGTAAATAAGAAAGTAGTGATTAGCTTGGCTTTCAGAAGAGGGAATAAAAGACTGAATTTCCCATGATGCACTTTCATTCTTTCAGACAATGGCCCCAAAAATCCCATCTGGAGGCATCCCAGCATAAGTGTCACGATGCTCCTGTCTGAGACCGATGCTGCAGATCTTACTGAAGTTCACAGGATCATAGGAGGGTGTCTACATTATCATGGTGCTGTGAGCGCCCAGGACATTAAAGATGCAACTCAGATTCTTGACAAAAGAGAGAGCTGGAAATTTTGGCTTAGATTGATGGGTTGGAGGAGGGAGTAATGTTCCTCTCCAAAAAGAATCCTAACCGGCTCCCATCAGTCCTCTTTATCAACCCCCTTATAAACAACAACAACAAGTATTTACATAGCGTCTTTAACAGGATAAAATGTCCAAAGGCATTTCACAGGGGCATTATCAAACAAAATATGACACCAAGCCACATGAGGAAATATTAGGGCAGATAACTAAAAGCTTGGTTTTATGGAGTGTCTTGAAGGAGGAAAGTGAAGTAGGGTGGCTGAGAGGATTAGGGAGGGAATTCCAAAGCTTAGGGCCCAGGCAGTTGAAGGCACGGCCATCAATGGTGGAGCAATTAAAATCGGGGATGCTCAAGAGGTCAGAATTGGAGAAGTGCAGATATCTTGGAGGGTTGTGGGGCTGAAGGAGATTACAGAGATAGGGATGGGGTAAGGTCCTGGAGAGATTTGAAATTAAGGGTGAAAACTTTAAAATTGTGGCATTGCTTAGCCAAAAGCCAATATAGATCAGTGAGGACAGGGGTGATGGATGAATGGGACCTGCTATGAGTTAGGACACAGGCAGTCGAGCTTTGGATGATGTCAGGTTTATAGAGGGTGGAACAGGGGTTGAGGGGGTGGTGGTGGGTTGGCCAGGAGTGTGTTGGAATATTCAAGTCTGTGGCTATGTTTCTATACACTTTATGGATTTAGGCCTGGACACTGAGGTGGATCTCACTTCGAGTAGGTATACATAGTCTTATCCTATACCTCACCTGAGGTCTAGGAAAGCATGAATTTTTAACATAGGGAGTTCCCTGCCCTGGACATGTTGCCTCTTATGCTGATGGCTTTATTTTAGGCTGGTAGAGGTTCTGTTCCTAACAGGACATGCTGGAATTCACAACGCAAAGCTGGAGCGCAAGTGTATCCAGGTACTGGCCTAAATTGTGACCCTTTCAGTGCATCCCCATTGAGGTTACAGTGGGAATGTGTTGGAATGGCTGTGGATTTTCGGCCTCAGTATACTTAAGTTAATTATCATGAAGCTTCTTAAGTTTTGAAATCAGTTAATCATTATTACTCTAAGTACTTTATAAAGTTCAAAGTTGAAGATCATGGATCATTGCTGCATCTCATAACTCAGAGTTCAGTAAAGGTGCTCTGTGTGTAACCAAAAGATTCCCTGAGTTGAAGAGCTACAAATTAATGGCAAACATCCCATAGTCTTCAACTTAACTTATTTTTGTCACAGAAGTGGCATCTTGGCTCACTTGATTGCACTCTCTCTTCTGAGTCACAAGGTTATGGCTTAAAATGCCACCCCAGGAAGTACACTTCCGGGCAGCAAGGAAGTGCTTTGTGGTTGAAGGCTCTGCCCTTTTGGTGAGATGTTAAACCAAGCCCCTACCTGTCTGTTCAGGTAAATGAAAAAGATCCACTGGCATTATTCAAAAAAGAATAGGGAGTTCTCCCAATGTCTTTGGCAACATTTCTATCTTAATCAACACCACCAAAAATAGTTATTCATTTTGTCTACCAGAAGTCAAATCTCGCTTGTGCAAATTGGCTACCAATTTTGCAATTCAAAAATAACTCTTGTTAGCTGTGAAAGACTTTGGAAGATAATAAAATCCTATATAAATGCAAGTTCTTTCTAACCTAATTTAGTGCCAAATTACTTAAATATAGTATTGGGAAAGCCAAAACTGAGAATAAGACCTAGTTTCAATTCAATCTGAGCCTGCAATTTTTCCATTTATTTATACATACGTTCAATGTGCAATTGTAATCAGTCACAAAACTTGATGTTTAAACCAGCTCTGTGATAGGAATATGACCATTCATAATCTTGGCATCCTATTTGACTCCAAGCAGTGGTACACTGTGATCCTGCTTGTTGTACTCCTCTAGCAGAGCTCTAGCAAAGCTGACACATCATTGTTTTCAGAGAGTATAAATTCAGGGGACTCTCAGTGCTGCTTGTCTGGACTGAGAGCTGCTGGAGGGCACAGAGTGTGAAGAAGGGAGTTTAGAAAGTGAGGGAGTTCAGAAAGGAGGCGAACTCTAAATTAATTAAGAAAGAATAAATTTAATTAAATTAACACAATAAAGATGGCAGGACAGGTGATGTGTCGTGGCTGCAGTATATGGAAGCCCCTGGATGCCACGGCAATCCATCGCAACCACTTCTGTAGTAAGTGTCTGCGGCTTGAGGAGCTTCAGCTCAGAGTCATTGAGCTGGGGGCTGAGCTGTAGATACTGTGATGTATCAGGGAGGGGAAAGTTACCTGGACACTTTGTTCCAGAAGGCAGTCACACCCCTTAGGATAGGGTCATCTGTTTTGGTCAGTGGTCAGGGACAGGAGGGTGTGACTGCAAGTCAGGCAGGTAAGGGGATCGAGAAGGTGGGAGTGGAGGAGCCTCAGCCCGTGCAATTGAGCAAGAAGTTCGAGGTTCTTGCAGCTTGTATGGACAAGAGCGAGGGCTGTAGTGTCGATAAGCAGACTGACCATGGCACAGGAAGCCGATCAAGTGGGGGAGCAAAAAGGAAAGTAGTGGGAGTAGGAGACAGTATAATGAGGGTGATAGACAGTGTTCTCTGCAGCGAAGGCTGTGTTGCCTGCCAGGTGCCAAGGTCTGGGACATCTGCTCAGGCTGGAGAGGAACTTAAAGTGGGAGGGGGAAGATCCAGTCATCATGGTCCATGTAGGTACCAATGACATAGGCAGGACAAGGAAAGAGGTTCTACATAGTCAGTATGAGGAGCTAGGCACCAAATTAAGAAGCAGAACCTCTAAGGTAATAATCTCTGGATTATTAGCTGAGCCACATGCAAATTGAAGTAGGGCAAATAAGATTAGAGAAATGAATGCATGGCTCAAAGACCAGTGTGGTAGAAGTGGGTTCCGGTTTGTGGGCCACTGGCAACAGTGCTGGGGCTATACAGAAGGTAGGGGCTATACCGTTGGAACAGTCTATACCTGAACCGTGCTGGGACCAGTGTTCTAATGAGCCACATAACTAAGGAAGTAGAGAGGGTTTTAAACTAAATAGTGGGGCGAGGGATCAAATTTGAGAAGATATGGTAAATCAAAGATGAGAGACAAGACGAGAGAGAAAGGTATGAATATGGGAAGATAAACAGACCATGACAGGGAGGGACTGTGAGTACAAATCTAAGAGTTAATCAGCAGACAAGATAGAGGTTACAACAATAATAAAGGACAAAACTAAAGGCTCTGTATCTGAATGCACGTAGCATTCGAAACAAAACAGATGAACTGAAAGCTCAAATAGAAATAAATAAATATGATATGATAGCCATTACAGAGACATAGCTGCAGGATGACATAGATTGAGACCTGAATATTGAAGGGTACATGACATTTAGAAAGGACAGGAAGCTAGTAAAAGTTGGAGGGGTGGCTCTGTTAATTAGTTCTGGTATTAGCATAATAGAAAGGGATGACCTAAGTTCAAGAAACCAGGATGTCGAAGCGGTTTGGGTTGAGATGAGAAACGATAAAGGCAAGAAGTCACTTGTGGGGGTGGTGTACAGGCCCCCTAACAGTAACCACACGGTAGGTCGGGGTATAAAGGAAGAAATAATGGGTGCTTGTCAGAAAGGTACAGCGACAATCATGGGCGATTTCTATCTACATATAGACTGGAAAAATCAGATGGGCAAAAGTAGCCTAGATGAGGAGTTCATAGAATGTTTTCAGGATAGTTTCTTAGAACAGCACTTTCTGGAGCCAACCAGACAGCAGGCAATACTAGACCTGGTATTGTGCAATGAGAAGATTAATTCATGACCTCATAGTGAAGGCGCCCCTAGGCAGCAGTGATCATAATATGATTGAATTTTACATTCAGTTTGAGGGAGAGAAGAGTGGGTCTAAGACGAGTATTTTCAACTTAAATAAGGGCAATTATGAGGGCATGAAAGCAGAGCTAGGTAAAAGTGAACTGGCAAAGTAGGTTAAGGGATAGGTCAATAGAGATGCACTGGCAGACATTTAAGGGGATATTTCAGAATGCACTGAATAGATACATTCCTACGAGAAAGAAAAATTCCAAGGGGCGGAGCACCATCCATGGTTAACTAAAAAGGTAAAGATAGTATCAAACTTAAAGAAAAAGCATATAATTGTTCAAAGATGGGTGGCAGGTCAGAAGATTGGACAGAATATAAAAAGCATCAAAGAACGACTAAAAGATTAATAAGGAGGGAAAAAGTAGAGTACGAGAGAAAGCTGGCTTGCATAATAAAAACATATAGTAAGAGTTTCTATAGAAAATTAAAAAAGAAAAGAGTTAACAAAGTGAATGTTGGTCCTATAGAAAGTCAGTCTGGGGAATTAAGGGAAAATAAGGAGATGGCAGATGAATTGAACAGGTGTTTTGCATTGGTCTTCACCATAAAGGATACAAGTAACATCCCAGAAATAGCTGTAAATCAGGAAATGGAAGGGAGGGAAGAAGGAATTCAAGAAAATTACAATCACCAGGGAAGTAGTACTAAGCAAATTGTTGGAGCTGCGGGCTAACAAGTCCTCGGATCCTGATGGACTTCATCCTAGGGTTTTAAAAGAAGTGGCTAGTGAGATATTTGATGCGTTGGTTTTAATTTTCAAAATTCCCTAGATTCGGGGAAGGTTCCATTAGATTGGAAAATAACTCCTTTTTTCAAAAAGGGAGGGAGACGGAAAGCAGGAAACTACAGGCCAGTTAGCTTAACATCTTTCTTAGGGAAAATGTTACAAGCTATTATTAAACAAATTATAGCAGAGCACTTAGAAAAATTCAAGGTAATCAGGCAGTCAACATGGTTTTGTGAAAGGGAAATAATCTTTAACCAATTTATTGGAGTTCTTTGAAGAAGTAACATGTGTTGTGGATAAAACGGAACCAGTGAATGTACTGTACTTGGATTTCCAGAAGGCATTTGATAAGGTGCCACATCAAAGGTTATTGCAGAAAATAAAAGCTCATGGGGTAGGGGGTAACATTTTGGCATGGATAGAAGATTGGCTAGCTAAAAGGAAACAGAGAGTAAGCATAAATGGGTAATTTTCTGGTTGGCAAGATGTCACGAGTGGTGTGCCACAGGGATCAGTGCTGGGGCCTCAAATTTTTACAATTTATATAAATGACTTGGATAAAGGGACCGATGGTATGGCTGCTAAATTTGCTGATGACACAAAGATAGGTAGGAAAGTAACTTGTGAAGAGAACATAAGGAGGCTCTAAAGAAATATAGATAGGTTAAGTGAGTGGGCAAAGATCTGGCAAATGGAGTATAATGCGGGAAAATGTGAAATTGTCCATTTTGGCAGGAAGAATAAAAAAGAAGCATATTATCTAGTTGGTGAGAGATTGGAGAGCTCTGAAATGCAGATGGATCTGAGTGTCCCAGTGCATGAAGCACAAAAGGTTAATATGCAGGTACAGCAAGTAATTAGGATAGCTAATAGAATGTTATTGTTTATTGCGAGGGGAATTGAATTCAAAAGTAGGGAGGTTATGCTTCAGTTATACAGGGTATTGGTGAAACCACATCTGGAGTGTTGGTCTCCTTATTTAAGGAAGGATGTAAATGCATTGCCCACCTGGAATGGGCGGGTTGTCTTATGAGGAGAGGTTGGACAGGCTCGGCTTGAATCAGCTGGAGTTTAGAAGAGTAAGAGGTGACTTGATTGAAGCAAATAAGATCCTGAGAGGTCTTGGCAGGGTGGATGTGGAAAGGATGTTCCCCCTTGGTGGAGAATCTAGAACTAGGGGTCAATAGTTAAAAATAAGGGGTTGCCCATTTAAGACAGAGATGAGGAGATTCGTTTTCTCACAGTGGATCATGAGACTTTGGAATTGTCTTGCTCAAAAGGCAGTGGAAGCAGAGTCTTTGAATATTTTTAAGGCAGAGGTAGATAGATTCTTGATAAGCATTGGGGTGAAAGGTCATTGGGGGTAGGCAAAAATGTAGAATTGAGGTTACAATCCGATCAGACATGATCTTGTTGAATGGAGGAGCAGGCTCAAGGGGCCAAGTGGCCTACTCCTGCTCTTAATTCGTACATTCGTATTGTCATGCTAGGCCCCCACCTGCCAAGAATGATGCACATTAATTTTGACATGAACATTGATTTTAAGCTGTTACTGGAGTGAAGAAAGGACTTGTTAAACAGATCAGATGTGGCTGGAAAAGATATTTGCATATTAACAGTGTTTAGAAGGACAAAGCAGCCATTCCCTGACACATTCAACCCACAATGGACTTTTGAACACCAGATGTTGAAGGTGGGGGAGCTCATATTCCAGGTTGATTGCTAAGATGGCCAAATACACAAACTGACATGGTCAAACCAGCTAGTCACATGACTAACCTGCTGGGCAACCTGAGTTTTTTGAAGTTGAACAGACAGTTTGAACAGAGTATCTGTTTGCTCCTGGACTGAGAAGATCTCTCCTGTCTGGTCCTGTCTTCTCACAAGCCTCTGAATCCACTGAAGACACATGAACCCTAAGAGAAAAAAGTCTCCTACAGTGAACAAGGTTTAAGAAGAATACTGGGCCCCAACGAAAAGCAAGATCTACCTACAATCAAGGACTCTACAGTGAGCTCGAAGAACCATAAGAACAACTTTTCAAATATTGCCTCAAACTTTTCCACTTTATTTTTCTTCTGCTCTTTTTTGTCTCTATTTGCATGTGTGTATCGTGTATGCATGCTAGCGTGGGCACGTTGTGTATCTGTAGGCATCAACTGAATTAGAGTTTATGTTTAATAAATTTCAACTTTTCTTCTTTAAACCTAAGAAAGCCTGTTTGTGCTGGTTTATTTGCTTTATAATTGGAAAGCAGTGAACAAGAAATCACCACGGGGGAGCTAAAAACACGGTGTGTTTAAAATTAAACCCTGTCACAGTAAGACCAGGTGAAGGCTGAAAGGGAACGTTAGACCTCTTTCTCACCTGGTCGTAACAGTGTGTTGTATGGTCTTTGTGAGTCCTTGATTTCAGCAGCATCCTTAGGAATGCATACCAAATAAAGCAACGTGTTTCCACACAGCTTTGTGAAAATATCTGCTTTAGAGTTTATGCCCCTTGCTATATTTTTCATCCATTGACATTGTCTTCTGTCATAACAAAATGAAATTCCAGATTGTCATCTTGTTTTAACTGATTATTGTTTTAAAAACAATTTAACTGCATGCCTGTCAATAAATTGGCACGTCTTGTATGTGTAGCATAAACTGCCTTAGAGAAATGAATGACAATTTGTGCCAGTCCCCATTGGAACTTTTGCCCCAAATTTAAATATAGTCAATACAATTGAAATCCATTTATTTCGAAAATTAAAAAATTGTTATTAATAGTATAACTGTTATAATACAGCATGATTTTCAACTAATCATAGGCTGCAGCATTGACTTTTTTATGAAGCCATGTTAACAGACATTGCACATGTCAGGACTTTATTTTTAATACACGTTTGGTGTAATTGGATCTCATTCTGCATATTTTCCAAGTGGAAAATGGAAGTACAGAGGTTCATTTTTAAGGGACAACGTTGTACACCCAAACAACGTCAGTAACACATTCTCCGCCATATTGATTCAGACTATAGAGGTGTTACTGGCGGTCGCTTAAAACAGACATCAAGCACCTTGAATGTACTATAAGGGGTTTAACACCTTTATCAGAACCGATCCCAGAAATTTGTTTGCCCTGAGTGGAGCTGCCATCATTTATCCTGAATATTGTTTAAAATACACTGATTTTAGTATTAAATCTAAGAAAGCAAAGCATGGCACGTATTTTGGTAAATACAATTACACATTAAATACTTTTTGTTTTCTGATATGTGATGTTGTAACTAAAAAAGGAGGCATTCAAAAGTATGGATCTTTTTACTTCCTTTTTTGCATTAAATATCTCAGTTAATTAGTGTTTTGACAACTGAGAAACCATGTAATGCAATGTTAAAGATTATGTCATTAATGAGTGCAGCAACCAAGCTGTTCACATTGCCTGGTTGTTTACTGTATTCAGTGACAAAGTATGACTAATCTGTGTAGTAGTCAATTGTAAATGTTTGAATGTGCTTTCCAGCAGAGATATCCAATGCATTATCTTTCTTAAATTACCAAGCTGCTGGATACAAAATGCTTTGAGTCAACATCATTTGTATTTCGCAAAGGATTACTTGAAAGAGCTAGCAACCATACAGTCAGAAAACACTTTTACCACTTACTGTGTAATGCCATATAAAATGCAGGTTATTGCTTTAATACAGGTTCTTTACATAAGTAATAGTAAAACTTCTGCTTCAGCGAAGCTCAGTTTGTTTTCAATCTAGTGAGAAGAAATGTGTCAAAAAAGGACATTCACAAATGTTGTCAATATCAAAACATTACTGTGCATTAGATCAGTGTGGAATCAATATCAGCATTGTGATGTCTTTTCCAGCATTACAAATGAGTACATTTACTTATGAGTACCGTGGTTTAATGAGGATTGTAAAACAGCATGCCAAGAGCAGCAGCAGACATACCTAAAAATAAGATGCCAAGCTAGTGAAGCTACATCACAGGACTATATGTATGCTAAACAGTAGAAGCAGCATATAGACAGAGCTAAGCAATCGCATAACCAATGGATCCAATTGAATCTCTGTAGTCCTGCCACATTAATTCGTGAATGGTGGTGGACAATTAAACAAGTAACGGGATTGAGGAGGCTCCACGAACATCCCTATTCTAAATGATGATAGAGCCCAGCATATGAGTGTAAAAGACAAGGTTGAAGCATTTGCAACCGTCTTCACCAGAAAGTGCCAAATGGATAATCCATCTCTGCTTCCTTCTGAGGCCCCTACCACCACAGAAACCAGTTTTCAACCAATTCAATTCAATCCACATGATATCAAGAAATAGCTGAGCACACTGGATACAGCAAAGACTATGCACTCTGACAACATCCTTGTTGTAGTGCTGAAGACTTGTGCTCCAGAACTAGCTGCATCTCTAGCCAGGCTGTTTCAGTACAGCTACAACACTGGCATCTACCTGACAATATGGAAAATTGTCCAGGACGTCCTGTACACAAAAGGCAGGACAAATCCAATCCGGTAAATTATGACCTCATCAGTCTACTTTCAATCACCAGCAAAGTGATTGAAGGTGGTGTTGACAGTGCTATTAGGCTGCACTTACTCACCAATAACACACTCACTAATGCTCAGTTTGTTTTTCGCCAGGACCACTTGGTTTCAAACCTCATACAGCCTTGGTCAAACCATGGACAAAGGAACTGAATTCCAGAAGGGAAGTGAGAGTGACTTGCCATTTGACTGAGTGTGGCATCAAGGAGTCCTTGATGACAAGAAGTCAATGGGCATCAGAGGAAAGCTTTCCACTGGCTGGAGTCATATCTAGCAAAAAGGAAGATGTTTGTACTTGTTGAAGGACAATTGTCTCAGCCCCAGGACATTGCTGTAGGAATACCACAGGATAGTGTTCTGGGCCCACTGTCTTCAGCTACTTCATTGATGACCTTCTTTCCATCATAAGGTCAAAATTAGAAATGTTCACTGATAATTGCACAGTACAATGAAGTAGTCTGTGTCAACATTCAATTAGGGATGGACAATAAATGCTGGCCTTGTCAATGAATGAATAAGAAAAAAACTCAAAAGTTAATTTTCGGTAGTAATTATGGTGCTGAGATTCCAGGTAGTTTCTGAAAGGCTTGCATTTATATAGCACCTTTTATGACCTCAAGGCGTCCCAAAGCACTTTATAGCCAATGAAGTGCTTTTTCTTTAAATGGGAGACAGATTTTTCTCACCATAGTCCCTGCCAAAAAGTGGGACCATTTCTGGGTCTGGAACCCGATTCTCTGAATGGCACGCCCGCAGTTATTCTTTACCAGGGCAAACTAATTGTCACAAAAGCAAAATACACAGATGCTGGAAATCTGAAATAAAAACAGAAAATGCTGGAAATACTCAGCAGGTCTGGCATCTGTTGAAAGAGCAGCAACCTGAAACATTAACTTTTTTCTATCTCACAAATGCTGCCAAACCAACTGTCATTCTACCTCCTGGGCCCCCGACCAATTAGGGAGGGCGGGCAGGATGACACATCCATTCTGTCAAAGAAGGATTTCTAATTAAAGGCACCACAGCATGGGTTATAAAAGCTCACTTGGATTTTTGAGGCTGCAGCAACCCTAGGAATGGAGAGGAGACCTGGGAAGGCTGCTTCCTGGGGCTCTCACTCTTACCTGGAGACCCGGCTGCGGGATCTGAGGGGATGCAGTGAGGTGAGCGCTCCCAAAGACGGGAGGAAGAGGGCAGCCTCTGAAACCAAGCAGGCATGTATGGAAGTGGCCAAGGAAGTGAGCATCAGGAGTGTGATCTCTCCAACCTGGAGACAGTGCACCAAGGGGGTATCGGATCAACATGACAGATGAATGACACAATTTCAGGTGTCAAACCCCACACTCTGACTTGACTATCCCAGAACAACACACCTTGCAGCTCCACTCATTTCTCTCCCTCCAGGCACCTCACATACCCATCTGAGTGGCCACCCTCAGCCTATTGCCCTCTCACATCCATGCCTCACAGCCAACATCCACAAATGGTGTCCCTCCCTCCTTTCCACATAAGCCAATATGACCACTATCACCTGTCTACTTTCTCTCCTGGCAGAAGAGAGCACGCAATTTGGTGAGAAGCAGAGACCCGGGTTGGGGGGGGAGGTGGTGGGGGGGTGCCCTTCAATCACAGGCACCTAGTTGGCCATTGCCAATGCATGCCCACCTGGTCCAATAGGAAGGAGGTCTTGTTCCAGGAGGCTGCAGATGTCAGCAGCAACCTGCCATGACAGCCTGAGGCACTGGTGCTGACATGTCGAGAGAGCTGATCCTCTGCCTGTAGACCTTGTGTTGGGGGTCTTGCCTCCTTCCAGCTGGGTTTTGGTGTCCATTCCCTCTGCCCTGTGAAAGGGCATGTGGCTGAGGAGAAACAGTTGCTTCTGCTGCTGGTATTGCTGCTGGAGTTGTTGTTGGTGGTGTGGCCTCTGCTCTTGACCCTCCACAGAGGTAGAAAGTGGAGCTGCATGAGCTGCTCCCATGCCATGTTGAAGGCTGGTAACAGGGAAGTGCAGCTGAAGGTGAGAGAGGTGCTAGATAGATGCGGTGCCTTCCAAGAAGTTGGCAATCACCTGTCAAGCAGTGAAAGCACTCTATGAGAGAAGAAGTGCTTTTAACAGCAGCCTGGTGGCTTGAGCTCTTGGGTGTAACTGATCAAAACCTTCACAGCTTGTCAGTTTCACTGATGAAACTGTTATTAGTGTGCTTCAGTGACCCTGGCATATTGATAACAGGTCGGGAAACAGGTTCCTTGGCTGGAAAATCCAGGTTTCAGGGTTAAAGTGATTAAATAATTGGCTTCTTAACAACCTCAACAACTTTTTAATTACTTACCTGACAGATTCAAGGAGGGTCCCCGCTTGCCTTCAATGCTGCCCCGGGGAAAGCTGGAAGAGGGCAGGATCACGCCGGGATCCTGACCTGACATCAATTTCCAGGATTTTCTTGCCCCTCTCTCTTCCAAACCCATCTCCATCAGGCTGGGAAAATTCTGCTCCTGGTCGCTGTTGTAATGTAGGATACATGGCAGCCAATTTGGACACAGCAAGTTCCCACAACAGCAATGTGATAATGACCAGACAATCTGTTTCTGTGATATTGATTAAGGGATAAATATTGACCAGGATACCAGGGATAATTCCTCTTCTCTCCTTTGAAAAAGTGCCATAGCATCTTTTTACATCAACCTTGGAGAGCAGAGGAGACCTTGGTTTAATGTCTTATCTGAAAGACACCACCTCTGACGTTACAATCCCGAAGTATTCCCACACCAGAAATAGAGGGGGCTATTAAGGGTGAGGAACCTAAGGTAATTAACATCATCAGAGAAAAAGTACTGGAGAAACTTAAGAGGCTAAAAGCCGACAAATCCCCAGGACCTGTTAGCCTACATTTTAGGGTCCTAAAAGAGGCAGCTGCAGAGATAGTGGATGCACTGGTTATGATTTTCCAAAATTCCCTAGATTCTAGAATGGTCCCAGTGGATTGGAAGTTAGCAAATGTAACACCGCTAATCAAAAAAGGAGGGAAAGAGAAAACCGGGAACTACAGGCCAGTTAGCCTGATGTCAGTCATCGGGAAAATGGTGGAATCTATTCTTAAGGAAGTTTTAACAATGCACTTAGAAAATCATAATATGATCAAACAAAGTCAACATGGTTTTACAAAAGCGAACTTGTGCTTGACAAATTTATTAGAGTTTTTTGAGGATGCAACTAATAGAGTAGGTAAGGAGGTACGAGTAGATGTAGTATACTTGGATTTCCAAAAGGCATTTGATAAGACGCCACACAAAAGGCTAATACGCAAGATAAAGGCACATGGAATTGGGGGTAATATATCAACATGGATAGAGGATCAGTGAATGGACGGTAAGCAGTGAATAAGGATAAAAGGGGCATTTTCAAGTTGGCAGGCTGTAACTAGTGGAGTGCTGCAGGGATCAATGCTGGGGCCTCAGCTATTTATAATGTATATTAATGATTTAGACAAAGAGACTGAGACTAATGTATCGAAGTTTGCTGATGATACAAAACTAGGTGGGAATGTAAGCTGTGAGGAGGACACAAAGAGGCTGCAAAGAGATATAGACAGGTTAAGTGAATGGGCAACAAGGTGGCAAATGGAGTATAATATGGGGAAGTATGAGGTTATTCACTTTGATAGCAGGAACAGAAAAGCAGAATATCTTTTTTAAAGGCATGAAACTTCTAAAAGTTGATGTTCAGAGACACTTGCATGTACTCGTACGAAGAAATTAGAAAGTTGCCGTGCGGGTACAGCAAGCAATTAGGAAGGCAAATGGCATGAAGGCTTTTATTGCAAGGAGACTGGAGTACAAGAATAAGGAAGTTTTGCTGCAGTTGTATAGGGCTGGAGTACTGTGCACAGTTTTGATCTTCATATTTAAGGAAGGATATACTTGATTTGGAGGCAGTATGGAGAAGGTTTACTAGATTGGTTCCTGGGATGAGAGGGTTGTCCTATGATGAAAGGCAGAGTAAATTGGCCCTATATCCTCTGGAGTTTAGGAAAATGAGAGGTGATCTTATTGAAACATACAAGATTCTGAAGTGGCTTCACAGGGAAGACTGCTATGAGGAGAAACTTCTTCAGTCAAAGGATTGTGAATCTTTGGAATTCTCTACCCCAAAGGGTTGTGGATGCTCCATTGTTGAGTATATTTAAGGCTGAAATAGACAGATTTTTGGTGTCTCTAAGAAACGTGGGATATGGGGAGCAGGCAAGAAAGTGGAATTGAGGTGGAAGATTAGCCATGATCGTATTGAATGGCGGAGCAGGCTCAAGGGGCCATATGGTCTACAGCTGCTCCTACTTCTTATGTTCTTATGCCATTATAATGGAGTAGGAAGAGGGACAACATAGATGGAGTAAATGAGATTCAGACAACACTGAAGCATCAATGACCCCATATATATTACATCACACCTCATAGCGTATACAGGAAACATAAGCCACATGAGGACTTAAGTGAGTAGATGTGTGCAACAGGCAAGAGGAGAGCTCTGCCACCTACTGCAGAGGACCTGCAACCTCGGTTATGTCTCTACACAATGGTTATGAGGGTGATGACTGCACTCAACTTTTACGGAAAAGTGTAATTTCAGGAAGTTACAGGGGATCTATGTAATATCAGCCTGGAATAGTGCAATCATGCACTCATGAGAAGACTGACACAATTTACAGGGAATTTCATCACCTTTGGTATCACACCAAAGCAACAGCAAGGTAGGACATACCAGTTTTATGGAGTTGCTGAATTTCCCAAGATTCAGGGTGCAATAGATGGCATCTACATTGCTTTGTGAACTCAACAATAACTTATATTTATGTAGCAACTTTAATGTCTCAAGGTGCTTCACAGGCACATAGCAAAACAAAATATGACACCGAGCCACATAAGGAGATATTAGGTCAGATGGCCAATAGCTTGGTCAAAGAGGAGTTTAAAGGAGTGATTTAAAGGAGGAAAGTGAGATAGAGAGGCAGAAAGGTGTCGGGAGGGAATTCCAGAGGTTAGGCCTAGGTGCGGATGGTTAAGAGACCAGAATTAGATGAACCAGTTACCTCAGAAGATTTTGGGGCTGGAGGGGATTACAGAGATAGGGGTAAGGCCATGAAGGGATTTGAAAACAAGGATGAGAATTTTAAAACTAATGCATTGCTTGACCTGGGGCCAATGTAGGTCAGCGAACACATAGGTGTTAGGTGAATGGGACTTGGTGCCAGTTAAGGCACAGACTTTTGAATGACCTCAGCTTTACAAAGGATAGAATGTGGGAGCCTAGCAAGGAGTGCATAGGAATAGTCAAGTCTAGAGGTAAAAAAGACATGAATGAGGATTTCCACAGCAGATGAGCTGAGGCCGGGGTGAAGTCGGGTGATGTTATAGAGGTGAAAATGCGCGGTCTTAGTAATGGCACGAATATGTTGTTGAAAACTCATCTCGGGGTAAAATATGACACCAAGGTTGCGAACAGTCTGGATTCATCTCAGATATCTGCGAGGTAGAGGGATGGAGTCTGTGATCAGGGACGGAGTTTGGAGCGGGGACCTAAAACAATGATTTCGGTCTTCCCAATATTTATTTGGAGGAACTTTCTACTCATCCAGTACTGATGTCAAATAAGCAATCTGATAATTTAGCAACAATGGAGGAGTTGAGAGAGGTGGTGGTGAGGTAGAACTGGGTGTCATTAGCATGCTTGTGAAAATTAATACCGTGCTTTCAGATGATGTTACCCAAACCTTCTCTTTCAGGCCTCTACTAGGTGTGCCCAGCAGACCATTAAGTAGGCACTTAATATTTACATATATTTCTGAGGCTCCCATCTGAGTGAGGTGCACACCTCAGCTGCACAAGAAAGCAGCAGTGTTAAAATCGCCACTGAATGGGAAACAAGCGCATCACTTGGATTTTCACTCCCATTCTGCCAAGCAACGGGAATTAAAATTCCTGCCTATAATGCCAACTCTGCACCTTTCCTTTCAATATTTGTTATGTAATTCATTGTTAAAATAGAAATACAATTGGCTGTTTGTACTTAAATTGCTTTTATATGGGAAAGAATCTAGTGCACAATAAACAATACTGATAATGTACCGAGGTGTATAGATGCTGTTGATTCTGTGCACCAAATAGAAAGAAGCAGGATGCCAAATTGCAATGTGAAATGTGATGCAGAGAGAGATTAATTTCCCTCCCAAGTGAGAACAGTGTTTGTGTCAGACAGATTGGTTGTAAATACTGCTATCCAAGGGCATGAGCTGAGCCTGAGACAGGGGGTTGATTGAAGAATGACCATGATTGAGGTAGTACATTTACAGGCCAAGGTGACTGGTGTCATTTGGAGATTTCAGGATGATGATATTACCCTTCATGTTGACCCAACGTAGTACTGGATATTAGAGCTGATAAGTGGTATCCTGGTCCCAGATGTATCTCTCATAGGGTCAGATTCATAGTCATTTTTCTGAAGGAAAATCAGCCTTCCAAAGACATCTTGAGTTTATGCACTTACTCTGCATGTGAAAGGAAAAAATAAATAAAAATCCCTAAATATGCAATCCTGTACAGCCAAATGTCTGTCAGTTCTCTAGTATATAAATGCAAATCATTTCAAGTTACAATTTTCCTTTTTTACATAATTTTGTGTGGCTAACATATTATATGAAAATTTGACTGCACATACCTTTTATTCTTTCTTATTCTTGGTTAAATCATAAATATTTACTCTGACATTAATTAATTGTATAATGAATTACTATTATACAGTTATGATATTGCATACTCAATTATGTTTTTGAATGGTATTTGCCAATGCTGTACATAAGTTTCCCTCTACCAATATGATGCATGTATCTATCTGAATGCAGATGAAGACACAAAAGTACCCTTTCTAGATAAATAAATAAGGAAAAAGACACCCTCTTCTTTTGTTAGAAATATTGAATTCTCTGTAGTATAATGTTATGGCTGACATGACCAGAACTGTATCAAATTGCCCTGAATGTGACTGGTAATAATTACGGCAATGAATTTCTGTTTGTCTATTAGGTCTTCAACTATTTAATAATTAATTTGAACATATTGCTATCGTATTACATATTTGATTTCTTAAACTGTGAGGATGTGGTCCTGATAGACAAGGTATCTATTACAGGTAAATTCTATGCCTCTCTGTATGTTATTCCTTTTCTTTTTGGAGCTGTATATTTTAATGTCAACAGACTTTAATTTGAAAACAATGCACATAGGCTAGACACATATTTTACCAGAATGCAACAGTTTCAGACAAATGTGGAATACTTTTAGCATTGTATTCTGAAAATAAACAATATTTATTTATCTAGAAAGGGTACTTTTGTGTGTTCATCTGCATTCAGAGAGATACATGCATCATATTGGTAGAGGGAAACTTATGTACAGCATTGGCAAATACCATTCAAAAACATAATTGAGTATGCAATATCATAACTGTATAATAGTAATTCATTATACAATTAATTAATGTCAGAGTACATATTTATGATTTAACCAAGAATAAGAAAGAATAAAAGGTATGTGCAGTCAAATTTTCATATAATATGTTAGCCACACAAAATTATGTAAAAAAGGAAAATTGTAACTTGAGATGATTTGCATTTATATACTAGAGAACTGACAGATATTTGTCTGTATAGGATTGCATAGTTAGGGATTTTTATTTATTTTTTCCTTTCACATGCAGAGTAAGTGCATAAACTCAAGATCTCTTTGGAAGGCTGACTCTTAATTTTAATCAATTAAAATGTTATTGAACAGAGCCATTTCCAGAAAGTAATCTATCGCATGGCTTCTACATGGAGAAGTAAGTAATTTGAAGCTGGCATATCACGGCTGATCAATTGCTCTAAATCATTGCATTTTTTTTGTACTTAGCTCAGCCAAAAGGTCGAATACTTCTGTGTGTGACAGGTTATTCATAGCACAGCAGATGCCCAAAGAAAATGCCTCTTGGTGATTTTAAACCTATATAATGGAAATGTCACCCAAATTTAGATTTAATTGTTCCCATTTAAGATGGAGTTGAAATACCTTAAATTACTTTGGTGCCAGGATATGCTTGGTAATACATGCAAAGCATCATCTGGTGTCTGCTGAGTTGACAGCTGTAGTGGGCTGCCCAGCAAAACTAGTATGAAGAATTGATTACCCTTGCACAGAAATAAAATGACAACACTATATTAGACAATTATGCTATCTTTTCTTTGTCATTTGCTTGATGACTATAAATTTGGTTTTAAGGTTTCTCACAAAGCTATCAGCTCTTAGATCAGCTTGGATTAAGCAATGTCCTTGTCCGATTTCATCCTCAAAGGGACCCCCAATGTTAATTTGATAAGCAATTTACAAGCCACAGAAGCTTAACTCTGCTTCATAAATAAATTTATTGTCCTTCCTGCTACAGTCTAAATGTGAAAGGATGGATTTTATTTCTCGGGTGGAAGGCCTCAGCTGATTCTAACAGTCAGGTCTCATTGACATCCCGGCGGCCAGTGGAAAGAGGTAGCTGGTCAGCTTTAGGCATGTCTAAATCAGGGGGCCTATAGGTCACCTACCGACTCCAAGATAGGTGACGGATAGAGGGGAATGGGACCATTTTGTGAGTGAGAAGGTGGGGGAAGCTTGCTGCAACAGAAGCCCAGTCACTTCTTTTGGGGGCTGGGGAGCACTTCTGCTCCTTCTACTCCTTCCAATCTCAATAAGGAAGGTATTTTTTCGTTATCTTAAAAGGTCTTCCTTTCTTCCCACCAGGTTTTATTGAGCATGCAGCAGATGAAACACTTAGTGGGCCATTATCGAGGTCCTATGGATGTTTCAGGACTCCTACTAGCATATATTAAAGAGGCTTATATGCTGTCATGCTACTTCATAAACTGTATCTAGATTAGATTCTAACCACAAGAGTAAGGGACTTTGGGGATTAAATTGGATAACCCCCAAAAATGGGCATGATTAACCTAAGGCCGTTGACTGAAATGCAATCCAATTTCATGCTGTCTGCTCCTTGTAATGATTTTTGCGTGTGGCCAGCACTAACTACATTGTTGATTTTTGTTTTGGCTACACACATCAGCAGGGGATGCAAAATCATAATTGACACCACTTAAAGCTAGTCTGCACTGCTCAAAGCTAGCCTGCACTTATAAAGGGGAAGTGTATTGTGGTTGGAGAAGATACTGAGAGTCATGCAGGAAGTGAATCTGACCTGGGAAATGGTTAGGAATGGGAGAGAGCGAGATTCGGATGTAATTCAGATGTCTTGATGGAAGAGATGGGGAGAAGGTCCGGTTTTCACATATAGCCCTCCAGACATACTGTAAATAGTCAGTAGATATCATCGAGGTCAATCCGAGAAGTCTACCCCCAGAGGACCTGGATGTATTGCAGCAAGATGTTCAATGACTTCACACCAGTGGTCAAGGTCAGTGAATGTATATTCAAATGCCATATCCTACCAACTTCACCACTAACCTCAGCCACTGCTCAGTTCACCGCATCCCCTTCTCTCATCTACCGATAATCTCGATCAATCAGGACTTATACCTAACAGTAATAGCTTCACCTCACCATCACACACTAAGCTCTGCTGCAAACCTCACACCCCCCATCTCACATTTTATGCACACTGCCAGCTATTAACCAGGACAGCCACATCACCTGAATAGATTGCACTTCACTGTAGGCAGCAGGAGCTAACCTGAGAAGTATAGGAACACCTGCATGACCTAACCCCCCTAGAAAAGATGGTGCTGGCCATTTTTTGAGTGGCCATTCTTGATGTTGTGGCTAGCGGTGGGACTGAAACCATTGAAGATGACAGTATCCTCATACCAAATCCTCCTTCTCTTATCCCTTTTGCCCTTAACCCCACAGTCTCTTCTGATTTACAAGCTGCAGATATTGTAAGCATGCACCTCTTACCCACCCACCCCTCACCACAACCTTACCATGTGCCTATTTCAATCAAGATACCCAAGAGATGCAACCTGGCCAGGCAGTGGAGGAAGAAGAGAGTGATGATGAAAGCACAGCATCGTCACTAGATTTCACACTGGCAGCTATCAGCTCAGATACTGAAACTGCATGTAACTTAGAGGATAGATTAGGGGCGGAATCTGCATGTGGTGAGATACCAGGTGCTGCAGCCAGTGCAGAGGGTAAGACTAGCACAGGCCCCAGCTCGCTGGAGGATGTGATCACACACGAGTTCCACTACAGAGCTCTCAGATGAGCACTTCAATTGGGCATCCTATAGAAGAAGGATGATTGGTATGTGCAACAAAATGCTGGGTGCCTTGGGAAGCCTGCCAGAAAGTCTGCATTCAACCTCAAGGATTATGGAAGTCGTGGCAAACTCTGTTCACACACTTGTGAATCCAACCATGATGCAGCATCTGATGGCTGATGTTGCAACTTCCATTGCAGCACAAGTAACAGATACCCAAAGTCTGAGTGCTGTGGTGGAAGCTCAGACTGCTGCCATGCAAGGTCAACTTGTTGCCATGCAAGCTCCTGGTTTACATTGTTCAAAGGGGTTTGCAGAGTCTCAGAGCAGTCCAACAAACTGACCTCCAACTGATTATTAAGATTGCTGAGGCATTGCCTCGGGCAAGTAGCAATGGCTCCATGGAACATGAACCTCTCTCAGAATGATAACATTCATCCTCCCACCCCTGCCACTCCGCCAGTGTCCTGGTTGCTGCCTGTCAACCAGCCAGCCCAGATTGCTGCTGCCTGTGTTGAAATGATGCAGTCCACAGCTGGGCCTACCAGGTCCAAAGCTGTTCAAATTCATCCTCCAAGGCCACCTGCAGTCTCCCACCTGAATGTCAGCAGCCTTGCACTAGCCAAGTGCAGCCACTGGAGTAGCACTGTGTAGGAGCACTATGCCATGCAAGGGCATCTGCAAGACAGGCATTTAGGGGATGTACAAGTTTAATTAGTTTATGTTTGCATGCAGTATGGCATGATTTCATTTATAAATTTGGTTTGGAATGTTTATTTTGTGGTGTGTTTTATATTTGCATTCTGGTCAAGCAGGCATTGTGACTGTCAGTGACAGAGGGAAAGCAAGGTGTGGGACTGTTGATGAATGGGGAAATTGATACACCTCTTCACAGACAGCCCAGGCAGAAAGTGGCTATCTGGGTTATTTTCTTTCTTTTTCCTCCTCTTCTTCTTCCTCCTCCTCATTCTCCTGCTCCTCAGCTCCTTGCTGGATAACTGGTGACAAGGGCTGTCCCTTCATAATGGTGTGGTTTGTGTGACATGCAGAAAACAACCACGAATCTTGACATCTGCTCTGTCAAGTATTGCAAGGCTCCTCGAGAGTGGTCCAATGTAATAAAAAAATTGAAGGACCTTTGGACTCTGTTCAACTGTTTGAAGCTGACACCATATTGTTAACAGTTACGATTTTATTTAGGCATAAGTACTTTATTTAGTATTCGAATAGCAGTTTACAAAGAATTATTAAGAAGTAGATTACCCATTATTGTCCTTTGTGTAGAAAGTGTGATGGATTCCTTGCTCCTTCTACTCACATACGCATCTGCACCTATCCAGATTGGTGCCCTTCTTGGCCTCAAACCTCTGAGGATATACCCTAAAAACCTGAACTACAGAAAAATTCATCCAATCATGTATCTTCTATGCATTCCATTCAGTCAGTCTTGTGCCTTGCAAATTCTGTGTCCAGGCACGGGCCTTGAGAAATCCCTCATCAGCTTTTTATCCCTAGCATAAGCTTTTTCTGTACTTATTTTCAGTTTCCATGGTGATGACACAACCCAAGACCTTTAGGATAAGAAGTTCTAACTTTAATTAAAATTTAGATTTCAACATATTTTCACTAATTCTAACAGAGGAAAAATAAGACTACATTAATACAGAGCCTCCGTGAGAGATCTCAACATGTTTTTCCTCATTGAGGTTCAGATAGGAGAATTGCTCCCTGAACACTCTGGGCAGATATGACCTCCAGCTGAGTGCCCTTCTTATCCCCCGCTCCCCCCCCCACCACAACCCTTTCTAGCATTTGAACATAAGAAATAAGAGTAGGGTAGGCCATTCAGTCCCTCGAGCCTGCTCTGCCATTCACTAAGATCATGACTGATCTGTGGCCTTAACTCCATTTTCCTGCCTGCCCCCATAACCATTGACTCCCTTGTCAATCAGAAATCTGTCTAACTCAGCCTTGAATACATTCAATGACCCAGCTTACTGGGGAAGAGAATTCCAAACACTAACGACACTTGAGAAAAGAAATTCCTCCTCATCTCTGTCTTAAATGGGAGAGCCCTTAATTTTAAACCTCCCCCATAGTTCTAGATTCCCCCACGAGGGGCAACATCTTCTCAGCATCTACCCTGTCAAGCCACCTCAGAATTTTATACGCTTCAATAAGATCACTTCTCAATCTTCTAAACTTCAATGAGTATAGGCCCAATTTGCTCAATTTCCTCATAAGACAAATCCCTCATCCCAGGAATCAGCTGAGTGAACCTTCTCTGAATTGCTTCCAATGCAACTATGTCCCTCCTTAGATAAGGTGACTAAAACAGTAGACAGTACTCTAGGTGCAGTCTCACCATTGCCCTGCATAGTTGTAGCCAGACTTCCCTGCTTTTATTTCCTACTTTTATACTCCATCCCCCTTGCAATAAAGGCCAACATTTCATTTGCCTTCCTAATTACTTGCTGCATCTGCATGCTGACTTTTTGTGATTCATGTACAAGGACTCCCAGGTCCCTCTGTACTGCAACATTCTGCAGTCTCAATTTAAATAATATTCTGCTTTTCTATTCTTCCTGCCAAAGTGGACAAACTCACATTTTCCCACATTACACTCCATCTGCCAAATTTTTGCCCACTCACTCAACCTATCGATATCTCTGTATCCTCCTCACAACTTGCTTTCCTACCTATCTTCATATCGTCAGAAAATTTGGCAACAATACAGTTGGTCCCTTCATCCAAGACATTAATATACAGCCTAAATAATTGAGGCCCCAGCACTGATTCCTATGGCACTCCACTAGTTACAGTTTGCCACCCTGAAAATGGCCCATATATCCCAACTCTCTGCTTCCTGCTAGTTCACCAGTCCTCTATCCATGCTGATGTATCACCCCCAACATCATGAGCTCTAATTTTGTGTAGTAACCCTTTATGTGGCACCTTTTTGACCTTTGTACTTTATGCACCTTTTGGAAATCCAAATACACTACATCTCTGAATACATCTCAGAATAAGGGGTAGGCCATTTAAGACTGAGATGAGAAGGATTTTTTTCACTCCAGGTGGTGAATCTTTGGAACTCTTTACCCCAGAGGGCTGTGGAAGCTCCATCATTGAGCATGTTCAAGACAAAATCGGTGGATATCTGGAGGCTAATAACATCAAGGGATATGGGGATAGTGTTAGAAAGTGGCATTGAGGTAGATGATCATCCAGGATCTAATTGAATGGCAGAGCAGGCTTGATGGCCTAATTGGCCTGCTCCTGCTCCTATGTTCCTATCTACTTGTTCCCCTTTATCCTCCCTGCTTGTTACATCTTCAAAGAATTCTAATAAATTTGGCAAACACAATTTCCCTTTCACAAAACCGTATTGACTCTGCCTGATTGTCATAGTCATTTATGGCACAGAGGAGGGCATTCCACCCATTGAGTCCATGCCAGCTCTCCACAGAACTATCCAGTCATTCCCACACCCTCGCTCGATCCCCGTAGCCGTGCAAGTTTATTTCCTTCAAGTTTCCTTTTGAAGTCATTGATTGTCTCCGCTTCCACCACTCTTGTGGGTGTCGAGTTCCAGGTCCTTATCACCTGCTGTATAAAAAAAGTTCTTCCTCATATTCCCCCTGCATCTCTTGCCCAAAACCTTCAATCTGTGTCCCCTCATTAGTACCATTAGTTAATGGGAACAGCTCTTTCTTGTCTAACTTATCTAAGCCTGTCATAATCTTGTACACTTCTATTACATATCCCCTCAATCTCCTTTGTTAATTCTAAGGAGAGCAACCCCAGCTTCCCCAACCTAATCTTGTAACTAAAATCCCCCATCCCTCAAACCATTCTGGTAAATCTCCTCTGCACCCCCTCAAAGTCCTTCACATTCTTCCTAAAGTATGGTGATCAGAACTGGGTGTAGTACTCCAGTTGGGGCCTAACCAGAGCTTTATAAAGGTTCAAAATAACTTCCCAGATTTTGTACGCACTGCCTCTATTTATGAAGCCCAAGATCCCATATGCTTTACTAACCATTCTCTCAATATGTCCTGCCACCTTCAAAGATTGATGCATATGCATCCCCAGGTCCTTCTTTTCCTGCACACTCTTTAGAGCTGTGCCATTAAGTATATATTACCTCTCCCTATTCCTGCTGCCAAAATGCATCACCTCACACTTGTCAGTATTAAATTCCATCTGCCACCTGTCTGCCCATTCTGTTTGCCTATCTTTGTCCTGTTGCTGGCAGTTCACATCATCCTCACTGTTTACCACACCTCCAAGTTTGGTGCCATCAGCAAATTTTGAGATTCTACTCTGTATTCCAAGATCCAAGTCATTAATATATAGCCAAAAAAAGTGGTCCCATTCTCCAGTCTAAAAAGCAGCCATTTACTATGACTCACTGTTTTCTGTCCTTAAGCCAATTTTTTATCCAATTGAATGGGCCAAGTGACCTCTTTCTGTGCTGTAAACTTTCTATGATTCTATGGTCACTGACCCTCCTATTCCATAAGCATTGTACTGTGATTTTCTAGATGCCCTGCTACTACTTCTTTAATAATGGATTCTAGCATTTTCCCAACAACAGATGTTTGGCGAACTGGCCAATAGTTTCCAGCTTTCTGTCTTCCTCTTTTCTTGAACAGAGGTGTTACATTTGCGGTTTTCCAATCCGCTGGGACATTTCCAGAATCTAGGGAATTTTGGAAGATTACAAGCAATGCATCCACTAGCTTTGCAGCCACTTCCTTTAAGACCCTCGGATGCAGGCCATCAGGTCCAGGGGACTTAGATTAGATTAGATTAGAGATACAGCACTGAAACAGGCCCTTCGGCCCACCGAGTCTGTGCCGACCATCAACCACCCATTTATACTAATCCTACACTAATCCCATATTCCTACCAAACATCCCCACCTATCTCTATATTTCCCTACCACCTACCTATACTAGTGACAATTTATAATGGCCAATTTACCTACCAACCTGCAAGTCTTTTGGCTTGTGGGAGGAAACCGGAGCACCCGGAGAAAACCCACGCAGACACAGGGAGAACTTGCAAACTCCACACAGGCAGTACCCAGAATCGAACCCGGGTCCCTGGAGCTGTGAGGCTGCAGTGCTAACCACTGCGCCACTGTGCCGCCCTCTTGTCAGCCCATTAGTATTTCCATTACTTTTCTCTAATGATAGCAGCTTGCTTTGCCCTGCGTGGCCTCTGCTCATTCTGCCAGACATACTGTATTCCAAGGGGTCTGCCCACTACTGCACCCATGTCTGGAAGTAACTGGTTTGCTCAGGAGCCTTGAAGTCAGGAAAAAGTTCTTTGATATTTGCCACACCACTTCCTGTCGACTTTTACATCTTGAAAGCACAATGGAAAGCACCAACATTTGCAGAATCCTAACAGCCAGAAGACATCAACTAGCAAATAATCTGTACATCGTTCATGCTCCCTCTAAATAGCACTGGTGGATGGTACTTCCTGCTGCTTGTTGCGTGTTCAGCTGTACAAGGTTAAGAGAGGGTGTTGGCTGGAGTGTTGAACTCCAAGATGGCAGCACCTGCATCAAATCAGTGTTGCATGCTGATTGACATCATAATTGCTTGCTCTGCATACTTCGGCATATGTTATTTGCAGGTGTACGCTAATTCACTCATCAAGATGGTGCCTGTTGTATGATCACTTTAAGAGTGAGGTCCCTTTAAGAACTCAGTATGCTAATGAGCTAAGTACCAGGATTTAGTCATGTGACTAGAAGCCATAGTCACTCTGCACAAGCAACACCCTGGACAAAGGTTATGTATATAGTTTGCTCTGTATTGTCTCTACTAGTTCTAGCTGTTAATAAACCTTCTAGAGATCTTCAAGGAACTGGAATCCATGCACCTCAGTGTGTTGATTAAGATAACACAAAGAAACTCAAGACATGGTGGTAGTGGTAGTAAAAAGACAAGATATAAGCTTGAAGACCGCGGGTAAAACAGAAAACAAGGTTTAAAAGCAATATAGAAAACAGAAGAGAAAATTTAAACAAGTGAAGAAACTTTAAAACTAGCACCTGATAAGAGTGAAAGAAATCTACATACCTTAGAACACTGAGAAAAGTTCCATAGAACGGCAGCGTGGCTGAAAAGCAAGCAATCGTGTGAGTCATTATGCTGACAATCGAACAATTTCAGTTTTAAAAAAAGCCTTTGAAGAGTTTTTAAAAAATCATTTTTCTAAAGTCTCCGTGTGAGCAATGACAAAAAGTGGAATAACCCTGAAAAGCATGCAAACTAAAAAAAGTAAAGTCCAATAGTGGAAAAAAGTGCGGTAAAACCCCAAGTCTCCATTAAAGCAGTCAACCTGAAAAAAATCATTAAACCAGTCAAGTGTGAAGAAGATAAATAAACGCTAGCAAAAAAAGCAAAGGGGGAATTTCCTTGAACTGCCTATCAAACAGCTATGTAAACATACAAGCGAAAGCTAAAAGAGAAAAAATAGAGAACACTGTCAAGCACGTTACACTCCATCAAAGCAGCTAGCTTAGGAAAAAAATTCTTAAAGAGGAACAGCACAGAGTTAATAAAACAAGTTTTAAAACACATTTTAAGCCACAAAAAGGAACGTCATAATAACTACAATGCTGAAGGCACACACAGAACTGAACAAAGTTAAATATACAGCAAAAAGCAAAAGAACGGATATCAAATTTCCCAGCATGAACTGGAAGGCCATTGATATCCAATCCGAGTTCAAACTTTTTAAACTAGGAATGCAGTTATGCTTCATAGACCAAGCGGTTGCAGAACCAGAGAAGCAGGCTGTGAAAATACTGATAGCTATTGGAAATCAGGGGTTATACAGAATCAATACCTCTGGCTTATCTGAAGAGGACCAGAAAGATCCCACAAAGATATGGAAAGTGCCAGAAGATCAGCTTCGAGTAAGAGGGAATTTTAGAATTAATTGCCTGGAATTGATGCCCTACAGGCAACAGCCACAGGAATCAATAGATCAATTCATCGATAGATGCCGTAGTAAGGGCAACAAATGCAATTTTTCTGAAACTGAACTGCTGGAGGGAATAATGGAGCTGGTGATTGTCTCAACACCTACTGAAGCATTTCAAAGAGATCTCTTGAGTCAAAAGAAAGGTCACAGCATTGATGCCCTGCTAGAAGATGGAAGACAATATGAAGCCATTGTAGTTGGATAACAACAACTGCAATCTCAAGTGCAACCAACTGTATCGGCATGGTAACCAGGTCACAAAAAGCAAGCAAGATGTGTGGTAATTGTGGCTTGGCTGTCTGTTGCTGGCAATGGTGTCAAGGACTTAGATCAAATATACCTGGACAGGTTCGACACCACAGGCGATTTCAAAGGTGAGGTCGTACTGCACCTCAGAAAGGATGCAGTTCCATCAATCGACCCTCCCAGAAAGTGTAGCGTGCACATACAAGAAAAGCTTAAATGCGAGTTGGATGACATGGAACGCAATGGCATCATCCATCACATGCATCATCACACAGACTGGTGCAGCTCAATTACATGCGTACTGAAGAAGGATGGAGCAATCAGGGTATGTCTAGATCCGAGGCATCTAAACGTCTCCCTGAAGAGATGCCCCCACAAGATTCCAACATGAGAGGAATTGAATCCTAAGTTCACAGGAGCCAAATGTTTCTACAAGTTGGATGCTAAACATGGATATTGGTCGGTACACCTAGCTAAGGAATCTCAGGAAGCCACCACCTTCAGAACACCATTGGAAGATATCGCTTCCAGAGACTATCCTTCGGCTTATCTATTAGTCAAAATCTGTTGTAGCAGCATACGGACAGAATTATAGAAAACGTGCCTGGATGTATATGCATTGCCAATGATATTGCGGTAATGGGCAAAATCAAAGAAAAGCATGATGGAAATCTTCATTCACTGATGGCAGTAGCTCGTCGTGAAGGGCACATTTTTAACAGAAAGCAGTGCCAGCTGAATGTAAGTTAGATCAATTTCTTTGGCTCTATCTATTCAGGTTGCGGAATCCGTCCTGACCCAGGCAAAGTCGAAGATGTAAAGCATATGCCTACTCCACAAGAAAAAGAAGATCTGCAGAGATGGCTTGGATTTTTCAACTTCTTGGCACCATACATTCCAAATGTTTCTGACAAAGCATCATCACTGAGAGCTCTTAAAGAAAGACAAACCGTATGTATGGCAGGAGGACCATCAGCATATGTTTGAATCTCTCAAACAAGCATTGCCAGCAGAAACCTATACCCTGCAGTACTACAATCCAAGGAAGAAGACAATCCTGGAAGTCGACGCCTCACAGAAAGGGCTAGGAGCGTGCATCCTGCAGGATGGCAAACCAATTGCATTCAGATCCAAAAGTTTATCCTCAGCACAATCCACTTTACCCAGGGCCTGAAACACTCACAAGGTTCCACACCTATCTGTTCGGTAAGCAGCTCACTGTGGAAATTGACCAGAAACCACTGGAGATGATCTGGCCCAAACTATTGACAAGCACCCCACCTCAACTAAAATGACTTTTGGTTAAAGTACAAGGGTACGACTTCAACGTTTGCTACAAACTGGGTATCAAAATGGTCACCTCAGATACACTGGACAGATTGCCAAATCTGAATAAGAATGAAGAAGTTCCACTGGATCTACAAGTAGACAGCATGGACATCGAGATGGAAGATGTGCTCAAAATTGATTTATTGCATTTTGGTCAGCACAAATATGACCAACTGCAATCAGAAACGGCCAATGACCCACAACTGAAGGCACTGTGGAAAGTCATCATAGAAGGATGGCCTGATATGATAAAAGAGGTGCCAGAAACACTCAGAGATGAACTTTACAGAGATGAACTCGGTATCTCGAGAGGTGTCACCTTCCAAGAAAAACAAGTGATTGTGCCCAAAGCTGTCCGACAGGACATCTTGTCACAACTTCACCAAGGTAATATGCATATAAAGCGAACAAGATGACCGACACGAGACACTGTTTATTGGCCAGGGATCAACAGTGACATCGAAAGGTTAGTGAGGATGTGTGAGGCATGCCCGAGCCACCAGCCACAACATCATAAAGAACCTCTACACCCTCACGAGATTCCGTCAGTCCCTTGGTCCAAAATCGGCACTAATCAATTCACCGTGAATGGAGACGACTTTATCTTAGTCACTGATTATTTCTCCAAATTTTCAATTGTCAGACAGGTAAAAGACACTTCAAGCGCAGTTGTCGCAGACACATTGGGCTGGATTCTATGAGCCTGCTACCGATTTCAGGGGTGAACTCAAAAAAGGCAGCCCGCCCATGCGGAGAAGTACCCAAAATATGCAGTGAGCCTAGGTCTTACAAGGTTACAACATCTAAAAGAGAAGTGTTGAGAGGAACCGAAGCCAATTAAGAGAAGTATGCAATACTCCAATTGCGCACAGTGGACTCGAAAGAACACACTCTGACAATCAGGGTGGAATGGAACAACAGGATAACAACCAACACATTGACAACACATCTGCAAACAGCCAAGGGTGAAATCCATGTCCCCAGAAGGTTATACCATAACAAGATATGGAAAAGTTGTCAAACCACCGAAACAATATATAGACTCTTAAGCTTCTGCACTTGTAAATTTCACAATCCCTATATTTATACTTGTAAATTTTATAATCTCTATCCCTGTATAATTAATTTTGATATTGTCCAATTTTATGGGCTTTTATTTGTAGCATGCGAGACTTATCTTTGGAAAGAAAGGGGATGTTGTCTGATCGCTTTAAGAGCGATGTTTCTTTAAGAACTCAGTATGCTAATGAGCTAAGTACCAGGATGTAGTCACGTGACTAGAAGCCATAGTCACTCTGCACAAGCAATACCCTGGACAAAGGTCCTGCATATAGCTCTGTATCGTATATATTAGTTTAGCTGTTAATAAACCTTCTAGAAATCTTCGAGGAACTGGAATCCACATACCTCATTGTGTTGCTTAAGATAACACAAAGAAACTCATGACAGTGCCCAGTATGATTAGCAGCAGAAGTGTATGTGCACACATCAAACGCCATTTTGGTCCCTGAACTACTGAGCCCAATTTCAAGGCCCTGATGTTGAGTTTTGTTGAGGGTCCAGCTGTAAATAATAACATCTGCTTAATAATTTAATTTGTTTTCAAATTTTCAACAACCTCAATAAACTCCTTGGCGTCGGAATTCAGGTTCCTTTTGAAAACTAGTATGAAGAAGCAATCCAGCCTTTCAGCACATTCCATTATCCTAACAGTTATTGGAAAGCAAACCTGATCATTTTACATACTCTTGCTAACCAAACGTTCATCCCTCCAGTATTTGCTGAATCTGTAATTAATTATTTTTGAAGGGTTACTTTTGTTACCACATTATCGCATGGTAACCAATCTTGAGCAAAAATAAACATAGAATCATAGAATCACAGAATTGTTGCAATGCAGAAGGAGGCCATTCGGCTCATCGTGTCCGCACTGGCTCTCTGAAAGAGCAATTTCCTCAGTTCCATTCCCCTGCCTTCTCCCCATAACCCTGCGCATTCTTCCTTTTCATATAACTGTCTAAATCCCTTTTGAATGCTTCAATTGAACCAGCCTCCACCACGCTCTCAGGCAGTGCATTCCAGACCTTAAACACTCGCTGCATGAAAAAGATTTTCCTAATGTCACTTTTGCTTCTCTTACTAAATACTTTAAATCTGTGCCCTCTCGTTCTCGATCCTTTCACGAGTGGGAACAGTTTCTCTCTATCTACTCTGTCCAGACCCCTCATGATTTTGAATACCTCTATCAAATCACCTCTCAGCCTTCTCTTCTCCAAGGAAAACAGTCCTAACTTCTCCAATCTATCTTCATAACTGAAAGTCCTCATCCCTGGAACCATTCTCGTGAATCTTTTCTGTACTCTCTCCAATGCCCTCACGTCTTTCCTAAAGTGCGGCGCCCAGAACTGGATGTAATACTCCAGCTGAGGCCGAACTAGTGTCTTATACAAGTTCAACATAACTTCCTTGCTCTTGTACGCAATGTCCCTATTAATAAAGCCCAGGATACTGTATGCTTTACTAACCACTCTCTCAACTTGTCCTGCTACCTTCAATGACTTATACACATATTCACCTAGGTCCCTCTGCTCCTGCACCCCCTTTAGAATTGTACCCTTTATTTTATATTGTCTCTCCATGTTCTTCCTACCAAAATGAATCACTTCACATTTCCCTGCATTGAACTTCATCTGCCACCTGTCTGCCCATTCCACCAACTTGTCTATGTCCTTTTGAGGTTCTACACTATCATCCTCATCGTACATATTGCTTCCAAGTTTCGTATCATCTGCAAATTTGAAATTGTGCCCTGTACACCAAAGTTTAGGTCATTAATATAGATCAGGAAAAGCAAGGATCCCAAAACTGATCCCTGGGGATCTCCACTACAAATCTTCCTCCAGCCCGAAAAACATCCATTAACCACTACTCTTTGTTTCCTGTCACTTAGCCAATTTCGTATCCATGTTGCTACCATCCCTTTTATTCCATGAGCTATAACTTTGCTCACAAGTCAGTTGTGCAGCTACTAATAAAGCCCAGGATACAGTCCATGTACACCACATCAACAGCATTGCCCTCATCAACCCTCTCTGTTACATCCTCAAAAAACTCCAGCAATTTAGTTAAACATGATTTTCCCTTAACAAATCCATGCTGGCTTTCCTTAATTAACTCGCATTTGTTCATGTGACTTGATTTTGTCTCGAATAATTTTTCTAGCAGTTTTCCCACCACCGAAGTTAAACTGACTGTCCTGTAGTTACTGGGCTTATCTTTGCACCCTTTTTTGAACAAGGGTGTAACGTTTGCAATTCTCCAGTCCTCTGGCACCACCCTGAATCTAAGGAAGACTGAAACATTGTGGCCAGTGCCTCTGCGATTTCCACCCTCACTTCCCTCAGTATCCTTGGATGCATCTCATAGACTTATCGAATCATAGAAAGCTTAAGGCACAGATAGAGGCTACTTGGCCCATTGTATCTGTGCCAGCTGAAAAACGATCCACCCATTCTAATCCCACCTTCCAGCATTTGGTCTGTGACCCTGCAGATTACGGCACTTGAGGTGCATAGCTAGACTCCTTTTGAATGAGTTGAGGTTTCTGCCTCAATTACCCTTTCAGGCAGTCAGTTCCAGACCTCCACCACATTCTGGGTGAAAAAGTTTTTCCTCATCTCCCCTCTAATTTTTCTACCAATCACTTTAAATCAATGCCCCCCTTGTCACTGACCCCTCTGCTAAGGTGAATCGACCCTTCACCTCCACTCTATCCAGGCCCCTCAAAATGTTGTACATTTCAATCAGATATCCCCTCAGTCTTCTCTGTTCCAAGGAGAACAACCCCAGCCTATCCAATCTTTCCTCATCGCTGGCAACATCCTGGTAAATCTCCTCTGTATCCTCTCCAGTGCAATTACATACTTTCAGTAATGAGGTGACCAGAACTGCAGACAGTACTCAAGTTGTGGCCTAACCAATGAATTATATAGTTCCAGCATAACCTCCCTGCTCTGATATTCTATCTTCTTTGGCCTCCTTATCTCGAGAGACAATGGGTAAGCGCCTGGAGGTGGTCAGTGGTTTGTGATATTCTATACCTCATCTAAAAAAGGAAAGAATTCCATATGCCATCTTAACCACCTGATCCACCTGTCCTGCTACCTTCAGAGATCTGTGGACATTCACTCCAAGGTCCCTCACTTCCTCTCCACTTCTCAGTATTTTCCCATTAATCGTGTATTCCTTTGCCCTGTTTAACCTCCCCAAATGCATCACCTCACACTTCTCCAGGTTGAATTCCATTTGCCACTTTTCCGTCCATCTGACCAGACCATCAATATCTTCCTGCAGCCTACAGCTATCCTCCTCGCTATCTACCACACGGCCAATCTTTGTGTCATCTGGTCCTGGTGTTTTATCCACTTTAAGTATAGACAGCCTATCCAATGCTTCCTCTTTATCAATTTTAAACCCCTGTAGTGTCTGACTTTTTCACCATTTCCTGGGTTGCATCTTCTTCCTTGGTGAAGACAGATATAAAGTATTCATGTAATACCTCAGCTATGGCCTCTGCAGCCATGTATAAATCCTCTTTCTGGTCCCTAATTTGCCCCACTCCTTTTACCACCCTTTTATTATTTATATACCTATAGAAAACTTTGGAATTTCCTTTAATGCTAGCTGCCAGTCTCTTTTCATGCTCTCCCTTTGCTTCTCTTATTTGCTTTTTCACTTCCCCTCTGGACCTTCTATATTCAGCCTCGTTCTCAATAGTATTTTCTACCTAGCATCTGTCATAAGCACATTTTTTCTTCTTTATCTTAATCTCTACCTCTTTTGTTATCCGGGGAGCTCTGGATTTGTTTGCCCTACTTTTCCCCTTCGAGGGAACATAACTTGACTGTGCCCGAACTATCTCCTCTTTGAAGGTAGCCCATTGTTCATCTACTGGTTTTCCTGCCAGCTTTTGACTCAAGTTTATTCATCCCGGCTCCATTCTTGGCCCATTGAAGTTGGCCTTCCCCCAGTTAATTATTCTTACCCTGGATTGCTCTTTGTCCTTTTCCATAATCAGCCTAAACCTTATGATACAATGATCACTATACCCTAAATGCTCTCCTACTGATACTTGATCGACTTAGCCCACCTCATTCCCAAGAACCAGGTCTCATGCATATGTATTCATTTGTCCCAGATTAATATTTTATTTCCAGCTTCATACAAATACACAATTTATTTTCACCACCTTTTTTCTTTCCACCTTTAGCAGCTGTTTGGTAGCATGCAGTATTTTGTGATTTCCCAAATAGCTGTCTAAAAGGAACATATTTTGGCTCTGTGGGTGCATGGCTATGATAGAATCTTTTGTCAGTTGAAATGTATTCCTGTATCTCTTTCAAAAACAGGCATGAGAATCGTCTTGGCCTCTTTACAATAAGATTGCTTCAGGAGATATTCAACAGTTCCTCAAGTACCTTCCTCTGCACAAACTTTCAATAACTTTTTGATTTAGGATTGTTACATGTGTGTTTGAAAAAATAATTTTGTTTCCTCAAAACTTTAAAAAAACATGTCCAATTTTCACCATCAATGTTCTTCCACCTCATCTACCTCTGCATTTGTCAAAAAGGCAGATTTGGAAATTAATAATACTGAATTTTAAAATACTAAAATACGAATTCTTATTCTGATTCTAGGGTTTCTATTGTAAGTTGGCACATTAAATTGTAATGTCATTGTATCATACATCCATCTTATTATTCAATGACCTTAAAAGCATGGTCAAACTTGAAGTGAGCCAAAGTTTTATATACTTATATAGCCTTTCTTTTACTCTTACATATTTATTTTGTGACCACAAGAACTGTCAAAACGTCATATTGAGTAAAACAAATATTCTACAAATGAACATTTTTATGTTGTTTACGCTATCTTTGAAACTCATAGACAAATGTTTAGGAATCCATCATGATCATGATTTTTAAGAAGAACATTTCTGAAACTTGGATTCTTTTCCTTTTCAGTAACATTTTTGTCAAACTCAAACTATATTTAATTTCAGATTTTAAAACTCAGCAATGCCAGTACTGATCAATTAGTTGCCAACACTAAAAATTCGTTAAAATTCTACCCAAACTCATGTCTGTTGTCATGATTGTTTTGTAAAAAAATTTGTGTTTTGGATAGGTTGTAGGTTCCATATCATTGCATTTGTTTCTCTACATAGATATTTGTCTTAGTTCCTTAACTACAAATCTACAGATATGAAACTTGGAAACAACCTGGCTCGAACGTTCATGGACTACTATAAAACAACTAACGTGGCCAGTACAAAATCTTTAGCATCAGTAGCTACCTTCAGGTATGAAATCATCGTAACTATTAAGAGTATGGTGAAGTGCTTCCTTAGACTCTTCTGACAACACATTTCTATCACTTTCAGGTATCTTACTAATTCAAATATTGAGAAATTGTTGTTCTGATTGTTAACAAAGATTGTATAGATGTTATATCCAATTAAAGTTATGCAACAAAAGACCATCTACTTTTAAAAATGTAATACTCATAATCAAATTGGATACTCCAGGAAGAAATACTGAAAAGTTTGTACTCAAAAATCTTTAAATATTTCCTTCCTTGCGTAGGAAAATATCAAACATAAGCATAGACAAATACAAAAGCAAAATATTGTGGATGCTGAAAATCTGAAATAAAAACAGAAAATGCTGGAAATACTCAACAGGTCTGGCAGCATCTGTGGGGAAAGAAAGAGTTAACATTTCAGATCGAGGACCTTTTGTCAGAACTGGAAAAAGGTAGAGATGTAACAGGTTTGAAGCAAGTACAGAGCCAGGGGAAGGGGAGAGGAGAGAAGAACAGAAGTGAAGGTTTTTGATAGGGTGGAGGACAAGAGAGATTAAATGACAAAAGGGATGATGTTGCAAGGCAAAAGGAGATGGTAATGGGACAAGCAAAGAAACAAAGGACGGTTCTAGAGGAGGTGTAAATGAGAAAATGGATGAGGAATTAACAGCCACCACCCAAAAAAAAGAGGGGCAGAGGTTATGATCTGAAATTGTTAAACTTAATGTTGAGTTTGGGACGCTGTAAAGTACTTAGTGGAAAGGTGAGGGGTGAGCTATTCATCCCGTAGCCCAGCTGGAGACAGCACTACAGTGGTGCAGTGCCTTTTTTCTGGATGGGGTGCATCGCTGGCCACTCTCTGCACGGCCCCCATGGCGGTCCATGAGGAGTAGGGCCCACATGGGTATGTCCTCAACATGCATGGAATGCTGTGAATCGACACTAGCCTGACATTATGTAGCCCAACTAGCTGATGTGATGCCAGAATAGCAAATATGGATCATGCAGGCCCAGGCAGCATATTTGTAGATCATTCTTCAAACAGCAAGCGTGAAGCTGCATGACCATTCCTGAAAGGACCAGGCACCCAAATTGCAGACAAGATATTTTTAAAGATATTTTGCTGTTGCAAAGGGTGGGGTTGGAGGTGGGGAGAGCATAAAATCGGGTGGGATGGTGGCGGGGGTGGTTACTGCCATCATCCCACCTCCGCCGAAATTTAGTCTGGGGCAGGAAGGCTTCTGTCTAGAGAAATTAAAAGGCCAGAGGGAGAGGTCCAGGTGGAATAAGAATCTTGAAAAAATGGCAAAAGAATCTGCTTGAGGGGTTGAGCCTCCTGGCCTAAGAAATGGGCACAGAAGCAAAGGCGATGAAAGAAGAGCTCAGTATCATGCCAACCTTGAAATTCATTGAGTTGGAGGTGTAAAAGGATGAAGCTAAGGCCCTTGCTGAGAGCTGAGCGTTCGGGGTCAGAGAGGGGAAGGTCAAACAGGATAGTGAAAACACAGCAAGGAGTGAGATTGGAAGAAGGGGTGGGGTCAGAAGAAAGTGAAGGGGAAAAACGATCCACAGGGGCACTGGTGTCCAATGGATCTCCTGTGATGGCTTTCTTAGTAAATGCATTGCCTGGTGTGGAACCCAGCCATACAGCCTTTTAAGGTCCTAGGTTTAATCTGCACCCTGATACTAGCTGATCTCAGCTGAGGAAGAGTTAGTATAGAAAGCCTTGACACTTTTGGAAAAGGAAGAAGACAAATCAGTAAAGGAGTCCTGTATCTGATTGCTATCCAATGACCCCTGCTGGAAAGGGTGTATGAATTGGGCTCTGTCATGAGGCCAGTCTAGGAGTATTCACCATCCAGAGTCACAAATGATGCAAAAGTTATGTATACTATTTGAATACTTAGGGATGAATGTTGGTAAGCATGACCAATGAAGTGTGACGCATCATAGGAGTGTGCATGATGTCTGGGCTCACTCATAGCCTGCATCAGAGGCCATAATGAGAGGCACGTAATGCTGTTACTATGACAGCAAGCCATTTGCTTAGTCTGAGTGAGTGTGGAGATGACAACATTATTTTTTTTAGTTCTTGCATTTATCAAGATAAGGGAAGTCAGGACTGAGAAATGGAACATTTTCCAAAAATTTACAACATTTTCTAATTTTGTCACATGGTATATTTTCTTCTATTTGCTAATTTTAAGAACAGAATATGAGCCTATGCGGAGTTTGCAAGCTCTCCATGTGACCGTGTGGGTTTCCGCCGGGTGCTCCGGTTTCCTCCCACAGCCAAAGACTTGCAGGTTGATAGGTAAATTGGCGATTGTAAATTGCCCCTAGTGTAGGTAGGTGGTAGAAGAATTGAGGGAAGGTGGGGATGTGGTAGGGAATATGGGATTAATGTAGGATTAGCATAAATGGGTGGTTGATGGTCGGCACAGACTCGGTGGGCCAAAGGGCCTGTTTCAGTGCTGTATCTCTATATGACTCTATGACTGTAATATAAAGCTTTCCTTGCAGCTTTATCACAATGTTGAAATTTTTACAAAAAAAAAGTGGATGAAGGAAAATATAGTGTCGTGCTAACAACAGCAACTTTTATTTGTACAGCACCTTTAATGTACCAAAACGTCCCAAGGTGTTTCACAATTGGGGAATCAGACCTGAGCTAGAATAGAAAGGTGTCATGGAGCTGGCCAAATTAGCAGAATTTGAAGTGGCTTTTGAGGGTAGGGAGAGATATGAAGGATTTAGGGAGCAAGTTCCCATAGTGTAGGAGCAAAAAGACTGAAGCTCTGCCACTGATGGTAGAGTGGCCTAAGGGGATAATGCACAGTAGGTCAGTGCCAGAAGAGGACAGGGTCAGAGCGCTGGATTAGATGGCAAAATTTGGGAGGAACCAGACCGTGGAAAGATGTAAAGATAAGGGTAAGGATTTTGAAGTTGATGCTTTAAGGGAAATGGGAACAAATGGCAAAAAATCAAGAAAAAATCAGATTGATAGGTAAATGGGGATTATTTTAAGAATAGCATGCAAGAGCAGAATTCTGTAATGAGTTTGAGTGTATGTAGGATGGAGCTTGTGTGGCCATTGATGTGAGTATTGGAAAAGTCAAGTTTGTCGGTGATAAAGGTAAGGATCAGTGTTTCAGTGGCAGTGGGAATGAAGTAGGGCTGGAGATGGGTGATATTTCAGAGGTCGATTAGGCAATCTTGATAATTGACTGGATGCGTATTTGAAGCTCAGCTCAGGACTGAGCAGGTTGGTGAGATTTCTCAAAGTTGGTGAATGGAATGGGATTAAGTCATGTAGTTTCCAGCAAGAACAGAACTGGATGGATTCAGTTTTGCCACTCCCAGAAGAAGCTATTTAACATGAAGATATGATTTAACAGACAGTGATGAGAAACAACAGAAAGATTTCCAAAAAATAATTAAGGGTGAACCAGGAACACCAAATATTTCAGGATGGGGTAATTTGGGAAGAAATTTAAACAAATAACTTTGAGATGCAGAAAACAATACATAAAAGAAAATAGGTACAGTCAACTAGCAAGGTTTGAACAAAGTCCAAATGTTAATATGCAGAGCAGCAGATTTCTTGATTAGGAAAAAAGCACAAGAAATTGACTGAAATTGAGGTTGGAAGATAAATTGCAGACCAGTTGGATGGTATTATTGCAAGCAAAGAGGTAACATATTGCACTGTGCATACTCAGCTCAGGAGTTCCACAAAGAAGAACGAGATCAATATCTCAGGGTTTAAAGAAACACACGTTATTATATAGCTGAAGTTGAACCTCAAGACTGTTAGCAGCTCTCTGCTACTGTGTCAGTCTGACTATTTCTTGGGCTAAACTAGGAACTATACTCTTTTTTTGTATTTCGTCATATGCACAAGCTTAAGCAACTCATAGAAAACCACATTCAGGAACATCCTTCAGAAGCCCTCAATAATTTACTGGGACCATTAGAGCCCAGAGTGAAAACTAAAATTCTGGCCTGAATTTTCTCACTTCCACCTCTTGCTTTTAAGCATACCCAAGTCAGGCAAGGACAGAAGGACCCAATACTAGTTTCCCTTAAGAAACATGTTTTTCTCTGGTTCTTCTGTGGGTGAACAGCTTCGCTTCACTGATTGTGAATGAGGGCAGATGGGTGAGGTTTCATACGGTGCCACAGTGCCCTCAGTTACTTCTCAGTGTCCGCTGGCTAAAAGGCACATCACAGATAAAGAGGCAATGTGGATCTGCTTGAAATGGGCTTCATTAAAGGCCCAGGGCAGAATAAAGGGAAGTCTTATGTTATGATAGCTATAATAAATTATTGGAATCTTTGGGAAGTTTTTTAAAAAGTATCTTTTTTTAAAAAGATATGAAGTAATTAAACTTATATATTAATTTTTTTTTGGCATTTCTAAAGCTTTTTAATGGTGTTTTTTTAAGTGTAATTTTGTGGACCTGGTGTTCAGAACACTTTCAGGCCTTCACCGAATCGTCAGCCGAGAGGAAGAAGTGAAGATCAATGTGGTCATGCTGCTGCAACAGATTAGGGATAGGATCTAGCACCCATACATTGGTATACGTTGCACCTGTTTTATGCCCCCAAAAAGGGGAAAAAGGCATACCAACCTATACCCCAGTGTGTCCAAATAACTTGCTGAATGTGGCCCACGCCAAGTGCCAGGATATCAGTTCAATCCCCTCATATAAATTGAGTTTGACATCCCTGTTTTAGATGCACACAGACGACTAAACTCATTTACTATCTCTTTGTGAGAGTGGATTACACATCTGAGCTTCAACTTTTACCAGGCATTTTAAAGCCATGTTGTTTCCCCACCTCATTTTGTTTAATTCTAAGAGGGTTGGTTATCTTCTAGTTTCCAATTCTGACAAGGATGGTTTTCCCTTTATAGATGCTGATAGACCTATTTTCTGTTTTCATTTCGCTGTCTCAGCATTTGCCATTTTTCTTTGTATTCTTAATTATTTTGAGCAATTGGGTAAATGAATGATATTCACAGTATAAAGCAAATGAAAACCAGTCTCTCCCATTCAATTATAAAAATGTATGTAGAGCACAAGGCTGCCATGTTTTTAATAAATTTCTAAAAAAACATGACCAGCCCAAAACTGTCCTTGAATTCCATGCTTTTTCCCTGTAGCTGGACAAGGGAACAACCTGCATTTTGAAACATTGTTAGAGGAAGATGGGAATCATCATAGTTTAAATAAGAAAGCAAACTGGAGATCAAATTAATTGAAAACAGATAAGTACCAGTCAGATTGATCATTTAAATGGCATTCAAATCTAATTGTTAAACATATTCCTAAATATATGCAAAGAAACAAATTATAATTTTAATCCTTATCTCTATTTGTAATTATGCTAATCTAGAATAGATATTTATTTAGTTCAAATAACTTGCTTTAAATTCCAGAAATAACTGAATAATTTAAACATAATTCAAAGTAGTGTAAATATTTCCCAGAACAGTATTATACTTAAAAATAAAATAAAACTGAAGTAGTAAATCACATGAACATTGCTCTTAAATATAAGCTCTGAAAAAAGATTAATAAATCTGACTCTAGTAAACAGTTTACTGACATTCTGAAAATATAGGTTAATTTTGCTAACTCTGCATTAAGAACCATGAAATCAATATGAAGCTGGATTTCCCTTTGAAATTGTGGCCATTCTTGGGGGTTTTAGAGTTGGTGTAAAGAGTAAAGTGGGGTACAGTGGCTACCACCACAACATCAATCCCTCAAAATATGGCCGCCAAAATCTCACTTGCTATAAATTGCCTCTCCTGATAACTGGCAACTCTTAGCCTCCTTGTAAATGGTGGCCAGGCTGTCTGTACAATACATCCGAATTAGCACCTCTAATCCGACATTAGGAAAAACAGACACAGTATAAATGGTGGTGTGAGAATCACAATGGTATCCCTGAGACAGACACCACATAATGGAGACCATCTTTGGTGCAGCTATCTAAAAATTTCCCAGGACAGTGATTTATTTAGCTATGAACTCTGGAGTTTCACACAATAGTTCTCCTGCCTTTTAAAGTCAGTATTGAATACTTTTAATTTTGGATTGTGAAAATGGATTACCCAATAGAAATCGTTTTCTTCCTGTGTTATTAAGAAGATGGGGAGGAAGGGTTTAATTGATGAGGCTAGATTGAAGGTGCTTAGAGCAAGACATCACATAACACACTTATCACCAACACATCATTACCCATGTTTAGGGTATAAAGACCTAGAAGGTCTTATTTAGCTTTCTCTGCTCGAGTGCCTTCGAAGGCTCTAATTCCTCTACTTTTAGGGAATTATGCCAGCTGCTGCCTGATGATCTGCAGCCCATTTTAATGAGAAGAATAGTCTTAAATGTAGCAATGAAAATGACCACTGCTCACCATCACATAGGATGTAATTTGTAACTTTGATGATATGCTTTCAGTGAGGGGGTGGGGTGGGGGCGAGTTTTCCCAGGCCATTGCAGGCAGGTTTGGAGGTAGGAGGAGCTGAGAATATTAGAAAAAAATGTTGAGCCAGTTTCCCAACATGTTCCCAACTCCTCCCACTTTTCCCAGGGGCGACTTGTGTACGCTGTCGGCAACCCGCCTGGCAGCGGTGGGAAACTAATTGAAATAAAAACAAGAAATGCTGGAACCACTCAGCAGGTCTGGCAGCATCTGTGGAAAGAGAAGCAGAGTTAACAGAGTCAGCACGGTTTTGTGAAGGGTAGGTCGTGCCTCACAAACCTTATTGAGTTTTTCGAGAAGGTGACCAAACAGGTGGATGAGGGTAAAGCAGTGGATGTGGTGTATATGGATTTCAGTAAAGCGTTTGATAAGGTTCCCCACGGTAGGCTATTGCAGAAAATACGGAAGTATGGGCATGAAGGTGATTTAGAGCTTTGGATCAGAAATTGGCTCGCTGAAAGAAGACAGAGGGTGGTGGTTGATGGCAAATGTTCATCCTGGAGTTTAGTTACTAGTAGTGTACCGCAAGGATCTGTTTTGGGGCCACTGCTGTTTGTCATTTTTATAAATGACCTGGAAGAGGGTGTAGAAGGGTGGGTTAGTAAATTTGCGGATGACACGAAGGTCGGTGGAGTTGTGGATAGTACCGAAGGATGTTGTAGGTTACAGAGGGACATAGATAGGCTGCAGAGCTGGGCTGAGAGATGGCAAATGGAGTTTAATGCGGAAAAGTGTGAGGTGATTCATTTTGGAAGGAGTAACAGGAATGCAGAGTACTGGGCTAATGGGAAGATTCTTGGTAGTGCAGATGAACAGAGAGATCTTGGTGTCCAGGTACATAAATCCCTGAAAGTTGCTACCCAGGTTAATAGGGCTGTTAAGAAGGCATATGGTGTGTTAGCTTTTATTAGTAGGGGGTTCGAGTTTCGGAGCCACGAGGTCATGCTGCAGCTGTACAAAACTCTGGTGAGACCACACCTGCAGTGTTGCGTGCAGTTCTGGTCACCGCATTATAGGAAGGATGTGGAAGCTTTGGAAAAGGTGCAGAGGAGATTTACTAGGATGTTGCCTGGTATGGAGGGAAGGTCTTACGAGGAAAGGCTGAGGGACTTGAGGTTGTTTTTGTTGGAGAGAAGGAGGAGGAGAGGTGACTTAATAGAGACATATAAGATAATCAGAGGGTTAGATAGGGTGGATAGTGAGAGTCTTTTTCCTCGGATGGTGATGGCAAACACGAGGGGACATAGCTTTAAGTTGAGGGGTGATAGATATAGGACAGATGTTAGAGGTAGTTTCTTTACTCAGAGAGTAGTAGGGGCGTGGAACGCCCTGCCTGCAACAGTAGTAGACTCGCCAACTTTAAGGGCATTTAAGTGGTCATTGGATAGACATATGGATGAAAATGGAATAGTGTAGGTCAGATGGTTTCACAGGTCGGCGCAACATCGAGGGCCGAAGGGCCTGTACTGCGCTGTAATGTTCTAATTAACGTTTCGGGTCAGTGACCCTTCATCGGAACTGACAAATATTAGAAAAGTCACAGGTTATAAGCAAGTGAGGTGGGGGTGGGGCAAGAGATAACAAAGGAGGTCTAGATTGGACCAGGCCACATAGCTAACCAAAAGGTCACGGAGCAAAGGCAAACAATATGTTAATGATGTGTTGAAAGACAAAGCATTAGTACAGATTAGCTGTTAATACACTGAATATTGAACAGCAGCAAGTGCAAACCTGAAAAAAAACAGTGGGTAAGCAAACTGAACAGACTAAGATGAAATGAAAAAAATGCAAAAAAAAAAGATTGTAAAAAATGTAAAAAAGAATATAAAAAAAAAGAGAAAGAAAAAAATAACTAAAAATGAAAGTAAAATGGGGGGCTGTCATGCTCTGAAATTATTGAACTCAATGTTCAGTCCGGCAGGCTGTAGTGTGCCTAATCGGTAGATGAGATGCTGTTCCTCGAGCTTGCATTGATGTTCACTGGAACACTGCAGCAATCCCAGGACAGAGATGTGAGCATGAGAGCAGGGGGGAGTGTTGAAATGGCAAGCATCCGGATGCTCAGGGTCCTGCTTGCGGACTGAGCGGAGATGTTCCGCAAAGCGGCCACCCAGTCTGCGCTTGGTCTCCCCAATGTAGAGGAGACCACACTGTGAGCAGCGAATACAGTATACTACATTGAAAGAAGTACAAGTAAATCGCTGCTTCACCTGAAAGGAGTGTTTGGGACCTGGGATAGTGAGGAAAGAGGAGGTAAATGGGCAGTATTACACTTCCTGCGATTGCAGGGGAAGGTGCCATGGGACGGGGACGAGGTGGTGGGGGTAATGGAGGAGTGGACCAGGGTGTTGCGGAGGGAACGATCCCTTCGGAATGCTGACAGGGGAAGGGACGGGAAGATGCGACTGGTAGTGGCATCACGCTGGAGGTGGCGGAAATGGCGGAGGATGATCCTTTGGATATGGAGGCTGGTGGGGTGAAAAGTGAGGACAGGGGAACCCTGTCACGGTTCTGGGAGGGAGGGGAAGGGGTGAGGGTAGAGGTGCGGGGAATGGGCCGGACATGGTTGAGGGCCCTGTCAACCACAGTGGGGGGAAATCCTCGGTTGAGGAAAAAGGAGGTCATATCAGAAGCACCGTCATGGAAGGTAGCATCATCAGAGCAGATGCGTCGGAGACGGAGAAACTGGGAGAATGGAATGGAGTCCTTACAGGAGGTAGGGTGTGAAGAAACTAATTGAACTTGTTAATGAGGAATTTACCAGCCATTGTCTCAGGACAATGGAATTTTTCGTGTCTCGAACTCATTAACTCAGAGGAGGCAAGAGCACAATGGGAAGTCATTGAGGCGTGAAACAGATATGCACTCAGTACTATAAAAGGGGAAGCAGCAAGGCTGAGGTGAGCCGTAGGCAGAGGCTTGCAGTTACAGGAGTATGTCAGTCAGACTGCTGCTACTGATAGAGTTAGGGAGAAAGAAATTGCTGAAGCTTCCTGCAGCATTATCTGACAGCTCAACACAGCTACAAACCCTTCTGTATTTGAGGCTCCATAGGAACATGGATGCCACCTATTTTGAGGTCGGTGGACCACTAAGGAGGAGCAGCAGCGAAACCCAGCTCAGCAGCCACAGGCCAGCAACTGGTGGAAGAACAGCAGCTGCAACAAGCAATATACCCACATGCAGATGGGTGCCACAGAGGGGTTGACCGAGGGTCAGGTGATAGAAGAAGGCACTATCCACATCACAGGGTATACAGGCTTAGGGTCAGCTTCTCGGACCTCTCGGAGCAGTCATGCCTTCGAAAGCAATGGCTTTTGTGGTCGCAGACAACTTTGCCCTTTTGGAGGAGGACCTAAGGAGGAAGGAGTGGGTGGACATCCATTGCCTGTAGTGATCAAGGTGACCGTGGCAATGAATTTCTTTGCATCTGGATCATTCTAGGGGATGACTGCAGAAATCCACAGGATCTTGCAATCTGCCATGCATAACAGCATCATACAAGTGATGGACGCCTTGAATGAGAGGGCATCGGATTACATCCTGTTCAGAACGGATGCTGCCATTCAGGCCCAGAGGTCTGTCAACTTCACCTCCATGGCAGGATTGCCTCAGGTGCAGGGCATGATAGGCTGTACCTGTGTGGCTATCAAGTCTCTGTCAGACCAGCCTGATGAATATGTAAATAGGAAGGGATTCTGCTCATTCAACATGCAGCTGTTATGCAACTACCACAAAAGTATTGTGCAAGTGTGTGCAGGGTTTCTGGTGAGCTGTCATGATGCATTCCTCCTGAGACAGTATCAGGTGCCTCAACTCCTCAGGCCACCAGACAGCCTCCATGACTGGTTCAAAGGTGACAAGAAGTATCCGCTGAAGATATGGCTGATACATCAGTGCAGAACCCCACCACAGAGGCACATGAGAGGTACAACTGTAGCTAATTGACAACCAGGTTAACCATTGAGCAGCCATTAGTCTGCTGAAAATGCAGTTCCAATGCTTTGACCACTCTAGGGGCACCCTCCAGTATGGCCCTTCAAGGGTCTCACATATAGCAGTGGTGAGTTGCGCCCTGCACAATTTGGCACAACCCAGTAGAGTGGAACTGGGGCCGAAAGAGGGTGATGACTGCTCAGCTTCCTAAGAAGAAGAGGAGAAGGAAGATAACAATCAGCTGGTGGAGCATGCCCCTCCAGAGGTCCCGCTGATGCCTGTGCCCATTAACCTACATGCCAGGGAAGCCCGGAACGTCCTCACTCAGTCAAGATTCACCTGAGTGTGGGGCTTCCTACACTGTACTCTTGACACCCAGGCCCCGTGACATCAGTTGTGGCCACAATCACAAGCCCATCGCTACAGCAAGATCTCCTTGCTTTAAAACATCCCATGCCACTACCCATGTCACTTTAACACTGTGACCCATGACATTCTTTGCTGTCACATCCAGGCCACACCTTATGGTCCATGTGCAATGGGGCACTAAGAACTACATGACACTTAATCACTTAGAGAAAGGAAACGGTTTCATTGCAATAAAGTGCATCAACATGACAGTGACATAAAAGAACGCACCCAACCATTTTGTAACTTAAAACCGTTTCCGCATTCTTTTCCTTGTACTTCGACATGGTGCTACCCCTGTGGCTGAAGCAGATGTGGATGCAGCCTGCACGCTTCTGTGCTCCAGTGACTGAGATACTTGTGGTGCTTGTCCTCTGGGTTGTGGTGCTCGTGAGGCCCCCCATAGACTGCCACACCTGCATCTATGCAGGGGCAGCCTGGGTCATGGGGATAGGATGCAGCATTTTTGTCTCTATCAGAGGGGTCACGAGGCAGCTGCAGCACTGGGGGCGCCTTGAGGAGATCCGCCTTGAGGAGATCTCCCTTGAGGAGACCTATCCCTCCCTCTGCCCTTTAAGGGCGAAACTGAACATTCCTGCTAACCAAGAGCAGGAGAGCACCTGGCATGTATTTCTAAGCCATCACTGCAACCGACCCATCCAAGCTGCTAAAGGTTGCAGACGTAGGGCTGGATTTTGTAGTCCCGCTGCTGGGAGTGGGAATGGGTGCAGAAACTTCTGTGGCAGGCAGCCACTTTACATAGTCATGGCGGCCGCCAACCCCCTCCCCCCCAATCACGTGGCGGGGGCAGCATTGGTGACACCGTTCATGGTGTCACTGATGCAGAAGCAGGTACTGGCACCATTTTTAAAAGACAGCCAGCCCTGCAGACAGTTCAAAAAGTGCAGAGTTCACCCCTTCCCCACCTTGGTGGCACCAGCTTTCCCTGGATGGGGAAGTGAAGGCGCGAGTGCCACTCGTCATGCTGAGGATCGGGAACTGAAGGTAAGATCGCTGCGGTTTAGATTTTAATTCATGCAAATGTGTAATTTAAATTGCTAAGTTGGGTCCCATCGCAGATTGGCGAAGGGGCCGCCACGGAGCTTCCCCGCTGCCGGGAAGATTGGGCATGTCAATCCCAACGTCAAGTTCCATGGTGGCCGCTGCCGCTCCAATTTGCTGGCCCCTCCCACCACGGAACACGACGTTGGGCTGGGAACAAAATCCAGCCCATAGCGCGGAGGCCACTGCGTTGGTTCTGTATCCACTTGTTTGCCTACTGCATATGACTCTCCATGAGTTTGCCGCTCTTTCAATGGAGGAGGTCATGCGCTCATATAGCTGAAACATCGGGATAAATTTTACCCTGACAGCCGGGGTCCCAGCAACGGGCCGGAAGGTGTGGGGGTGGGGTGGTGACCCTGCAATGGCCCTGTTTTGGACTACCTGCTGAATTTCATTGTGGGCAGCAGATTAACTGCCTCCATCGATGACGCTGTCGCTTTAAGGGACAAACTCTACCTCAGAGTTGCTAGCCAATTGGAGGGTTGGCAGTACCAGCAGCTCCACTGGGAGCGGTGGCCACTGCCAGTACTGCAGGAAGCCTGCAGTAGAAAACATGGAAGACATCACAGGATTCAGGTAAGTGGGGTCGGGGTTGCCAGGGCCATTCAGGCAAGCCCGGTGAGGGGATGCGGGGTGGTAGGTTGGTGAGGGGGGAGGTGCTGTTACCGTGGGGGCAGCCATTGGCCATGCATTGCCCCCAGATGAGGGACCGCCCCGCCCCGAGACAGCTAGGAGGCTACCAGGTCTCACCTGGCAGTGTCTCTATGCAGCTGCGGGCCCCTCTGACGTTAGTTAAATGGGAGCAGAGGTGGGAAGCTACCTTTAATTGGTCCTTAATTGGCCACTAAAGTGGCTCAATTATCCTTGGGCAGGAGGGCTGTCCTCCAACTTCCCTGCCATGGATAAAATGGCAGGGGCAGGATGACATCGGGCATGCCAACCAACACCACCCCAAGCCATTTTGTGTGCCCCTCTGCCTCTCTCATCTCCAAAGGTAGGATAAAATCCAGCTTATCGTGTCACTCGTGGCATAGATGGACTCCTCCACCTTCTGGCCAGGGGAAGACATGGCTTCGGGAAACTCTGAGAGAATCCCACACATCTCCCATTTGCTGCTCCACAAGCATCCACTTCGTATATGAATCCTGAGGCTCAGCATCTCTGTCCTGCTAAGCGTGGCTGGAGCTGTCCTCAGTCCTCCAATGGGAACTGCCTGCAGCTGTTACAGCCTCCTTTGGCTGCTCCTGCTCATGTGTGACATGCTGCTCACCTTGTGCCATCTGTTCTATCCATCACTGAGGCCTCATCAAGGTGAATAGCTCTGCGCTGATGGAGGGTGAGCATGACTCATGTGACAGTGCATCCTCAGAGTACTGAGCCTCCTCTGAGGTCTGCACTGTCTCCTCATGCTGCTGTAGCTGAACCTCCAGCATTGCCCCTGCAGGAGAGAGAAGACTACAGTTAGTGAAGCAGGTATGCTCTATTGCTTTCATGCCATCACATGTTACTGAGTTTGAAATGATCATTTATGGATATAAAAGCACCACTGAAGAAGCTGCTCAGATCTAATTCCATGCTTACACTATAATGCAGTCTCCCGCTCTCAGCTGCACCCCCATTTCTCTTTCGCCGACAGCCTGGCCTGCTGCAACCCTGCCAATCTCAAGGGCCTTCTCCTCCTTTGGCGTCAGCATTGCCCGTAAGGGCGCTTTACCCATCCCTGGTTTGATGTCTCTTCCAAGAATTATGTGCTCTTTTCTCCTACGCTGAGCAAAAAAAAAAGTGTCAGGAAAATGAAGGGTGCAATGTGCAGATCATAAGGCGCAATGGCATTTGTTGAACTTCACTGTGGAATGGGGTGCACAAGGTCATCACTTTAGAGCTGAGTGTGAATGCTGTCTGTGGATATGAAAGGTCACAAAAGAACCCTCTAAGACATTCCTCTGCATTGATGCAGAGAGCTTTCCTTTCTGCCTTCCTGTGCAGAGGACTGCTAAGGAGGTCAGAGTGTCATGGCTGCCAGCTGTTAATTGCAGGGCACTCATCTTGCCAGCCCTCAAGAGGTTATTGAAGTGCTTCCTGCACTGTAATCAGGTCCTGATGACAAAACCTCAGCTACCTTCAGCTATGCCTGCTTAGCCAGACTGTCTGGCCTCCTTGTCCCATCCTCTGGAATCAGCACCTGCCTCCATACCCTGACCACCTGCAATATAACCTCCAGGGAGGGGTCAGTGAAGTGGGACGCAGTATTGACAGAAGTATTTTACAAGAATTCATCAGGACAGAAAGAGCTTAAAAAGGAGATAGATCTATGGGCACAGTGGCGCAGTGGTTAGCACCGCAGCCTCACAGCTCCAGAAACCCGGGTTCAATTCTGGGTACTGCCTGTGTGGAGTTTGCAAGTTCTCCCTGTGTCTGCGTGGGTTTTCTCCGGGTGCTCCGGTTTCCTCCCACAAGCCAAAACACTTGCAGGTTGGCAGGTAAATTGGCCATTATAAATTGTCCCTAGTATAGGTAGGTGGTAGGGAAATATAGGAACAGGTGGGGATGTGGTAGGAATATGGGATTAGTGTAGGATTAGTAAAAATGGGTGGTTGATGGTCGGCACAGACTCAGTGGGCCGAAGGGCCTGTTTCAGTGCTGTATCTCTAAACTAAACATAAACTGAACATCAAAGGGCTCTTACAATAGAAATGTTCATGGAGGCTCTAAGCGTAACAAGGAATCTGAGTACAAGCTGCAGAGTCCTATGGCAGTTGCCAAATCAATTTAAAATGACTAATGTGGCTTGAATTTACAGCATGTCAAATACAGTATTCTACAGTTCAAGTCGTAAAAGATGAAAAAAGGCATCTCTAGGAGATCCGCAGGTACAAGAACCAGACTGCCCCATCTATTTTTGTGCCACCAATCATATGTTCAGGCCTTGACACACCTACCCAACAACAAATAAGAACAATAGCTGGCAGAGGCTGAGGGTCAGCAAAGAGATAGTTGCAGAGATGTGCTATCTCCTGCAAGGAGACCTGTAGACAATTTGTACCACAGGGAGAGTATTGCCAGTGTCAATCAATTTCACCAATAGATTTGGGTTCCTCTGTAGTATCTGTCACTGAGCTAGCCACAGATGTACCAAACAGCTAACTGATGCATTGATCAGCATAACCAGCACTCCTTTGCCACTGAATAGCCAGAGAAGCATGGCATGGCTGTTGAATTTCTTTTTATTTTAGTCATTCATGGGATGTGAGCTTTGCTGGCTAGGCCAGCATTTATTGCCCATCCCTAATTGCCCTTGGGAAGGTGGCGGTGAGCTGCCTTCTTGAACCACTGCAGTCCATGTGAGGTAGGTACACCCACAGTGCTGTTAGGAAGGGAGTTCCAGGATTTTGACCCAGGGACAGTGAAGGAACGGCGATATAGTTCCAAGTCAGGATGGTGCGTGACTTGGAGGGGAACTTGCATGTGGTGGTGTTCCCATGCATTTGCTGCCCTTGTCCTTCCAGTTGGTAGAGTTCGCGGGCTTGGAAGGTGCTGTCTAAGGAGCCTTGGTGCACTGCTGCAGTGCATCTTGCAGATGGTACACACTGCTGCCACTGTGCGTCGGTGGTGGAGGGAGTGAATGTTTGTGGACAGGGTGCCAATCAAGCGGGCTGGTTTGTCCTGGATGGTGTCGAGCTTCTTGAGTGTTGTTGGAGCTGCACCCATCCAGACAAGTGGAGAGTATTCCATCACACTCCTGACTTGTGCCTTGTAGATGGTGGACTGGCTTTGGGGAGTCAGGAGGTGAGTTACTCGCCGCAGGATTCCTAACCTCTGACCTGCTCTTGTAGCCATGGTATTTATATGGCTACTCCAATTCAGCTTCTGGTCAATGGTAGCTCCTAGGATGTTGATAGTGGGGGATTCAGCGATGGTGATGCCATTGAATGTCAAGGGGAGATGGTTAGATTCTCTTTTGTTGGAGGTGGTCATTGCCTGGCACTTGTCTGGCTTGTATGTTACTTGCCACTTATCAGCCCAAGCCTGGATATTGTCCAGGTCTTGTTGCGTTTCTACACGGACTGCTTCAGTATCTGAGGAGTTGCGAATGGTGCTGAACATTGTGCAAGAATCAGCGAACATCCCCACTTCTGACCTAATGATTGAAGGAAGGTGCTTGATGAAGCAGCTTGAAGATGGTTGGGCCTAGGACACTACCCTGAGGAACTCCTGCAGTGATGTCCTGGAGCTGAGATGATTGACCTCCAACAACTATGACCATCTTCCTTTGTGCTAGGTATGACTCCAACCAGTGGAGAATTTCCCCCTGATTACCATTGACTTCAGTTTTGCTAGGGCTCCTTGATGCCATACTCGGTCAAATGCTGCCTTGATGTCAAGGGCAGTCACTCTCACCTCACCTCGAGTTCAGCTCTTTTGTCCATGTTTGAACCAAGGCTGTAATGAGGTCAGGAGCTGAGTGGCCCTGGCGGAACCCAAACTGAGCGTCACTGAGCAGGTTATTGCTAAGCAAGTGCTGCTTGATGGCACTGTTGATGACACCTTTCATCACTTTACCGATGATTGAAAGTAGACTGATAGGGCGGTGATTGGCCAGGTTGGACTTGTCCTGCTTTTTGTGCAGAGGACATACCTGGGCAATATTCCACATTGCCGGGTAGATGCCAGTGTTGTAGCTGTCCTGGAACAGCTTGGCTAGGTGCGCGGCACGTTCTGGAGCACAGGTCTTCAGATATACATTAATGATTTGGAGGAAAGTGATATACATTAATGATTTGGAGGAAAGTGATATACATTAATGATTTGGAGGAAAGTATAGGTGGCCTGATTAGCAAGTTTGCAGACGACACTAAGATTGGTGGAGTAGCAGATAGTGAAGGGGACTGTCAGAGAATACAGCAGAATATAGATAGATTGGAGAGTTGGGCAGAGAAATGGCAGATGGAGTTCAATCAGGGCAAATGCGAGGTGATGCATTTTGGAAGATCCAATTCAAGAGTGAACTATACAGTAAATGGAAAAGTCCTGGGGAAAATTGATGTCCAGAGAGATTTGGGTGTTCAGGTCCACTGTTCCCTGAAGGTGGCAACGCAGGTAAATAGAGTGGTCAAGAAGGCATACGGCATGCTTTCCTTCATCGGACGGGGTATTGAGTACAAGAGTTGGCAGGTCATGTTACAGTTGTATAGGACTTTGGTTCGGCCACATTTGGAATACTGCGTGCAGTTCTGGTCGCCACATTACCAAAAGGATGTGGATGCTTTGGAGAGGGTGCAGAGGAGGTTCACCAGGATGTTGCCTGGTATGGAGGGCGCTAGCTATGAAGAGAGGTTGAGTAGATTAGGATTATTTTCATTAGAAAGACGGAGGTTGAGGGGGGACCTGATTGAGGTGTACAAAATCATGAGAGGTATAGACAGGGTGGATAGCAAGAGGCTTTTTCCCAGAGTGGGGATTCAATTACTAGAGGACACGAGTTCAAAGTGAAAGGGGAAAAGTTTAGGGGGGATATGCGTGGAAAGTTCTTTACGCAGAGGGTGGTGGGTGCCTGGAACGCGTTGCCAGCGGAGGTGGTAGATGCGGGCACGATGGCGTCTTTTAAGATGTATCTAGACAGATACATGAATGGGCAGGAAGAAAAGAGATACAGACCCTTAGAAAATAGGCGACATGTTTAGATAGAGGATCTGGATCGGCGCAGGCTTGGAGGGCCGAAGGGCCTGTTCCTGTGCTGTAATTTTCTTTGTTCTTTGTTCTTTGTACTATTGCCGGTATATTGTCAGGGCACAAAGCCTTTGCAGTATCCAGTGCCTTCAGTCATTTCTTGTATCATGCGGAGTGAATCAAAGTGGCTGAAGTCTGGCATCTGTGATGCTGGGGACTTCAGGAGGAGGCCGAGGTGGATCATCAACTCGGCACTTCTGGCTGAAGATTGTTGCAAATGCTTCAGCCTTATCTTTCGCACTGATATGCTGGGCTCCCCCATTGAGGATGGGGATATTTGTGGAGCCACCTCCACCAGTTAGTTGTTTTATTGTCCACCACCATTCACGACTGGATGTGACAGGACTGCAGAGCTTAGATCTGATCCGTTGGTTATGGGATCGCTTAGCCCTGTCTAAAGCATGCTGCTTATGCATTTTGGCATGCAAGTAGTCCTCTGTTGTAGCTTCACCAGGTTGACACATCATTTTGAGGCATGCCTGGTGCTGCTCCTGGCATGCCTTCCTGCACTCTTCATTGAACCAGAGTTGGTTTCCTGGCTTAATGGTAATGGTAGAGTGGTCGACATGTCGGGCTATGAGGTCACAGATTGTGGTTGAGTGCAATTCTGCTGCTGCTGATGGTCCACAGCGCCTCATGGATCCCCAGTTTTGCATTGCTAGATCTGTTCGAAATCTATCCCATTTAGCATGGTGATAGTGCCACACAACACGATGAACGGTATCCTCAATGTGAAGGTGGGACTTTGTCTCCACAAGGATTGTGCGGTGGTCACTCCTACCAATACAGTCATGGACAGATGCATTTGCGGCAGGCAGATTGGTGAGTACGAGGTCAAGTATGTTTTTCCCTCTTGTTGGTTGCCTCACCACCTGCCGCAGACTCAGTCTAGCAGCTATGTCCTTTAGGTGTCGGCCAGCTCGGTCAGTAGTGGTGCTACCGAGCCACTCTTGGTGATGGACATTGAAGTTCCCCCACCCAGAGTGCATTCTGTGCCCTTGCCACCCTCAGTGCTTCCTCCAAGTGGTGTTCAACATGGAGGAGTACTGACTCATCAGCTGAGGGAGGGCGGTAGGTGGTAATCAGCAGGAGGTTTCCTTGCCCATGTTTGACCTGGTGCCATAAGACTTCATGGGGTCTGGTGTCGATGTTGAGGACTCCCAGGGCAACTCCCTCCCTACTGTATACCACTGAGCCGCCACCTGTGCTGGGTCTGTCCTGCCGGTAGGACAGGGCATACCCGGGGATAGTGATGGCAGTGTCTGGGACATTATCTGTAGGGTATGATTCCGTGAGTATGACTATGTCAGGCTGTTGCTTGACTAGTCTGTGGGACAGCTCTCACAACTTTGACCCAAGCCCCCAGATGTTCGTAAGGAGGACTTTGCAGGGTTGAGAGGGCAAGGTTTGCCGTTGTCGTTTCTGGTGCCTAGGTCGATGCCAGGTGGTCCGTCCAGTTGCATTCCTTTTTATTGACTTTGTAGCAGTTAGATGCAACTGAGTGGCTTGCTAGGCCATTTCAGAGGGCACGTAAGAGTCAACCATATTGCTGTGGGTCTGGAGTCACATGTAGGCCAGACCAGGTAAGGACAGCAGATTTCCTTCCCTAAAGGCTATTAGTGAACCAGATGGGTTTTTACAACAATCGACAATTGTTCAATGTGCTACTGCTTTTCATGTGCAGGGGATAACTGATAGTCACTATTTGGTCATCTGGACAACAGACACCTGCTCGTCCTCTGCCACTATCATTAAATCCTCCTTACCTGTGCATATCAGCAGTGTGTACCATCTACAAAATGCACTGCAGCAATGCACCAAAGCTCCTTAGACAGCACCACCTGTACCTCCTAGAAGGACAAGGGCAGCAGATGCATGGGAATACCACCACCTGCAAGTTCCCCTCCAAGCCACACGCCATCCTGCCTTGGAATTATATCGCCGTTCCTTCACTGTCACTGGGTCAAAATCCTGGAACTCCCTTCCTAACAGCACTTTAGGTGTACCTACCCCACAAAGGACTGCATCGATTCAAGTAGGCAGCTCACCATCACCTTCTCAAGGGCATTTAGGGATGGGCAATAAATGCTGGCCTAGCCAGCAACGCCCACATCCCAGGAACGAATAATTTAAAAAATCCATCTCACCCAGTGCTAGCTTCACAAGTTTACAAATTGCATCCTGCAGGATCTGAGCAACTATGTTGCTACTTCCAAATGTTGGTGAGTGAGACACAAGTTTCTGTGAGGTGCTGTCTTATTCTATGATCCTAGCGGTGGCTGCAATGGTAATAAAGGAACAAATGTTAAAATATTTCCTCCAGAACATACATCTACCACAGCTTGCACTGAAAGATACTGTAAAGCCAAGTTTATGAATCTCCAAGCAAGGAGCATGTAATTATATTTAATGGATGGAAAAGTTATTTGTTTCGGGTTAGGATTTCCAGAGTTCTACTCCTGGTAAGCAAGGCTTCCCATGGAAACTCTTGAATTGTAAAAGCAATCCTTGTGTGTGGTGTTTGTGTGATTCATACCCATGTTGGAGTGAGTGAGAATGGGGAGAAGTGACAAAAATAGGATGGCATTAATCATGAGCTAAAGGAAGTCTGTAGCTTCATTCTCCTTTACCCCCTCCAGCCTTTCATATGAAAGAATGTCCAGGATGGCCTCCTACAATTGAGTCATGGTCTTGTAATCACTGAGCCCACCTCTAAATGGGTCTATACCCTTGTATTATGTGCTATCTTATGTAAAGAGAAAAGTCGTTTTGATGTAGAGAAGATGTGGTGTATACATACCTCTAGACCTGTACAGAATAGGTCCAGAACAGGTCTCGTGACATTAATTAAAATTAATAGTTTAAACGAGGTACTAACTAGATTCTATAGAAGGGAATAGAGATTTCTTAGATCATGGATGGGCAGCTGAGACCTGTTGCTTGCAATTCCTGAGTCATGTGGGAACTTCATGTGTCTTGGGGGACCACGTGTGTAGAAAGTGTCTCCAGCTGCTTGAGCTCGAATTCAGGATTTCCAAGCTTGAGGGGCAGCTGGAGTCACTGCTGAGCATCAGGGAGAATGAGAATTTCCTGGATTGTACATTCCAGAAGGTGGTCACCTGACAGGCAGTAAGAGTTCAGGGTAGCAGATGGGTGGGCATCCGGAAGAGTAGGAAGAGGCATGAATTGCAGGAGTCTTCAGGATGTGTGCTACTCTTAAACCGATACTCAGCATTGGAGACTACTGCGACTGATGACACCTTGAAGGCGTGTAGGTCAGACCACAGCACCAATTGGCAAGGGACTGCACAGGATGGAACAGCAAAGAGTAGAAATGCAGTCATTATATGAGATTCCATAGATAGGGGGACAGACAGACATTTCTGTCACCATCATCATGAATCCAGCATGGGAGTTAGCCAGAAGTTGTGGTACACATCGGTACAGATGACATAGAGAGGGCAGGTATTGAGGTCCCACAGTCAGATTTTCCCCTTCATTCCAGGAATCAGTCGAGTGAACCCTCTCTGCAATTATATCCTTTCTTAAGTAAGGAGACCAAAACTGTACGCAGTACTCCAGATGTGGTCTCTCCAATGCCCTGTACAACTGTAGCAAAACTTCCCTACTTTTATATTCCATCCCCCTTGCAATAAACGACAACATTCCATTTCCCTGCCTAATCAGTTGCTCTACCTGCATACTAACTTTTTGTGAATCATGTACCAGGGCACCCAGATCTCTCTGTACCACAGAGTTCTGCAATCTCTCTCAATTTAAATAATATACTGCCTTTCTATTCTTCCTGCCAAAGTGGATAAGTTCACATTTACCCACATTATATCCATCTGCCAAATTTTTGCACACTCACTTAACCTATCTATATCCCTTTGCAGACTCTTTATGTCCTCTTCACAACTTCCTCTCCTTTGTGTCATCATCAAATTTAGCAACCATACGTTCAGTCCCTTCATCCAAGTCATTGATATAGATTGTAAATAGTTGAGGCCCCAGCACTGATCCCTGTGGCACTCCACTAGTTACAGCTTGTCAACCCGAAAATGCCCCACTTATTCCTACTCTCTGCTTCCTGTTAGCTAACCAATCCTCTATCCATACTAATATGTTACCCCCTACACCATCAGCTCTTGCTTTGTGCAGTAACATTTGATGTGGCAGCTTATCAAATGCCTTTTGGAAATCCAAGTACACCACATTCCCTTTATCCACATTGCTTGTTACTTCTTCAAAGAACTCTAATAAATTAGTTAAATATGATTTCCGTTTCGCAAAAACATTTTAAATTTTCATGATTACATTAATAGTTTTTAATTGCCCTGCTATAACCTCCTTAATAATAGATTCTAGCATTTTCCCTATGACTGATATGAGGCTAAGTGGCCTGTAGTTTCCGGCATTCAGTCTCCGACCTTTCTTGAATAGAGGAATTACATTTGCTAGTTTCCAACCTGATGGGACCTTTCCAGAATCTAGGGAATCTTGTAAAATTACAACCAATGCAACGACTATCGCAGCAGCTACTTCTTTTAAGACCCTAGGATGCAGGCCATCAGGTCCTGAGGACTTGTCAGCCTTTAGTTCTAATAGTTTTCTCAGTACCCTTTCCCTGGTGATTGTAATTGTTTTAAGTTCCTCCCTCCCTTTCACCTCTTGATTTATAGGTATTTCTGGGATGCTATTTGTGTCTTTTACAGTGAAGACAGACACAAAATATCTGTTCAACACTTGCGCCATTTCCTTATTTCCCATTATTTATACCCAAACATACTCTCTAGAGGACCAACGCTCATTTGAGTTACTCTTCTCCTATTTAAACACTTGTAGAAACTCTTCCTATCCGTTATTATATTTCTAGCTAGCTTCCTCTCATTCTCTAATTTCTCCCTTCTATTTTTTTTTCATCATTCTTTACTGGTTTTAAATTCTGTCCAATTCTCTGACCTACCACTAATCTTTGCAGATTTATACACTTTTTCTTTCAATTTGATACTATCCTTAACTTCCTTAGTTAGCTGCAGATGGTGCATCCTTCTCATAGAATCTTTTTTTCTCACTGGAATGGATTTTTGCTGAGTGTTCTGAAATATCTCCTTAAATGTCTGCCACAGCATCTCTACTGCCCCACCCAGGTTATACTTTCCCAGTTCACTTTAGCCAGCTCTGCCTTCATACCCTTGTAATTGCCTTTATTTAAGTTTAAAACACTAGTCCTAGACCCATACTTCTTCCTCCTCAAATTGAACGTGAAATTCAATCATGTTATGATCACTGCTACTTAGAGGCTCCTTTACTATGAGGTCATTAATTAATCCTGTCTCATTGCACATTACCAGGTCTAGAATAACCTGCTCTTTGGTTGGCTCTAGAATGTGCTTCTCTAAGAAACTATCCCGAATACCATCCACAAACTCATCTTTCAGACGAAGTTTGCCGGTCTGATTTGTCCAATCGATATGTAGATTAAAATCAACCGTGATTATTGCTGTACCTTTCTTACAAGCCCCCATTAATTCTCCCTATATACTGTGTCCTACAGTGTGGCTACTGTTAGGAGGCCTATAAACTACTCCCACAAGTGACTTCTTACCTTTGCTATTGCACAGTGGCGCAGTGGTTAGCACCGCAGCCTCACAGCTCCAGGGACCCGGGTTCGATTCTGGGTACTGCCTGTGTGGAGTTTGCAAGTTCTCCCTGTGTCTGCGTGGGTTTTCTCCGGGTGCTCCGGTTTCCTCCCACAGCCAAAAGACTTGCAGGTTGGTAGGTAAATTGACCATTATAAATTGTCACTAGTATAGGTAGGTGGTAGGGAAATATAGGGACAGGTGGGGATGTTTGGTAGGAATATGGGATTAGTGTAGGATTAGTATAAATGGGTGGTTGATGGTCGGCACAGACTCGGTGGGCCGAAGGGCCTGTTTCAGTGCTGTATATCTAATCTAATCTATTTCTTATCTCTACCCAAACTGATTCTACATCTTGATCTTTAGAGCTAAGGTCATCTCTCACTATAGAACTAATGTCATCTTTAATTAACAGAACTAACCCACCACCTTTTCCTAGCTTCCTGTCCTTCTGAAATGTCAAGTACCCTTGAATATTTAGGTCCCAGCCTTGGTCACCTTGCAGCCACATATCTGTAATGGTTATTAGGTCATACTTATTTCTATTTGTGCTGTGTTATGAATGCTTCCTTTTTTTGGTAAATTTTGAAAATTTGAGTTTCAAAACTGAAAAGATTCCATAGATGCTGGAACTTTATGTGTGTGTGTTTTTTTAATGAAGGTCACCAGAAGGTCTTTGGACTGAGCTTGAAAACAAACAATTACTGGAAGGCATCTGACTGCAGATAATTACCCAGCAGGGGTTGTTTTTGACTTGGGGAAGATGTTTATAGAGAAGTGACAGGTCAAGGTTTATAGGGGTTAGAAAGCTTTTCTCTTGTGACATTGTTTATGGTTTCGCTTTGGACAGTAAGTTGGGATATGGACAATGGTTTGAAAAGACTGTTGGAGAAAACTTGCCAGGACGACAAACCACCTCAACTCAGTCTGTTCCAGTGGTTTGGAGAAAGCCTGCCAGTTTGCCAGCTCTCAAGGAGCTGAAAAGCAAGTGTAAGAAGCAGACTAAAACTGTGGCTGCATTCCTCCTGTAAGGCCTGTGTCTGAAACCACTGTTGCTGCATTTCCTGGAAGTCTATGTAAACCGATCTTCAACGCCACCTGAAAAGAACTGTTCTAAGAAGACCCCGGTGACAGCCGTCTATATGCATTTGGGACACTAAATCAAAACAAAGAACATCTTTCCAGATCTTCTCTTCCTTCTTCAAGAATTAGCAAGTATTTAACCCAAGTGTTTTTTTATCATAGAGCAGGAAAATGTAAATCTCTTTTTTTTTGGTTAACCAGTGTACGTGTGTGTGTGTGTGAGTGTGAGTGGCGAAGGTAAAAAGAGAACTTTAATATTTCAATCTGTGCTTTTATGCTTTATTCCATTACTGGTTAAGACTTGTTTCATAATAAACTGATAATTTTGTTGTTTATTAAAGCAATCTGGTTGGTGTGTTTTATTCTGGGAAAAATAGAGTATACGATTGACTGATTTGGTAAGTGGGAAAATTTAAATATATGTTGTGACCTGTGGAGAAGTGGAATTAGAATAAACAGTGCACTCCTCCCACCTCTGTTGTAACAGCTGACAATTCATCTGTTTTGTTACGAATGTTACAGGCATTCAGATACCAAGTCTTTAATTCAGTCTTTTTACTATTTTTGCAAACTCTGGCCTTATCTGCTGGCACGCTCTGTCTCATTCTGCCATACTGTGATTATCATTACCCTTATTGCTACCTTACTCTATTGCCTTGTCATTTCCTTTTAATTTACCCCATCTTTTCTCCTGTGATCCCCCAACTATTTAGTTTAAAGCCCTCTCTGCCGTCCGACTTATATGACTCACCAGAACACTGGTCCCTGCATGGTTCAGATGAAGACCGTCCCTATGGTACAGCTCCCTGTTACCCTAGCACTGGCACCAGAGTCCCATGAATTGAAACCCACGCTGCCCATACCAGTCTTTGAGCCACGCATTCAACTCCCTAATCTTATTTACCCTACGGCAAGGGCATGAGGCATAGTGCACAGGGAGGGCTTCAGATTCTTGGGTCATTGGGACCAGTTCTGGGGCAGGAGGCACCTATTCAAAAGGGACAGGGTTGCCTCTCAACAGGACTGGGACCAATGTCCTCACAATGAGGTTCACTAGTGTGGTTGGGGAAGATTTAAACTAAATTGGCAGGGGGATGGGCAACAGCATATAGAAGTAGAAAAGAGGAATAAGGAGAGTGTTGGATAGAACACGAGAAGGAAGCAGGTACCATAGAATCAAACTAAGAAGGACTACGAGGAATACAAAGACAAGTTTACAATGCATGTATGTGAACGCACAAAGTGTAGTGAACAAGGTTGGTGAACTACAAACACAAATAGCCACATGGGAATATGATATAGTGGCAATAACGGAAATGTTATTCAAAATGCTATTTTAAAAAAATCAGGGCAAAAATTATTTCTTGTAATAAAATTAAAATATTGTTGGTGGTTAGTTGATTTACTAAACTGTAGCTGTTAAAATATCAAGTTCATAACCACTTCAAGATTTTCTTTTTAAAATTTATAGCATTTGACAAGTGAAGAATTTTACAATTTTAGTTATGGTATAATATTGGCTTAAAAATGGTGAGGACTGGATGCTTAATATTCAAGGATACATAGTGTTCAGAAAAGATAAGGAAGGAAAAATGGATGGTGGGGTGGCAGTACTGATTATGGAAGACATTGTCGTGTTGAAAAGGGAGGATGCCCATGAGCAGGCAAGACAAGAATCCATCTGGTTAGAGTTGAGAAGCAAGAAAGGTATGATGGCGCTATTGGGGGTATTCTATAGGGCTCCAAATAGTGAGAGAGATAGAGGAGCAAGTCTGCAGGGAAATCACAGAGATGCAAGAACTACAGAGTGGTGATATTTGGGGACTATACCCAAATATCTATTTGGATAATGTTAGAGTAAAGAATAAGGAGGGTGAGGAAATTCTGAAATGTGTTCAGGAAAACTTCCTTGACCAGTATGTTCTTGGTCCAACTACGAAGGAGGCATTGCTGGATCTGGTGCTGAGGAATGAGGTGGGCCAAGTGAAACAAGTATCTGTGGGGGATCACTTGGGTAAGAGTGAACATTGTATCATAAGATTTAGATTAGTATCAACTATCACCAGTAACCTGTCTCTCGATACAGAAATCAACAAGCGCATGGGAAAGGCGTCCGCTGCTATATCCAAACTGGCTAAGAGGGTGTGGGAAAATGGTGCACTGACACGGAACACAAAAGTCCGAGTGTTTCAAGCCTGTGTCCTCAGTACCTTGCTCTACAGCAGCGAGGCCTGGACAATGTATGTCAGCCAAGAGCGACGTCTCAACTCATTCTATCTTCGCTGCCTCCGGAGAATCCTTGGCATCAGGTGGCAGGACCATATCTCCAACGCAGAAGTCCTCAAGGCGGCCAACATACCCAGCATATACACCCTACTGAGCCAGCAGCGCTTGAGATGGCTTGGCCATGTGAGCCGCATGGAAGATAGCAGGATCCCCAAGGACGCATTGTACAGCGAGCTCGTCACTGGTATCAGACCCTCCGGCCGTCCATGCCTCCGCTTTAAAGATGTCTGCAAACACGACATGAAGTCCTGTGACATTGACCACAAGTCGTGGGAGTCAGTTGCCAGTGATCGCCAGAGCTGGTGGGCAGCCATAAAGGCGGGGCTAAAGAGTGGCAAGTCGAAGAGACTTAGCAGTTGGCAGGAAAAAAAACAGAAGTGCAAGGGGAGAGCCAACTGTGTAACAGCCCCGACAACCAATTTTATCTGCAGTGCCTGTGGAAGAGTCTGTCACGCTAGAATTGGCCTTTATAGCCACTCCAGGCACTGCTCCACAAACCACTGACCTCCTCTAGGTGCTTACCCATTGTCTCTCGAGGCCAAAGAAGACGAAGAAGAGATTAGTAATGGAGAGGAGCAAGGAACAATTTAAAGTACAGCTTCTAAACTGGAAGAGGGATGACTTCAATGGGATGAGAGGGGATATAGCCATGGTAAAATGGAGCCAAAGACTGACAGGAAAAACTGTAATGAAACAATGGGTGATCTTTAAGGAGGAGATGTTTCAGGTACAGGCTAGGTGTATTCCAACAAAGGCGAAGGATGGGGGGAACTGAAGCCAGGGCTCTTTGGATGACAAGGTAAATACAAAATATGATGAAACAAAAAAGAGGGTGTATGTTGCAAGTCAGGTGAATTCTTCAAATGAGAACCAGCCAAATATAATAAGTTGAGAGGGGAAGTGAAGAGGAAAATATGACTGGCAAAGAGAAAATATGAGAATAGAATGGCAGTTACCACAAAAGGGAACCCAAAAATCCTCCACCGGTATGTAAATAGTAAACGGGTAATAAGAGGTCCTATTAGGGACAGAAAAGGTGATATATGTTTAGAGGTGCAGGGCAATGCTTGAATACTTAATGAGTACTTTGTCTCAGTGTTTAGTAAGGAAGGGATGATGACAAAAAATCGGTAGAAACAGAGATGGTAGAGGTAATGGATGGGGTGAAAATTGATAGGCAGGATGTACTGGAAAGGCTGGCTATGCTTCAAGTGGATAAATCACATGATTCAGATGGCTTGCATCCTAGGTTAATAAAGGAAGTGGGAGTGGAGATAGCAGAAGGGCTTGCCATAATCTTCCAATCTTCCAGAGTGCCGGAGGATTGGAAAGTGGCAAATGTTACACCCTTATTCAAGAAGGGTGTAAGAACATTCCTAGTAACTACAGGCTGGGCAGTTTAACATCAGTGGTGGGTAGGGCTTTAGAAACAATAATCTGAGAAACAATCAAAAGGCACTTGGAGAGGTTTGAGTTAATTAAGGATAGCCAGCATAGATTTGTAAAAGGCAGATCATGCTTGACTAATCTAATTGAATTTTTTGATGAAGTAACAGAGAAGATTGATGAAGAGAATGCAATGGATGTTGTCTATATGGATTCTAAGAAAGCGTTTGACAAAGTACCAGATAAAAGGCTGGTTTACAAAGTTGTGACTCATGGAATAGGAGGAAAATGTAGCTGGTCTGATTAGTAAGTTTGTGGACGACACAAAGGTTGGTGGAGTTGCAGACAGTGATAAGGATTGTCAGAGGATACAGGAGGATATAGATCGGTTGGAGACTTGGGCGGAGAAATGGCTGATGGAGTTTAATTCGGACAAATGTGAGGTAATGCATTTTGGAAGGTCTAATGCAGGTGGGAAGTATACAGTAAATGGCAGAACCCTTAGGAGTATTGCCAGGCAGAGAGATCTGGGCGTACAGGTCCACAGGTCACTGAAAGTGGCACTGCAGGTGGATAAGGTAGTCAAGAAGGCATACGGCATGCTTGCCTTCATCGGTCGGGGCATAGAGTATAAAAATAGGCAAGTCATGCTGCAACTGTACAGAACTTTAGTTAGGCCACACTTAGAATATTGTGTGCAATTCTGGTCGTCACACTACCAGAAGGATGTGGAGGCTTTGGAGAGGGTACTGAAGAGGTTTACCAGGATGTTGCCTGGTCTGGAGGGCATTAGCTATGAGGAGAGGTTGGATAAACTCGGATTGTTTTCACTGGAACGACGGAGGTGGAGGGGCGACATGATAGAGGTTTACAAAGTTATAAGCGGCATGGACAGGATGGATAGTCAGAAGCGTTTTCCCAGGGTGGAAGAGTCAGTTACTAGGGGACATAGGTTTAAGGTGAGAGGGGCAAAGTTTAGAGGGGATGTGCGAGGCAAGTTCTTTACACAGAGGGTGGTGAGTGCCTGGAACTTGTTGCCGGTGGAGGTGGTGGAAGCAGGTACCATACAGATGTTTAAGAGGCATCTTCACAAATACATGAATAGGATGGGAATAGAGGGATACGGATCCCGGAAGTGCAGAAGGTTTTAGTTTAGGCAGGCATCAAGATCGGCGCAGGCTTGGAGGGCCGAATGGCCTGTTCCTGTGCTGTACTGTTCTTTGTTCTTTGTTCTGGTATCAGCTTGAATAAAAAATTGGCTTAAGGACAGAAAACAGCAAGTTGTGGTAAATGGTTGTTTTTCAGACTGGAGCATGGTAGATAATGGCGTTTCCCAAGTCAGTGTTAGGACCACTACTTTTTTGATATCTTTGAATGACTTGGATATTGGGATACAGAGTAAAATTTCAAAATTTGCTGATGTTACCAAACTTGGAGGTGTGGATAATAGTGAGGATGATACCAATCAACTGCAACAGGACATAGATAGGCTAGCAGAATGGGCAGACAAGTGGCAGATGGAATTTAATACAGAAAAGTGTGAGGTGATGCATTTTGGCAGAAGGGATACGGAGAGGCAATGTGGACTTAATGGCACAGTTCAAAAGAGTGCACAGGGACAGGGGGACCTGGGGTTCATGTGCATTGATCTTTGAAGGTGGCAAGACATATTGAGAGAGTAATTAGCAAAACACATGGGATCTTGGGTTTCATAAAGAGAGGTACAAAAGCAGAGAAGTTATGTTGAACCTTTATAAATCTCTGGTTAGGTCACAACTAGAGTATTGTGTCCGGTTCTGGTCACCACACTTTAGGAAGGATGTGAGGGGCCGTGAAAGGATGCAGAGGATGGTTACCAGAATGGGATAAGAAATTTTAGCTACAACTTTAGGTTGGAGAAACAGGGGTTGTTCTCCTTGGAGCAAAGGAGATTGAGGGTAGATTTGTTAGATATGTATAGGATAATGACAGGTTTAGATAATGTAGACAAAGAAATGCTGTTCCCATTAGCTGATGGTGCAAGGACTAGGGGACACAGACTTAAGGTTTTTGGCAAGAGATGCAGGGGAGATGTGATGAAGAACTTTTTTACACAGCGAATGGTAATGACCTGGAACTCACTGCCTACAAGAGTGGTGGAAGCAGAGACGGTGAATGATTTCAAAAGGAAATTTGATGGGCTTTGAGGGAAATAAACTTCCAGGGCTATGGGGATAGAGCAGGCAAATGGGACCGACTGGGTTGCTCTAAAGAGTACTGGCATGGATGTGATGGCCAAATAGCCTCCTTCTGTGCTGTAATGATTCTGTGGGCTGCATTTAGTAGCAACACCACAGGTTCCAGCGGTGACACTGGAAGCAAGTGACGCTTCCGCTTGGGCATTCAGTGGCCGGCTGCATGTGATCTTGCAACGGCTGGCCAATTAACTCATGGGAGGCATGGGGACTGTCCAATTGAAGGCCAGAGGCGGGAAGTCAGGAGGCGAAATCGTTGTAAGCTGATGCCAAGGCAGGTGCTGCCACCATATTTAAAGGGCTGCCAGTCCTGCTTTCACTGCTGCCTGTACAGATGAGACTTTTGCTTGACTGCTGCCTCCAAACAACCTGGTGCTGCGCCATGAATGCTGACTCCAAACAATATTCTGCTGCTTGACTGGTGCCTCCAACGAAGGAGCTGACCAGAAGCCTGAAGCAAGAATGGCAGAAGGAAAACCCCAGGTGGCCCCACAGTTCAGCATTTCCTCTCTGCAATTTCTCCTGCAGGCTGCAAGGGCAAGGCAGGAGGTCCTGTTACCAAGGGATTGGAAGAAGAGAGCAGCCCGCCTGACCAAGCAAGCCTGGACCGAGGTTGCAGAGGAAGTCAGCAGCCGTGGGGTCACCCCCCACAACTTAACATAGTGCTGGAAACGCGTCAATGACTTCCTTTGGTCCGCCAAGTTGAGTATTCCATATCTTTTTTCCCTTTGGGGCTTGCATGTGGCAAAGCGAGAGGGTGCACTTGGTGGAGAGGGAGTGACACTCCAGTCAGTGGCAAGGGGGTCAGGAAGAAGCATCTTATCGAGAGGCTATTATCTGTCATTTCCAACCCACACAAGGTCCCTCGAGAGTGGCCATATGCAGGAGGCATTCGTGTGTCCCCATCATGGACTGCTGGGCTGTCAGCAGCAGAGCTGTTGTATTTGTCTCCATTTGGAAACTAACCATCTTCCTTCTTGTGACTGCAGGAGAAGATGGCACACAACAGCAAAGAAAGGGCCAAGACTGGTGGAGGGGTGCCATACCTTGACACCTCACCTCTGTGGAAGAGGAGGACTTGGAAACGGAAGGACACCAGTGCAGCCACGCGATTGCTGATGGCAAGACAGGAGTGCCCACCCAAGAGGGTGAGTAAACGAGTGCAGGAGCACAAGGGTGTGTCTGGCACACACAAGTCATAGTGCTCATGTGTCCACCACTGGACACATGTAGTTCCTCGTCAGGCATAATTGGGATGAGGAAATGGGAAGCCTTTAACCCTTCTATGTTTCTGTTCTCTGGTGCAGGTCAGGATCATGCCAAAGGACTCAGCTTGACAGACTGGGGGCCAGCCTGCCACCTCTGAGAAGGAGGAGGGATCCTCAGAGGGTGCAGCATTACATCATTCCCTTGCACTCTCCACCACTGCGGATACTCTCATATCGGTGGGTACGTGTTCGTGAGTAGATCAGGATCAGCTGGCGGAGCCTGTGACAGCTGAAGCCACTGACAGTTGGAAGACTGTGGGAGGCCAAGCTGATGCTGAGCCCCAGGCTGATGACGTGCCTCTTGAGTCATCTGTAGGCTGGAAGTGACAGAGTGAGCCACATCCGCTCAGCTCCTCAGCCTTGCCACTGTGTGCTATACACCTGGGTACTGGATGATGGAGTGCAAAATGAAGAAGATGACAGTGGACCTAATTAAAGGTAAGGCTTTATTGGAATGTTTCTGTAAGGGCATAAGGCCACAGGAAATGGCTATGTATCTGAGCGTCCCAAGCCTCTCTTGCGCATATCTCATTGCACCTTGCCTGTGCTCCATGGGGTCCTTCATCTTGCATTGCATGGTCAGCTGATTCCTCCACATCTTTATTGTTGGCCGAGGCATCATGATCAATGATTTCCTTATTATTCTACGATTACCCCCTCTGTTGTGCCATGTCATGCAGGGCACAGCAGACCACCATGATACATGAGACCCTTCCTGGGGCATTCTGAAGGGCTCCACTGGATTAAACTAGGCACCTGAATTGCATCTTCAGAAGCCCAATGGTATGATTAGATTAGAGATACAGCACTGAAACAGGCCCTTCGGCCCACCGAGTCTGTGCCGAACATCAACCACCCATTTATACTAATCCCATATTCCTACCAAACATCCCCACCTGTCCCTATATTTCCCTACCACCTACCTATACTAGTGACAATCTATAACGGCCAATTTACCTATCAACCTGCAAGTCTTTTGGCTTGTGGGAGGAAACCGGAGCACCCGGAGAAAACCCACGCAGACACAGGGAGAACTTGCAAACTCCACACAGGCAGTACCCGGAATCGAACCCAGGTCCTGGAGCTGTGAGGCTGCGGTGCTAACCACTGCGCCACTGTGCCGCCCATGCTTAATGGTCGCTCGGGTTGACCTGTGGCAGTGCTGTACCTCTCCTCTGCATCTCTGCGTGAGTTCCTCATAGGCGTGAATAGCCAATTCTTTAGTGGGTAGCCCTGGTCTCCAAGTATCCATACCTGAAGGCACACAGGGGACCAGAAAAGCTGTGGCACCTGGGACTGCCAAAGTATGTAGGTGTTGTGGCCGCTTCCCAGGAACCATGCACCTGAAGGATCTGCTTTTGGTGGTCGTACATCAGTTGGACATTGCTGGAATGGAAGCCCTTTCTGTTGATGAAGGCCACTGGCTAGTCCGTGGAAGCCTTGATGGCCACATGCTTGCAATCGATCAGACCCTGCACATGGGGGATTCCAGCAATGGCCCTGAACCCAATGGACTTCTCTACCTGACTGTCCGGATCAGTGCAGTAGCTTACATAGTAGCTGGCCCTCTTGGACATGGCATTGGTCAGCTCCTTGATGTACTAATGGGGTGCATACTGGGAAATCCCACACAAGTCCCCCATGGATTCCTGGAAGGAGCCGGAGGTGTAGAAGTTGAGAGCCATGATGATCTTCACCACCACTGGCATTGGGTGTCCACCAACCCCCATGGGTCTCAGCTCATCCTACATCATGGTGCAGACATCAGTGACTGCCTCACTGGAGTGCTTCAGTCTTCGCTCGGACATTTTGAGAAAGTTGAGCCTCGGATAGTACACTGTCTTCTGGGGATAGCCTTTTCTGCACGCAGGAGGCTGTTGGCATCCCCTCTGCACACTTCTCCAGCGTGCCAACCCTGAGGCCAGACTTCTTGGTGCTCCTGAGGTTCCTGATGTGCTCATGCTGGTGCCTGGATCTTCGTCCCTCTGAGCTGCCTCTCCTCCTCCTGAAGCCTAGGTGGATGAGGCCCATGGCAGGTGACATCTCTCTTATTCCTAGGCCTTCTATCCAGAGGCACTCACCACACCTGCAGCACCCCCCCCCCCACAAAAGCTTTCCCAGTAATTTCTTTGCAGCAAGTGCCTATATGACCTTGGCAGCACGCCCCCTCAGTGCTGGCACCTTCTCTCCCACTTCTGTCATCATCTGGCAATGCTGTCTGTGCACCACCCTTCCTGCCACCGCATGCTTACTCTCCCGATGGTTGCCTGAGAGAGCCAGCACTTAGGCCCTGCTTCCTTGCCTACTCATTTAACCTGGCGAGTCTCTGAAGCCCAGTGGTCCCCATGTGCCATTGGTAAAATGTGAAATGCTGCGTGAAATTGCAATTAATTGGAATTTCAAATACCTTAATTGGTGTCAATGTGCGAAGTCAGCCCTCCATGCTTCCCGCTGTTGGTAAAATCCAGAAATGACATAAAGATGCCGGACTTTCCGCCAAACACGGTGCATTGCCATTTTACAGCCTCCTCGCCTCCGAAATCGTTCCAGGTGGCCTGGTAAAATTCTGGCCTATGACTCTTTGACATTGAAAGGTATGTGCCAACCTGTCACTCTTTTTGTGTTTCAGTAAGTTACGATGCATCATGCAGCTTGGTTGTGTTCCAATGGTTTTATATGGGAGGTCCATTGAGGGTGTCAGTGTGTTAAGGCTTTTGATTGTGAATATGCTTGAATATATCCCCTCTCGGAGTATGTAAATGCATGGTAATAATAAAATCACTGCAGGGTTGTGTGAAGGCTAAGCATGAGCCAGTAATAAATGTCCATAAACAGTTAGCACGTTATGGCATACTTACTTGGGCCATCTATCTGATTAATGGTACTGAAGAAGTCTTTGGCATGCCATTTTTTTCCACATCTGTTCCCAGATCCTGTAGGTGCTTACACCCTGTTTATCTCCTGTTGTGGAAGGTTCCCTGAAGTACCAAATGGGGCAATCCTCTTTGCATCATTTAGCAAGAGCTGACTTGCACCAGCCATCAAACAGGGTGATTTGGTGCTGCTCTGTTCCATCTTTTGGACGTGAGGTCTACTCGCTGTTTGCATCTTCATTTTGCTGTTCATTGGTTTTCCCAGCTACTTGTTTTACCCCATGCACCCTTAAAGGCTTGAGAAAAGTTGAAAAAAGAACCTGTCCCCACTTGGAGACTCATATTTTTAAGATGCTCCATTCCTTTGATTGTGGTATAAAGCCCTTTAAGAGCTGATGACATGCCAGATTTTCTGCCTCGTTCTTTGACAAACTCCCAACGCCAGGAGTAGTTGAGGCTTGAAGCTCAGCCTCAGTAGAAAATGAGAGACGATCCTCTAAAATCTGAGAGGGTCAGGTTTGGGCAATTGCAGTGAGCACATAGCTCACTCCCCTCTGGCTGCTGATTCAGCAGCAGGACGAGAAACTTTACCCTATTTCAATTGATAATCATAGGTCCTCATCCCCCAGCAGCTTTTTGGGCACCGTCATGAAAACCGCTGTTGGAATGAATAAATTGACTCTCAGTTGTATCTCAATTTAAATGACAGCCTATTGCATCAGCGAGTCACAATGCCAAGATAATTCTTTAGTTCAGGTACTCTGCATGAAGGGAAAATATCAAAATATTTTTCAAAATAGTTCAGTCATCGTACTGCACTGATATAGTTCTGTGACTGAGCTCATATTTTATAAATCAATTTAAATGTTGCTCTTTATATGAAGTTAGAATCAAAATTTAATTATATCTTACTGACTCACTATTGCAGCTATTTCAATCTGAGATAACTGCATGAAGTTAAATCTTCATTCTTGCCTAAAGAATTATTTTGCACAATATTGGTAACTCACTGCTGGGGAAAGTTTGGAAACCACTTACAAGAACTATTGAGGTGCAGTAAAATAATTAAAATAACTTGAATTTTTTAATTCATTCATGGGATGTGGGCGTCGCTGGCTATGCCAGCATTTATTGCCAGCATTTATTGCCCATCGCTAATTGCCCTTGAGAAGGTAGTGGTGAGCTGCCTTCTTGAACCGCTGCAGTCCATGTGAGGTAGGTACACCCACAGTGCTGTTCGGATGGGAGTTCCAGAATTTTGACCCAGCGACAGTGAAGGAACGGCGATAGAGTTCCAAGTCAGGATGGTGTGTGACTTGGGCGGGAGCTTGCAGGTGGTGATGTTCCCGTGCATCTGCTGCTCTTGTCCTTCGAGGTGGTAGAGGTCGCGGGTTTGGAAGGTGCTGTCGAAGGAGCCTTGGTGCATTGCTGCAGTGCATCTTGTAGATGGTACACACTGCTGCCACTGTGTGTCGGTGGTGGAGAGAGTGAATGTTTGTGGATGGTATGCCATTCAAGTGGGCTGCTTTGTTCTGGATGGTGTTGAGCTTCTTGAGTGTTGTTGGAGCTGCACCCATCCAGGCAAGTGGAGAGTATTCCATCACACTCCTGACTTGTGCCTTGGAGATGGTGGACAGGCTTTGGGGAGTCAGGAGGTCAGTTACTCGCTGCAAGATTCCAAGCCTTTGACCTGTTCTTGGAGCCACGGTATTTATATGACTACTCCAGTTCAGTTTCTGGTCAATGGTAGCCCCTAGGATGTTGATAGTGGGGGATTCAGCGATGGTAATGCCATTGAATGTCAAGGGGAGATGGTTAGATTCTCTCTTGTTGGAGATGGTCATTGCCTGGCACTTGTGTGGCGCAAATGTTACTTGCCACTTATCAGCCCAAGCCTGGATACTATCCAGGTCTTGCTGCATTTCTACACGGACTGTTTCTTTATTTGAGGAGTTGCGAATGGTGCTGAACATTGTGCAATCATCAGCGAACATCCCCACTTCTGACCTTATGATTGAAGGAAGGTCATTGATGAAGCAGCTGAAGATGGTTGGGCCTAGGACACTACCCTGAGGAACTCCTGCAGTGATGTCCTGGAGCTCAGATGACTGGCCTCCAACAACCACAGTCATCTTCCTTTGAGCTAGGTATGACTCCAACCAGCAGAGAATTTCCCCCTGATTCCCATTGACCTCAGTTTTGCTAGGGCTCCTTGATGACATACTCGGTCAAATGCTGCTTTGATGTCAAAGGCAGTCACTCTCACGTCACCTCTTGAGTTCGGCACTTTTGTCCATGTTTGAAGCAAGGCTGTAATGAGGTCAGGAGCTGAGTGGTCCTGGCGGAACCCAAACTGAGCATCACTGAGCAAGTGCTGTTTGATGGCACTGTTGATGACACTTTCCATCACTTTACTGATGATTGAGAATGGACTGATGGGGTGGTAATTGGCCGGGTTGGACTTGTCCTGCTTTTTGTGTACAGGACATACCTAGGCAATTTTCCACATTGCAGGATAGATGCCAGTGTTGCAGCTATATTGGAACAGATTGGCTAGGGGTGTGGCAAGTTCTGGAGCACAGGTCTTCAGTACTATTGCCGGAATATTGTCAGGACCCATATCCTTTGCAGTATCCAGTGCCTTCAGTCCTTTCTTGATATCACGCGAAGTGATTCAAATTGGCTGAAGTCTGGCATCTGTAATGCTGGGGACATCAGGAGGGGGCCGAGATGGATCATCAACTCGGCACTTCTGGCTGAAGATTGTTGCAAATGCTTCTGCCTTATCTTTTGCACTGATGTGCTGGACTCCCCCATCATTGAGGATGGGGATAGTTGTGGAGCCACCTCCTCCAGTTAGTTGTTTAATTGTCCACCACCATTCACGACTGGATGTGACCGGACTGCAGAGCTTAGATCTGAACCGTTGGTTATGGGATCGCTTAGCTCTGTCTATTGCATGCTGCTTATGCAGTTTGGCATGCAAGTAGTCCTCTGTTGTAGCTTCACCAGGTTGACACCTCATTTTGAGGTATGCCTGGTGCTGCTCCTGGCATGCCCTCCTGCACTCTTCATTGAACCAGGGTTGGTCTCCTGGCTTGATGGTAATGGTAGAGTGGGGGAATATGCCGGGCCATGAGGTTACAGATTGTGGTTGAGTACAATTCTGCTGCTGCTGATGGCCCACAGCGCCTCATGGATGCCCAGTTTTGCATTGCTAGATCTGTTTGAAATCTATCCCATTTAGCACGGTGATAGTGCCACATAACACGATGGATGATATCCTCAATGTGAAGGCGGGACTTCGTCTCCTGTGTGGTGGTCACTCCTACCAATGCAGTCATGGACAGAAGCATCTGCGGCAGGCAGATTGGTGAGGACAAGGCCAAGTATGTTTTTCCCTCGTGTTGGTTCCCTCACCACCTGTCGCAGACCCAGTCTAGCAGCTATGTCCTTTCGTACTCGGCCAGCTCGGTCAGTAGTGGTGCGACCGAGCCACTCTTGGTGATGGACATTGAAGTGCCCCACCCAGAGTACATTTTGTGCCCTTGCCACCCTCAGTGCTTCCTCCAAATGGTGTTCAACATGGAGGAGTACTGACTCATCAGCTGAGGGAGGGCGGTTGGTGGTAATCAGTAGAAGGTTACCTTGCCCATGTTTGACCTGATGCCATGAGACTTCATGGGGTCCAGAGTCGATGTTGAGGACTCACAGGGCAACTCCCTCCCTACTGTACACCACTGTCCTGCTACCTCTGCTGGGTCTGTCCTGCCGGTGGGACAGGACATACCCAGGGATAGTGATTGCTGTGTCTGGGACATTGTCTGTAAGGTATGATTCCGTGAGTATGACTATGTCAGGCTGTTGCTAGACTAGTCTGTGGGACAGCTCTCCCAACTTTGGCACAAGCCCCCAGATGTTAGTAAGGAGGACTTTGCAGGGTCGACAGGGCTTGGTTTGCCATTGTCGTTTCCGGTGCCTAGGTCGATGCCAGGTGGTCCGTCTGGTTTCTTTCCTTTTTATTGACTTAGTAGCGGTTAGGTACAACTGAGTGGCTTGCTAGGCCATTTCAGAGGGCATGTAAGAGTTAAGAGTTAGCCACATGTGGAGTCACATGTAGGCCAGACCAGGTAAGGACAGCAGATTTCCTTCCCTCAAGGACATTAGTGAACCTGACATTAATGAATGAAAGACAGTTTTGCTGTCAACACAAATCATTTTTGTAATTAAAATTTTACATATGTAATGTCACACCTCAAACTGGCATCACATTTCAAAGTACCAGACGCCAAGACATTTTGATTGGTTCAATTGACCATTATCTGTTAAATTAATCATGCTGATTGGCACAAAGATTATACCCAGCCTCATTCACTAGACAGGAAGGAAAACCTGACAGTCAATAACCACCAACACTGTAAAACAAAGCAATCAAAACAATTATTTATTTTCAATGCTACCATTTACAAAACAGCAAGCATCACAAAGCCAACCAATTAACTGATTCAAAAAGAAATCAGTTTTGTTTCAGCTACCAACATGATTTTTGACCCATGTGAAAATATTTTAGCATAAATAACATTTATAGAAAATGTAAAAAATAAAATTATCTAAATATCTACAACAATATTTCCTTTTAGAGATCTAGTGCTCTTTCAAGGATTTAGGTTCAAGTTCAGTTATTTCATGGAGATTCAATTAGAGAGTTAGTTTTTGGTTCCTCTGGTAATTTGGTGTGAATCTTGTTTTTGTTTCTGTCCAGTTGTCCAATCCAGTATGCATCTATTTGAAAAATCTCAATTTTCATTATTTTACTAACAATTTTTTAACTATATTTTCAATTGTATTATTTTAATTTAGATACTGAATTTTAATGTTCTGTACATGAATGCCCTGTGAGACCCTTGTGAACTGTGCCCTGACTTGCATGTAGCCTGGCCTCCCCTTAGATCTAGATCCCTTGAAACAAAGGAAGTGATTTTTATATTATATAATGTATTATGCATATTCTGATATAACGATCCTGTCATTATAAAACAATGTATCTTTAAGCTAAGCAAATCCATCCACTAATATAAATAAATATTAAATGAGCAACTGTGGAATTTTTAGGTTTTGTTACTCTTGAAAAAGAATGAAATTATCCATGAGTTATTAACTGTTTCTCCCTAAATTACATGCTCTGCTCCACACTTCCCATTGAGAATGTTCTATCAATAGGTCTGTTTTTCATAAAATAGTCGCAAAGCAGAACATATTGCCATGGTAAATCATACCACTAGAGTGAAATACATTTCAAGAGAAATAATGATGAGATTGCCAAGTCAGTAGTCAGACTTTTCAGAGATTGTGAGATAATTTTGCGATTCCCTACACTAGACTATACTTTCCTATAAATTCTGAGTTACGTTATATTAGTTGTTTTGTACAGTTTCCCTAGAAACTTATTCTTACACAACTTCTACCAGAGGCTGTTACAAAATTTGGTTTCAATAATTATGCTGTCAAGTGTAGCAGACTCATTTAAATGGAGGGGGTGAAGCGGCCGCCCCCGATTACATAGAGGGGGCAGTCGCTCCGTCCCCGGCAACGGCATCCGGCACCACCATGCAGGCGCCGGCGCAAATTTTAAAGGGCTACAAGCCCTTACCAGCAATTTTAATTTTTAAAGGGACATGGAGGGCAAATTAAAATTTTAAACTTTATTAACCAATCGAAGCCCCTCTCTCACCTCCCCCCGCCCCCATGACCATTAAATGTATTTAAGACACATCAAAAACTTTTCTTACCATCACCAACTTTGCCCCCCGACCTTTGCTACCTTTGCCCTTCAATCCCTTCCCAACATTCCCTCAGCCAATATAAAGTGTTTTTCCTGCTCCCCCCTCCCCACCGCCGTCCAGATAATTTCACTCCTCCCCCCTCCCTACCAGTGTCACGCCTCAGAACTCCAAATGGAGTTCTGAAGGCGTGCGAGTTCCAACTGGCAGCCAGAATATTGGCATGGGACAGCTGCCAGGACAAGGTAAGTTAATTTGCACGTGTTTAACTTAATTTTAATATTGAAATGAAGGCCCCACTGCCGAGTGGCGGGGGGCTGCACCGAGGCCGCGCCGCCACCGGTAAAATGCAGCAGGGCCTTCTCGGCGTCAGGAGTTGTGGCGTACCTTTCCCGGAAGAGTTTTCCGGGCCCCCCCCCCCCGCCATAACCCCTAATGTTGGCGGGCTCATAAAATTCAGCCCACTGTGTGAGCCATTTTCTAGACCATTTTCATCTGACACTTTAATATGGTTATAAAATTATGTTTTGTTGTGTTAAATAAACCTTCTTTAAGTCATATGTCTTAGAGTTCATTCTGATGTTAAAAGCAAGGGTCACTGGAAAATCCTTTTCCGGGTAGTGAAACTTATGAACAGTATTGTGAACCTACACTATTGAAATAATTATTTTATAAGATCCCTGTGAATTTTTAGTTGGCTTAATGACTTTGATCTTAATTTTTATGATTCTATAAAAGGAATTGATAGGGTAGACAGAGAAGATAATTCCACTTGTGGGGGAGACTAAAACTAGGGGCCATAAATATAAAATAATTACTAATAAATCCAATAAGGAATTCAGGAGAAAGTTCTTTACCCAGACAGAGATTAAAATGCAGAACTTGCTATTACAGGAGTAGTTGAGGTGAATGGCATAGATACACTTAAGGGGAAACTAGATTAGCACATAAGAATAGAAGGTTATTCTGATAGGGTTAGATGAAGAGAGGTCAAGCATAAATGCCAGCTTTTGGGCCAAATGGTCTGTTTCTGTCCTGTACATTCTATGTAATTCTGTGTAATTCTATGTAAAGAAACTACTACTGACTTTAACGAATAGTAGTGCCATTTCTTCATAAAAATTATAAGAAATAAAATTTTCCTCTAATTTGCTTTCTCTAGATAATCTTGAAGTTGGCTCCTAGAAAGGTACCCACCAATGAGAAAATGTTCTTTAGATTTTTATATTTTATTGAAAACTATGTGAATTATTATTCTGCCACTGGGGAACATGAAGTCTTATTTCCACTATCTAAATTGTGGTTCCCTACCCAAGAACTTTCTGGTGTAGACTGTGCCACTAGATTAAGTGGAAGTCACAGGGATGGAAGAGACATCAGAGAGAAGTGACCACTCACAACTCCATAGGTGAAAGACATCTAGCAGCAGGTCATTGAAGAATGGTGCTTGGCATAGAACAACTTGCAGAGGTGGAAAAAAAAGAAAACAATTAGAGAAATTATCTGCTAACTTTCAGATTTGGGCTTCTGTTAAAGGGGGAGTGTGGCCTTAATTTTCTTTGGCTATTACTGAAAGTTGTTTTGGGGCCAGGCAGGATGCATTCTGACAGATTTATAATAAAATAATATCAATAACACCATAAGAATTGTCTTAATTGATATTTTATTTTTTTTAAAACCCCTGGTATGTGATGACACATCAATCTGCTTGCCTCGTCTCTTATCTATAATGTTCTGTGATGCATGGCAATCAAGAGGGAGAGAAGAAATTTTAAATCAACAAAAAAATTGTTAACGGAAATGTAAATGAGAAAATTGGCCACTTCAAAGCAAGAACAGTTAGTCTGTTTTTCCCGCATACCGCATATCCTAATGCAACCCCTTTCAGCTTGGAGGGTGATTTGCTAATGTCAGGAACTTCTTTGTGACTACCACCAATGGCATTTCATGATCACATCAGGGAAAGCATTCATGTGCCAATACAACACATATGGGCCAGAATTTTACACCACCCCAATGAGCCGGATGGTGGTGGGGGCGGCGGGGGGGCGTAAAGCGGAGCGGGAGGCTTTCCCAACCTGCTCCCGCCTCCGCCCCCCCACTTTACGGAGAGTGGGGGGGGAGCAAAAAACGGCCCGCCCGCCCCAGGCCAATTAAGGCCCTTAAGTGGACACTTAACAGCCACTTAAGGGCCTTCGCCTGCCTCCATGCGGATTTTAAGCGTGGCAAACGGGCGTTCTGAAGTCAGAAAAAGCCACCTGGGAAAAGGAGGCGGCTTCCGATCGGCTCGGGGGGAGGCCCTGCTTATCGGGCACAAGGTGCCAGATGGAGGGCGGCCCCCACTATCCCAACCACCCCAGCACCCAACACGCACCCCGCCTTCCCCTCAAACGACCACCCTTGTCTCGCTGGGGCCCGACCGATTACCCCCGGCGAGGCAACCAAAACTTACCTGGACTCCTGGCTCCATGTCTTCCTCTGCAGTTGGCTGGGGTGCAGTCCTAGTAGTGGCCACCGCTCCCGGTGGCGCTGCTGGGACTAAGAGCTGCTGGCCCGCTAATTGGCTGGCAGCTCAATGAGGTGGGACTTCCTTCCTCAAGCGGGTGGAAGTCCCGCCTCGGAACAATTAAAGCCTGGGGACCCGTAAAATGCTGGTCGGATCCCCAGGCAAGGCCGAAGTGGGTTCGCCACCGATTTTAACGTCGGTGGCCAGCTGCCGTCCGCCCAAGTTGAAATCCCGGCCATTTTCTCTCCCCTCTATTACAATATTTTTGGACATGTAACCTGCACCACAGATATTAGATTTATTTGTATTGTATATAACAAGGTAATTAATATTTTTTTCCCATTCAAGATTATGACTGGGTTGCAGTATTTTCCACTTTTGGTTTCCAATTATAGTCCACTACACATCCCGATTCCAGTTCTGCTTACAGCTATTTCTTGTTCCAGTCCCAAACTCTTGCTTACAGCATGTTCTAGTTTGTGACTACCATATATAAACAGTTTGAATTAGCCAATTTTCTAACTTTGCAGGAATTATCAGCACAAAGCTTTTCAGCCAAAGGTATCTGTCGCACAAATTATAGAAACAGAAAATGAAACTTTCTCTGCAGACTAGATTGAATTTTTATTATATATAATATGAAGCTTTCTTCCAGTATGAAGAATAAGTACAATTTTCTGCTGTCAGCTTGTGTACTTTTTATAGTTATTGTGCACTAGAACTCATTGATCTCTATGGAAAATATTAATAGACTTAAAAGTAAATATCTATTGTGATTGATAAAGGTTTAACTACCCAAATGCAACTGTCTTCTTTTTATAATTCATGCCTTTTGCAGCAGTGAAAAATCACCTGGCCTTAAACACACAAACCGTCAAAGCAATGAAAACAGCTCAGAAAACAGCAAGACAGCAGTCAGTGGAGTTCGAGGACACCAAATAAGTAGAAAGGATTTTCGCTCCCAGGCAGCATCATATCCATCTTATAAACAGCTATGAAAAGGGGATAATGTGGTAAAATAGGTCCAGATATATCATCAGAAAAGAAGAAATATTTATATGATCATATTCACTTCCAGCTTAAATCCTAATACTAGTGGTTATCAGCATCTTCTTGAAGCTCAAAGGTTTATGTATTGCAGATTTGAAAGTTTGCAGGTTAAATGCAGTAAGTATTTAAAAGAGGAAAAGATGCGCTGAAATGAATTTCAATTCACACAAGTGCCTCTCATCTCTGCATCTCTGTGAGAAGGAAAATTGAAGGATAGCTAAAGCATGGAAAGGACCTTTCCACATTGTGGATTAGTATGTAAAGGAGAGAGAAAAGTCTTTGTCTAAATTACTATATTTAAATTGTTTCCACCGCTAAAATTGTAATTTTTAAAAACATATTTTAAAAGATTTATTCTGCTACAAAGCCTCATAATAGCTCGTGTTTATCTGTTCTGTCACATGTTATGCTACTGTTGCTTTTGATGTAATAGTTCTATAAGCCATTTGAACAGTTAATAGTTTTGAAATAAAGTCTGGTGATGACTTCCTTCTTCTTTAATCCCTCTTTGTAGATTATTTTCTTTGAGTGACAGCTCTAAGACTCAAAATTGTGACCTTCTTGTTGATAATGTAGTACTCAACTACCTGAGCAAGCATGCTAATTCAGATTTTTAAAGTTTACACCTACCACTCTCACATCTGTAGCAAAAGGGCAGTATCCCTCCTTAGATTCCTCTATATTTCCGACCAAATGAGAGGTAGGTGAGCTAATCTCAGATTTATGCTTTTAAACTGGAAGTCCAGTACCAGATGATTTGCTGTTTATTTTCCCCTGAGGGAAATGCCTTGCCTCTGCAGATAGTCCAGATGAGCCACTGAACTAAACCTCCAGGGAAGTGTGGGGAATGAACTTTCCTTTTCCTTTTCTTCATGTTCTTTAGAAGTCACTTCAGGCTTACCTGCCTTGTTTGGTTAGTTTTGTCAGATTGCCTGCATATCAAGCACCATATGATAGCAGGGTATTTCATATCAGAGATACTGGGATTAGTCGCACCCAACAGAACGGCACTTCTTGTAAATCAGTTCAAGGAGTATCACTATGGGTTCACATTGAACTTCATGGGGCAATTCATCTTACTTTCATGGCTACAGGAAGAATCGCAGTGGAAGATACCAGTAATTAATGTTTCCGGTGAAGTCTGCCAATTCAGAAAATGTTAGGTTACCTTTTGAGAAGGTCATGAGTTTGGTCTAAGGGTTACCACTCAATCAAGCGACATAGCATGTCGTGTGCAACCAATGTGGTTCAATTTGGGGGAAAGAAAGATCTAGTAATTGCAACATACCTCACTTGAATTCCACCTCTTGTCTAGCATTTAAAGAGAGGCATTGACAATGATGGTAGTAAAACTCATGAACTCCTAAGGCAGCTGCATAAGAAAGACCAGCATCTATGTCAGTGAATAGAAAGCAAATAAATTCTTCTTCTTGTCAGTTTAATTACACTTGCTAATGATTGGCTCACTAGCATAAATGCAGTACTATTTTTAATATAATAGGGATGATTTTAAATTATTCTGCCTAGTGGGAACGAGGTGGCAGAGGCCCTAAATTGGAGTGCTGCACTTATCACCTCATCCCTGCTCTGATCCTGTGCACCACCATTTTGCCTGGGACCTTCACAAGGCAGGAGCTTCTTTAAAGTATACAAATCAGAGTCCTATTGCAATCATAGGATGCTGGTTACAGTTTCCAAGTATAAATGGATGGAGCATGCCCAGTGCTTGTTTTGCCATTTGCACTGGGTGGTGAGTGATCTAACCAGTGTTCGGTCCAGGAGGCTGCTCACAAAACAGCCCAGGAAATCTATTATTTTCCTTTTGGTGGGGCCAGAATGAGCAAGAGTACATCTTCAAGGCCCACAAAAAAGAGAATTCAGGCCACTGTTGAACCATCTAAAGGAATACTTCTGTCCCCAGGTCTGACGGTTAGTCAGCTCAGTGTGGGAGCCAACTGATTTTTTTACCCACCCAGAACCAGCAAATTGCAGTGGGGCTCCTATGTTTGGTGTATGCAGATCCCCGCCGGAATGTAAATAAGATCTAGTCTTCTAAATGACTCGGACCTCCAGGCAAGAATCGATGGGCAGCAGGCTTGTTCCTGCTTTGTCATTGCCTACCTGTTTCTCACAGCAGTTAAAATCGGCCCTAATGAGTCAACTGCGAGACACAGGATAGCCTGTTTAAATGTGTGTTGTAAATCTGTCAATTAATCTATCATACTGAAGAGAGCCACATAAGATCAAATTGTGGCACATTGGTTGATAAACAGCAATAAATGTTAATATAGGAATATCAAAAATATGTTTGTACTTCAGCCCTTTTTAAACTTCTGCCGATGGAGAGGACCTCCCCCAAACCATTTTCATCAGCTCAGTTTATTGAAAGTAACAAAATCCAATGCTCTTTCAGTGGTTTATCTAAATCAAATAGCTGAGCACATTATGAACACAAAAACTCACAGTAAATATGAATGTGATGCACTCACTAGTTGAGCATAAACCATTTGTCATGCTGAAATCATCAGAAATGTGGGATGATAGGTACTGAAAACAACTGTGTGGAATTGAATATGAATTACAGTTGTTTCTTTCATTTTGTTGCTCGATAGGACCAAAAATACCAGAAAAATGTATTTCAAGATAAATATTGAATAAAAGAATTAACATCCTGTTTTAATGTATTTCTAAATCTGCTTCTATGAGTGCAGATTCCAGCATCGGCAGCATTTCACAGGTGCACATATATGATAAATGCCTTTCACTTCACAAGATTGTAATTAATGTACTATTTCTCTTCAATATATTGACCTCTTACACTATTGACTGTGGAACAGACTGTTGCAGTAGAATATAGAGATATTTTTTTCTTGGACTCTTCCTTGTATTTCTAAATTGTCTGGAATGACAAAACATTTCCTGCAATCAAGTAAGCAATGCCATTGAAAGGATTAGCATGGAATATCATTTCACTGTTTAGATGCCATTGCCACACACCTTTGCACTTGCAAGTGCTTTAAATACCAGTAAGCTTTAGAGAATGTAACTGAAATGTGAAATACTAACACTAAAAATATGTAAATTCTTTTTGTTGTTTGCAACTAAAGTTTGTATGTGTATGATTAATGTTGCTGTCCAGTTCACAATTTATCTGTCTGTTCTAATTTCAACAAATGAATAGAGACTTAATAAAAGCATGTTTATTTGATAAGGTGCTGTGCTGCTTAATTACTAAAGAATTCATGGTACAAAGCCTCCTGATATATGAATTTTAGATAATCATTGCCTTTCTGTATTAAATCTAAAGCCACAGGGAGAAACATTGTAATTGCCATTTTACATACAATGACAGTCATTGCATCTTGAGGTTCCTTGGGGAATATTTAAACAGTATTGTAAACCACATACCAAGATGTAGACTACCAATATGTTAACTTATCTTTTTTAAATAGAAAAAAAGCAAAATATGCAATGCATACCATTTTAGAGTTTCAATAATGCAAAAATAATATAACAACTTCTCATTGTGTTGTTTATCTTAGTAAAAAGATTTTCTTCAGCCTGGTTTGCACGACAGATCGTTTATATTTAAATTGTTATCCAGTTTTGAATGAATTAATTTCCCAAGAGTTAATGGCTTATGGGTGCAACAGTTATCATGAATGGGATTGCTGCTTGTTCAGCAATACGGTCAAGGAGGAAAATGCACGATTTCTCAAAACAATTAATATTGCAAATCTTTTTAATTGCATAAATGAACTTAATAATCACCATGGCCCATGAACTAGATATTGTTCCCTTCTGGGTCTAATTCTAAAGACTTAGTACCTCATTAAGCAAAATGGTTTTAGAGGCTGATATACCAAAGTAAAACATTATTCTGTTTTTGACTCATTAGCTTCAATTAAAATGGCACAATCTATAAATCTGTGTATATTTGGTGGTTTTGTGTCATTACTTATGCATGCATTTTTTTAAAAAACAGTATCTTCCAAAATATAATTACCTTTTTATACCGTAATATGGTAAACAATATTTTTGGCTAAATAGATTTCACTTTTGTTGCTTATTGCTACATTACTCTTGAAGGTTAGTTATTACTACAGCAACTAAAACTCATCATGTATGAGGTGCTGAATCTTAAAATGAAAAATGACCATGAATTTTTTAAAAATCTAAATGATGACCAGGCTTCAATAATCTAATTTGCTTTTGAGTCGTGATTGGGCATTCCTGAAAACATAACACCAAGTTTTCTGTCATTAACTATATTTTCCTTCAAATATTACTCATTTATATTCAAAAGGCAAATATTTCCCTTTGGTGCAATTTCATAAAAACAGCTTGCAACAGTGCAAAGGGATTTTTGCCTCAGGCTGTTTTGTGTCAGTCAGTGTGTTCATGAAACTTTTTTAAAGCTATATTAAAGAACCAGCATTAATAAAATGTAGAGATAGATGGCAGATGGATGTCAGGATCAGTTACATGAGAATTCATGATTTCTGCCCTCATAAAAAAGTGAAACAAATACAGAGACATAGGGCTGAATTTTATCCCGGTGCTGCGCTGTGCGGCAGCACCCTTTAAACTCAGCAGGGTGCCTGCATTTAGCGGCTGCCACAGAATCCCTGCAATATTACGCACGGGGGCTCATTAGCATCATTGTGCCGAACAGCACACCCCCCCGCCCCCCACCAAATTATGTGGGGTGAGGCAGGACATTCGGCGGAGGAACCCTTTGACAGCTGTCCAGCAGGTGCTGGGGCCCTATTTAAAGTGCCCCAGCACCTGCTTCCTGACAATTGTCAAAGAAATGCTTACCTGCCTGCTGAAGTATGGGGCTGCTGGCAATGTGGCAGCAAAACAGAAAGTGCTGGAGAAACTCAGCAGGTCAGGCAGCATCTGCGGAGAGAGAAGCAGAGTTTACTTGACCAAGTTCACAGACCTGAAAGCTAACTCTGCTTCTCTCTCCATACATGCTGCCTGACCTGCTGAGTTACCCCAGCACTTTCTGCTTTGCTGCCACATACTAACCAAGCTTGTGTCCCAGTGTCCTATGAAGTTGCGATCCTCTTCTTCCACTCAAGTGCAACATTCCTTCCTGTAGGCATGCTGCAACTGGGTGAATAATCTTAATTTACACCTTCCAGGACGTGGGACTTAAATATACTATCAAAGGCAACTACACAACAGAAATAAAACCATAAATGAAGAATAATTACCTACTATGAGCATCTAATCATCTGACTGTGAAAAGCCACAGACTAATATGCATTTGGAATCTATATTCATGTCTCTGCTAACTGTTATGTGAAAATACATGTAATTGCAATTAAAAGATCTTTGTTTAAAAACAGGAAAATATGTATATAGTCTAGCTGCATTGCCAACTAGAAATATTATACCATTAAATATGATCGGCTGCTGCAGAAGCAAAGTGTTCGTGAACATATGTCGATGTTTTATAGTTGAAGAACCATGACAACAGCACAGATTTCCCTCACTAGTCCTGTATTGGTTTTCAAACGTGTGAAAGACAAACCATGCAGCCAGAATTTAGAACAGTTACACGGTGGAATCACCTTTGCATTTAAAGGACCACACCAGAAGCTGAGAATGGCAGAGGTGTACTCTAGGGTGGCCCCACAGTTCAGCGATACCTCCCTGCTCACTCTCCTCCAGGCTATGCAGGCAAGGTGGGAGGTCCTTTTCACCAGTGATGGTAATAAGAGGCCTTCCTGCCTGAACAAGGCAGTCTGGCTGGAGATGGCAGAGGAGGTGAATAGCCATGGGTCCAATGCTGGAAGGGGATGAATGAGTACTTCTGCAGCCAGCTGGTGCCCACTAGGCCTTGTATGCGCAGGGTATGAGTGCCAAAGTCATCCAAAGCCAAAGGACAATCAGATCAGCAGCCTTCCTCCAGTCAGGCTGCTAGCGCAGAGGTTGTACCAAGAAGGGGCAACCTCTCCGTTTACAGAGAACACACTGACACAAATGGGAATACATGGGTGTCACAGCAATGTAAATACGTCTTTCACTAAATGTTTCTCACCAACATGTGTGTCCTTTTCTCTGTGTGAATGATGTGTGCCAGCATGTAGTACCAATGTCACATCCCTGTGCACCGTTGGCCCTTCAGGAGAGCCAACGCATGCAATAACATCGCTGCCATACCACCATTACTCATGAGCGTCTCCACGGATGCAGTGACATGGACATTGGCTCAGTCAGCTGTTCCCTCTAATGGTTCAGACAGAGATGTTGCAGATGCGGACTGGTGCACAGCAGGTGATCGAGGGTGCTGTGTGGCTTGCAGAGCTCATGGTGGTTCCAATGGAGCAGAGACACTTCATCTGATAAGTCACTGCTATGCATCACTAGCTCGCTGCTCGCCCTGAAAGGGGACCCTGGGTGCCTTCTGCCCTCAATGCACCTTTCCTGTTGTAAGTCCTCAGAGTTCTTATAGTCCAAGGAGGATTCCTGCTGACGTCTCTCCACATCATGCCAGGCCTGCCTCCTATTGGATGCATAGTTGTGCATAGCACAGCGAGCAGCAAAGAAAGGAGCTGCCTTTCTGGCTCGCAGTACAGGGCACCACCCGATCTATCCAGGAAGTAGGAGCACATTTTTAGCATGCCGACCGCCTGCTTAATTGTGCCTCTTGTAGCTCCATGGCTGGTATTGTATCTCTCCTCTGCAATAGTGGCAGGGTCTTTCACTGGTGTCCGGAGTCATGTCTGCAAGGGGTATCCCTTGTCTCCAAGAAGCCAGCCCTCCATCTGAGCCAGTTCACTGAAAAGCAGTGTCAGGAGTCATGTCTGCAAGGGGTATCCCTTGTCTCCAAGAAGCCACCCCTCCATCTGAGCCAGTTCACTGAAAAGCAGTGACAGCTGGCAGTGGTGCAGGATCCAGGTGTCATGGCAGCTGCCTGAGACGTGGGCACAGATTTGCATGAAGCGTCTCCGCCGATCACATACCAGCTGTACCTAGATTGAGAGGAATCCCTTAATGGAAATGTCTGCAGCTGGTAGCCTGGCGGGAGGGCTGATGGCTACATGGGTGCAGTGTATGACCCCTTGCACCTTTGGTTATCTGGCAATGGTGTTTAAAATGATGGTCCTATAGGCCTGGCTGTCAGGGTCCGTCCTGAAGTGGACATACTCACTGGCCTTCCGGTACAGGGCATCAGTGACCTCCCTGATACAGCAGTGCACAGCTGACTGTATGACCCCACAAAGGTCTCCAGTGGGCCCCTGAAATGATGCATAAGCGTAAAGGTTAAGAGCCGCTGTCACTATGAGGACCACAAGCCCATGGGCTGCAGGTCATCATTGAGCAGGGCACAGAGATGTGTCACCACTTATTTCTACATCTGCAGTTGCCTCTGACACTGATGTTCTGACATTCGTTGGTATGTCATGTGGGACCTGTAGATGCACAGCGTTCTATAGTGGTGAGTTCCCCTTAGGGGCTGCTGTTCATGACCGGGAGCCTCTACGTAGGCCGCATTTGCCTGTTGGTTTTGCCTGCGGCGCATATGGATCCTCAAGAGAAGGGAATCACACAATCTTTGAGGAGCCATACCCATTTCCATGTGACAACTAAAGTTGCATTCTTCACTTATTCGAAATTTACGAACAGGGCAGGCATTGTTGTTGACAGGTACATCAGGTGCTTTCATGGATCAAATATGTGGCGGGGCATTGCATTGTCCATCTTAGCTCACACTAAGAGTGGCACATCATAACCACATAAAGATTCTACCAGCTGCATCAGTTGCCCCCACCAGCCAGTTACACTCCTACTGTTTCTGGCACCCTCCCCACACACAGGGTGACTAGGGTGTCATTGTTCCTTCATACACACAAACAAACAATGGCACAGAGTTGACACCGTTTACGGAGGGAGGGTACGCAGTACCTCCTTTCATGCTTGCAGGGCTGTGCCCCCAGTAATGCCATCCCCCCTCCCACCTCCCTTCCAGTATGCAGAGTTGAGACCCTGGTTTACAGAGACTTACCTGCACTGTCTGCAATTGCTCCCTCTTCTGCTGTCCTGCTGGCTTCTCTCATTCGTGAATGGGTCGGCATGTGACAGCTGCCCATTCAGCAAATAATCAAAAACTGAGCAGCAATGAGCAGCAGGAAGCATAATCAGGCAAGATAAGTAACGCTTAACCTATTTAAATTAGGGTTCCACCGCCGAGCAGCAGGGGGCCCCACCGAGGCCCCGCCACCACTGGTAAAATGGGGCAGGACATATGCAGCATTGGGCATCATGGCGGGCCTCTCCCACTAGAATATTCCAGCCACCCCCCACCATGACTCCTGACGTCGTAGGGCTGGTAAAATTCAGCCCTTTGAGTCATAACAGCTGCCACAGTAATGGCTGCCATGATGCTTTTAAATCAGGCCCGCACTTTAGAAGTCCTGCCTCCATCTTACAACCTCTGCCATGGAGGGGACTAATTGGCCATCAAACCCGCCCTCCAGGAAATTAGCAACTGGCATCGGGGAAAATTGTGGACTGTGACTACTTTCCCCACCACCACCACCCCCCCCCCCGATATGGGGTTGGTACCCAGTAATGGTTCCGACATCGGTTTCCTGACCCCGGAGGAAAATTCCTGCCCCTTGTGTCAACATATCTTATTCACCTGTGCATGTTGTTTTTGAATTTTAAGGATGCACCTGTATCTATTTCCTCTGCTGGAGCTGTCACATCCTCAGAGGCAGGATAGTGTTCTCATTGTGCAGAAGATTGTAATGTACTTTCTGGGTTCTTGCGTGATGGTGGTGATCGATATCACTTATCTGGTAATTTCTGTGTGCTAATAGTAATGATTGTTTCTCAAGATGTATTAAGCAATTTATATCTCTCATTTTGGGATGGAAAACCAATAAGAATGAGTTCTATACCATTTGGCTATCAAAAACAAAAAGATAGCATGATTTTGCACAGAACAAATGGCATGGAAATTCAAGGTAATTTTTCTACTCTTCAGTGTTATTTCTTTCATGTTTTAATGAGGCACGGTACGCTCATTGCCACATTGAAGAGTTTATTATCACATTCCAATATGGCAGAATCAAGCTTAGGTATGCACCTATATTGTCCCTGTCGCATAGAGCATTTAAATTATCTATCAGCATACAACAAAGGGATGAATAACTTACCCACAAACATTCTCAACAAGGCTGGGACTCATGTCTGACACCAAATAAATGATGATGTCAATAATAAACCTGAAGATATTAAAATATACTCGTAGCTGTTCAAGTTCTTCTGCGACAAATGTCTTAAACTCTCTACTGTCCCATTATACACACAAAGACCTAACAGAATAGGTTGAACTCTGGAGTAAATCTTTGGTAAAAATATTTCACAATGCCTCTGTTATATGTTGTGCAAATGCAATACAAATAGGTTGCGCTTAAGCTCAGGAGCAGAAACATAACCACCATGGATCTGGGCATAATTAATGAAAATAACTTGGAAAAAAACACGAACTATAGAATCTTTGCTCTGCAATGGCAACCAAGGCTAAATCTGTCCACATTAATGACATGTGACAAGGTAAGCACGCTTTCTTTTAAAAAAAAGGGCCATCAAAAATAAAATCTGTAAGATTCCTATCTTTCTGGAGACAGGACTTTGCTGTGTTTTGGCTTATATTTTGCCCTGAATTTTCACTGAAAACCAACAGTATTTATTTGTTGTTTTGATTTTGAGAACAATATCACTGCTTGAGAATATATCATTGTTCAATTTTTTACTATCAGTGTCAAGCATGCCTCAGTAAAGTATAACGGGAAAGATAGACTTGCATTTATGCATTACATTCTTCACAAAACTCAAAACATTTCACATAATTACTATGAAGTTCAGTGGCTGTTATATAAACAAACATGGCAGTCATTTTGTTCACAAAAAGGGACTATAAGGAACAATGAGATGAGTGACTGGTTAATATATTTTTTGGTGGTTTATGATATCTATGCTTCAAATAACCCATCACATTCCTTTGGATGTGGTTTTAAACTAAAGCCCCGAAAAAGGCAGACGTCACAACATATGGTGTAACATCACATTCAAATAAAGCATAGCACCTCTAACAATGCAGTACTCCCTCTGCATTTTATTGGAATGCCATCCTAGATTATAAACTCAAAACGTTCTGGCCCAGAGATTAAACTGCTACCAACTGAAGCAAACCAGCACAGCAGAAAGCTTCTGCTATTTCCCCCGAAACCTCTTTCAATCTCAATACCTTAAAAGCATTCCAAACAGCTGCAACTTCACACATCATCAGGATCTATCTCACTGATTTTGGCAACTAGGCCAATGTGCGGTCAGTTTTGTTGGTGTGAACTAGTGACCAAATAACTAATTAAAATTTATTTCACATGGATCTTCACTGCCATTAATTAGATATATAACACTTCCATCCCAGATCCCAATGCACCTTAAATTAAGGGCTGAATTTTACTGGCTCCTCGACGCCGTGGGTCACGGCGCAGGGACCAGGAAAACTCTTGGGGAGAGGCCCGCCTCGACCCCCGTGCTGTCGAGAAGGGCCTGGCGCAAATTACCCGTGGCAGCTGCGTCACCCCAATTAGAATATGTTAAACAGTACTTACCTCTGCAGATTATGCAGCCCGCCGCCTCTCGATGCACATTTCCTGATTTTACTTTGAACGGGTGTCTGTCACATGCCGTCCCGTTCACGATTTTAAAAGCTGGCCGGTCATCGGAGGCAGAAGGTTTCGCTACAGAAGGTAAGTTCCGTTGCCAGGGATCTCACTCTGCATTCTTAAAGGGAGGAGGAAAGGGGGGATTACAGGGGTCTTACTCTGCATTCTGGGAGGGAGGGGGGATTACAGGGGTCTCAGTCTGCATACTGGAAGGCGGGGGGATACTCAGGGGTCTCACTCTGCATACTGGAAGGGAGGAAGGAGGGGGGGATACTCAGGGGTCTCACTCTGCATTCTTAAAGGGAGGAGGGAGGGGGGTTTACAGGGGTCTCACTCTGCTTACTGGAAGGGAAGAGGGGGGATTACAGGGGTAACAGCTCTGCATTCTTAAAGGGAGGAGGGAGGGGGTCTGAGATTACTGGAGGGAAAACTTTTCAGACATGAAGGGAGGGAGGGTAGACAGTACCTCCCTTCATGCCTGCAGAGCTTTCCCTCCAGTAATCTCAGACCCCCTCCCTCCATAAACAGTGTACTCTCTGCATTTGTTTGTGGTTGTGAAGGAGCAATGACACTCTAGTCACCCTGTGTGTGGGGAGGGTGCCTGAAAGGGTAGGAGCATGAAGGTTATATGGATGGTGGGGAAATAGATTCAGCTGGTAGGATCTTGTTGTGGTCATGCTGTGCCACTCTGAGTGTTGGCCAAGATGGGCAATGCCATGGCACACCACATAGTTGATCCATGAAAGCATCTGATGTACCTGTCAACACCAATCCCTGCCCAGTTAGGAACCTTTGAATACATGAAGGGTTCAACTTTATTTATCACATGGATATAGGTATGGCTCAACCTACATTATGTGATCCTCTGCTCCTGAGGATCCATATGCGCCAGAGGCAAAAGCAACAGGCAGGTGCGATCCACGTGGAGGCCCCCAGTCGTGAGCAGCAGCCCCCAAGGGGAGCTCATAGAAACATAGAAAGCTTGCCACTATGATTGTCGTGCATCTACAGGCCCCACAAGACATGCCATCGGATGTCAGAGCACCAGTGTCAGAGGCATGTAGAGAGGGTGGTGACACATCTCTGTGCCCTGCTCAAAGATGACCTGCAGCCCATGGGCTTCGGTGGACATCCTATGCCTTTGGTCCTCATAGTGGCAGCAGTTCTCAAGCTTGACGCCCATGCAGCTTTTCAGGGACCAATCTTTGTGGGGTCACACAGTCAGCAGTACACTGCTGCATCGCTGAACTATGGGGCCATCCTAGACCACCCCTCTGTCATCTTTGGTTTTTGCTCTGGTCCTTTAAATGCAAAGGTGATTCCACAATGTAACTGCTCTAACTTCTGGCTACAAGGTTTTTCTTGCACGTTTGAAAACTAATGCAGGACCAGTGAGGAAATCTGCGCTATTGTCCAGGTTTTACATCTGTGACAGATTGACACATGTTCACGAACACTTTGCTTCTGCAGCAGCTGATCATAATTATTGATGTAATATTTCTGGTTTGCAATGCAGCTAGAATATAAACATGTTTTCCTGGTTCTTTAAGAAGTACTTTTAATTCCAATTACATGTCTTTTCACATAACCGTTAGAAGCGAAATGAATACAGATTCCAAATGCATATTAGTCTGTGGCTTTTCTGCGAGGCGATTACAAGCCCATAGTAAGTAGATATTCTTAAATTATGTTTTTATTTCTGTTGTGTATTTGGCTTTTATGATACAATTCAGTCTCACGTTCTGGTATGTGCAAGATTAAGATTATTCACCCAAGTGCAGCATGCCAACAAGAAACAAATTTACACTTGACCCGTCAGCAAGGTCCAGAGCCCTAGTGCTGTTGAGGACCTGCCAGCACTGATACATGCGGCTTCCTATGTAAATGAACCGGTGTCAGATAGGGTAGCAGTGTCTTAGCTTTCTCTTTTTTGAGGATCTCAACTGCACAGGACAATGGGACAAAGCAAAGTAAGTATGTGGCAGCAAAGCAGGAAGTGCTGGGGAAGCTCAGCAGATCTGCCAGCATCTGTGCAGAGAGAAGCAGCTTCCAGACCTGCTGAGTTTCTCCAGAACTTTCTGCTTTGCTGCCAGATTGCCAACGTCCCCACTTTTCAATAGTGAGGTAAGTATTTATTGGCAGCTGTCAGGAAGCAGGTGCTGGGGCGCTTTAAATAGGGCCCCAGCACCTGCTACATGGCTGAGCCAACATCCATCATGGCACCAGATGTCCCGCCTCTCTCCATGTAATGGGGGTGGGGGGGGGGGGGGGCGGGCGGCACGTCGCCATGATGCTAATGAGCCCCTGCGCAAAATATTGTGGGGACTCAGTGGCGGCCGCTGCGTGTGGACGGACTGCTGACTTCAAAGCGCACCACTGTGTGTTGCGGCGCGCTAGTAAGATCCAGCCCAGAATGCGAGCTCCAGTGCAACAGGAGGACAGGCAGAAGTCTGGCACCCAAGGCAGGGCTGCGCCCATACTTCACAGATGCAGACCCTGAGGACTTACTGGAGGCTGAGAGAAAGACAGAGAGAGCAGGGACGTCCTGTTTCCAGAGTTTGGCAGAGGGCCTGGCAAGAGGTGTCAGAAACCATGAGCAGCAGAAGTGTCATGCAGAGGGACTGGGTGCAGTGCCACAAGAGGTTTAATGAACTTCTTCCCTCTAGCAAGGTAAGTGCAACACGAGACCCTGATGACAGACCTCTGGGTATGCAACCTCCAGCAGACACATCAGTTGGGCAGTCTGAGGGTGCAAAGTGCTCCTGAACATGGGAGAAATGTGTGCCCAGGATACTTACTGACCCCTCAGCAAGGTCCAGAGCCCTAGTGCTGTTGAGGTCCTGCCAGCATTGCTACATGTGGCTTCTTATGTAAATGAACCGCTGTCAAAGAGGGTAGCAATGTCTTATCTCTCTCTTTTTTATCCCTGCAGGAGAAGAGGGCACATAATTCATGGGCAAGGGCATTCACAGGAGGAGGAGTGTCCCAGCTCACTATCCTCGCTGCCATGGAGGTGGGACTGATGGAAATCGCCAGGATGGCTCAGCAGGACCAAGTAGGGGACAGAGAGATGGGAATACCTGGAGAAGAGGTTGAAAAGATATTGATATCTGTAGATGAAGGGAGTGATGTGTACTCAGCTGCATTGGGAAGCCTCAGCACTGCAGAGGCTTCTGCTGTCACAGGCAATTCCTCATGATCTCCTTCTTGTGTCTCCCACAGGGTCAGTCATCGAGGGAAATGCCAAAGTGCAGAAGCATCACCATGGGCATCTCAAGCAGCTGAGACAGCAAAGCCAGCACCGTCACATCATACAAGTGAAATGTCCACCAGTGCAGATACCTACATTGGTGGGTCCTTGTGCGTGGTTAGAAAGTGTGGCACTGGGTGAAAAGCACGGCACTAGTCAGCAGGAGGAGGTGAGAGAGACAGATGTGGGCAGTCCCCCTTGGAGGATGGAGGACAGACACAGCCATGCTCAGTTGGGCGCAGAAGCAGGGCCTCGGGAGTCACAAGTAAGGAGGCTCTACCTGGACCAGCAGCGAGAGATGTGTATCCATATGTCGGAGTTCCCTGAGGCAGTGAGTGGTTATGGGCTGAGGATGGAGGAGTTTATTCACCTCATATGTGCCATCATGGCTCAGGGCTTTGAACACATGAGCTCTTCCAATGATAGAGTGACCAACCTCATGGAGAACCACATGCTGCAGTGGATGCAGAATCAGCGCAGTGGCATCGTTACAAAAGTGCTTCCATTTTTTCATATTCTTTTTTTTAGGACTTATGTTAAAACTGAAAAGGTTCCATAGATGTATTTTATTTTTACCAAGCTCACTGAAAGGACGTTTGAGATGTTGTTTGAAAATCACCTGTACTGGAAGTCATGTGCTTTGGGCTCAGTAAACAACAGAATCCTTGGTGACCTGGGAAAAAACAGTTACAGAGAAGCCACATGTCAAGTTTTATGGCGGTCAAGAGGCTGACTCTCTCTTTGGGGTTCGGACATTGTTTTCAGTTTTAGTTATGTGTGAACTGCTTGAAGACAGTTGGTATTTTCCTGCCAAGGGAAAAAAATAACACTCAGCTCACCTCTTTCTCTACCTCTTTGAAGAAATCCTGCACAGATCCAGTGTAGGAGAGCTAAAATCCCTAGTGCTGCATAGCTCCTGAGAAACTGGAAAAAAATCCTGCAATTCAAGTGTGTGCTGGTGGACAATCCTGATGCCACATTTCTCCTGGAAAGCCTAATAGAATAATTTTTGATATCACCAGAATGGACTGCTTCTGAAATGATCCCAGTGACCTGTTTCCAAATACCCGGACATCAGACCAAAAAAGGGACAATTGACATCCTTCCATATCTTCCCTTTTTTTCATCAAGAACTAGCAAGTATGTGGCCAAAGTAGTTTTTTTGGTCTTTTTTGTAACTTACGACCAGGTGAGAAAGGTGTCTAGGGGTCCCTCTTAGCCTTCACCTGGTCTTACTGTAACAGGGTTTAATTTTAAACACACTGTGTTTTTAGCTCCTCTTTGGTGAATCCTTGTTCACCGCTTTCCAATTATAAGGCAAAGAAACCAGCACAAACAGGCTTTCTTAGGTTTAAAGAAGAAAAGTTGAAATTTATTAAACTTAAATGTAAACTCTAATTCGGTTGATGCCTACGGATACACGACGCGCGCACGCTAGCATGCATATGCGATATATACATGCAAAGAGACTGAAAAGAGCAGAAGAAAAATAAAGTGGAAAAGTTTGAGGCAATCTCTGAAGAGTTGTTGTTACAGTTCTTCAAGCTCACTGTAGAGTCCTTGATTATAGGTAGACCTTGCTTTTGTTTGGGGCCCAGTAGTCTTCTTAAACCTTGTTTGTTGTAGAAGACTTTTCTCTCTTGGAGTTCATGTGTCTTCTGTGGAATCAAAGGCTTGTGAGAAAGAGATGGCAGCAGAGAGGAGAGAGATCTCAGTCTAGGAGCAAACAGACTTTCTGCCTTCAAACTCTCTGTGGCCAGTTCAAAAGAAAACCCTGGAACAGCCAGGTAGTCATGTGACTTGTTGATTGTATCCTCCGTGGCAGGCCCTGGAATGCGTTACCTCACCTTTGATATCTGTTAGTATTGTCATGCAGGCCCCCACCTGCCAAGACTGAGGCACACATTATTTCGCCACATGAACATTGTGGCTGGGAAGAAAAGAGGGCCTTTCACAAGAAATTGCCAAGCCCCTGATTGGAAAGGCATCTGCATGCTAGCAGACAGTGTTGGAAGAATGGACCCAATCCTTGCTTCCCCAATACACAGAAGTGGTCAGACCAGTTTAGTCACATGACTAACTGTCTGTTGGAGTTTTTTAAATTTGAACTTGCAGAGAGAAAGAAACTCAGAAAGCTGTTTGCTCCTGGACTGGAAAAGATCTCTCTCCTGTCTGCTCTCATCTCATTCTCACCAGCTTCAGAAAACACTAAAGACACGTAAACTCAAAGAGAGAAAAGTCTCCTACGTTTCAGAAGAATACTGGGCCCCAATGAAAAGTAAGAGCTGTCTATGATCAAACATTCTACGGCGAGCTGGAAACACAGAAACAGTAACAAGAAACCCCCTTCACAGACTGCCTCAAACCTCTCTACTTTATTTTTCTTCTGCTCTTTTCTGTCCCTAATTACATGTGTGTATGAAGTGGAGAATTCGTTCTCCCTTCCCCACGGTAATCAGATGAGACAGAAGTTTCTTCCTTGACCGGTTTATTCAAGCATATGCAGGGGAACAGTAGCTCATCAGAGACCTTACCAATTTCCCCAATCGTTTACAGACATGGCTTTAAGTATACAGTGAAATAAATTGATAAAACTCTATTCACCAATCCAGTCCAAACATTATCTTATCAATATCCAATCATGATGATCGGTTTACATCATTCCTTGCAAAAATTTCAATCCTTCAATCACTAATTGTGCATGTACATTGTGGTTGTACAATTCTGAAAAAAGACAGGACTTATCCTGTTAGGAGTTAACTTTTAGTCCGCAGTTTCCTGTAATTACGGTTAGTTCTTCGTTAATACTTATCAGATGTCTCCTGTCTCCTGCTTTTCGGTTACTTATTTCCTATATATATATATATACATACCAGATATTGTCTCATTGTCCTGTTTCTGCTGAATGAGAATTTTATAGCATCTCCTGTCCATAGCTCTTTGCCTTTCCATTGTACGTTTTAACTATTAAGGACATCTGCTAATCTCAGTTCTGCATTCTTGTTTTTGTAGGAGTTATTTCATACGACCCTTATGTTTTCTGCTGACATTCCATGTTTCTTCTATAGACGTGTTTTTGCCTAAGTCTCTCATTCAACCTATACTAAACTTTTCAGTCCTCAGGTTCCCTTTCAGTGTATCACATGTGCATGCTAGCGTGGGCGCGTCGTATATCCGTAGGCGTTAACCAAATTAAAGTTTAAGTTTTAATAAATTTCACTTTTCTTCTTTAAACCTAAGAAAACCCGGTGTGCCCATTTCTTTGCCTTATAATTGGAAAGTGGTGAACAAGGATTCACCAAGGGGGAGCTCAAAACACAGTGTGTTTAAAAATTAAACCCTGTTACAATAAGACCAGGTGAAGGCTGAAAAGACACCTAGACACCTTTCTCACCTTGTTGTAACAGTATGTAAATACTTTTTTCCAGCCATGGCTGATCTGTTTAACAAATCATTTCTTCGCAACAATAACAGTTAAAAATCAATGTTCATGACAAAATTGATGTGCCTCATTCTTGGCAGGTGGGGGCCTAGCCTAGTAAGAGACCTCTGCAGAAAGATTTTATGTATTTTTTCCAGTGTGTGTGTGGATGTAATTGGGGAAATTTAAAAAGGAAACTTTCATATTTCAGTTTGTGTGTTAATGCTTTGCTTCGCTACTGGTTAAGTCTTGCTTGATGATAAACTGATAATTTTTTAGTTTATTAAAGAAACTTGGTTGGTGTATTTTATTCTGAGATAAAAAAATAGAGTATATGATTGGCTGTATCGGTAACCAGATAAACATTACATGTATGTTGTGAACTGTGGAGAAGTGGAACTAGAAAAGACAGTGCACTCCTCCCCCCTGAGTTATAGCAACATGCACGTAATGCATCCAAAGCTAGGTAGCATGGACTGGTCAGTGGCGCTGATGATGCAAAGATGCATGAGGATGAGGAAGGCTCCCCTCATGCGGTGCCATCATCATCGTCGGCCTCCTTGGCCCTTCTGACTGAGGGACCATCTATGCAGCTGCACCCTGTGACGGAGCCAATCCTGCATTGATGCCAGTGCAGCAGTTTCTGGAGGTGCTCCCACTGGCATCTCTATGATGAGAAGAACTGCCACGCGCATCTCAGCTGCAAGCAGACACAAGTGAGCAGGCTGCCTCTGCCTCAACTGTGGCCACAAGGGGGAGCACCGCATAGAAGTTGCCAAGAACGGAGACCACTGCTTGGTCAGTGCACTGAGTGTGGTTCACTGGAGTTCATTTCAGTTGTTATTGTGTACTTTGTTTTTTTCAATTCGTTTCAAGGGATGTGGGCATTTCTGACAGGGCCAGCATTTGTTGCCCATCCCTAATTTCCCTTGAGAAGGTGATGGTGAGCCACCTTCTTGAATCGCTGCAGTCCCGCTGGTGTGTGTACACCCACAATGCTATTAAGGAGTTCTAGGATTTTGATGCAGTGGCAGTGAAGGAACAGCGATACAGTGTGTGGCTTGGAGGGGAACCTACAGATGGTGGTGTTCCCATGCTTCTGCTGCCTTCTAGGTGGAAGAGGTCATAGGTTTGGAAGATGCTGTCGAAGGAGGCGCAGTGAGTTGCTGCAGTGCATCTTGTAGATGCTGCCACTGTGTGAAGGGAGTGAATGCTGAAGGTGGTGGATGGGGTGCCAACCAAGCGGGCTGCTTTGTCTTGGATGGTGTCAAGCTACCTGAGTGTTGTTGGAGCCACACTTATCCAGGCAAGGGGAGAGTATTCCATGATACTCCTGACTTGTAGATGTTGGACAGGCCTTGGGGAGTCAGGAGGTGAGTTATTTGCTGCAGAATTTGCAGCTTCTGAGCTAACTCTTGTAGCCAGAGTATTCATATGGCTGGTCCAGTTCAGTTTCTGGTTAATGGTAACCCCCAGGATGTTGATAGTGGGGGATTCAGCAATGGCAATGCCATTGAATGTCAAGACGAGATGGTTACATTTTCTGTTGTTTGAGATAGTCATTATCTGGCACAAATGTTACTTGCCACTTATCAGCCCAAGCCTTGTTGCATATGGAACAGCTTCACTATCTGAGGAGTTGCAAATGGTACTGAACATCATACAATCATCAGCAAACATCCCCACTTCTGACCTTATGATGGAGGGAAGGTCATTGATGAAGCAGCTGAAGATGGTTGGGCGTAGGACACTACCCTGAGGAACTCCTGCGGCTGAGTTTTTTTATTCTTTCATGGGATGTGGGCATCACTGGCAAGGCCAGCATTTGTTGCCCATCCCCAATTTCCCTTAACAACTGAGTGACTTGCTTGGCCATTTCAGAGGGTAGTTAGGAGTCAACCACATTGCTGTGGGTCTGGAGTCACATGTAGGCCAGAACAGCAGATTTCCTTCCCTAAAGGACATTAGTGAATTAGATAAGTTTTTACAACAATCGATGATAGTTTCATGGGTACCATTACTGACACTAGTTTTCAATTCCAGATTTTTATTAATTGAATTTAAATTCCACCAGCCCATGGTGGGATTTGAAGCCATGCCCCCAGGGCTTCAGCCTATGCCTTAGGATTACTAGTCTAGTGACATTACCACGACATCACCGTCTCCCCATATGATTGTCTCCAACAACCACAATCATTTTCCTTTGCGCTAGGTATGACTCCAACCAGTGGAGAGTTTTCCCGCTGATTCCCATTGACTTCAATTTGGCTAGGGTTCCTTGATGCCACACTGTGTCAAATGCTGCTTTGATATCAAAGGCAATCACTCTCCCCTCACCTCTGGAGTTCAGCTCTTTTGTCAATGTTTGGACCAAGGCTGTAATGAGGTCAGAAGCTGAGTGGCCCTGGCAGAACCCAAACTGAGCATCAGTGAGCAGATTGTTGCTGTTTAAGTGCTGCTTGATAGCACGGTAGATAAGAACATAAGAGCATAAGAAATAGGAGCAGGAGTAGGCCATTTGGTCTCTCAAGCCTGCCCCGCCATTCAATAAGATCATGGCTGATTTGCCCCAGACCTCAACTCCTCTTTCGTGCCAGCCCTCAACTCCCCGATATTTCAAAAATCTATCTACCTCCTCTTTAAATACTTTCAGTGATCTAGCCTCCACAACTCTCTGGGGTAGAGAATTCCAGTCATTCACTACCCTCTGAGAGAAGAAATTCCTTTGTATCTCAGTTTTAAATGAGTGTCCCCTTATTCTATAACTATGTCCCCTAGTTCGAGATTCCCCCACCAGTGGAAACATCTTCTCAACATCTACCCTGTCAAGCCCCCTCAGAATCTTGGACGTTTCAATAAGATCACCTCTCATTCTTCTAAACTCTAATGAATAAAGGCCTAACCTGTTTAGCCATTCCTCATAAGTCAACCCCCTCATCCCAGGAATCAGCCCAGTGAATCTCTTTTGAACTGCCTCCAATGCCAGTTTATCCTTTCTTAAATACGGGGACCAAAACTATGCACAGATCTCCAGATGCGGCCTCACCAACACCCTGTACAGTTGTAACAAGTCTTCCCTATTTTTAAAGACTGCATTTGCTGACAATGCTACCACTAGGGGGCGCTGTTGTGGCACATGTGCAAGTGCAGCATGTGCCACTAAAACGTCACAGACTGCGACTGAAGGCAGCTGCCAGGACTAAAGATGGCGCTGCTCAAATAATCACATGGAGGCAACCTAACAAACACATGTCAGCACACAATGGCGGAGTGAGAGAACGAACGAGTGGGCCGGGGGGAGGGGGGAGCGGGCCTGGTAGGAGCGGAGCGGTCGGCGAGTGGGTGAGCTAACGGCCCGGTGATGGAGGGGAGCGGAGCGGGCCTGCGGGGAGCGGAGCGGCCGGCGAGTGGTCGAACGAACGGCCCAGTGACGGAGTGAAGCGGTGTGGCCGGAGACAGCAGCGTGAGGGGGGGGTGTGTTTTTCTACGCATGCACCATAAATTTGCAACGGCAAAAGACTTACCAAACTTACCCGCACCCGGCGACACCAAGGTCTTCGGCCGCTCGCTCCCCGTGGCTCTCTACAGCCTCTCGCTTCCAGCCCTCTCCATCCAGCCGTTCTCTCCAGGTGCAGATCCCCCATCCAGCCGCTTTCTCCCCTACTTCTCAACTGTACTTCAGGCATTGCAGCTGTCTGGTGCCTGCCTTTTGCATCCCTCTCTTCAGGAGCTTCTGAATATAACTCCCTGCCACTACTCCCCCACCTCCCCCTCTCAACCTCCCCCGCACCCCCCACCCCTTCACAACACCCCCTCTCCCACCCCACCCCTTCACAACCCCCTCCTTCTTCCCTCTCCCCCCCACTCCCTCACCCCCTCATAACCCCCCCACCCCCCCGCAAGGACCACACCGCAGTTGAATATCTGAAGTGCAGTTGCAAAGTCGGGAAAATAACATCAAAAACCTCAACAATTCCAGGTTTAATTATTGAGAAATTTTATTAAGTGCATTAAACATTCGAGGCACTGCTGTGCATGGATACATGAGTGTTGTGTTGCCAGCATTCCCGTGAGACAGACAGGTCGAGTCTCTGCTATGAAGAACTAAAGAGATTGTTCCTGGAGAGCCTTGTGGTGAATGAACGCGTGGCTCTCTATTCCACTACTGTATTGTCCATGTGAAGAAGGCAAAGTCACAAGAGTCTGAGCTCAGTCTATTCTTGGTGAATGTTCCCCAAATGCATCCCAATGTGCGCTCCCACTTCATCCATAAATGCAAGGTTCCTTTCCGTATCGTGACAAGCTCCACAGCATGATCCAGTTGCCTTCGTTGCTTGAATGCTGACTTTAAGTCTCAAGGATTGTTTTCTCAAGGGCATGTTTTACATGAAAAGAAATAAAGAAAGAACATCAGTGTCAGAGCTTCCCTCCTCCAATGAAATTACTGTTGAGCATGCTTTATGTTCTGCAGTAAAGGCATGTACTGATAACACCGCCAATGAATCACTTAGTACCCAACTCAGCTGTAGGAGTCAGGATGATGTTACTGCCCCTATCTCGTGATGGTTCACTGCTGCTCTCAGGGAAAACATGAATGATGTGAGGGTGCTGGAAAAAGAAGCACATTTCTTTAGGACTATGAACATAAAGCAGGCCATTTAGCCCAGCTGTTCCCTGCTAGTGGTTATGCTACTCGTGCGCCTTCCCATCCGCTCCCATTTAATCCTGCCTACTACTATCAGCATCACCTTCCATTTCTTTCGCTCTTATCAACCTTTGCGTTCAAGCAACACTCCCACCTCACCAGTTGTGTACTCAGCAAGAGCATTCACATTTGTACTACCACTGGACACAGCATGCTTGTTTCTTTCAGTGCTCAGTTTCTTCTTTCTGAATGTTCCCCAAGTGCTTGACCGCTTTGGATGCCCTCTGCTTGACAGGCAGCAGCTGGCAATTGCGGAGTCTCACAAGGCTCTGCATGGTTGTTTCAAGGGCGGATGGGGAAACATGTGGCTGTGTGTCCATGTGCACGGCTCTAATGAGTGCAGGAACAGAGCAACTTACAACAGGGACTGGAGCAGATGTACTGCCTGCACACAGCCCCAGACAATGGAAAGGATTTTAGTGCAGTGCAGTGGACTGGAGCACATGCAGTGCCCCAGACAATGGAAATGTTTTCAGAGCAACTTACAACAGCAGAGCAACTTACCTTGGAGCAATCTCCTCTTACTAATAAAAATGAAGCAGACTGAAATCTCCAAAACAACTAAATAATTGCTATAAAATGCCCGACGAAACCTCTCCTCCTTCCACTTTCAGAAACTCGCGCCGAAGCTTTGACGCATGCGTGAATATCAGAAGGTTGACGCATGCGTGAATACCCGTTGGTGTTGCATAAAGCGCATGCGCAGAGGCCGACCAGGCGCGTTGCCCGAAGCACACGTCACGCGATGACGTCATCGGCGCATGCGCTAACCAGTCCTGGCAAGCCGGAATGCAGCGCATGCGCAGAGAGCAGGAGACCGTCTGCGCATGTGCGCACCGCGGCGCAGCCCGATGACGTCAGTGGCAGGCTGCGTTGTCAGGAATCACTTTGATTTTTAAACTCCAACCCCCTAGCAACAAAGACCAAAATTCCATTTGCCTTCTTAATTACTTGCTGCGCCTGCATGCTAACTCTTTGTGTTTCATGCACAAGAGCACCCAGATCCCTCTGTGCTGCACTTTTTTGGAGTGTCTCTCCATTTAAATAATAGTCTGCCTTTTGATTCTTCCTACTAATGTGCATGACCTCACACTTTCGTACATTAAACTCCATCTGCCAAATTTTTGCCCACTCACTCAACTTAACAGCCTATCTATATCCCCTTGCAGATTCCTTATGTCCTCATCACAACATGCCCTCCCACCTATTTTTATATCATCAGCAAATTTGGATATATTACACTCTGCCCCCTCCTCCAAGTTATTAATATAGCTAGTAAATAATTGAGGCCCTAGGACTGATTCTTGTGGCACTCCACTAGTTACGTCTTTCCAACCTGAAAAAGACCCATTAATCCCGACTCTCAGTCTTCCGTGTGTTAACCAATCCTCAATCCATGCTAATATATTACCCCCAATACCGTGAGCTTCCATCTTGTGCAATAATCTTTTATGTGGCACCTTATCAAATGCCTTCTGGAAATCCAAATACACTACATCTACTGGTTCCCTTTGATCAACTCTGCTTGTTATATCCTCAAAGAACTCTAGCAAATTTGTCAAACGAGATTTCCCTTTCACAAAACCATGTTCACTCTGATGAATTGCGTTAAGCTTTTCTGATGCCAGGTGCGTATCCATTGTCTCTCGAGATAAGGAGGCCCAAAAGAAAAGAAAGAAAGAAAGAAGAATGGACTCTATCATTTTCCTGACAACCAATGTTAGGCTGACTGGCCTTTGTTGATGATCGAGAGTAGACTGATAGGGTGGTAATTGGCCGGATTGGATTTCTCCTGCTTTTTGTGGACAGGACATACCTGGGCAATTTTCCACATCGTCCAGTGTTGTAGTTGTACTGGAACAACTTGGCTAGGGGCATCGCTAATGCTGCAGCACAAGTCTTCAGAACTACAGCCGGGATGTTGTCAGGACCCATAGCCGTTGCACTATCCAATGCCTTCAGCCGTTTCTTGATATCAGGTGGAGTGAATCAAATTGGCTGAAAACTGGCATCTGTGATGCTGGGGAGCTCAGGAGGCTGAGATGGATCATCCACTTCTGGTTGAGGATGGTCGCAAATGCTTCAGCCTTGTCTTTTGCACTGATGTGCTGGGGCTCCCCTATCATTAAGATGGGGATATTTGTGCAGCCTCTTGCTCCGGTTAGTTGTGTAATTGTCCACCACCATTCACGACTGGATGTAGCAAGACTGCACAGCTTTGATCTGATCTGTTGGTTGTGGCTTCGCTGTTCGGCATGCAAGTAGTCCTATGTTGTAGCTTCACCAGGTTGGCACCTCATTTCGAGGTATGCCTGGTGTTGCTCCTGGCATGCTGTCCTGCAGTCTTTATTGAACCGGGGTTGATCCTTTGGCTTGATAGCAAAGGTAGAGTGGGGGATATGCCAGGTCATGAGATTACAGATTGCGGTTGAATACATTTCTGCTGCTGCTGATGGCCCACAGCGCCTCATGGATGCCCAGTTTTGAGGTGCCAGATCTGTTCTGAATTTATCCGATTTCAGCACAGCGGTAGTGCCACACAACATGATGGAGGGTATCCTCAGTGTGAAGATGGGATCTCGTTTACACAAGGATTCTGCGGTGATCACTCCTACAAATACTGTCATGGACAGATGCATCTGCAACAGGTAGATTGGTGAGGATAAGATCTAGTAGTTTTTTCCATCTTGTTGGTTCTCTCACCACCTGCTGCAGGCCGAGTCTGGCAGATATGTCCTCAGGACCCAGCCAGCTCGGTCAGTAGTGGTGCTACCGAGGCACTCTTGGTGATGGAAACTGAAGTCCTCATCTAGAGTACATTCTGTGCCCTTGCTGTCCCAGTGCTTCTTCTACGTGGTGTCCAGCATGGAGGAGTACTGATTCAGCAGCTGAATGGGGGGGGGGGGTGGTGATATGTTTCGTTTCTATCCTTGTTTCCTCCTCCTCAGTCTCCCCATTCAGGTTCCCATCCCCCTGCCATTCTAGTTTAAATTCTCCCCAACAGCACTAGCAAATGTCCCTGCGAGGACATCGGTTCCAGTCCTGCCTGGGTGTAACCCGTCCCCCTTGTACAGGTCCCATCTTCCCCAGAACCGGTCCTGATGTCCCAGGAATCTAAATCCCTCCCTCCTGCACCATTTCTCCAGCCATGCATTCATCTGGTCTATTCTCCTGTTCCTATACTCACTAACATGTGGCACAGGAAATAATCCTGAGATTGCTACCTTTGAGTTCCTGCTTTTTAATTTAGTTCCTAACTCCTTAAATTCATCTTGCAGGACCTCATCCCTTTTTCTACCTACGTCATTGGTACTGACATGTACCATGACCACTGGCTGTTCACCCTCCCCCTTCAGAATGTCCTTGTGAGTAGATGTTTTCAGATGTAGTGCCTCTGTATCAGGGTTCCGTAAAGCGGTGAGTAGCCATCTCTTCAAGGGATATCCCTTGTCCCCTAGAATCCATCCATGAAGTTTGGATGGTGGCATGAAGAGTTGCATCACCCTGGAAGGCTGGAGGATGAAGGAGTCATGGCTGCTGCCAGGATAGCGAGTGCACACATGCGTTAAGCTCCTGTTATGATCACAAACCTGCTGAACATTGCTGTTGATGAATCTCACTGGTCGCTCACTCAGCGCCTTGATGGCCACAGGAGTGGAATCGAGGATGCCCTGCACCTGTGGGAATACAGCAATGGAGGCGAATCCCATTGCCCTTTGTGCCTGCAACACCCCATCTGTTTAAAATTGTACGCATTGTCCAACTCTCGCAAACAGGGCATCAGTAACCTGAGAGATGCAATGGTATGCTGCCGTTTGGGAGACGCCACCAAGGTCCACTGCTGATCCTTGGAAGGAGCCGGAGGCAAAGAAATTCAAGGCTACAGTGACTTTGATGGCTACTGGCAGAGTCTGGGAGCTGTACTGCGGTGTATGATGTTTTTTGCTGTAAGGGCACAGATCTCAGTGACTATTGTCACAAAAGTTTTATTTTTGTATTTTTAAAAAATTCTTAGAATTCTGTGTTTTAAAAAACTGAAAAATGGATTTTCAGTGGACATGGACACCTGCAAATCGCTGAAATTTTTGGAGTTTCTCTCTTTCCCTGTTCCTCTCTCCACAGATGCTGCCAGACTTGCTGAGTATTTCCAGCACTTTCTGTTCTCATTTCAGAGCTCCAGCAACTGCAGTGCAGGAAATTTTTGGATGTTGACTTTGTACACAATAGGAAAGCAAGCAGTGTCAAGGAAGCCAGCAAAGGGTTTTTGACCTCCTCAGAGCAACACTTTGAATGACAGGGGAGACACTGTGTCTGGTCATGTGATCGGCTCAGTAAGGTTTGCTTTCACTTTGGACCCTTTAAAAACCAGTGAGTTGGACAAAGAGCAGACATTTGAAATTCGGTTTCTGAGCTGCCTGCAGATCAAAGTGGAAGACCCAGAAAAAGACCTCTCTCTGTAAAGGAAACTTGCATCTCTTGAAAAGAAACCCTGTATTTGAAAGGTGGCAGATTCCTACTGCCTCCTGTCTCTGAAGAATTCCTGCATCCAGTGTGGTTCCTGTTTCCTTCTGTGTTTTGGGAAATCATGGAGCCTGCAGAAAGCTTCTACTGCTGTTGTGAGTCCTAAGCAGATCTGTTGTTACACCCCTGCTGAAAGACCTGTGATGCTTGCTGTAGCCGAATTGCCTTGGACACCTAACCATTACAGACTGTTCATCAACCTCGCCTGGAGAGACTTTGAGTAGCATCTGACTATTCGACTCTGGGACACCTCAATCAACCAAAGAACTTCCTACCAGAACGTGACAAACTGAATTATTTTATTATTCCTTTTATTCATATGAAACAGCTGTAAACCAGAATCCTTCCCCCCAAACCCCCACCCAGTTAACCTTTTTTTAAAATGTGTGTGTATGTGCATGAAGGGTAGGGAAATAAGGAGCTTTCATATGTATAGATTTATCTCATTAGTGGTCAAGACTTTTTTTCCTAATAATTTTTAAAGTAAAAAGTTAATGTTGTTGTTTAAAGAAACCTGGTTGGTGTGCTTTATTCTGGGGTCAAATAGAGTTTTAATTGGCTATTCTTTGGCAGGTGGGAAAATTCATTGATATGCTGTGACCCATGGAGAAGTGGGACTGAATTAACAGTACATTTCTCCCACCTTGGTCGTAACATATTAAGTGGGGACTCTTGCGGGATCAAATCCAACGCTAATAATGTTAATTGTAAGGGGAGTAAATAATTGAAAGAGAAAAATAAAAGGACCAGGTTTCTTTTGTATTAGGGTAGAATCTACACCACCAGTTGCTGCAGCTTTTTTGGGAACGGAGAATGTGTCCCTCATTGACATGAAAACTTTAACCAAGATTAAACTAACAGATTTGGCAGCGCAATTGGGGTTAGAATTGAAATCAGGTGCTAAAAAAGCAGAGATGATTTACATAATAGCCCAACATTTGAAATTGGAGGAAGATTTTAGGAAGTCAGAGAGTGATGCAGTGGAATTAGCTAAAATTCAGTTACAAACGAAAAAACCTGAACAGGAAAAAGAAATAGACCTAAGAAAACTTGAGGTTGAGAAAGAGTTGACAATGAAAAAATATGAATTTGAATTAGAGGAAAGGGAGAAAGAGAGAGCATTTCATAGAGAAAATGAAAAAGAAGCAAGGGAATTCAAATTAAGAAGATGGAGCTAAGACAAAAGGGTAGTCTTGACTCCAGAAAAAATCCTGGTCAGGAAGGATCTGAATCCAGCCCAGGACCCAGCAAAAAACTGTTTAAATTTATACAAGCTCTCCCTAAATTTGAGGAAAGACACAAAGTTGCATTTTTCATTTCTTTTGAAAAATTAGCCAAACAAATGAAATAGCCAAAAGAAAGCTAGACACTGCTTGCAAAGCAGGTTGATGGGCAGAGCTCATGAAGTTTATGCCATGCTTACTGAAGAGGCTTCTGCAGATTTTGAGCTGGCAAAAAAGTTATTCTCGCTGCGTATGAGTTAGTCCCTGAAGCTTACCGACAGACATTTCAGAATATCCGGGGAGATTGTCTGGGCAGACTTATGTAGAATTTGAAACGGTAAAGCAAATTAATTTTGATGGTTGGATATGGGCAGTAAAGATGGAAGCCACATATGAGAACCTTAGAGAACTGGTTCTCTTGCAAGAGTTTAAAAATTCAACCCCTCCAGTAGTGAGAACTCATGTAGAGAACCAGAAAGTTTTAAAAGCCAGACAAGAAGTGGAAATTGCTGATGATTTTGAGCTTATGAATAAGCCAAAACCCTTTGTCTGTCACCCCCACAAACTCGAGAAGGATAGAAGATGGGAGAGTGAAAGGAAGGCAAGTAGCCGGAAACAAGAAGGAACGGCTGGAAATGCGCCAGGATCCCCTCCTCAGGCCAGTAAGGAAGATGCTGAGGGTAGAACAAGCCGACGCGTTATCATTGCCACAAGGTGGGACATCTTCGTTCAGAATGCTGAAAATTGCGAGGTAAACCAGCTGGCAGTGCTAATTTTCATGCCCGCCCACCTTTGCGCCTAAAATTTCTGCCCAATATCTCCTCCAGAAAGGGAATTATAAGAACCAGAAGGATGGTAGCCCAGTTGTGACATACAAGCTTCAAAGAAACAAAATCTGTACAGCTTCACTTCAACTTGGAAAATTATGTGATCAATATATGAGCTTTGGTGCACCCTGGAATGCAAGAGATGTAAGAGACCAAAGACTTTCCTCTCCACTTAACAGATTGTGCACTGAAACATTTCTAATTTAACATAAATTTAAAATATCTCTCATCCCCAAAATTCACATCCAAAACTAATATGAATCAAAACTGAAGAGAAGCTTTCAGCTCAACTAGAAGATAGCTTTTCCTTAGAATTGTAATTATGCTACTAGTGAAACCTCCTATATACCTTTTTTAAAAATAAAGCTCATGTTCTAGCCTATATTACTTTAATGGAAGATCACTAAAATTGAGAACAAAAAAGTTTCTCACATGGCTTTTATCAATTTCTAGTTAATGGCCGTAGTAAAATTTAGGCATAATTTTCTGTCCATTGATTTTAATAGATAGAAAATTGATTTTCTGATGTGTGCTAGATAAAACTAGCCAGTTGCACAGGGGCTAGCAAAATTTACCCATTGATCTGTAAGGGCAAACAACTGGCAAAATGAAAGATTGATCCCAGGTAACCATGATTGATAATGGCCCAAATTGTGCCATCAAAATAAGGGTTATTGGCTCTCACCATTCTTTGTGCACAATGATACAACAACCTAAGGCAAGGGGCCAATACATGGTTAAACTAAATTTCCAGAAGTTTCTATCTGGGTTGTGCCATTCCACCATTTGCTTCATGAAAATGGCATCTTGCTGTCTGTCTCACCATTAAAATACATTGAATAGGGTGATATTGCTGTATTTGCATGGTAGATACGAACTAAACTCATGACAGAAAGTTTTCTTGTCCATTCCAGTCTAAGCACAATTTTAACAATGTAATAACTGTGAATTACTGCTTAATCAACCAGAAATTTTAAAAACCTAAATTAAAAAGTTTTATTTTTCCTTCCTGTCTTTTCTCTCTCACTCTTAATCCAATCTTTTTTCCCTCTATTATTTCTGTTTCTGTTCCTCATTTGACATTGAATTCACCCACTCTAGTTTACACTTCCTTCTCAGTTCTTGCGCTGTTAATTTCACTTCTTCAGTTTGATTGGTTAAGGAGATACACAGTTGCTTGCCCTGTTCACTCAGGTCCCAGATGTCCTGCTTCTTTCCCTGTGGCGTTATCAGGTTGCACTTTCATCAACTTACCATGCAAAAATATTTAAAACCTCAACGTGCTAAAGTGAGTCTAGCTAATAGACACCATTAGAAGCCCCACTACAACAAACTTTGACCTAACATATAAATGGTCACTTCATTGTGTTATGAATATTTTTAAAGGAATTTATGGTTAAGTTGAATAAATGTTGGATCAGATTTTTTTAACAAAAGGAAGCCATCAAGAGGACACTGAGGGAACCGATTGGCAACAGTGTTGCTGGTTGTCACATGGCTCGGGTTAGGCTTGGAGCAGAAACCCTGGTAACAAGGGCAGAAAAGTGACAAGCGATCATTTGATTGGACAAGTCCAGTCGTAGCAGAGCGCATCTGGGTGGGCAGAAAACTGTCAGTGTGTGTGTGTGTTTTACCTTCTACAAGAAGAGACCAGATTCTTGCTGAATGTTTAAAAAATCAAGTCTGCTGCAGAAGGAGAGAATTCCAAGGAAGAACAGCTCAGCTCGCTTTCCAGCAATTCCCTAAAAGACTCTGAGAAATCCATTGTGTCAATTCATCTTGTTTCCTATATTTGAAGAAAGCCTACTAAAAATAATTCTCAATGCCGCCTGAAGAGAACTGTTCTAGGGGCATCTCGGTTGCCTGTCTGCGTGTGCTCGAAGGTTAGACTGTGTGCCAGTTTTGGTGCAGTGTATCTCATCGGTTGTTTTTTTCAGGGGTGGACAAATGATCTGCCTGGGTGTTCATTTTTTTGTCTGTAACAGAGCTCAGATCCAAAAATCCCTTTTATTTGCTTTTGGTTAACCAGTGTATCCAGTGTATGTGTGTGTGAGTGTGAAGGGACTAAGGTAAAAAGGGACTTTAAAATCTGGTTAAGGTAGAAAGGGGACTTTAAAAAATTTAATGTTGGATTTTTAAAAATTTGATCTGTGTGATATTATTTTACTTCATTACTAGTTAAGACTTGGTTTATAATAAACACCCCCCACTCCTGCTACCCTCATTGCACCCCCTGCCCCCCCCCCCCAAATCACTGGGGCCTGCCAGTCTGTCCCCGGTGACCCCGCCTCACTTACCTCCTCTCTCGGTCTCCAGCACTGGGCCTAGTCCCAGGTCTGGCGCAATACTGGCAGTGGCCACTGCTCCCGATGCCACTGCCAATACTCCTGAGCTACTGGCCTTCTGATTGCCAGTAGCTCTTGTAGGCAGGATTCCTACTACTAGATCCCCTGAGCGCCACTGAATCACGCCAGGGGAGCACTGAAAGGCCAACACGAGGTTCCCTTCGCCTTTTCGTCCCGGCGCTGGGAGCCCACCGGCACGACTAAATCCAGCCCACAGAGTGCCAGATGTATAAATGGGAAAAAAGGCATACTGGAAGAAAGAAAGGAAAGTCATGTGAGAGACATAAATAGAGAGTAAGGTATTTACCAAAGAGAGATAACAGAGACAAGGAGAGATTTACATGAAGGGAGATTGAGAAAAGACCACTGGACAAACAAAGATAGAAACAACAACCAAGCATGTGAGAGGCACATAGACAATTAGAAGAGAAAATATGCAAAAGGTAAAGGGAAGAAACATAAGATTGAAAAACAAACACAAAGTGACAGAAAGAAACAGCAGACAAGCAATGTAATTGGTGCAGGAAGAGACACATTTATGTTGTTTGTGTGCCAGAGGAAATTAACTAGTATACCAAAAGAACTAGTAACATTCAGCCAATTCATGGCTGTATTCTAACCTCAAGGCTCAGATGGCAAATGTAAACTACTTGAGCTTCTCGCTCTCGATTTATGGCTTGACTGAATTCCTCAACTGTATTATTCCCCTATTATTTGCTGAGAACAGTTCAAGTAATGCTCCAAATAATCATGTTTTACTTTGGTGGAAAAGGGCTACTGTACTTATCTAAAGGATAATAATATCAAGATAGCCCACAGGCTCACACAGATCATATGTATACCACTCCTTCAGTGACTTCATTATTTTGAGTCCAGCAACTATTTTTGAAAGGTAATCTTTTGGCTTGGAAGCTGGAATGTGAGGACTGTGTGTCCTGGAATGAACAGTGATCCACACTCCACAGCAAGTGTACGCAAGACAGCCCTGATTGACCGTGAGCTACACAAGCTTGGTATCGACATTGCCGCTCTACAAGAAATTAGATTAGCTGACACAGGCTCTATTCGAGAGGCTAATTACACCTTCAACTGGCATGGAAAGAGCTCTGAAGATCGCCATGAGCACAGTGTAGGCTTCGCAGTGAGCAACTGGCTGACAAAGTCAACTGAGCCACCAGTAGCAACCGTGGAGTGCCTCATCTCCCTGCGGGTATCATCCGATGGAGGCACAGTCAAGATTATATGCGTCTACACACAAACCCTGAATGACAGCCTATCAGATAAAGAGCATTTCTATGACTCCCTAGGTGACATTCTGAGGAACATCCCAAATGGTGAGAGGCTATTCGCCCTGGGTGACTTCAGTGCACATGATGGGGCAGAAAGTGATTCATGGCCAACTTGCCTCGGTCGTCATGGGGTGGGCAGGGTCAACAATAATGGACAACACCTTCTTCCAGGGCAGACATCGCCACAAGGCATCATAGCGTCACCCAAGGTCTGTTCATGGGCACCAACTAGACCTAGTCATCATGAGGAGGTGCGATCTGCCTAGTGTTCTTCACACCTGCACCAACCTTAGTGCAGATTGCGACACCGACCACTCTCTTCTCAGCAGCAGAGTGAAGGAGTACCCCCGAATGTTCCACAGCTCCAAACATGATAGCCCGCCAAGCCTCACCATCCCTTGCATAAGCAATGATGTCAAATACCAGCACTTTGCATTGTCACTAGAATGCTTGCTACCCACCAAAGTCTAAACGGGAAACACCAATGTCGGCATTGATGAAACTTGGAAGTCACTAAGCTCAATCATCTATGAAGCAGCAGAAGCATAATTTGGTAAAGGCGGCACTGCGGCGCAGTGGTTAGCACCGCAGCCTCACAGCTCCAGCGACCCGGGTTCAATTCTGGGTCCTGCCTGTGTGGAGTTTGCAAGTTCTCCCTGTGTCTGCGTGGGTTTCCTCCAGGTGCTCCGGTTTCCTCCCACATGCCAAAGACTTGCAGGTTGATAGGTAAATTGGCCTTTATAAATTGTCCCTAGTGGTGGTAGGGAAATATAGGGACATGTGGGGATGTGGTAGGAATATGGAATTAGTGTAGGATTAGTATAAATGGGTGGTTGATGGTCAGCACAGACTCGGTGGGCCGAAGGGCCTGTTTCAGTGCTGTATCTCTAAATAAATAAATAAAAATAAATAAACCCGCCACAAGGACTGGTTTGAGACTTACTCAGCTGAGATGAGTCATTGGAGTCATATCGGTCATTGATGCAAAAAACAAAGCCTACATGACGCGCAACATAAACCCAACAGCTAAGACAGTGCATGACCTGAAAGTAGCCAAGACCGCCCTGCAAAGGAGAGGGAGATACTACACAAACAAACACTAGATCAACTTATGCCCAGAAATCCAAACAGCATGTGACAAAGGAAATCTACAAGCTATGTACGAAGGAATCAAGAGGGCGCTTGGCCCTGCCATCATCAAAGTTGCTCCCCTGAAGCCAGCAAATGGTGAAGTACTCACTGACAGAAGAAAACAGATGTCCCGCTGGGCTGAACACTACTGTGAGCTGTACTTCTGTGAGTCGGACATCTCCCAGTCTGTGCTCGCATTCTCCCGAAACTTCCTGTCATGGATGAGTTAGATGAAGAACCCTCATCACTGGAGCTCGAGAAGGCCATAGACCACCTAGTAACACAAGGGCACCAGGCAAGTATGGAATCCCAGGCGAACTGCTCAAGCACAGAAAGTCCCATCTATTGCCACATCTTTATGACCTTCCCCTTCTCTGCTGGAAAGTAGGCTCTCTTCCACAGGAGATGCATGATGCCAAAATCATCACACAAAACAAAAACAAAGGCAACAGAGCAGATTGCAACGATTACAGGGATATCTCACTCCTTAGTGTCATGGAGAAGGCCTTTGCTTGGGTCATACTTAAAAGACTCCATTCATTTGCAGACCCAGTGTACCTGGAAGCGCAGTGTGGTTTCCGTGCCAGCAGATCTATTGCAGATATGTTCTTCTCCAAACGCAAGCTGCAAGAGATGTCAAGGGAATACAGTGTACCCCTTTACCTTACTCTTGCAGATCTCACTAAGGCATTCGACACTGTCAGCAGAGCAGAGCTCTACAAGATTTTGCAGAAAATTGGCTGTCCACCGAAGCTCCTCAGTCTCATCCGCTTCTTCCATGACAACATGCATTGAACTGTATAGTTTGATGGCCCCACTTCCAACAGTTTTGGAGTGAAAAATTGAGTGAAATAGGGTTGTGTCCTAGCCCCCACTCTGTTTGGCATCTTCACCATGCTCCTGACCTTTGCCTTCCCTGCAGATATGGAAGGAGTCTACTTGCACACTAGGTCAGATGGCAAGCTCTACAATTTATCAAGACTGAAAGCAAAGACATAAACATTTCACGTCCTAATCAGAGAACGCCTCTATGCTGATGATGCTGCGTTGTCGCTCACACGGATGCTCAGCGACAAAGACTCATGGACTGTCTCTCATGTGCCTGTTATTTGTTCTCCTTGACTATAAGCATCAAGAAAATTGTGACATGGGACAAGGTATTGCATCTCCACCCCTGATCACACTAAATAACACCCCACTGGAAGTGGTTAGCAAATTCTGCTACCTTGGGTTCACGGTGACAGACAATCTGTCCCTTGATGCAGGGCTTGATACACATATAGGGAAAGCAGCGACCACCTTTGGGCAACTTGCAAAACCCACAAGGAATAACACCAAGCTGACCCTTAGGACCAAGCTGATGGTTTATTAAGCCTGTAGTCTCTGCACCTTGCTGTACGGCTGTGAAACATGGGCGCCTTACAGTTATCAGGAAAAAAGCCCAATAATTTCCATCTTCGCTGTCTGTGGCGCATTATGGGTATATCCTGGCAAGACAAAATCACAAATGTGGCAGTTCTCTCAAAGGCAGAGATCCCAAATATGTTGGCACTAATCAAACAGAGGCTTTGGTGGATCAGACAATCTGCAGGATGGAAGACCGTTGCCGGGGCCAGAAGACCAGTGGGGCGCTCAAAACTCCACTTCAAGGATGCTTGTACGTGTGACATGAAGGTCCTAAATGTCGACTATTGCACTTGGGAGTCACTAGCTGGCGAAAGAGGGAAATGGCGACACATCCTATGGACTGGTGTGCACTACCAGGATGACCAGTTGCTGCAGCAGCTAGGTAACAGGCACCATCGTCAAAAACAATGACTCATAGCTTCATGTGCAGCATTTGTGGCAGAACCTGCCTCTCAAGGATTGGCCTTCATATCCATCGACAAAGGTGCACCAAGAGAAGATACCCCACTTAAATGGGGTGTTTGCTGTGGGTCCATCATCTTTCGTAGATGGAAAGATATCTATTTTCCAATCCCAATTCTTGATCTGAATAACCTAGTTTTGAGAATAGGAGACAGATAGGAAAAGAACTGAAATATTTTAGAGAAAACAATAATAACTGATCTGGTTATCTTAAAGTATATAAAGCTATTGAACATAATAAAAACATTAAATAAGCCCTGTGTCCATTCATATTGCACTCTAATTATATGTATGAATTGATTTCAATTATCTGAGATTACTTTGAACTTTACTTTACAAATTATTACCAATCCATTTCTTGCATCTTATCATTATTTCACACATATACTTTGATTTAGAAGCTTCTTGTTTCTCATCCCTAGCTTTTACCCAAATATTCTGAGGCTCCATCATAGAATCATAAGAGTTATACAGCACAGAAACAGGCCCTTCAGCCCATCATGTCTGTGCCAGCCATCAAGCACCTATCTATTCTAATTCCATTTTCCAGCACTTGGCCCATAGCCTTATGTGCTATGGCGTTTCAAATGCTCATCTAAATACGTTCCCGATTCCAACCACCTTCTGAGTGAAAACATTTTTCCTCAAATCCCCTCTAAACCTCCTGCCACTAACTTTAAATCTATGCCCCCTGGTTATTGACCCCTCTGCTAAGGGAAAACGTTTCTTCCTATCCAACTTATCAATGCTCCTTATAATTTTGTATACCTCAATCATGTCCCCCCTCAGCCTTCTCTGCTCTAAGGAAAAAAACCGTAGCCTTTTCAGTCTCTCTTCATAGCTGAAATGCTCTAGCCCAGGCAACATCCTGGTGAATCTCTGTTTTTACTGCATGGTTATTCTTGATTGATATTCTGATGAGAGGTCACAGAACTGAAACATTAAATCCATTGCTCTCTCTCCACAGATGCTGCCTGACCGTCTAAGTATTTCTAGCATTTTCTGTCTGGGTCAAGACAACAACTGAAGAAAACCTACTCTTCACAAATCGCGCCGCTATTGGTTTCTACTGACAATTGCCCAGCGATGACAATTGCATCACTTCCTTGTGTAGCGTCACGCTGTGGCCCGGCACCATGACAACGCGATAACACTGGCATTCCATTGGCGGCTGCTTCTACACTTTTGAATCGTTGCCTCAAGCTGGTAAAAAAAATCGCTCAATCAAGTTCTCTAATTGGGAGAAATGCCGAAGAAAGTTCTGAGATTAACGGTGCACCTGAAAATCCAAGCGGTGGGTATCAAAAGCTGGCGATAGGTTTTATTAATGGGGGCGATCAACGGCAGCGTTTCGGCCTGCCGTGGCAGGCGGTGATGGTGATTGACGTGCGGCGGACCAATAGGAGACTTGAGAAACGGCCGTCCTTTGTTGGGATTTGCGAGAATTTCTCTGCTTGATCCAATGACGGGGTCGGGGGGAATGGGGCGGGGAACAGTTGCCAAAAAATCAATAGGCCGTTTTACTGCGGCATTGTTCCCACTTGGAATATGTCGTCTAATTTTACTCCCCTGCTCACCCGTTATATATTTTATTATATTGAGCTTTTCCAGATGTAGCTCATTTCACAGAATCAATGGAGTTTGTATAGCATAAGGCATATTAATTGAGGACCAAGGATTAAAAATAAAGTCGAACTATATTTTGAATGGTTCTGATGAAAGGTCAGAGACCTGAAACGTTAACTCCGCTTCTCTCTCCACAGATGCTGCCAGACCTGCCGAGTATTTCCAGCACTTTCTGTTTTTATTATATATTTCGAATGGGATGGGTGGAAAACTGGGTGATGTGGAAGAGCAGAGGGCTTTTGGGGGCTCAGATCCTCAAACATTAAACTATTGGGTTCTGCTGTCATCTGATAAAACAGCTCACTATTCCAGAATCCTCTTGGAATGCAAAGATAACCCCCAGCTTCTTTTTGCTACTGATAACCATCTTATTAAACATCTCTTCCCTGTCCCATCCACCCTTAGCTCCAGCAATAATTGTGCGGAGCTCATGGACTTCTTTGTCACTAAGATAGCTGCCTCCCTTCCACTAGCCCACCTATTCCTATAATGCTACCCCCTGCCCTAACCCTGAACTCTCAGCTTTCTTGAGTTTCTCTCCTATTTTTTATCATGCCCTCTTTGATATTTTGTCCATCAGACCACTTCCTGTTCCCTTAATCCTATTCCCACTAAAATGCTGATCACCTGTTTCTATGTTAGCTGATTTTTAAAATTCATTTATGGGATGTGGGCGTCGCTGGCCAGGCCAGCATTTATTGCCCATCCCTAATCGCGCTTGAGAAGGTGGTGGTGAGCTTCCTTCTTGAAGTGCTGCAGTCCATGTGGGGTAGGTACACCGACAGTGCTGTTCAGAAGGGAGTTCCAGGATGTTGACCCAGTGACAGAGAAGGGAACTGCAATATAGTTCCACGTCAGGATGGTGTGTGACTTGGAGGGGAACTTGCAGGTGGTGGTGTTCCCATCCATTTGCTGCCCTTGTCCTTCTAGTTGGTAGAGGTCATGGGTTTGGAAGGTGCTGTCTAAGGAGTCTTGATGCATTGCTGCAGTGTATCTTGTAGATGGTACACACTGCTGCCACTGTGCGTCGGTGGTGGAAGGAGTGAATGCTTGTGGATAGGGTGCCAATCAAGCTGTCTGCTTTGTCCGGGATGGTGTCAAGCTTCTTGAGTGTTGTTGGCACTGCACCCATCCAGATAAGTGGAGAGTATTTCATCACACTCCTGACTTGTGCCTTGTAGATGGTGGACAGGCTTTGGGGAGTCATGAGGTGAGTTACTTGCCACAGAATTCCTAGCCTCTGACCTGCTCTTGTAGCCACGGTATTTATATGGGTACTCCAGTGCAGTTTCTGGTCATTGGTAGCCCTTAGGATGTTGATAGTGGGGGATTCAGCGATAGTATTGCCATTGAACATCAAGGGGAGATGGTTAGACTCTCTCTTGTTGGAGATGAGCTTTGCCTGGCACTTGTGTGCCACTTATCAGCACAAACCTGGATATTGTCCAAGCCTTGCTGCATTTCTACACGGACTGCTTCAGTATCTGAGGAGTTGCGAATGATGCTGAACATTGTGCAATCATCAGCGAACATCCCCACTTCTGACCTTATGATTGAAGGAAGGTTATTGATGAAGCAGCTGAAGATGGTTGGGCCTCGGACACTACCCTGAGGAACTCCTGCAGTGATGTCCTGGAACTCAGATGATTGACCTCCAGCAACCACAACCATCTCCCTTTGCGCTAGGTATGACTCCAACCAGCGGAGAATTTTCCCCCTGATTCCCATTGACTCCAGTTTTGCTAGGGCTCCTTGATGCCATACTTGGTCAAATGCTGCTTTGATGTCAAGGGCACTCACTCTCACTTCATCTCTTGAGTTCAGCTCTTTTGTCCATGTTTGAACCAGGAGCAGAGTGGCCCAGGCGGAATCCAAACTGAGCGTCACTGAGCAGGTTATTGCTAAGCAAGTGCTGTTTGTTGGCACTGTTGATGACACCTTCCATCACTTTACTGATGATTGAGAGTAGGCTGATGGGACAGTAACTCGCCGGGTTGGTCTTGTCCTGCTTTTTGTGTATGGGACATACCTGGGCAATTTTCCACATTGCAGGGTAGATGCCAGTGTTGTAGCTGTACTGGAACAGCTTGGCTCGGGGTGCGGCAAGTTCTGGAGCACAGGTCTTCAGTACTATTGCCGGAATATTGCCAGGGCCCATAGCCTTTGCAGTATCCAGTGCCTTCAGTCATTTCTTGATATCACACGGAGTGAATCGAATTGACTGAAGTCTGGCATCTGTGATGCTGGGGACTGCAGGAGGAGACCGAGATGGATCATCAACTCGGCACTTCTGGCTGAATATTATTGCAAATGCTTCTGCCTTATCTTTTGCACTGATGTGCTGGGCTCCCCCATCATTGAGGAGCCACCTCCTCCAGTTATTTGTTTAATTGTCCACCACCATTCATGGCTGGATGTGGCAGGACTTGTGAGCACTTCTCTCTCTTCATATGTTGTGCCTCTCACCATAACTCTGCCGTCATCACCCCTCTCAAGCAAACAACCCTTGACCCCACTGCCCTTCCAAACTACTATCCCATCTCCAGCCTCCCTTTCCTCTCTAAAATCATTGAACGTATTCTCATCACCCAAATCCATTCCCATCTTTCACGGAACTCCCGATTGAATCTCTCCAATCAGCTTTCAGCCCCGCCACAGAACCGAAACAGCTCTTAGCAAAGTCACAAATGACATCCTCTGTGACTGTGACAAAGGTAAACTTTTCCCTCCTCATTCTTCTCGACCTGTCTGCAGCCTTTGACACAGTTGACTACACCATCATCCTCCAACGCCTCTCCACTGTCGTCCAGCTGGGTGAGACTGCTGTCACCTGGATTGATTCATGGCAATTTAATTGTAGCCAGAATCACTTGCAATGGCTTCTCTTCCTGTGCCCCAAGGAGTTATCCTTGGCCCCCCCTCCTATTTCTCATCTGCATGTTGCCCATCAGCGACATCATCTGAAAGCACGGTGTTGGTTTTCTCATGTGTACTCACAATACTCAGCTCTACTTCATCACCACTTCTCTCGACTTCTCCATTGTTACTGTTATCAGACTGCTTATCCAACATCCACTCCTGGATGAGCAGAAATTTCCTCCAATTAAATATTGGGAAGACTGAAGCTGTTGTTTTGGGTCTCCATTCTAAACTAGCTATCGATTCCATCCCTTTCCCTGGCAATACATTTGACACCGTGCATGTTGCATAATTTCCCAATGTAGACTTCCTGCATCATAAGCATATACTGTTTGTAGAAATTGGTTTGTGAGTTGATGTAGAAGTTTTGTCCCCTCATTCTACGAGGAATTGTGAGAAGCTTTATTTCAGGCAAGTCTTGTGTTTAAAATATTAACACCTGTGAATGCTGCATCTTTTGATTAGTAGTACATTTGGATTCATTGGACAGAAGACCAACAAAAATTATTTATCAAGAATATATAAATTTCTCAGTGGAAAGGTTAAGAGAATCTAACCTTGTTTTTTCATGTGATTTAAACCCAGCATGAGGAGATGTTTGAATTATTTCATTGGCAATTGTCCATTGTCAATCACTGCAACCAATTCTTCTCTTAATTTTGTGTGAAATCTGGCTAAAAACAATCATTCTCTTCTGAACCACATTTGGGCTTAAGGATAATCTTATTCTATAAAAATTTGGTAACTGGCAAGTGTGAACTTCTAACCATTTATGAATTCATTTTTGCTTGTTTATGGAAATTTATGTTTCGTAAAGACTGTATAAATCAGCAATCTTGTTAATGGTCACTGAATGCTTTAAGGCAGGAGCATATAGACAAAAGTTGCCTGACAATGGGAAAAGCAGCGTGGGGTGAGTTGGGGGTTGGACCTTGGTGGATGGCACAAAATAGGTTGTGGCTGAGTTGTGACGGAGCTTGACATATGGGAGGGCATGAAGGCTAAAATTGCATTATTGTCAAATTGAATGTCAGTTAATGTTGGTAATGGTATGACATTTTATTTTTCTATGCCAGCATTTTGATCTTTTTTATTTGAAATAATTTATTTTAGGTTACATGCCCTGGAGTGTTCCTACCTGAAAAGAATGATGTCTATGTCAGTGTATGTATGTTAGGAAAATTCCAGAAAACCAAGTTTCTCCCTTCTGTCTTTCCATTGACCTTCAATGACAAAATGAAGATTGAAAAGGTACAAAATGTCTTCTAGTTCAAGCATTTTCTAAATAGAGAAATAAAGTTCCAAACATTGGAAATATAAATGCTGGAACTGCACAGAAGATCATATAGCATTTGAAGGAGAAATGACAGGTTCAGAAGTAATCATTTCTGATAAAAGATCTCCAACTGAACTGTTAAACCTGCCTTTTCTCTTTCCGATGCGAATGGTCCCATTGCGAAATTGGAGTATTTTCTGTTTTTATTTTGGTATTTTTACACTGTAAAGAATCTAACTCTTTTTAGCAGTTCATCTTTGTAAAATTTAGTTCCTAATTTACATACCAGTCATTATACTTGAAAGTAATTCAGTGTAAGTGAAGAAATTTGGGACATTTCAGAGAGATCTGAAAAGACACTATGTATTCTACATTCACGTTGTTCTAGTGTCACACTAGTGCCTCAAACTCTGATGACATTCCAGAAATGTATTCAGGATTGACTGTAATCTCCAGGTTAAGTAGAAACAGAGACGGAGGATAATTTGGCCAGGGCACATGGATATAATTCAGTGCTCATTGTGAAATCCAACTCTTGTCTTTATATTTCCATTAAAAAATCCACACTCACATTGATACTGGCCACTGCCAATGTTATGCTATTATGTATTATTGTGTGCATATTCCATTATAGTACCCTATATAGTGCATGTTATTCCTGTAGGTAGCATTATGTATGAAGTTTTCACTGTTAAGAGTGTCACATTGTGTTTGTCACAGATTCAGCTATGTCTCATGTAACACACAATAGATAGCATTGGCCTGATTTTTCTCAATTTTTTTTTCTTTTAACATATTCAATTAAATACTTCTAATGATTTTGATCTGCTCCTCTTTCTGAAAAAAGTATTTACCAAATTAAACTCTCTGTCCCAATTTAATTTTTCTCAAACTGATTTTTTTCCTCACAAGTATGTAATTTTAAATGTAATTATCAGCTTTGAAATAAGATTTTTTTTTTGTATTTATTAATACATTCCTTCTCTTTATGTCTTGGCCTCTCAGCTCTTTAACTGCATTAGCAAGGCACCACTTGGGCCACATTGGCACCAATTTTACTGAAACTGAAGTAAGTGTATAGTGAAGTTTTTCCTTCCTCTGTTATCTCCTGCTGGCTGCAGCCAGGCCTCCCAATATTGTGTCTCTCAGTAACTGCCTCAAAATGCGGTTGTCATTGTTTACCCTCGCCCCACCCCTTAAGGTGCGCACTTGGCCATGGTCCAGCCACAACCTCCAATGTAGGTGCCTCTCACCCTTTTAATTGGTCTGTTTGGGCCCACTTTGAATACTGCTCCCATGGGCAAAATAAGTTGTTCCTGCTAGTGGCCCACTCACCCTATCAGGCAACTCATGAAGTCTGCCCTGGTCCATAAGTTCCCCCCCCCAAAAAAATTCATGAAAGGGTTGATATAAAAGTTAGCAATACATTTGATTTTTAGAGAACAGTATTACTAACTGAAGGTTATTTTTGTAAATTTTTAGTCGATATGTTGATAGCTGTATAATTGGCATTGATAAAGTGCACAAAAAACAGCTTAAATATAGCATGGGAAACTCAAGTAGATATGTGCAAATGCATTGGAAGCTACATATATTAATACACAGGGCCCTGTTCTTTGTTGACAGAAAGAGCATGTACACACATTGCGCCTGTTTCAGCTGAGCAAAATAAGTGACAGCCGTCCGCTGGTTCATTCCTCAGGGAAATGCCTTGACTAATCAGAGTCAAGCTGCCTGGTTTAAATATCAAACAAAGCTTGGCAGTTAACTATCAGTCACTGTAAACTGATGCATTCTCCATGGCAACGGCTCTTCCAATCAGAGTTCACTTACCAACCAATCAGCACTCTCTTCTCATGCAGTATAAGTTGTTATTTTCCCCTACGCTGGTTATTCTTGCATATTGTCTTGATGAGTGCAAGACGAAAAGCTTCGACAACATGTCTCTATTCTCAGCAATTCTCAAGTTCTGTTTAAATGACTAAATATAAAATTACTCCTTCAGGGGCAGTGAGGCTGTTTAGCAGTAATTATGAACTTAGTGCGCCATTAAAAACCCAGTTACACGTCATTCGACAAGGGGTAACTTTTTCAAGGGTTTTTTTTTACAGTAAGACTGAGTGTAAGATCAGTAGTTCTTGTCAGTTCAATAATTTCTAATTGTTTACCTTTTGGGAAGCCCTCAACTGTGCACCCTCTGGAGAAGCATAGAATCATGAAAGCAACTTCTGGATTTCCGGGCTGGATTTTGTACTCAGGGTGGGGCTCCCGGCACCAGGCCAAAAAGGTGGGAGGCTGGGGGGCGCCCCACTACTGCCTTCTCCCACCCCCCCAACAGGAGCAATCCTCCGGTCTTTTGGTGTCAAAGTTTTAGGAGGCGGAATCCCCGTCCCTTGAAAGACTTTAAAGGGATGGGGATCCCGCCTCCAAGAGCTGCCGGCCAATCACAGGGCCGGCAGCTTAGCAATATCGGCAGCGCTACTGGGAGCGGTGGCCACTGCTGGTACTGCACAGGCCTCAAACCCAGGCCGAGTGCTGGAACCCTGGGGAAGAGGTAGGTGAAGACGGGGTTGCAGGGCCCAGTTCGGAATGTCCCGGCGAGATGAGTGGGTGGTGTTGTGGTTCAGTGGGAAGGGGATCCCGGGGGTGAATTGGTTCCAGGTGGGATCCTCCGTGGGCCACAAATTGCCCATGGAGGAGGGACCCCCCCCCCCCCCACCAACCCTACAGGGAGGGCGCCTCATTTTACAATGCGTCCTCCCCGCACAGTGGAGCCGCCCCTCCTCCCCCCCACCCCACTGCTGGTAAGATCTCAGCGGTGGCAGGAAGAGGCCCTTAACAGGCCACTTATGGGCCTCAATTTGCCTCTGGGCAGGAAGGCTGTCGTCAGCCTATCCCGACCCTGGGAAGATTGCTGAGCGACGGCGAAGCCACGGGCTCTCCATCCCGCTGCCTCCCCGCCACCTGCTGCGATTCTCCTTCCACCCCACCCTCGCCTCCAATCCTGCTTTTGGGGGGGGGGGGGGCTGTAAAATTCCAGCCTCCTTGTTTAACTCCGCATTCTAGAAGGCGCTTTCAGTTTCAGAGGAGTATTGACAGTGAAAGATGACAGTTTCGTTATTACTACCATAAAATCCAGGCCAAAGCATTACAAGTCTTGTCTATTGCATGCATTTCCTGTTTTTCACACTTACTTCCTGTGTCATAATGTTGACATATCTGAGCATGACTTTTAACTGTAAGGTTTGTATACTTCTATCGTACTTATCTTTCAGTACTCCCAAGGCTAGCTAGCATTATTGCTCCTCTCAGCTGTGTCTTTGAAATCTGTGCCTCCAGATGGTATTGCTGGTGTATTTTAGTTACAGTTTGAAATTTGTTTTAACTTCAACTGGGATCCTATTCCCTGCAGGTAAGTTTTTAAACTTAATTTATTTTGTTTTTCTTTCCTACTGCCATCAGGTAAGTTTTATTTAAACTTCAAATAATTTTATACTTGGTCACCTTGCTCTTGCTGTCCACTTCCTTTGTCCTGGACGTTGCCTATCATTGTAGAGCCTTGGCATCAAGTCGCTCAGTCAGGCCACTGGCTGTCTGCCCTCCCTTTCTCCCAATGCTAACATGCTGCCCACCTTTAGGCTGCTTTGCTCGTGTTCTGGTGCTGGCATCCTGCTTAGGCTTCTGGTAACTTACTTTCACCTTCTCTCCCACAGCCAGTTCCTGATGTTGGCCCACCATCCTGTCTCCTTCTGTTGTGTTGCATTCATGAAGCTGTAAGCACTTTGGAAAGAAATTGCAAAACCCTAAGATGGGAAGAGGCATTGAGTTTGGGACTGATTGCAAGTTTAGGGAAGGGGAATAGATCTGAACATAAAAGGAAGGAGTGAGGAGGAAACAATGGGGATTGACAGAAGGTTGAAGGAAGGCAGCTGAAGGGGAGGGGCCTGTGAGGTTTTGAAGCAGTAGAGGATAGGAGCTAGCACATGAGAGTAAGGGAGAAGGGGCAGATAGGTGGTGAAATGATAAAATGATGTGGTAGTGGAGGTAATACAAGCAAATAGAGTCACAGAGTCATTTATGGCACAGAAGGAGGCCATTCGGTTCATCGAGTCTATGACAGCTCTCCATGCAGCTATGCTGTCAGTCACACTCCCTGGCTTGATCCCCGTAGCCCTGCAAGTCTATTTCTCTCAGGTGGCCATCCAACTTCCTCTTGAAGTCATTGAGTGTCTTCACTTCCACCACCCTTGTGGGCAGAGAGTTCCAGGTCATTACGACCCACTGCATAAAAAAGTGCTTCCTCATATTCAAATGGGTCAGAGAGATACAAGATGTTCAGTGAGGAGAAAGAATGCAGTTGAGCATTAGGAAATCGGTGTTGGTTGGAGAAGGGTTTGGGATGAGTGGTTGCGAGGTGACAGTACCATGATCGGCAGGTATAGCGGGTAAGTGAGTCTTGTTGGGGAGGTGGTGTGAAAAGGAACACAAAAGGGGAAGAGTTAGGGCAGGAGACAACGTATTATATTGCATGAGTGCAAGTCAGGCAAGAGGCTGGAAGACAATGCCTTTTCTGTTCCTTTCTATTGTCACTCCTTCACGGTTTTTTCCGCTGTTGCTTTGCCACAACCTTCACTCAACCATAACCTTCCTGCAGTCCTGGTCAGATCCTTCCCTTCCACCTCTGACTTGTGATTCATGCCCAGATACCTCACTATACATTACATTTGTGATCAAAAACTCGCTTTGTAACCCAAACAAAATCCACAGCGTAGACCAAATTTTCCCCTAGTGCTACACTTTGCCTTCAATTTGCTGGGCTGTGACTTGTCTGGACCCTGTTTTCCATGCCCCACGTGCAACTGTAAAATTATGGCTGATGTCCATTGCACTCTCTTATCACTGATGCACCACCTGAAAGGCAAGAAGAAGAGAAGCAAAAGAGAAACAAAAAGAAAATGGCAGAAGGAAGTATGGGAAACAGAAAGTAGGACATAGAGAAGCAACAGCACAATGTTGACAGAGATAGATAAGAAACATACAGTATGCTCCAACTTCAAAGGGTGTCAGCTGTGGCTTCGTGGTCGTGCTCTTCTCTCTCAGTCAGATGATTGTGGATCTAAGTCATACTCCAGGACTTGAGAGCTCAAAAATTAAGGCTGACACTCCAGTACAGTACTGAGGGAATGCTGTCGGAGGTGTTGTCTTTCAGATGAGACATTAAACTGAGGCCCCGTAGAATCATAGAAATTTACAGCATAGAATCAGACAATTTGGCCCATTGTGGCTGCGCCGGCCAACAGGTAGTCATCCAGCCTAATCCTACTTTTCCAGCTCTTGATCTGTAGCCTTGTAGGTTACGGCCCTTCAAGTGCCTATCCAAGTACTTTTTAAATGATATGAGGGTTTCTGCCTTCACCACTCTTTCAGGCAGTGAGTTCCAGATCCCCACCACAGGATCACTGAATCGTTACAGCAGAAGGAGGCCATTCGGCCCATCATGTCCACACTGGCTTTCTGAAAGAGCAACTCCCTCAGTTCCAATCCCCTGCCTTCTCCCCATAACCCTGCACATTCTTCCTTTTCATCTAACTGTCTTATTCCCTTTTGAATGCTTCAATTGAACCTACCTCCACCACATTTTCAGGCAGCGCATTCCAGACCTTAACCACTCACTGCGTGAAAAAGTTGTCACTTTTGCTTCTCTTACCAAATACTTTAAATTTGTGTCCTCTCATTCTCAATCCTTTCACAAGTGGGAACAGTTTCTCTCTATCTACTCTGTCCAGACCCCTCATGATTTTGAATATGTTTATCAAATCACCTCTCAGCCTTCTCTTCTCCAAGGAAAACAGTCTTAACTTCTCCAATCTATCTTCAAAACTGAAAGTTCTCGTCCCTGGAACCATTCTCGTGAATCTTTTCTGTACTCTCTCCAATGCCCTCACGTCTTTCCTCAAGTGCGGCACCCAGAATTGGACGCAATACTCCAGCTGAGGCTGAGCTAGTGTCTTATACAAGTTCAACATAACTTCCTTACTCTTGTACTCAATGTCCCTATTAATAAAGCCCCTATTAATAAAGCCCAGGATACTGTATGCTTTTACCGATTAGGCACACTACAGCCTGCCGGACTGAACATTGAGTTCAATAATTTCAGAGCATGACGGGCCCCCCATTTTACTTTTATTTTTAGTTATTTTTTCTTTTTCCTTTTTAAAAATTTTTTTTGTCTTAATTTTATTTTATTTCATCTTAGTTTGTTCAGTTTGCTTACCCACTTTTTTCATGCTTGTACTTGTGGCTGTTCAATTTTCAGTCCGTTAACACCCTTTCTGTACTGATGCTTTGACTTTCAACACATCATTAACATATCTTTGCTCCATGACCTTCTGGTCAACTATTCTGTGACCTTGTCCTATCTACACCTTCTCCTTTGTTATCACTAGCCCCACCCTCACTTTACTTACTTATAACCTTTTACAGTTCTAATATTTGCCAGTTCTGAAGAAGGGTCACTGACCTGAAACGTTAACTCTGTTTCTCTCTCCACAGATGCTGCCAGACCTGCTGAGTGTTTCCAGCATTTCTTGTTTTTATTACTGTATGCTTTATTAACTGCTCTCTCAACCTGTCTTGCCACCTTCAATGACTTATGCACATATACACCTAGGTCTCTCTGCTCCTGCACCCCCTTTAGAATTATACCCTTCATTCTATATTGTCTCTCCTCTCGTCCTACCAAAATGAATCACTTCACATTTAGTTTTAGTTTTTAGAGATACAGCACTGAAACAGGCCCTTCGGCCCACCGAGTCTGTGCCGACCAACAACCACCCATTTATACTAATCCTACACTAATTCCATATTCCTACCACATCCCCAACTGTCCCTATATTTCCCTACCACCTACCTACACTAGGGGCAATTTATAATGGCCAGTTTACCTATCAACCTACAAGTCTTTGGCATGTGGGAGGAAACCGGAGCACCCGGAGGAAACCCACGCAGACACAGGGAGAACTTACAAACTCCGCACAGGCAGTACCCAGAATTGAACCCGGGTCGCTGGAGCTGTGAGGCTGCGGTGCTAACCACTGCGCCACTGTGCACTGCGCCACAATGCATTTCTCTGCATTGAACTTCATCTGCCACCTGTCTGCCCATTCCAGCAATTGTCTATGTCCTTTTGAAGTTCTACACTATCCTCCTCACAGTTCACAATGAGTCATTGAGACTTCCTATGCTTCCAAGTTTTGTATCATCTGCAAACTTTGAAATTGTGCCCTGTACACCAAGGTCTAGGTCATTAATATAGATCAGGAAAAGCAAGGGTCCCAACACTATCCCTGGGGAACTCCACTACTAACCTTCCTCCAATCTGAAAAATATCCATTAACCACTACTTTTTGTTTCCTGTCAGTCAGCCAATTGCGTATCCATGTTGTTACCATCCATTTTATTCCATGAGCTACAGGTTTGCTCACAAGTCTGTTGTGTGGCACTGTATCAAACGCCTGTGGAAAATCCATGTACACCACATCAACAACATTGCCCTCATTAACCTCCTCTGTTACCTCCTCAAAAAAACTCCAGCAAGTTAGTTAAGCATGATTTTCCCTTAAGAAATCCATGTTGGCTTTCCTTAATTAACTCACATTTGTCCATGTGACTATTGATTTTTGTCCCGAATTATTTTTTCTAGAAGTTTTCCCACCACCGAAGTTAAACTGACTGGCCTGTAATTGCTGGGCTTATTTTTACACCCTTTTTTGAACAAAGGTGTAACGTTTGCAATTCTCCAGTCCTCTGGTACCACCCCCCAAGTCTAAGGAAGACTGAAAAATTATGGCCAGTGCCTCTGCGATTTCCACTCACTTTCCTCAATGTCCTTGGATGTATCTCATCTGGCCTTGGTGCTTTATCTACTTTAAGTACAGACAGCCTATCTAATACTTCTTTATCAATTTTAAACCCCTCATGTGTCTGACCCACCTCTTTCACCATTTCCTGGGTTGCATCTTATTCCTTGGTCAAGACAGATGGAAAGTATTCATTTAATGCATCCCTCTGAATAAAAATATTTTCCCTCGAATCCCTCTAAACCTCTTACCCTAAATCTATGTCCCCTGGTTATGGATCCCTCACATAGGGGAAAGGGCCTGCCTATCCGCTGTATCTACACCCCTCATAATTTTATACACTTCAGTTAGGTCTTCCCTCAGCCTTCTCTGTTCCAAAGAAAACAAACTGAGTCTATCCAATCTTTCCTCATACCTAAAATTCTCCAGTTCAGGCAACATCCTCGTAAATCTCCTCTGTACCCACTCTAATGCAATCACATCTTTCCTATAGTGTGACGATCAGAACTGCACATAGTTCTCCAGCTGTGGCCTAACTAGTCTTTTATACAGTAAGAGTTATAGTCATAGAGAGATACAGCACTGAAACAGGCCCTTCGGCCCACCGAGTCTGTGCCGACCAACAACCACCCACTTATACTAATCCTACATTAATCCCATATTCCCTACCACATCCCCACCATTCTCCTACCACCTACCTACACTGGGGGCAATTTACAATGGCCAATTTACCTATCAACCTGCAAGTCTTTGGCTGTGGGAGGAAACCAGAGCACCCGGCAGAAACACACGCGATTACAGGGAGAACTTGCAAACTCCACACAGGCAGTACCCAGAACCGAACCCGGGTCGCTGGAGCTGTGAGGCTGCGGTGCTAACCACTGTGCCACCCAGTTCTGACATAATTTCCCAGCTCTTACCTTTATTAGCTGAGGCATAGAATATAAGTATCCCGTATGCCTTCTTGACCGCCTTATCTACCTGTCCAGCCACCTTCAGAGATCTCTGGATATGTACTTCAAGGTCCCTCTGCTCCTCCACAATTTTCAGTATCCTACCATTTATTGTGTATTCCTTTGCCTTATTAGCCTTCCCAAATGCATTAGCTCACACTTCTCTGGATTGAACTCCATTTGCTACTGTTCTGCCCATTTGACTAGTCCATTGATAACTTCCTGCAGTTTATAGCTATCTTCTTCATTATCAACCGTGCAGCCAATTTTTGTATCATCTGCAAACTTCTTAATCATACCCCCTACATTCAAGTCCAAATCATTGATGTATACAACAAAAAGCAAGAGACCTAGCACTGAACATTTTGGAAGGTCTAATGCAGGTGGGAAGTATACAGTAAATGGCAGAACCCTTAGGAGTATTGACAGGCAGAGAGATCTGGGCGTACAGGTCCACAGGTCACTGAAAGTGGCAACGCAGGTGGTTAAGGTAGTCAAGAAGGCATACGGCATGCTTGCCTTCATCGGTCGGGGCATAGAGTATAAAAATTGGCAAGTCATGCTGCAGCTTTACAGAACTTTAGTTAGGCCACACTTAGAATATTGCGTGCAATTCTGGTCGCCACATTACCGGAAGGACGTGGAGGCTTTGGAGAGGGTACACAGGAGGTTTACCAGGATGTTGCCTGGTCTGGAGGACATTAGCTATGAGGAGAGGTTGGATAAACTTGGATTGTTTTCACTGGAACGACGGAGGTGGAGGGGCGACATGATAGAGGTTTACAAAGTTATGAGTGGCATGGACAGAGTGGATAGTCAGAAGCTTTTTCCGAGGGTGGAAGAGTCAGTTACTAGGGGACATAGGTTTAAGGTGCGAGGGGCAAAGTTTAGAGGGGATGTGCGAGGCAAGTTCTTTACACAGAGGGTGGTGAGTGCCTGGAACTTGCTGCTGGGGGAGGTGGTGGAAGCAGGTACGTTTAAGAGGCATCTTGACAAATACATGAATAGGATGGGAATAGAGGGATACGGACCCCGGAAGCGCAGAAGGTTTTAGTTTAGGCAGGCATCAAGATAGGCGCAGGCTTGGAGGGCTGAATGGCCTGTTCCTGTGCTGTACTGTTCTTTGTTCTTTCTTTGAACTCTGCGGAACCCCACTGAAAACAGCTTTGCAGTCAAAAAAACACCCATTACCCTTTGCTTCGTTCCTCTGAACCAATTTTGGATCCAACTTGCCACTTTGCCTTGGATTGCATGGGCTTTTACTTATGCAACCAGTCAGCCATATGGGACATTATATCAAAAGCCTTGCTGAAATCCATATAGACTTGCATCAAATGCACTACCCTCATCTACCCTTCTTGTTATGTCCTCAAAAAATTCAATCATGTTAGCCAGACACAACCTTCCCATAACAAATCCGTGCTGACTTTAGTTTAGTTTAGAGATACAGCACTGAAACAGGCCCTTCGGCCCACCGAGTCTGTGCCGACCATCAACCACCCATTTATACTAATCCTACACTAATCCCATATTCCTACCACATATTTTCCTGTATGTCCCTATATTTTCCCTACCTATACTAGGGGCAATTTATAATGCCCAATTTTACCTACCAACCTGCAAGTCTTTTGGCTTGTGGGAGGAAACCGGAGCACCCGGAGAAAACCCATGCAGACACAGGGAGAACTTGCAAACTCCACACAAGCAGTACCCAGAATTGAACCCGGGTCGCTGGAGCTGTGAGGCCGCGGTGCTAACCACTGCGCCGCCTCTATCTTTGATTGTCTTTGATTAAACCCTGTCTTTCTAAATGAAAATTTATACTGTCCCACAGAATTTTTTTCCAGTAATTTTCCTATCACTGAGTTTAGAGTGATTGGCCTGTAATTACTAAGTCTATCCCTTTCTCCCTTTTTAAACAATGGTACGACATTTGCTGTCCTCCGTCCTCTGGCACCACACCTGTGGCCAGAGAGGATTGGAAGATGATGGCCATATTTCTTCTATTGCTTTCCTTAGCAGCCTAGGATACATTTCCTCCTGGCTTAGGGATTTGTCCATTTTCAAAGATGTTAAACCCCTTAATAGTTCCTCTCTCACTATGTTAATTTCATCTAATATTTCACCCTCCTCCTTGTTTGCAATGTCTGTATTGTCCCTCTCTTTTGTGAAAACAGACCCAAAGTATTCATTAAGAACCATACCAATGTCCTCTGTCTCCACATACAGGTTATCCTTATGGTTCCTAATAGGCCCTATTCTTCCTTTAGTTATCCTCTTGCTCTTTATGTATTTATAAAAAATCTTTGGGTTTTCCTTGATTTTACTTGCCAATAGGAAGTGGACAATAGGCTTTCAAAAGCGAACAGAACATTCAGCAGACTGCACAAACGTGTGTGAAGCAACCACAGCCTCAGAGCACAGACCAAGCTCAAAGTGTACAAAGCCATAATCCTCGCCACCCTTCTGTATGGTGTCTAGTCATGGGTCCTATACCGCTGTCATGTATGCCTTCGAGAGCGCTTTCATCAGTGCTGCCTCCACAGCATCCTCAAGATCCGCTGGCAGGACCGCATCACAAACATTGAAATCCTGGAAACAGTCAACATCACCAGCACCGAGGCCATCCTCCTGTTAAGGCAACTGCGTTGGGCAGGTCACGTTGCCCGGATGGACGACAGTCACCTGCCCAAGATCGTGTTGTTTGGAGAGCTGACCACGGGTAAAAGGAACAGAAGGGCCCCATGCAAACGTTTCAAGGACTCCTTGAAGAAGTCCCTCTCTTTGTGCCACATTGACCATCCCCAGTGGGAAGCACAGACCATAGATCGTGATGCCTGGAGATGCTACATCAGGAGGGCTACAGACACCTTTGAGACTGAACGAAGAACCAGTCTGAAAGAGAAAAGGAGGAGAAGGATAGATTCAATTGCCCCCAGCAGCGACTACACCTTCATTTGTACCTGCTGTGGGAGAATCTGCCGGTCACAGATGGGCCTGACTAGCCACCAGTGGGCCTGCAACCAATGAGTACAACCTTCCCAAAATCTTCATCCGCGAAGAAATGCCAGGGGACTTGCCACTATTTTTTCAGGCCCTCTCTTTGTTTTCCTATTTTCCTTTTTAATTTCACCCCTACGCATTTTATACTCCTAGATTTGCTGCAATATTGAGCCCTCGGTATCTGTCATAAGCTTTTTAATCCTCACTTTTAAGCCCCTTGACATCCGGGGGCTCTGGATTTGTTAGTCCCACCCTTTTTCTTTAAGGGAACATGCTTGCTCTGAACCTTAACTATCCCTTTCTTGAATGCCTCTCACTGATCTTGGCACTGATTTATATTCTAGTAGCTGTTTCTAGTCCACTTTAGCTAAATCACATCTCAGCTTAGTAAAATCAGCTTTTCCCCAATTGAGAGCTTTCATTCCTGGTCTTTCTTTGTCCTTTTCCATAACTACCTGATATCTAACTGAATTATGATCACTTCTACCAAAGTGTTCCCCAACTGATACTCCAACTTAATTCCCTAAAACTAAGTCCAGAACTGCCCCCTCTCTTGTTGGGCTTGTTACATATCGACTAAAAAACATTCTCCTGAATGTATTTTAAACTTTTGCTCCCTCTGTGACTTTCACACTAATTCTGCCTTCTCAGGTGACTATAAAAGATCTGGTGGCACTGTTTTTTCTAAGAAGAATAGGGGAGTTCTCCCTCACTCAAATCAAAAAAACAGATTATATGATCATTAACACATTGCTGATTGTGGGAGCTTTCTATGCTCAAATTAGCTGCCGCATTCCTACATTACAACAGCGACTACACTTCAAAAAGTACTTCATTGGCTGTAAAGTGCTTTTGGACATCCTGAGTTTGTGAAAGACGCTGTGTAAATGCACGTCTTTCTTTTTTCTAACTTAACATGGGAAACACCAGAGGAGATACATTACATATATATACAGATACATATCTGTGTATAATTAAAACATTCTGCATAATTCATGCCCTTCCTATCCATTTTACTATGTCCTGGTTTTCTATCATACCCACTTCTGTTGCACCCAGATATTACTTTCAACCTATATAGACTAAAGCTGTGTATATTCACTGTTATACTTGCCTTTCAGTACTTCAAATGTTCGGTGATGATACTGTTGTTCCATACCCTGTCTCCAAGATCAGTTTGTTGAAATAGTGTTCTGGATAAATTTAAGAATATTGACATTTACATTTCTTTTAAGAATGCATTAATTAAATACCTCAATAAATCTCATTTTATTTCTTTAAGATAAACTTTATTTAAGGCTTTGGTTCCTTGCTACCATCCCAACCCGCCGACTTATCACTGGACTTGCCTGTTGTCCTTGCTGTAGGTGTGTCTTGACACCTGTTCTTGAATTAGGGCTCCTCCTATTGGATCTATGCATGTCTTTGCCCATTAGCCCTGCCAATTGATGACCTTTGCTGCTTGCCTACCCTAATTGCCACATGCTTTGCATCCCCACTTGAGCTTCCAGCTACCAGTCTGCCCCTTTGGTTACCCGGCACCCTGTTTCCCCGTGTATTAAGCTGGAAAACCAGCAATTTGCTTTCAAAGCATCAATAGTATTATAATCTGTTTACAGCATAGTAAGTGGCTTAGAAAAACAAGTTGCTGGTTTCCCAGACTTTTGTTGGGAAAGATGGGAGAGAATGGGGGGCAGAGAGAGAATTGAATGTGAGGGAAGGGAGAATGGGGGTGTTAATGTGGGGGAGAGGAAATGGGTGTGAGGGCAAGTGGTGGGTTAGTCAATAGGGGAGGGAAGGACTGGAGGATGAGGAGTGGAGGGAGGATTGCCAGAGGAAGAGAAGATGGGACAAGAAGGTGTTGGTGGCCATAGTGAGGGGCTGATTCGGGACAAAGTGGACTTTGGGGCTTTGGAAATAGATGTTAGGCACCACCTTCTATATATTGGTGTCCACTCATGCAGTGCACCCATGGCCAAATCCCACTTATGCCCCAAACCGGCTCCCAGCTCTCTGCAAATTGTTTTTCCCTCCCCCAACCCAAAATCGGGCCAGAATCCTCCATAAACCTGCTGTCTATCATCCACTGCCCAAAGGTTGTCCCCTGGCTCAAGACCATAAAGAATGGCATTGGCTGGACTCCTGTCATAAATCATGGCCTGTACCCTTGGCCCGATCTTTGTCATAGCCAGATTTCCACACCTGCCATCTGAAAATACAACCGAAAGACTTCTGGAGCTCTCTTCCCTATCTGATTAACACCTCCTATTTGCTGTCAAAAAATTGACAGCTACCTTCCCTGTCATGCCATTCCACACCACATCATCCATCAATTTGCATATGAAAGGAAAGAAGAAAAAGATAGCAGGTGAGGCAGTGGTGTAGTGGTAATGTCAGTGGACTAGTAATTCAGAGGCCCAGGCTAATGCTCTGGGGACATGTGTTTGAATCTCACCATGGCAGATGATGAAATTTGAATTCAGTTAATAAATCTGGAATTAAAAGCTAGTCTAAAATAACTATGAAACCATTGTCGGTTAGTCATCTCAGTCCCAGACCATCACTGCAGGAGTTCCTCAGGGTAGTATCCTCAGCCCAACCATCTTCAGCTGCTTCATTGATGACCTTCCCTCCATCATAAGGTGAGAAGTGGGGATGTTCATGAATGATTGCACAATGTCCAGCACCAGTCACAACTCCTCAGATACTGAAGCAACCCATGTCCATATGCAGCAAGACCTGGACAACATTCGGGCTAATAAGTGGCAGGTAACATTTGCGTCATACAAGTGCCAGGCAATGACCATCTCAAACAAGAGAGAATCGTAACACTCTCCCCTTGATGTTCAATGGCATTATCATCGCTGAATCACCCACTATCAACATCCTGTGGGTTACCATTGACCAGAAACTGAACTGGACCAGCCACGTAAATGCTGTGGGTACAAGAGCAAGTCAGAGGCTAGGAATTCTGCGGCAGGTAACTCACCTTCTGTCTCCCCAAAGACTGTCCACCACCTACAAGGCCCAAGTCAGGAGTGTGATGGAATACTCTCCACTTGCCTGGATGGGTGCAGCTCCAACAACACTCAAGAAGCTCAACACCATCCAGGACAAAGCAGCCCACTTGATTGGCACCCCATTCACCACCTTCAACATTCACTCCCTCCACCACCGATGCACAGTGGCAGCAGTGTGTACCATCTACAAGATGCACTGCAGCAACTCACCAAGGCTCCTTCGACAGCATCTTCCAAACCTGCGACCTCTACCACCTAGAAGGACAAGGGCAGCAGATGCATGGGAATACCACCACCTCCAAGTTGACCTCCAAGCCACACACCATCCTTACTTGGACGTTCTTCCTTCATTGTTGCTGGGTCAAAATTCTGGAACTCGCTTCCTAACAGCACTGTTGGTATACTTACATCGCAAGGACGGCAGCAGTTCAAGAAGGCAGCTCACCACCACCTTCTCAAGGGCAATTAGGGATGGGCAATAAATGCTGGGCTAGCCAGCAACACCCACATCCCATGAACGAATTGAAATAAAAAGAGAAAACCAAGAACATAAAGCTGACTGACATAAGAAAACTGTGCTGATATGTGAGCAATGTGATTTGAGGTCCATGAATGTGTGCCATAAAGCTGCTATTGGAATAGCACCCCACCCCAATGGAGATGATGCAGCAACACTACAGCAGGTGAGTTTAATTATAGTGTGGCAAGTTTACACAGGCAGTTTCCATTAAAAATGTGGTCCTAAGAATTTATCATAGGAATGGAAAAGTTAGGATACAATGTATGATATGTAATATCTAAAAATAGGCACTGAATTATATCTGCGTGCCCTGGAGCAATTATCCCATGCTCTCTAACTCCACCGTGGAGATTGACTAATACTTTAGTCACATTGAAGTATCTTAAGGTACTTCACACAATGAAATACTTTAAACTGTGATGACTAATTAATTGTTAAGTGCACAAACAATAAAGAAACCTGCCGTTGTTTCATAAAATACTAGAAATTAGTGGGCAAAATATTTGAATCTACTTCCCAGAGCAGTCTTCCTTTCAATGTGAATTTTTGTTTGTAAAGCACTGATTATACTGCTGAGATTGGTTAATGTAACCATATCTTCCCTAGGCTATTACAAATAGTAATATCCTCCTTTGATAATATGTCATAATTAATGTAATTTTATTTATATCTAAGGTGGTTTTACTTATTTCTTAAAAAGATTACTCAGCTCGCCTGTGTTTCAGCATCATTTATCTTACTGGCTGTTTTGATTCCTAATCTATTTGCGTTACCCCCATCCTCTTCTATTTATTTAACTGGATCTGAAAGAATTGAAAAGAAAGGGCCTTATTTAGTAGCAATAGCTGCTTTTTAACAAATGTTGCCTGCATTTTTTTCTGAAAACGATTGACATCCTCAGTTCCTGTTAGAAGCTTTGCACCTACCCTGCACTTGCCTGGATAGGTGCAGCTACAACAACAGAAAGCTCAATACCACCCAGGACAAAGCAGTCTGCTTGACCAACAGCCCATCCATCACCTTATACATCTACCATGGCTGCAGTGTGTACTATTCACAGGATGCATTGAAGCAACGGGCCAAGGCTTCTTCATCAGCACTGCCCAAACCTGCAACCTCCACCACCAAGAAGGATAAGGGCAGCTGGCGGATGGGAACATTATCAATGCCAAGTTCTCCTTCAAGTCTCACACCATCCCGACTTGGACTTGTATTGCCATTCCTTCATTATCATTGCTAGACCAAAATCCTGAGAATGAATTGAAATTTAAAAAAAAATGTCTTGGCTCTCAATTTGAAACACAGTCCATGCGTGCACTCTGCAACTGAAGCTGCCATTTTCAATCTGAATGTCTTGTTTCTCCTCAGTGAAGCTTCATATCCAAAATCTGATCCATCACGCTTCTGCATTCTCTTCCATAGCATCTTTTCCTTCTGTCCCAACTCACCCTTACTACTACTGAAGAAGACCTTATTCACATCTTTGTCACCGCAGTGCCTGACTTCTCCAGTACCTTCTTGTTGCCTGACATATTTGCACCCGACACAAATTCCAACTTCTCTAGAACTACAGTGTCTGTAATGAGTTCCACTCAACCGTCATCTCTTTCTTTGTTGATATCCACTATTTTGTCTTCCAGCATATGGATTTCAAAATCCTATTCCTAAATCAAAATCCTAAAATCACATGGCTTGGCCATGTGAGCCGCATGGAAGATGGCAGGATCCCCAAAGACACATTGTACAGCGAGCTCGCCACTGGTATCAGACCCACCGGCCGTCCATGTCTCCGTTATAAAGACGTCTGCAAACGCGACATGAAATCGTGTGACATTGATCACAAGTCGTGGGAGTCAGTTGCCAGCATTCGCCAGAGCTGGCGGGCAGCCATAAAGACAGGGCTAAATTGTGGCGAGTCGAAGAGACTTAGTAGTTGGCAGGAAAAAAGACAGAGGTGCAAGGGGAGAGCCAACTGTGCAACAGCCCCAACAAACAAATTTCTCTGCAGCACCTGTGGAAGAGCCTGTCACTTCAGAATTGGCCTTTATAGCCACTCCAGGCGCTGCTTCACAAACCACTGACTACCTCCAGGCGCGTATCCATTGTCTCTCGAGATAAGGAGGCCCAAAAGAAAGATTCCTAGTCTACAAATCCTTCCAGAGATTTGCTCCAGCATACCTCTACAATCTTTCTTGCTGCATTCCAGCTTGCACCCTTTTATCTTCTGACTCATGTCGACTGTGCATCCTCTCTATGCTGAACCGTTGGTCATCATGTCTCTACATTCTGGAATTCACTTCCCAAACCGCAACACCTTGACCCATCTCTTTCCACCTTCAAAACTTTCTCAAATCTGACTTTTTTAAAAATGTTTTTTGTCACCAGCCCTAACTCATTCCTGTTAGTTGCTCAACCTCCCCACCAACGCCCCCCCCCCCCCACTTTTCCAGGTAATTGTTAAAGTTGCTACATAAAGGCAAGTTGTTGAATATAGGTGACGTTAACCTACATTTCTGTTTGCTTTTTGTTTTAACAAATAACATTTCATTTGGGCGGCGCAGTGGTTAGCACCACAGCCTTAGCTCCAGCGACCCGGGTTCAATTCTGGGTACTGCCAGTGCTGAGTTTGCAAGTTCTCCCTGTGACCGCGTGGGTTTTCGCCGGGTGCTCCGGTTTCCTCCCACAGCCAAAGACTTGTAGGTTGTTAGGTAAATTGGCCATTATAAATTGGCCCTAGTATAGGTAGGTGGTAGGGAATATAGGGAAGGTGGGGATGTGATAGGAATATGGGATTAGTGTAGGATTAGTATAAATGGGTGGCTGATGGTTGGCAGAGACTCGGTGGGCCGAAGGTCCTGTTTCAGTGCTGTATCTCTAAATAAATAAATAGTGAAGCACTTTACAAATCTATTGAATGTGATTAAATTAGAATTTTTGAAAATGAAACCAATCTTCACTATTTCTAATTAACAGAGAAAAGAAACCTTTAGAACAAACAGAAATCACTATCATTGTGAGATTAGCTGTATGATCAAAGTAATCTTGAAAAAGGGTTAAGCAAAGGAGCTGTAATCTGAAATTTCTAAAAACTTAGTGCATTGCCTGAGCTAAATTAATTTCAGAATGCATTGTGCAAATGCAGCAGTTTGTGCCCCCCCAAGCAGTAAGCTGTTTCTATTGACCATTTCAACAAGCTCCATTTCAAATCAAAGCTCCATAATTCTTCTCTAAATCATCATCATTAGGTATTTCAGAAAAACAGTTAACTTTGAGTTATATGTTTCGTGATATTGGAAGATTATTTTCAAGTGATGGGTAATTGTGATTCTTGTAGTTGATTTTCTTTTTCCTATTTATGTAAATACAGAACTTTCCAGAAGCCATGAATCCTGGGGATGTTGCAGACATGCTGGAAAGTAAGAACAAACATTAGTGATTTTTTTGTATTTTATGCTTGTGCACTTCTAACACTCATTTGTCATTTTATTAGTACTGATAATATCTTATTCCTTTCTTCACAGTGGATACAACAAAATTTGAATTGATACAGCTGACTCCACCAGGTACCATCAAAATTTGCAAAAATATCAATATGTTTGCTTGTCAGTTACTCAGTGGGAATACATTTCTGAAGATTGTTATCACCTAGTAAAGTACCACTACCATTGAACATACATTGTAATGTGATGCTTATTTTGAAATCTGAAAACACATTTCTTCCTCATATACAAGCTCAGAACAAAATAATGGAAGGAATGCATTATGTGAGAAGAAACACAGACACATATTGCTAACATCATGTTATTTTGTTAAAATGCATTGAGTTCCTTCATACTTAGAACTGGAAGGAAGATGGAAAGCGCATGCAAAATCTGGAAATGGAAAAAGGAAAATGAAATTACCTTAATGCCTCAGTGAGTTTATCAAGTAAGTAGGTGAGCAGTACAAACCAGGAAGATATCGGGTAGTTTCCCAGTCTGTGCTAAGATCTCAAATGGCAATAAGAATGTTATAATTGGCATCACAATCCCTGGATTAAAAAGACAAAATCAGCTGGGTTCTCAGTCCTGATTGCTGTAAAATGGCATGCTTGGCATATATGTGAATGCTTGCTAAATACAGGATTAGATTCCATTCTGATGCATTCTGTGATCCACACACTATCAAAGCACATACTTGAACAATAAGAGGTTGAGGGACTTATGAAAGGGCAAGTGCTGTCTATGGAACCATATCCCAGAACGTAATTAAGGAGGGGAATTCAAGGAACAAAATTAAAATAGAAAAGGAAAGAATAAAATCTGATTCACTCTGTATTTATCCACTGATTACTTTTAGGTGTGCATTCCTGTGACATGTATGTCACAACCTTCACCATATTGAATCTAGATAACTTACAAATATGAGGTCAGGTAAAACTCTTTAAAAAAAAAAAAATAGGCAACCAATATAACTTTAAAAAAAATTCTGTCCTCATCGGTAAATTCCTACCTCCGTTATTCCTTCTCTTTAGGATCGAGGATGACTTGCATCCACTCCAGTTCGATGGGTTCTGAGATGGCTATTAAGTCCAATGCGTGATCTGCAGACTCTGTCACATGAGGGGCAGGTGGTGCTTGAAGGGTCAGGTAGATGAGTAATTTGGAGGTTTGTGCGCTCCCTCCGACGTCTCGACTTCACCTCCGCATGTTCACAATGAAGTCCCTCGAGGTGTATGATGCCTTCCTGAATGAACTTTCTCCATCTGGGACGGTCACGAGCCAGGGACTCCCACGAGTCGATGGAGATGCTTGATCTCATCAGGGATGCTTTGAGATAATCTTGAAAGCATTTCCGCTGTCCTCCTGGGAGTCTCCTGTTGCAACCAAATTCTGAATAGAACAGCTACTTCAGGAATCTGGTGTCAAGCATGCAGATGACATGTCCCGCTCAGTGGAGCTGGTTTTGGATGATCAGTGCCCCAATGCTGGGCAGGTTGGCTTGGGAGAGGACGTTGCTGTTGGACTGCCTTTCTTGCCATTGGATTTGGAGGATCTTGCGGAGGCACCTCTGGTGATACTTCTCCAGTGCTTCAAGGTGCCAGCTGTAGGTTGACCAAGCTTCCGAAGCATATAGAGTGGAGGGATCACTGCTGCCTGGTAAACCATGATCTTAGTCCTGGGTTTGAGATCCTGATCCTCAAATGCTGTCTTCCTCAGTCGGCCGAATGCTGAGCTAGCACATTGGAAGCCATGATGAACCTCGTCGTCTATGTCTGCCTTCGCCAACAGGAGCCTCCCAAGATATGGAAAATGGTCCATATTTTTCAGGATCTCACTATTGATCTTGATTCATGGGGGGAGGTGTTGTGCTGTGGGAGCTGGTTGGAAGTGGACCTTCATTTTTCAAGTGTTTAGTGAAAGACCCATTTTCTCATATGCTTCGGAGAAGGAGTCGACAATGCTCTGGAGCTAAGTTTCAGAGTGAGTGCACGTGCAAGCATCATCTGCATACTGAAGTTCGACGACTGAGGTCAACCCTAAATATCACCATAACAATCACCTGCAAAGAGGTCCTTGACTTCTCCACCATCGTGACTGGTTTGACAAGAATGACCAAGAAATACAGGACTTAATCGAGTGTGAGCGCAAAGCCTTCGCAGACTGAAAACTTCACCACACATGCAAGGTAAAGCAGCAATCCTACAGGCTCCTGAAGGCAGCGGTGCAGCATAAAACCCGGGACATTAAAAATAAGTGGTGGGTAAAAAGAGAGCGAGATATCTAGCAACCTGCAGACACATTTGACATGCGAGGTTTCTTCAGCGCTGTCAAGGAAACCTAGGGCCCAAGCATACAAGGGCCCACCCTGCTGAGAGCCAAGCATTGGAGGAGAACTCATCAAGGACGGGGAGGCAGTCAGTGCTCACTGGAGGAAGCATTTCGAAGAGCTCATCAACAGAGACTCTGTCTTCGACTTGAATGCCCTCAACTCCATCCCTCAACACTCTGTCTGGTTCAGTCTCAGTGCTAGCCCAGTCCAGAGCGAGATTGAAAAATCCATTCAATAACTGAAGAACAACAAAGCCTCGGGAGCAGATGGAATCCCTGCCAAAATCCTGAAACATGGTGTAAGTACACTCCTGGCACGACTGCACAAGCTCCTATCCCTCATCTGGGATGAGGAGTGCTTGCTGGGGAACTTCAGGGATACTATAATCATGACTGTATTCAAGAAGGGAGACAAGACCGATTGCAGCAACTACAGGGGAATTTCCTTGCTGTCTGCCGCAGGAAGATCATTACAAAGATCCTCCTCAAATGCCTCCTCTCAGCGGCTGAAGGGCTCCTTCCAGAGTTACAGTACGGTTTTCGCCAGTCGAGTGGCACCACGGACATGATCTTCACTGCGCGGCAAACCCGAGGAAAATGCAAGGAACAACGCCAACCGCTGTACATAGCCTTTTTCGACGTCTCAAAGCCATTGATTCTGTCAACTGTGAAGGCTTGTGGAGCATCCTGCTCAAATTTGGCTGCCCTCAGAAGTTTGTCACCATTGTCTATCTACTCCACGCTGACATGCAAGCCGTGATCCTCACCAACGGAACCACCACAGACCCTATCTCAGTCAAGACTGAGGTCAAGCAAGACTATGTCATCGCACCAACCCTCCTCCATTTTCCTCACTGCAGTGCTACACATCACCTCCAGCAAACTACCCACAGGCCTGCAGATGATCTACAGAACAGTCAGGAAACTGTTCGACCAATGCTGCCTTCAATCTAAAACCAAAATCACCTCCATTATTATATGCCATTTCGGTGCCTTGACTTCAAATGGAAATTGGCGTGTTGGAAAGAAACAATTAGGAATACTCTGAAACCTAACCCAAGTGTGAAGAGAGTCTCAAAAAACTGGAATTGTTCACCTGACCCCTTCTTTTCCCAATGGTTGCTGATGTTTACTCTGGTGCTATTTTAAGGGTGTTAGGAATTCATCTCCCGTACTATGCCTAGGTAGCTAAGCTATGTGTGATCGTCATTAGGTTATTCAAGTGTGGAAACATCTGACACTTTCCAACATGTATCAGGGGATAGCAACTATGATAACAATTTGTAGCTTTATAGCTCTAAAATAATAATTTCCCATGGCACTTCACATGGGCGAGGACAAATGTTGAGTAGTTCTGGAAGCATTAAGATAGATCACTGAAAACATAGTTAGAAGGCAAAGTTTCAAGGCAAATGCAAGGAAAGAACTAGCAAATAGGAGTTCCAAAGAGTAGGGCTGAGGTGACTGAAGGTTTTGTCGCTAATAACGGAACAACTTGAGAGATTGAACTTGAGCTCATCCAAAACTCTGCTGCCGGAATGTGAACTCTCACCAGTTCCACTCACCCGCTACCCCTGTGCTTGCTGTCCTACATTGGGTCCCGGTCCAGCAATGCTTCAATTTTAAAATTCTCACCCTTGTTTTCAAATCCCTCCAAGGCCTCTCCCCTCCTTATCTCTGTAACCTGCTTCAGACGTACAACCCTCTGAGACCTCTGTGCTACACTAATTCTGGATTCTCGCCTCTTCTGGCATTTCACCACTGGCAGTTACACCTTCAGGTGCCTGGGCCTTAATTGCTGAAATTCTCTCCCTAAACCTCCTCCTTTCTACCTCTTTTTCCTCCTTTAATACGCTTCTCATAACCTAGTTCTTTACCTAAGCTTTGGCGCCCTGTTCTAATATCTCCTTATGTGGTTCAGTGTCAAATTTTGTTTGATAATGCTTCTGTGAAGCGCCTTGGGATGTTTTACTATGTTAAAGGCAATATATAAATGCAAGTTGTTATTGTTGATGCAGCAGAGATTAGAGTCTTTGGGCAAAAGAGCCGTGGCTAACAGGTAAGGCTGAAGAAGCTTGCAGAATTAATCTTGGGCTAGGCTATGAAAGGATTTGTAAAAAAGGATAAAGATTTTGAGTTCAGTGTAATGGAGGACAGGGAGCCATGGCAGTGATATGCATGATGGTTGGAAGAGGGTCGTGGGGGGGTTAAAATGATGTGATTGCACAAACTGACACAATTCTTGCCTATTTAAAATTTTAAAATCACAAATTAGGCCATCGAGCAGGCTCCCGCATAAGGCAGGCTGGGTTCTATGTAACATTCAAATATCACAGTCCAATGACATAATTGGTTCCACAACTTAAACTTTAAATTAAGGGTGGGAGTGGAATTTGTTCACGGTTCACATAACAGTGCTACGCAAGTTCCATAGATTCCCCAGGGCAAACAGCACCGCAGACTGCGCAGGTAGCGGGCCATGACATTGTCTTCCACCAGGGAATCTACGTAGTCTGCGCACTGCTATGTGAACATATTTTTCCCCCTCAAGGTCTTTTTCAATAGTGGTAATAGTAAGTCATGGGGGGACTTCTGTTACGGGATTCCTGGTAGAAGATCCAAGGCGGAAGGTGCTGACTGGCCAAGTCACTGCCGAAGATCTGCTCCTTTTAGCACACCTTGTGGCTAGGAGGAGCACGATTGTTCCCTCAAGTCCTCACAAGTAAGCCTTCAGGCCCCTATCCCAACCTCAACCCCAGCTCTGATCAAGGCTTCATTATTCTGGTTCCCCTCCTCAGCTCAGATCATAGCCCTGATGTCTTGGCTTCCCCTCCATCCTGCCAGGCTCGATCATGGCTCCGATGTCTTGTGTCTGTATAGCCAACAACCTTCACCCGGTTCCAGCTTCCTCCTGCCTGTTTTTGTTCCCACCAGCTGGCCAGGCTATCAACCTTGTCATCTGGCAGACAGGAATCTGCGGAAGATTATTTAATGAGGCCCTGCCATTAAGATCAGCAGAACTTCCTTGTCCCCAAGTTTGCTGGGTACTTCCCACAATACCGTGCTCCCCCGCACCCTTCTTGCATCCCAGTTCATATCTGGTCTCAATGTGAGACAGGATGCAGATGACACATAAGTTCAGTTTGTGTAACCAAAGCATGGATAAATGTTTGAGCAAAGGTGAGGTAAGTGCACGGTGCGAGTTATTGTTCTTATTGACAGGGAGAATATTGGGTTTGAAGGTCAGCTCTAAGTTGAGCAGAGCACAGAGATTGCACACCTGATTAAGAAACTGGTAAGAGGATAGAATCAGCACTAAGGATACACATATTTTGGTGAGAACTGAAAAATTTAGATTATGTTTTTGCAATATTTATTTGGTGAAAGTTTTAGCTTATTCATGACTTAGTTTAAACTCTGATAGAACAGAGATGGGCATGGAATTAAAGGTGCCATACAAAGAACAAGGAACAGTACAGCATAGGAACAGGCCATTCGGCCCTCCAAGCCTGCGCTGATCTTGATGCCTGCCTAAACTAAAACCTTCTGCACTTCCGGGGACCGTATCCCTCTATGAAGAACAACCCTAGGTAATTTCTTTCTTTCTGGCTCAGGGCAGTGAGGAGAATTGTAGTGGTGCTATGATTACTCTGGCTGAGATCAGCTAACGTATCACAGACCGGGGCTATATTGTTGCTATGGAACATGAGGGCCCCAATTTTACATAGAATTACAGAGAATATACAGCAGAGAAAAAGGACATTTGGCCCAACTAGAGCTCCACTTGAGCCTGCTCTCATCCTTCGTATCTAACTCTATTTCCGATGTGTCTATATTTGCCTCTGTGCTCTGTTCAACTTGGAGCTGACCTTCAAACCCAATATTCCCCCCCATCACTAAGAACAATTACTCGCACCGTGCACTCACCTCAACTTTGCTCAAACACTTATCCATGCTTTGGTTACACAAACAACTTATTCAAAATGTCGTCATTTGCATCCTGTCTCACATTGAGGCCCAGATATTAACTGGGAGGCAGGAAGGGTGAGGGGGAACATGGTATCATGGGAAGTACCTAGCAAAATTGGGGACAAGGAAGCTCTGCTGATTTTTAAATATTCAAGACAGATTGATAGATTTCTAGATATTAAAGATACCAAGGGATAAGGGGATAAAGTGGTAAAATGGCGTTGAGGTAGAAAATCAGCAATGAATGGTGGAGCAGGTGCGAGGGGCCCATGACCTACTCCTATTCCTATTTCCTATGTTTCTATATTCCTTCTCCCTCATTTGCTTATCTAGCCTCCCCTTAAATACATCTATATTATTTGCCGCAAACACTTCCTGTGGTAGTGAGTTCCACATTCTCACCACTCTGGGTAAAGAAGTTTCTTCTGAATTCCTTATTTAATTTCTATAATCGTCTCTAGTTTGTTCTTCCCCACAAGTGTCTACTCTATCAAAACCTTTCCTAATTTGAAAGACTTTCTCAGGTTACCCCTCAGCCTTCTCTTTTCAAGAGAAAAGAGACCCAGTCTGTTCATCCTTTCTTGATACGTATACCCTCACATTTCTGGTTATCATCCATGTAATTTTTTTTCGCACCCCCTCCAGTGCCCCTATATCCTTTTTATAATATGGTGACCAGAACTGAAGACAGTACTCCAAGTGTCATCTAACCAAGGTTCAATGCAAATTTGGCATGACATCCCTACTTTTCAATTCAATCCCTTTAGAAATAAACCCGAATGCTGGTTTGCTTTTTTATGGCCTTATTAATCTTCATCGCTAACTTTAGTGAGTTGTGTGCTCCCAATCCCTTTGCTCCTCTACCCCACTTAGATTCTTATGTTCCAAGTAATATGTGACTTCCTTATTTTTCTTTCCAAAGTGTAACACCTGACACTTATCTGTGTTGAAATTCATTTGCCAATTCTATAGCCATTCTGCAAGTTTATTAATGTTTTGTAATTTGTTGCAGTCCTCTGTACTGACTATCCTCCCTAATTTAGATTTAGAAATTTGGAAATTTAGAAATTGTGTTTTTGATTCCGAAATCTATATCATTAATATAAATTGTGCAATAGTGGTCCCAGCTGTGACCCTTGTGGGGCCTCACTTTCTACCTTCTGCCACTCTGAATAGCTACCCTTTATCTCTACTCTGCTTTGTATCTTGCTGCCAGCCATTCAGACAGGCATCCATTCTGCTGTTTGTTCTTGACATCGCATGCTCTGTCTTTATTCAGTGGTCTATTATGTGGCACCTTATCAAGGGCCTTTTGGAAACCTAGTTGAATTATATCTACTGCAATATCCTTGTCTATTATCTCTGTTACCTCTTCAAAGAATTCAATGAAGTTGGCCCAGTAATATTTTCCCTTCTGAAATTCAAGCTGAGTATTCATTGTTATATCTTTGGTATCTAGGGGTGGAATTTTATGCTCTTCCCCTGCGATGAGTTTGGAGGCGGGGAGAGCATAAAATTAGGTGGGATGGTGGTGGGAAGGAGACTCCGCCGCCATCCTATCTCTGCTGAAATTTAGTCCGAGGTGGGAAGGCCTGTGAATGGTCATCCTGCCCTGTTGCCAATTGAGGCCCTTAACTGGGTAATTAACCCCTAATTAAGGATCTCTTCCCGCTGCAGCTGCAATTATCCATGCAGTGGGCAGCCCTGTTGCTGCTTGGGAAGCATGGCACGAAAAACTGTGCAGGCTGCTTCCTGGCTGCGGGGTTGGGTCCCTCTTTCAAAGGCACCTAGTACCTGAACGAGGGACCCGGCATCGGGAAGTGGGGGCCCGCAGACAGCCACACCCCTGCCCTTACTGCCGGCTGCCCTCCTTCCCACGCATCCCCCCGCCCCCCCCCCCCCCCACCGCGACCTTCACCCTGCGAGACACCTCCTGCCCTGATATGCCTGAGCCTGGATCCAGCACCACTCATCTGTGTGTGGTGGCTGCAGCTCTGCAAGCCGGGACCTCTGGTGGCGGGGTCCTAAATCATATGGAAGGCCCACCACTGTCCAGTTAAGTGCCTGATTGGCAATAAATTCGGCGGGCCTTCCGTACAGGAGCCAACACAGGGATCTCAGCGTCGGTTTCCCTCAACGTCGAGACCCCTGCTGCCAGTACAAAATTCCTCCTTAGATGTTTTATTGTTTTCGCCTTTGGTAGGAATTCTATTATTTTACTTACGACCGATGTTAAGCTGACTGGTCTGTAGTTCCCTAGATGTATTCTATCTCCTACCTTAAACATAGGTATCACATGAGCTATCCACCGGTCCTCTGGTACTATGGGCTGAGTTTTATGGGCTCCCCTGAGATGGGTTTGGAGACGTGAAGGGCCCATAGAATTGTGACGGGAGGTGGGGAGCAGAGTGCCCATCGCCTCCCTTTTGCAACACAGTTTTGTCGGGGGTGGGATAGGCCGATGACGGCCTTCCTGCTCAGATGCCAATTGAGGCCCTGTTAACGGCCACTTAAGGGCCTCTTCCTGCTGCTGCTGGGATTTAACCAGCGACGGGGTGAGGGGCTCCTGCCACATGGGGAGATCTCCCAGTAAAACGAGGCAACCTCCATGTCGGCTTGGCAAGGGATGTGCCCTCCTCCGTCAGCAATCTGTGGCCCATGGAGGGCCCCCGCTGTGAAAGCCTGCAGCCCCCTGAAACCCCCTTCCCCTTTCACTAAACGTCCATCATATTGCCAGGGCCATCTGGACTGGCCCCGACGACCCCACCTCACTTACCTTGGATCTTGGTTCTGGCACTGAGCCTGGTGGCGCTGCTGATACTGCCGAGCTACTAGCCCTGTGATTGGCTGGCAGCTCCTGGAGGCAGGATCCCCATCTTGAAAGAGATGGGGATCCCAGTGCCAGGTTATTAATTGGCCCAGTGCTGTAGAATGGAGGAGGGACTCCCCCCACCATTTAGCTCAGTGCCGGGAGCCCCACTGCAAGCACAGAATCCAGCCCTATACCTTTTTCTAACAAGTTATTAAATATGTGTAATGGTGCCTCTGCTATCTCTTCTCTAGATTCTTTTAAAATGAGCAGGTTCAATCTGTCTGACCCAGGGGTTTTATCCTCTTTGAGTTTGATTTGTTTATTTAATATTCCTTCATTTTTTATTTTAAGTACGGTTATTTCATTTGTAATGTCATTTTCCAATGTCATGTCCACCTGCTCTGTCTCCCTGCAATACTAGTAATTACTGAAGCAAAGTAATTAATATTTCTGCCATCTCACTATTGCTACCAGTGATTGTATCCTGTCAATGTCTGAGTGGCCCTATTCCCATCCTGATTTTCCTTTTTTTATTTATGTGCCTGTAAAATATTTTACTATTTTGTTTTATGTTCCTTGATACTTTAATTTCATAGTTCTTTTTTTTGCCTCCCCAATTGTTTTCTTAACTTCTCTCCGAATCGCTCATATTCTCCCTTGTCATAGAGTCATTATGGCACAGAAGGAGGCCATTCAGCTCATCAAGTCCATGCTGGCTCTCTGTAGAGCAATCCCGTCAGTCCCATTCCCCCACTCTATCCCTGCAACCTTATTTCCCTCAAGTGTCCATCCAATTTCCTTTCAAAATCATTCATCGACTCTGCTTCCACCACCCTCATAGGCAGCGTGTTCCAGGTCATTGCCACTTGCTGTGTAAAAAAAAATGTTCTTCCTCACATCCCCCCTGTATCTCTTGCCCAAAACCTTTAATCTGTGTCTTCAAGTTCTTGTACCTGTTATCCTGTACAGCTCTATCAAATTTCCCCTCAATCTCCTTTGCTCCAAGGAGAATAACCCCAGCTTCTCCAACTTAACCTTGGAGTTAAAACCCCCCATCCCCTGGTAAAATCTCCTCTGCACCCTCTCAAGAACCCTCACATCCTTCCTAATGTGTGGTGACCAGACCTGGACACATCTGGACAGGTACTTGAATGAGCAAGGCATAGAGGGATATGGAATTAATGCAGGCAGGTGGGATTAGTATAGATAGGCGTTATGGTCGGCATGGACGCAGTGGGCCGAAGGGCCTGTTTCTATGCTGTACGACTCTATGACTAGTTTAAATCCCCATGATTATTATTCTGTGTTGTTTTATTCATTTCTCTAATTTGTTTGCCTATTTCTTCCTTGACCTCCCTTCCACTATTAGGTACTCTGTAATATTATGATGATACTTAATTATCTTTTCTCTCTATTGTTACGACCTCAGTTGAGACTGTTAACTTTAAAATACACAATGTAAACTCCTCAGACCAGTTAAAGAATTACATGACAAGATTTCACGTTTTAAGACTTTTTACTGTAACTGCTAAACTAAAGATCAACATTAACTGAACAGTACTTGGTAGCTAATATACTAAATTACAGAAAAGGTATTTCCTATTAACTTATTAACACACTTGAAAACCCCATAAACTGTTTACACTTTACAGTGTTCTCATCGAATTGGTATCTTTGCAGTTAAAAGTCCCAAACTCCTCCCAGTTGCAATGGGTTGGATCTCCCGTCCTTCTCAGAACCAAAGTCCTCTTTGTTCACTTCTCCCAAGCACATTCGGCCTAGACTTCCATTGTTAAGGCAAACCCTGGTAACCCCATTGGTCTTTTCTCCTCCACAACTTTTGAATCGGGTTCGAATTTTAGCAGCCTTTCGCTGTATCCGTGTTCTGAGAGCAGTTGTTTTCCCTCTCTCTCTTCTGAGGCTGGACTTCATGTCTTCCTTTCTTCCTTACAGCCTTTCAGACATAGGAAAGCCTGTTGAATTTATCCAGAATCAAAAGTCAATTGTCGTTTTCCTTTTACTATATTCAGAGTCCTTAAGTTTTGCCATAACAAAACCACTTGGGCCTTCCTTTATTTCCAGGTGTTAGCAATTGCAACTCAAATTTGCATTTCTCGAGCTCCTGGCTCCCTGTTTGCTATCTGAGAGTCTAGATCTGAGAGTCTGGGAGAGCGAATCCCGTTGTCCGTCAGGTGTTATAACCTTGTATTCTGCTTTCAAAAGGGTCTTTGATGTGGGTTCCTTGATGGCATGGTAACCAAGATCCCTGGCTTGTCTCTGGGCAGACTTGGCATGAGGTCACATTTCTCCTTCGACTCCATTTTACACTGCATGAAAAATCACAGTTTTTAAAAGATAAGCTTATACAAAGTCCAGTGTTCATAACACTATCCACATAGATTCTATTTCCGTCTTACTGATGGCTCTGTCACTTTTTTCTGCTGCCATTGTGTTATCTCTAATAAGTACAGCAAATCCACATCCCCTTTTTCCCTATCTTTTCTAAATATGTTTCACCCTGCTGTGTTTATTTCCCAGTCCTGATTCTTCTCATCCCTACTATATCTGGTTCCTCGCAACATATTATTGTTTCCAGTTTCGCTGTTTTATTATGGACACTGCTGGACAGTTTAACTCACTTTTAATAGCAATTCCTCTTAATTTATTTTAACTATCCTTTTACGCTTGTAGAACAGAGGTTCTATAACTCTATGGTTCTATAGTTGTTAACCTTTTACATTAGCACCAATGAAAGGAAAAATACAGGTGGTATATTTTGTACAGTCATACACTGGAGTTCAACTATGTATAATTCAATCCTTCAATAATTTATCACGTTTAAGTCTTTGGTTGGCTCAGTTAGTAATGCTGTATTTATTCCCTAGCCATTTATGTCTTCCCTTAGTTTAGTCTGTCCTATACTCTCCTTTCCTGTTTGTTTGCATTTAAGCTTGTTCATTTCTTTTGGCTGCCTCCCCATCATCTAACTAGTATGAAGCCTTTTAACTGATCTAGCCTTGCGAGAAAGGGGTGGATGAGCTGCTAAAATTGTGAAAATTAACTTGCTGCCAATTTCCTGTCGACCTGCTCCTCCTGGCCCTCAAAGAAGCTTTAAAAGAAATGAAATCCTTGTGTATCCAGGCTTTTGTGGGTTTGCTTCTCTTTGGTGCTGGTGCTCCTAGTGCAACTATTACCGGCATGGAACACAACCTGAATGGCGACATTGGACACTGACTTTTGAATTTTAATGAGGCCCTTGATTTCCTGGGGTGAGAGCTGCACAGGCTGCCCAAAGTGCGCCTCTTAAAACAGGACAAGGCACAAAGTTGACAGGAAACCATTGCATACTGCCGCAAATTTAACCCTCTGCACATCCCATTCTTGTTGGGCATTAAAATCAAGACCTTTACCTTCTTAATCCTGAAGGGATAATGCTCACCCATTCTTACCTTCTGGCATCCTTTCCTGCACATTCACACAGCAACAGGGAAGAGGATGTGGACCTTGGGAAGTTTGCTGTCCCACGTGCCGTATGGCAGTAATAATGAGGCAGATGATGACAAACCCACCGACCATTTGCAACTGCTGCATCCTGACCCATCTTCTGCTATCAGTGCAGCAGCTTTTTCGGGAGCAGCGTGTGAGCGAGTGAGCAGCTGGGAAAGTCCGTTTGAAAGTAAATTTAATTTCCTTTTGTTTTTCGGCGGAGGCCAGGGGGCTGCTGGGTAAGTAAAACACTATATATTTGGGCGGTTTAAAATAACTTTCCTTTCAGTGCAGCAGCTTTTTCGGGAGCAGCGTGTGAGTGAGTGAGCAGCTGGGAAAGTCCGTTTGAAAGTAAATTTAATTTCCTTTTGTTTTTCGGCGGAGGCCAGGGGGCTGCTGGGTAAGTAAAACACTATATATTTGGGCGGTTTAAAATAACTTTCCTTTCAGTGCAGCAGCTTTTTCGGGAGCAGCGTGTGAGCGAGTGAGCAGCTGGGAAAGTCCGTTTGAAAGTAAATTTAATTTCCTTTTGTTTTTCGGCGGAGGCCAGGGGGCTGCTGGGTAAGTAAAACACTATATATTTGGGTGGTTTCTGAACCCGAGACACCACACTTGTAGTGTCTCCCACCCGCCCTCCTCCTCTAACCAAAAAAAAGGACTCGGTGGGGTATTTATAAGGTGAGGCTTTTTCGATTTCTCTGGTTTTATTGTGATTGGTAAAAACTTTTCGTTCCTTTTTCATTTAACTAAGTTTAAACTTAAGATTAAAAATGGCAGGAGATCTCAGACCCGTATCATGCTCCTCTTGCTCAATGGCTGATGACCCTGACTCCTTCACGTGCAGGAAGTGTGTCCAGCTGCAGCTCTTGTTAGACCGCATGACGGCTCTCGAGCTGCGGATGGACTCACTTTGGAGCATGCGCGATGCTGAGGAGGTCGTGGATAGCACGTTTAGTGAATTGGTCACACCGCAGATTAGGATTGCTGAGGGAGAAAGGGAATGGGTGACCAAAAGGCAGAGAAAGAGCAGGAAGGCAGCGCAGGAGTCCCCTGCGGTCATCTCCCTCCAAAACAAGTATACCGTTTTGGATACTGTTGAGGGAGATGGCTCACCAGGGGAAGGCAGCAGTAGCCAGGTCCATGGCACCGTGGCTGGCTCTGCTGTTCCGAAGGGCGGGAAAAAGAGTGGAAGGGCTATAGTCGTAGGGGATTCGATTGTAAGGGGAGTAGATAGGCGGTTCTGTGGTCGAAAACGAGGCTCCCGAATGGTATGTTGCCTCCCAGGTGCACGGGTCAGGGACGTCTCAGATCGGCTGCAGAACATTCTAAAGGGGGAGGGTGAACAGCCAGTTGTCATTGTGCACATAGGCACTAATGATATAGGTAAAAAACGGGATGAGGTCCTACATGCAGAGTTTAGGGAGTTAGGAGCCAAGTTAAAAAGTAGGACCTCAAAGGTAGTAATCTCAGGATTACTACCAGTGCCACGTGATAGTCAGAGTAAAAATGAAAGAATAGTCAGGATGAATGCGTGGCTTGAGAGATGGTGCAGGAAGGAGGGGTTCAGATTTTTGGGACATTGGGACCGGTTCTGGGGGAGGTGGGACTATTACAAATTGGACGGTCTACACCTGGGCCGGACTGGAACCAATGTCCTTGGAGGTGCTTTTGCTAACGCTGTTGGGGAGGGTTTAAACTAATGTGGCAGGGGGATGGGAACCAATTGAGGTCAGTTGACAGTAAGGAGGTAGTAACAAAAGCCTGTAAGGAACTAGATAATGAAGTCAGTGTGACTAAGGGGAAGAGCAGGCAGGGAGCAGATGATGAATATAAAGGGACTGGTGGTCTGAGGTGCATTTGTTTTAATGCAAGAAGTGTAGTAGGTAAGGCAGATGAACTTAGGGCTTGGATTAGTACCTGGGAGTATGATGTTATTGCTATTACTGAGACTTGGTTGAGGGAAGGGCATGATTGGCAACTAAATATCCCAGGATATCGATGCTTCAGGCGGGATAGAGAGGGAGGTAAAAGGGGTGGAGGAGTTGCATTACTGGTCAAAGAGGATATCACAGCTGTGCTGAAGGAGGGCACTATGGAGGACTCGAGCAGTGAGGCAATATGGACAGAACTCAGAAATAGGAAGGGTGCGGTAACAATGTTGGGGCTGTACTACAGGCCTCCCAACAGCGAGCGTGAGATAGAGGTACAAATATGTAAACAGATTATGGAAAGATGTAGGAGCAACAGGGTGGTGGTGATAGGAGATTTTAATTTTCCCAACATTGACTGGGATTCGCTTAATGTTAGAGGTCCAGATGGAGCAGAATTTGTAAGGAGCATCCAGGAGGGTTTTCTAGAGCAGTATGTAAATAGTCCAACTCGGGAAGGGGCCATACTGGACCTGGTGTTGGGGAATGAGCCCGGCCAGGTTGTTGAAGTTTCAGTAGGGGACTACTTTGGGAATAGTGATCACAATTCCGTAAGCTTTAAAATACTCATGGACAAAGACGAGAGTGGTCCAAAAGGGAGAGTGCTAAATTGGGGGAAGGCCAACTACACCAAAATTCGGCAGGAGCTGGGAAATGTAGATTGGGAGCAGCTGTTTGAAGGTAAATCCACATGTGATATGTGGGAGGCTTTTAAAGAGAGGTTGATTAGCGTGCAGGAGAGACATGTTCCTGTGAAAATGAGGGATAGAAATGGCAAGATTAGGGAACCATGGATGACAGGTGAAATTGTGAGACTAGCTAAGAGGAAAAAGGAAGCATACATAAGGTCTAGGCGGCTGATGAAAGACGAAGCTTTGAAAGAATATCGGGAATGTAGGACCAATCTGAAACGAGGAATTAAGAGGGCTAAAAGGGGTCATGAAATATCTTTAGCAAACAGGGTTAAGGAAAATCCCAAAGCCTTTTATTCATATATAAGGAGAAAGAGGGTAACTAGAGAAAGGATTGGCCCACTAAAGGACAAAGGAGGAATGTTATGCTTGGACTCAGAGAAAATGGGTGAGATTCTAAACGAGTACTTTGCATCGGTATTCACCGAGGAGAGGGACATGACGGATGTTGAGGTTAGGAACAGATGTTTGATTACTCTAGGTCAAGTCGGCATAAGGAGGGAGGAAGTGTTGGGTATTCTAAAGGGCATTAAGGTGGACAAGTCCCCAGGTCCGGATGGGATCTATCCCAGGTTACTGAGGGAAGCGAGAGAGGAAATAGCTGGGGCCTTAACAGATATCTTTGCAGCATCCTTAAACACGGGTGAGGTCCCGGAGGACTGGAGAATTGCTAATGTTGTCCCCTTGTTTAAGAAGGGTAGCAGGGATAATCCAGGTAATTATAGACCGGTGAGCCTGACGTCAGTGGTAGGGAAGCTGCTGGAGAAGATACTGAGGGATAGGATCTATTCCCATTTGGAAGAAAATGGGCTCATCAGTGATAGGCAACATGGTTTTGTGCAGGGAAGGTCATGTCTTACCAACTTAATAGAATTCTTTGAGGAAGTGACAAAGTTGATTGATGAGGGAAGGGCTGTCGATGTCATATACATGGACTTCAGTAAGGCGTTTGATAAGGTTCCCCATGGCAGGCTGATGGAGAAAGTGAAGGCGCTTGGGGTCCAAGGTGTACTAGCTAGATGGATAAAGAACTGGCTGGGCAACAGGAGACAGAGAGTAGCAGTAGAAGGGAGCTTCTCAAAATGGAGACGTGTGACCAGTGGTGTTCCACAGGGATCCGTGCTGGGACCACTGTTGTTTGTGATATACATTAATGATTTGGAGGAAAGTATAGGTGGACTGATTAGCAAATTTGCAGACGACACTAAGATTGGTGGAGTAGCAGATAGTGAAGGGGACTGTCAGAGAATACAGCAGAATATAGATAGATTGGAGAGTTGGGCAGAGAAATGGCAGATGGAGTTCAATCAGGGCAAATGCGAGGTGATGCATTTTGGAAGATCCAATTCAAGAGTGAACTATACAGTAAATGGAAAAGTCCTGGGGAAAATTGATGTCCAGAGAGATTTGGGTGTTCAGGTCCACTGTTCCCTGAAGGTGGCAACGCAGGTAAATAGAGTGGTCAAGAAGGCATACGGCATGCTTTCCTTCATCGGACGGGGCATTGAGTACAAGAGTTGGCAGGTCATGTTACAGTTGTATAGGACTTTGGTTCGGCCACATTTGGAATACTGCGTACAGTTCTGGTCGCCACATTATCAAAAGGATGTGGATGCTTTGGAGAGGGTGCAGAGGAGGTTCACCAGGATGTTGCCTGGTATGGAGGGCGCTAGCTATGAAGAGAGGTTGAGCAGATTAGGATTATTTTCATTAGAAAGACGGAGGTTGAGGGGGGACCTGATTGAGGTGTACAAAATCATGAGAGGTATAGACAGGGTGGATAGCAAGAGGCTTTTTCCCAGAGTGGGGGTTTCAATTACGAGAGGACACGAGTTCAAAGTGAAAGGGGAAAAGTTTAGGGGGGATATGCGTGGAAAGTTCTTTACGCAGAGGGTGGTGGGCACCTGGAACGCATTGCCAGCGGAGGTGGTAGATGCGGGCACGATGGAGTCTTTTAAGATGTATCTAGACAGATACATGAATGGGCAGGAAGAAAAGAGATACAGAACCTTAGAAAATAGGCGACATGTTTAGAGAGAGGATCTGGATCGGCGCAGGCTTGGAGGGCCGAAGGGCCTGTTCCTGTGCTGTAATTATCTTTGTTCTTTGTTCTTTGTTCTTTATCCCAACCCCATTGAATTTAACCACCTGCGACACTTGCTTCTTCTCTCCCAGGTATTAGCTCAGAAACTTTCACCTGGGAGGGGATTAGATAGTGGTAGTGAGGAATTGGCACAGAAGAGTTGGTACTGGGTGATTCACTGAGCACAAGGGACCTGGAGGAGTGGGCACGTGGGAGAATGCGTCACTGCTTTCACTGAAACATTCATAATGGTGCTGACTGACTTCCAACCAATGATGCACTTATGCCGAAAGCTGGAAGGAGTAGAAGATTGACTGAGTGATGATCTTTGTCTGCTTACCTCTCTTATTATAGTAGATCATCCAGTTCTACCACTCATAATACACAGTGGATTGATTAAGGACCTGGTGTGCTGCGCTTCCCATCCCTTCACCCTGAGAACATAAGCTTTCTGTTGTACAAATGCAAATTTTCAGTGCTGTATCTCTAAACTAAACTAAATTGAGCTATAGTTGGCATGAACTATGCTAATGTAATAACGTTGGCAGATACCAACATCAGTATTGGTACAGTAAGTGTGCCCACTAGGTGGGGAGCAGGAATATTTAATGGTGAGCATTTGCATGGGGACAAATCCGGCTGGTGCAGCTTGAAATAGCAAGACCTCACGAGCAAATTAATAAATAACCAGATAATCTGCTTTTTTGATGTCTGTTTGGCTGTAGCAGAAATGTTGGCGAGAGGACTGGTCGAAATCCCTGCTCTTCAAATATCCCCATGGGATTTTAAAATCCAACTTGAGCTGATAAGTAGTGCCTTGGTTTAATGTTTCATTTGAAAGACTGCATCACTGACAAGGCAGCATTGGGAGAGTGCTGCACTAAGAGTCCATCTAGATTTTGTGCTCGTCCATAGTGGGGTTTAAACCAACAACATTCTGACTCAGAAGCAAGAGCATTACCACTGAGCCAAGATATATCCTTTTAGATAACCTTTTACATTAGCATCTAAGGAAGGAAAAATCTAGGTGGTACATTTTATACAGTCATATACTGGACTTCAACTATGTATAATTTAATCCTTCAGTGATTTATCAGAGTTAAGGATATAGCTTGGCTCAGTAGTAATGCTCTTGCTTCTGAGTCAGAATGTTGTTGATTTAAACCCCACTATGGACAAGCACAAAATCTAGATGGACTCTTAGTGCAGCACTCTCCCAATGTGTTGCCTTGTCAGTGATGCAGTCTTTCAAATGAAACATTAAACCAAGGCACTACTTATCAGCTCAAGTTGGATTTTAAAATCCCATGGAGATATTTGAAGATCAGGGATTTCTACCAGTCCTGTTGCCAACATTTCTACTGCAGGCAAACAACATCAAAAAAGCAGATTATCTGGTCATTTATTAATTTGCCTATGAGGTCTTGCTGTCTCAAGCCGCAGCAGCCGGCTGTGTCCCCATGCAAATGTCCACCGTTGAATATTCCTGCTCACCACCTCGTGGGCACTCTTACTGTACCAATACTGATGTTGGTATCTGCCAACATTATTGTTTTATCTTGGAATTCTGACTGAGTCAGGCACTTTACTCTGCAGCGCAATAGTAGTCCCACTCTGCCATTGTTATGATGCTGAAATGTGATTATAAGTATTAAGATCTGATGGCTTCAAAATATTTCTTTGCAGTGGGTGAAACACTGGCTATCTATGAGCAGAACACCAGGGAATTTCTTTATCCTGGTCACAAGCTAACACCAAGCTATCCTGGGATGGACAGAGAGCTGTTGATGAAGAGATCAATTGATTTCCCTGTAAGTGAGTATTGATGTGCAGTTAATTCATAGTATAACATCTCATGTTACATAGCAACATCGGTTGCAAAATGTAATTCCACCAAATAAAAGTCTTCTCTTATAAATCCAATTTGCAAGGATTTGGGGGTGAATGTACAGTTTATCAAGGTTGGTGGTGATACTGCTGCAGAAGGGAACATTTTGCACTTTTTGGAAACAGTGTCTGCCTCAAGCATTCCAAAGTATATCATGTTAGAGGCAGAGCAAAGCTTATTTCTCTCTGACGACAATATCACCCCACTGCACAAGTATGGTGTGTGAATTTTATATGAAGATGAGAAGTTTCCATCTGACTAATGGCCTAGATTCAAACGTAGGTTCCAGAGGTAAACGGATTGTATGCTAACCTATTACACCACCCTCTACCTATGGTGAACCTTTTTAATAGTAATTGACTTTGCTGAGTAGTATACAACAAGAAAAAAATCAGATGTTTAAAAAGCAGTTACATGCTTACCTAGGAAGCAAGGTTATTGAGGGACGTGGAGAATGTGTGGGTAATTGGATTAGAAAAGCAGTTACCTTGGCAAACAAAATGACAGAAGAAACTCGGTGGCCCAGATAGCCTACTCCTGTTCCTGCAGACTTGTATAAAAAAGAAAAGACAATCATGTTAATTTTTTTTTTAAATGGAAGCACTTCTGGCTATTAGGAGATACATTTTGATTCAATAAAATATTTCCCTTCAATAGAGACTTATCATTTTGTATTGGAGTTGGTCGTTTGAAAGGTGAAGCTGTAAAATTTTAGTACCAGCTGTATATCCAACAGTTCTCTGAACACTCTGATGGGAGCAAAGTTCCAAAGTGACGAATTTGCATAGGAAGGGAAATAGGTTCTCAAACTAGGAACCTAGGAACTTCTACCTTCATGGAATAGGACTGAATGTATGACCTTTAGCCTTTCCTTCTTTAAAGCCTCATCAGTTTCCATTAACCTAATATTAAACATAGCTTTGAAACTACAAGTTTTTTTACCTTCATACAACATTAGAAAAATAATTTTATGACAACTTCTTATGTTTAATGTTGTACAATAGTAAAGAAGTGTCAGCAGCCAACTTGATTGTGTTAAGGATTTGAAACCCTAGATTTTTGGAAGAATGATTTCCCTTCATAAATGCACAACAAAATAATGCATGCTTGTCCAGATAGTGATCTTGGAATTAAATCTCAGGCCTAGTAATTCAACTGCACTGGTAAATGGGCCTGCAGGGAATTGGGTGGGTATTGTGTTGTGTTTGTGTTGTCCCAGGCAGCACACAATATTTGGGCTGCAAGCTGATAATGAGTTAGGCATGTAGCCAACACTACTTGCACTATTCATTGATGCATGCCTGTTTGGGGGGCTGGCAATTGGGCATCTCTGATGCCACTTAAAGGCAGCCAGTACCTCTTAAATAGTTTTCTGGCTACAGGCTAGAGAAATGGCTGCTACACCTGCTAATCATACTGCTGGGTTTTTGGATGTTGGTTTGGAATTTCCAGGCTGAGCAGTGGACATGAGGAGGGAGAGTCAGTTTGCTCCGGAGGCAGAAAGCCATCGAGTTAAGTCTGCCACCAGTGTGAAGCCATCGCATGGGAGTTCAATGCCAGGAGCTTATGCAACAGGATATGGCTGCAATGCTGAGATGCTCAATGACCTTACCAGAGTTGTCGAGGTAACAGTACTGCTGTTGTATATTTGGCACAAACCTCCACCACTTTCTGCCTCACTACTGACAATACTCCCCTCCCCTGCTTCCCTTCACCGTCCCACAAGCACACCACTATACTTCTTTCTCCTCATATTTGCATATTCAACATTTTTCCAACCCTCACTTCCTCACTCCTCACATCTGACACACTGTAGGCCAGCTATTCTATTATGGCAGGCACATTAACTAAACACCTCACAAAACTGTCACTAACACATTCCATTCTTACTTGCAGGAGAAGGTCACCCAGAACTCCAAAGTGTGCCTGCCAGCGGAAGTGGTCAAACCTGCCTGCACAAGTGCCCAAACCTGCCTGCATGCCTCCTCTACACTCATGGCCATCATAGTCATGGCTACGGTGACTAGCAACACTGGAGGAGAAGTTGTACAGGGTTTATTCACAGCTTATCCTCTTTTCTTACCCCTTCACAAACTGCAGGTTCTTTATCTCTTTTCTTTGTTTACATTAAAAGCTAACCATTGTTGTGCTCTTTCATTTGAAGCACTGAAGATGTGGAGAAACCTTTGCCAGTTTAATAAGAGGAGGCCAGCCTTCCTGATGATGCAGAGTTGATCTTACCCTCACAAGCACCAGCTCAGATACTGGCACCACACATACCTTAGAGGCTAGGCTGGAGGACTGGTCTTCACATGGTGAACCACTGGGCACAAGTGTGCAAGAGTTAGGGCAAGGAGACAGGAGACCACAAGTGCCAGCTTGCCAGAGGTCCAGATCGCCTCCTAGCTGCAGAGGACTGAGATGCTGACTTTGCGATCCCAGACTGTCAAAGAAGACTGATCGACATGTACCAGGAAATGCTAAGACACTGGGAAGCCTGTCAGTGAGCTTGTGCACAATGTCACAGAGCAAAGAGGAGTCCAGCTCCCACTGTGTCAAAGCTCTGCACAGAGCATGGAGACACCATTCTGTCCATTCGGTCAGCTTCATCAACATGGCAGTGGCAACTAGTGTCATGGAGCCTCCCCTGACATCTCTCACTACTGCCATGAAAACTGAGGTGGTTGACTTCCTGGCTTTAGGGGTGACTGTTGATAGGGCCTTCCAGAGTGTCAAACCACTCCTGCACTCTGTTCTTAAGCAAAGCACAGGAGCATTGAGGTGAAGTCTCAGGAAATTGGCCTTGAATCTGTGGAAGAGGCTCCCCTTCCTACTCTCAAGACAACACCATGCCTGTTTCCCTGCCACCCACTTCACCAATTAGTGCCACAGAGCCAGTTGGGCCCGACTGCTTCTGCCCATGCTGAGATGCTGCTATATGTAGCCAGGCCCTCAAGGCTCAGGGTCACCCACCATAGCCGTCGGGTGTTTTCAATTGAAGCTCAGCAGCTTTCCAGTTCCTAAGCTGTAGCCATCGGGGAACTCTTTCCAGGAATACTGTGAATTGGATGAAAGGACAAGTTATACAAGTTTGTCAAAGATCAGTAACTGCAATGGGCATCATTTGCTGTCTAGGTTGAGGGCAGATAACAGTGGCCAATGTCATTTGAAAGTTCTCTGTATCATATAATTCTTCTTGCTTCTTCTTTGGCCTCCTTGTCGCGGGAGACAATGGGTAAGCGCCTGGAGGTGGTCAGTGGTTTGTGGAGCAGCGCCTGGAGTGGCTATAAAGGCCAATACTAGAGTGACCGACTCTTCCACAGGTGCTGCAGATAAAATTGGTTGTCGGGGCTGTTGCACAGTTGGCTCTCCCCTTGCGCATCTGTCTTTTTTCCTGACAACTGCTAAGTCTCTTCGACTCGGCACACTTTAGCCCCGCCTTTATGGCTGCCCGGCAGCTCTGACGATCGCTGGCAACTGACTCCCACGACTTGTGATCAATGTTACAGGACTTCATGTCGCGTTTGCAGACGTGTTTAAAGCGGAGACATGGACGGCCGTAGGTCTGATACCAGTGACGAGCTCGCTGTACAATGTGTCCTTGGGGATCCTGCCATCTTCCATGCGGCTCACATGGCAAGCCATCTCAAGCGCCGCTGGCTCAGTAGTGTGTATAAGCTGGGATGTTGGCCGCCTCGAGGACTTCTGTGTTGGAGATGTGGTCCTGCCACCTGATTCCAAGGATTCTCTGGAGGCAGCGAAGATGGAATGTATTGAGACGTCGCTCTTGGCTGACATACGTTGTCCAGGCCTCGCTGCCATAGAGCAAGGTACTGAGGACACAGGCCTGATACACTGGGACTTTTGTGTTCCGTGTCAGTGTGCCATTTTCCCACACTCTCTTGGCCCGTCTGGACATAGCAGTGGAAGCCTTTCCCATGCGCTTGTTGATTTCTGCATCGGGAGACAGGTTACTGGTGATAGTTGAACCTAGGTAGGTGAACTCTTGAACCACTTCCAAAGAGTGGTCACCGATATTGATGGATGGAGCATTTCTGACATCCTGTCCCATGATGTTCGTTTTCTTGAGGCTAATGGTTAGACCAAATTTGTTGCAGGCAGCCGCAAACCTGTCAATGAGACTCTGCAGACACTCTTCAGTGTGAGATGTTAATGCAGCATCGTTCCCTGGAGGAGTTCCCTGATGAGGACTTTCCGTACTTTGGTCTTCGCTCTTAGGCGGGCAAGGTTGAACAACCTGCCACCTGATCTTGTGTGGAGGAAAATTCCTTCTTCTGAAGATTTGAATGCGTGTGAGATCAGCAGGGAGAAGAAAATCCCAAACAGTGTAGGTGCGAGAACACAGCCCTGTTTCACGCCACTCAGGATAGGAAAAGGGTCTGATGAGGTGCCGCTATGCTGAATTGTGCCTTTCATATTGTATTAGAATTAGAATATTACAGCGCAGTACAGGCCCTTCGGCCCTCGATGTTGCGCCGACCTGTGAAACCATCTGACCTACACTATTCCATTTTCATCCATATGTCTATCCAATGACCACTTAAATGCCCTTAAAGTTGGCGAATCTACTACTGCTGCAGGCAGGGCGTTCCACGCCCTTACTACTCTCTGAGTAAAGAAACTACCTCTCACATCTGTCCTATATCTATCACCCCTCAACTTGAAGCTATGTCCCCTCGTGTTTGCCATCACCATCCGAGGAAAAAGACGCTCACTATCCACCCTATCTAACCCTCTGATTATCTTATATGTCTCTATTAAGTCACCTCTCCTCCTCCTTCTCTCCAACGAAAACAACCTCAAGTCCCTCAGCCTTTCCTCGTAAGACCTTCCCTCCATACCAGGCAACATCCTAGTAAATCTCCTCTGCACCCTTTCCACAGCTTCCACATCCTTCCTATAATGCAGTGACCAGAACTGCACGCAATACCCCAGGTGCGGTCTCACCAGAGTTTTGTACAGCTGCAGCATGACCTTGTGGCTCCGAAACTCGACCCCCCTACTAATAAAAGCTAACACACCATATGCCTTCTTCACAGCCCTATTAACCTGGTTAGCAACCTTCAGGGATTTATGCACCGGGACACCAAGATCTCTCTGTTCATCTACACTACCAAGAATCTTCCCATTAGCCCAGTACTCTGGATTCCTGTTACTCCTTCCAAAGTGAATCACCTCACACTTTTCCGCATTAAACTCCATTTGCCATCTCTCAGCCCAGCTCTGCAGCCTATCTATGTCCCTTTGTACCCTACAACATCCTTCGGCACTATCCACAACTCCACCGACCTTAGTGTCATCTGCAAATTTACTAACCCACCCTTCTACACCCTCTTCCAGGTCATTTATAAAAATGACAAACAGCAGTGGCCCCAAAACAGATCCTTGCGGTACACCGCTAGTAACTAAACTCCAGGATGAACATTTGCCATCAACCACCACCCTCTGTCTTCTTTCAGCTAGCCAATTTCTGATCCAAAGCTCTAAATCACCTTCAACCCCATACTTCCGTATTTTCTGCAATAGCCTACCGTGGGGAACCTTATCAAACGCCTTACTGAAATCCATATACACCACATCCACTGCTTTACCCTCATCCACCTGTTTGGTCACCTTCTCGAAAAACTCAATAAGGTTTGTGAGGCACGACCTACCCGTCACAAAACCGTGCTGACTATCTCTAATGAACTTATTCTTTTCAAGATGATTTTAAATCCTGTCTCTTATAACCTTTTCCAACATTTTACCCACAACCGAAGTAAGGCTCACAGGTCTATAATTACCAGGGCTGTCTCTACTCCCCTTCTTGAACAAGGGGACAATATTTGCTATCCTCCAGTCTTCCGGCACTATTCCTGTCGACAATGACGACATAAAGATCAAGGACAAAGGCTCTGCAATCTCCTCCCTAGCTTCCCAGAGAATCCTAGGATAAATCCCATCTGGCCCAGGGGACTTATCTATTTTCACACTTTCCAAAATTGCTAACACCTCCTCCTTGTGAACCTCAATCCCATCTAGCCTCGTAGCCTGAATCTCAGTCTTCTCAACAACATTTTCTTTCTCTACTGTAAATACTGACGCAAAATATTCATTTAACATTTCCCCTATCTCCTCTGATTCCACACACAACTTCCCACTACTATCCTTGATTGGCCCTAATCTAACTCTAGTTAGCCATTGTCATGGAATGAGGTGATGATACTTAGTAGCTTTGGTGGACATCCGATCTTATCTAGTAGTCTGAAGAGACCACGTCTGCTGACGAGGTCAAAGGCTTTGGTGAGATCAATGAAAGCAACATAGAGGGGCATCTGTTGTTCGCGGCATCTCTCCTGGAGCTGACGAAGGGACAACAGCATGTCAATGGTCGATCTCTCTGTTCGAAAGCCACACTGTGTCTCAGGGTAGACACGCTCGGCCAGCTTCTGGAGCCTGTTTAAAGCGACTCGAACGAAGACTTTCCCCACTATGCTGAGCATGGAGATTCCACGGTAGTTGTTGCAGTCACCGCGGTCACCTTTGTTTTTATAGAGGGACCACAGTACCACAGGACATGCGCGATGCCAATATCATCACCCTCTATATCATATCACATTACGTTAAAAGTACATATTTCCTAACAGGTAATAGATTTGACTTGGACATAAATTGGTCTGTCTGGAGTACAATCTTACGGACAGTGACTGAACATTTTGTAACTGAATAATACATGCAGCAACAATTGCTCAACATTTTGCCGAAAAGCTTTTTGTTAATAATTATCTTGTCAGAGCTGAATCGGAATCGACAATGATCGACTGAGATGTAGACATAAGTGAATTTAAGAGAATCGTATTATTGGAGGAACTGAAGGGCGCTCTTTATTTGTAATTGCTTTTATCTAATTTTGTCACTAGCTTTGGTGAGCAGATGACATTTTGTCCATGACAGATTCTGTTGTTTCTGTACTTCAGAATCTAGGATCTGGTTTAACAACTTGTCAGGATGAATAAACTAGTCTTGGCCGTTAATCCCTCTGACCCGTTTTGTCCCACTTTGTTTGTCTGTTTTACATAGAGTCCTTGAGCTATACAGCACAGTAACAGGCCCTTCGGCCCATCATGCCTGTGCTGGCCATCTAGCACCTATCTATTCTAATCCCATTTTCCAGCACTTGGCCCATAGCCTTGTATGCTATGGCATTTCAAGTGCATATCTAAATACTTCTTAAATGTTGTGAGGGTTCCTGCCTCTACCACCCCTTCAGGTAGTGTGTTTTAGTTTCCAACCACCCTCTGGGTGAAAAACATTTTCCTCAAATGCCCTCTAAACCTTCTGCCCCTTACCTGAACTCTATGCCCCCTGGTTATTGATCCCTCTGCTGAGGAAAAAGTTTCTTCCTATCTATCCTATCAATGCCCCTCATAATTTTGTATACCTCAATCAGGTCCCCCCTCAGCCTTCTCTGTTCTAAGGAAAATAACCCTAGCCTCTCCAGTCTCTCTTCATAGCTGAAATGCTCCAGCCCAGGCAACATCCTGGTGAATTTCCTCTGCACCCTCTCCAGTGCAATCACATTCTTCCTATAGTGTGGTGCCCAGAACCGTACACAGTACTCCAGCTGTGGCCTGACTAGCGTTTTATACAGCTCCATCATAACCTCCCTGCTCTTATATTTTATGCCTCAGCTAATAAAGGCAAGTATCCCATATGCCTTCCTCACCACCTTATCTACCTGTGCTGGTGCCTTCAGTGATCTATGGACACGTACGCCAAGGTCCCTCTGACCCTCTGTACTTCCTAGGGTCCTACCATCCATTATATATACTCTTGCCTTGTTAGTCCTCCCAAAATACATCACCTCACACTTCTCAGGATTAAATTCTATTTGCCACAGCTCCGCCCATCTTACCAGCCCATCTATATCGTCTTGTAATCTAAGGCTTTCCTCCTCACTATTTACCACACCACCTATTTTCGTGTCATCTGTGAACGTACTTGTCATACCTCCTATATTCATGTCTAAATCATTAATGTACACTACAAACAGCAAGGGTCCCAGCACCGATCCCTGCAGTACATCACTGGTCACAGGCATCCACTCGCAAAAAGTACTCTTCTGAAGTACTATCTGCTTCACCCTATATAATTCTCCTGAATTGGAGATGACTGCCCTTTTGTTGACTGCCCTGTCTTCAGACACATATTACAAGCAGGTAGAGAAGTTGCACAAACCCTGACCATCATGGGTTAAATTGTCTTATGACAACAGCAGTGTCTGAATGGTCTGTCTTCTTATTGCTGATTTTTTTTGCTACCTCGATGATCACAATAACAATCCTCACCTTGAGTTTCATGGTTTATTGGATGAATTTGCACTCCTGACAGCATGAATCAACAGTGGTCATCTAATAAGGTTCATCTGCCACCCCATGACATGGTGTAGGTATCTCTGTTCTGCCAACAAAAGTAATTCGCATTGGCATTGCATACTATTTTGCTTGCTAGCTAGCTAATGCAGTTGTGCTGCTCTCCATTGATGTTTGTATACTTAGCTACTTTATTTATAGGGAGAAATGTGTTTTAAATCAGACTGTGTTTTGATGGCATTAGGTTGGCTATACACTTTATATGCAGGTTAATTGTACTCATGTCCGTGGCTGAGTCAATAATTTTGTCAAATGTCCATGGTGCAACATGTTGGGGCCTATCCCTGTTTCCAGGCCTCAATGCCATTCATTTCTTTGGTCCCAGCTCAGTGGCTGAGTGCAGTTTCGCTCCTAATTCTGGATTCCTTGACAAGGAAATGTTAGGAGAAGCTTCTGTGCTGATTGTAAGCTGTGACTAATCATGTAACAAAGTTATTTTCTGGCCATATTGGCTCTACAAAAGTACCAAGAGCAATTAGGACAGTCAACAATGACAGGTGACAGGAATGACTATCCTTGAAATCAAGACAGCATTTGACTGAGTGCCATCAAGGAGCCCTAGCCAAATTGAAGTCAATGGGAATCAAGGAGAAAACTCTGCACTGGTTGGAGTCATACCTAGCACAAAGGAAGATGATTGTAATTGTAAGAGGCCATTCACCTCAGTCCCCGGACATTGCTGCAGGAGTTCCTCAGGATATTGTCCTAGGTCCAACCATCTTCAACGGCTTCATCAATGACCTTCCCACTATCATAATGTCAGAAGTGGGGATGTTTGCTGATGATTGCACAGTGTTCAGTACCATTCAGAACTCCTCAGATACTGAAGCAGTTTGCTTGCATGCAACAAGACCTAGACAACATTCAGGCTTGGGCTGATAAGTGGCAAGTAATATTCATGCCATGCAAGTACCAGGCAATGACCATCTCCAACAAGAGAGAGTCAAACCATCTCCCCATGACATTCAATGGCATTACCATTGCTGAATCCCCCACTCTCAACATCCTGGGGGTTACCATTGACCAGAATCTTAACTGGACCAGCCAGACAAATACTGTGGCTAGAAGAGCAGGTCAGAGGCTAGAATTCTGCGGTGAATAATCGCCTCCTGACTCCCCAAAGACTGTCCACCATCTACAAGGCACAAGTCAGGAGTGTGATGGAATACTCCCCACTTGCCTGGATAAGTGCAGATCCAACAACACTCAAGAAACTTTACACCATCCAGGACAAAGCAGCCCTCTTGATCAGCATCCCAACCACTGCCTTAAACATTCACTTTCTCCACCAGTGGCGCACAGTGGTAGCCGTCTGTACCATCTCCAAATTGTACTGCAGTAACTCGCCAAGGCTCCTTCAACAGCATTTCCAAACTCGTGACTTCTACCATCTAGAAGAACAAGGGCAGAACTTACATGGAAACACCACAACCTGATTTGGAAATATATTGTCGTTCCTTCACTAATGTTGGATCAAAATCGTGGAACTTCCTCCCTAACAGCACTGTAGGTGTACCTATAGCACGTGGACTGGAGCGGTTCAAGAAAACAGCTCATCACCACCCTCTCAAGGGCAATTAGGGATGGGCAATAAATGATGGTCTTGCTAGTGACGCTGTCATCCCATGAACGAATAAATTTAAAAAATTAAATTTGAAGAGTTATTTTCCAATAAAATATGTAAAACCAAAAACATACAGCCTCTTAGCTACCATTAAAAGTTTAGCAGAGCATCAGGGAGCAGGAGAGTTTCCTGGATCGTACTTTTCAGGAGGTGGTCACCCAACAGGCTGCAGGAGTTCAGGATAGTAGGTGGGTGACCATCTGAAAGAGTAGGAAGAGGCAATAGTTGCAGGAGCCTTCAGTGTGTGTGCCACTCTCAAACAGGTGCTCAGCATTGGAGACTGCTGGGAGTGACGATACCCTGCAGGAGTGCAGTCCATATCATGGCACCAATGGGCAAGGCTGTGTAGGAGAGAACAGCAAAGTGTCGAAATGCCGTTGTTACAGGAGATTCCATAGTCAGGGGGACAGACAGGCATTTCTGTAACTGTCATCATGAGACCTGCATGGTGTGTTGCCTCCCTGGTGCCAGGGTAAAGGATATTACAGAGAGCGTGCAGAATATTCTTCAGGTGGAAGTGAGTGAGCCGGAAGTTGTGGTACACATTGGTACCAATGCTATAGAGCGGGCAGGTATTGAGGTCCTGTGTTCAGATTTTCAGGAGCTAGGGAGGAAGTTAAAGACCAGGACTTCAAAGGTAGTAATCTGTAAATTACTCCCAGTGCCACGCGCTAGCGAGAGTAGAAATAGGAAGTTGGGGAGGATTGATGCATGGTGTTACAACCAGCTGAGAAAGGTGTCCCTTTCAGCCGAGACCTGGTCTTACTATAACAGGGTTTAATTTTAAACACACCGTGTTTTTAGCTCCCCCTTGGTGGATCCTTGTTCATCGCTTTCCAATTATAAGGCAAAGAAACCAGCACAAACAGGCTTTCTTAGGTTTAAAAAAGAAAAGTTGAAATTTATTAAACTTGAACTTAAACTCTAATTCAGTTAATGCCTACGGATACACGCCCCGTCCCATGGTAGCATGCATACGCGATACACACATGCAAATAGAGACAGAAAAGAGCAGGAGAAAAATAAAGTGGAAAGTTTTGAGGCAATATCTGAAGAGTTGTTGTTCTGGTTCTTCAAGCTCACTGTAGAGTCCTTGATTGTAGGTAGATCTTGCTTTTCGTTGGGGCCCAGTATTCTTCTTAAACCTTGTTCGCTGTAGGAGACTTTTCCCAAAGGGATTCATGTGTCTTCAGTGGATTCAGAGGCTTGTGAGAAAGAGATGGGAGCAGACAGAAGAGAGATCTTCTCAGTCCAGAAGCAAAAAGCTTTTTGCCCAAACTGTTTGTACAAATTCAAAAAACTCATGTTTCCCAGCAGGTTAGTCATGTGACAAGCTGGTTTGACCATGTCTGTTTGTGTATTCGGTCATCGTAGCAGTCATAAGAGAGATACAGCATTGAAACAGGCCCTTCAGCCCACTGTGTCTGTGCCGACCATCAATCACCCATTTAGACTAATCCTACATTAATCCCATATTCCCTACCATATCCCCCCCCTACATTAATCCCATATTCCCTACCACCCACCTACACTAGGGGCTTACAATGGCCAATTTACCTATCAACCTGCAAGTCTTTGGTGGTGGGAGGAAACCGGAGCACCCGGCGGAAGCCCACGCGGTCACAGGGAGAACTTGCAAACTCCACACAGGCAGTACCCAGAACCGAACCCGGGTTTCTGGAGCTGTGAGGCTGCAGTGCTAATCACTGTGCCGCCCAAGCATCAAACAGTCAACATGGAATGCGAGCTCTCCCACATTCAACGTCTGGTGATCAAAAGTCCATTGTTGACTGTCAGGGAATGGCTGCTTTGTCCTTCGAAACATCATGTGTTAAGATGCAAATGTCTTTTCCAGCCACAGTTGATCTGTTCAACAAGTCCTCCCCTCACTCCAGTAACAGTTTAAAATCAATGTTCATGACAAAATTAATGTGCCTCATTCTTGGCAGGTGGGGGCCTAGCATGACAATGGTTTGAAGCATGGTGCAGGAGGTGGGGCTTTGGGTTCTTGGGGCATTGAGACCAGTTCTGGGGCAGGAGACAACTATTCAAAAGGGACGGGTTGCATTTCAACAGGACTGGGACCAATGCCCTTGCAGGGGGGTTCACTAGTGTGGTTGGGGAGGGTATAAACTAAATTGGCAGGGGGATGGGCACCAATATATAGAAGTAGGAAAGAGGATTAAGGTGCATAATGTGAGAGTGTTGGACAGTACTAGAGAAGGAAGTAGTTCCGTATTAGATCGAGGCGGACTGAGAAGGACTACAAGGAATGCAAAGATTGCAATGCATGTAGATAAACTCTGAAAGTGTGGTGAATCATGTTGGTGAGCTACAAGCACGAATAGCTGTATGGGAATAAGATGTATTGGCAATAATGGAAACATGGCTTAAAAACGGTGAGGACTGGGTGCTTAATATACAATGATATAAAGTGTTCAGAAAAGATAGAGAAGGAAAAGAGGGGTGGCAGTACTGATTAGGGAAGACATTGTAGTGTTGGAAAGAGTGAATGCCCTTTAGGGGGCAAGGACAGAATCCATTTGGTTCGAGTTAAGAAGCAGAAAGGGGTTGATCACATTCCTGGGGGTTTTCCACAGGCCTGCAAATAGTAAGAGAGAGGAGTAAATCTGTAGGGAAATGAGAGATATGCAAGAACTACAGAGTTGTGAGATTGGAGGACTTTAATTACCCAAATATCGATTGGGATAAGGTTAGAGTAAAGGGTGAGGAGAAGGAAAATTTTTTGAAATGTGTTCAGGAGAACGTCCTTGATCAGCATGTTCTCAGCTCAACTAGAAAGGAAGCCTTGCTGGATCTTGCTGGGAAGTGAGGTGGTTCAAGTGGGCCCAGTGTCTATGGGGGAATACTTGGGTAAGAGTGATCATCGTATCATATGGCTTAGACTAGTAATGCAGAAAGCACGGAACGATACAAGGTAGAATGGCTAGATTGGAAGAGGGCAAATTTCAATGCGATGAGAAGGGATATGGCCAGGGCAAAATGGAACCAAAGACTGACCAGAAAAACTGTAACAGAACGATGGGTTATCTTTAAGAAAGCGATGCTTCAGATGCAAGCTAGGTGCATTCCAACAAGGGCGAAAGGTAGGGGTACCAAAAACAGGGCTCCTTGGATGACGAGGGAGATAGAGATTATGGTGAAACAAAAAAAGAGTGTGTACGATGTGTTATGATCCTGTAGATTTTTTTTCGGGAAATATGCAGTGTGCCTTTAAGGCTGTTAAAGGATCAGCACTGCTTTAAGGCAGCAAGCTCCAGAGACTGAATCAAAGAATGCATTCTTGTTGCCGTAGGATACAGCCACTCAGAGATTGAGGTTCGAGAGATACATTGTTGCTGATTGACATTTGAAACTAGCTGAGACACAGTTAGCAGATACACAGATGGTCAGCCAGCATTTACTGAAGGAAAAGAGAGCTCTCGGTTTATTTAAACCCTATTTATTATACTGTCAGAATTCTGATGTCAAGCCAGATTAATTTCTCAAAAGAAAATAACCAAATTCCTTTAACTACTGGAACGTAATTGCTGAAATTCATTGCTGGAACGAAGACCTGCTGAATTAGACTACGGACTGTTCTACTGTTGAAGAACCTTTTTCCCCCCCCCCCCACAGATGGCTGTGAGGACTTCAAGCAACCTTGGACTGTTCCACATTAGAAGATTTCACTTTAGCAGGAGCATAAATATGCAAGGACACTAATTTTTCTATTTTAAATGTTTATATCTTAGCAGTGTTTAAGAATTTAGTTTTTCTAATTTAACAGTTAATTTGTTGATCTAAAGACACCTGGTTTGGTTAGCCTCATTCGGGGGTTAATAGATGGTACAATTTGGCTGGGTCTTTCTTTAATTTGGAAAGTTTAAAATGATATGTTCGGCGATCTGTAGAGGGACAGGACTGAATCAACAGTGCGTTTCTCCCACCACAGTGAGAATTGTATATTTTGATTGGACGCTTTGACTTGAGCAGTCGGTCATAACAGATGCATGTCAGGTGAATTCTTCAAGTGAGAACCAGGTCAAATACAATAGGTTAGAGGGGAGGTGAAGAGGAAAATAAGACTAGCAAGGAGGGAATAAGAGAATAGAATGGCAATCAACATAAAAGGAACTCAAAAATCTTCTACCGGCATGTAAATAGTAAGTGGGTAGTTAAGAGGTGAAGAGGAGCCTATTAGGGACATAGAGGGCAATATATGCTTAGAGGCGCAGGGCAGGGCTAGAATACTTAATAAGTACTTTGTATAGATGTTTACTAAGGAAGAGGAGTCTGACCAAATATCGGTAAAAGCAGAGAAAATAGAGGCAATGGATAGGGTACAAAATTGAGAGTGAGGAGACTTGCCATAATCTTCCAGTCTTCCCTAGTTATGGGGAAGTGCCAGAGGATTGGAGAGTGGCAAATGTGACACCCTTATTCAAGAAAGTGTATAAAATCAGTTCTAGCAACTACAGGCCAGTTAGTTTAACATCAGTGGTGGGTAAGGTTTTAGAAACAATAATCAGGGGAAAAAATCAACAGGCACTTGGAGTGGTTTGAGTTAATTAAGGAGTGCTAGCATGGATTTATAAAAGGCAGATCATGCTTGACTAACCTAATGAGGTTTTTTGATGAAGTAACAGAGAAGGTTGAAGAAGGGAATGCAGTGGATGTTGTCCAAATGGATTTTAGGAAAGCATTTGACAAAGTACCACATAATAGACTGTTACAGCCAGATGGTTAGCGGTGTGGGTGGTTTCCACTGTTCACCTCCCAATTGACGGCAGCAAGTGTTTTTGTCACTAGGGTTTAAACCCCTTGTGTTTTATTTGTCAAATAAACAGACAGGGACAGGTATTTTTGTAGGTTTAAATCAGAAGATTAACTATTTCTTGAGCAATATTCATTCCCAAAATGATTGCAACTGCACCCACATATGCATTCACTCATGCGCACACACACACACAAATAGATAGATAGAGGGTAAGTGGTTTGAAGTGAGGTAGGTGTTCGGGGTTCATGGTAAACCTGTTGAATCTTCTCAGAGGTCAATTTCTGTTTGAAAGTGGCAGGCCTGGGCCCAAAAAACCTACCTCTTTTCCAGGGCCCTCCTTCCGGGTTGCAGTCCCAGCAGTGGGCACTGCTCCCGGTGGTGCTGCTGGGACTAAGAGCTGCTGGCCTGCTGATTGGCCAGTTAGACCAATTAAGGGTCTGGGGACCATAAAATCCAGTCTGGATCCCCAGGCCTGGAGGAGGCAGTATCACCACCGACTTTTCAACGGTGGACAGCTCCCATCCAGCAAGTGCAGACAGTGGTGTTCCCCTAGGGTCAGTGCTAAGACCACTACTTTTTATTGATATAAATAAATGACTTGGATATTGGAATACAGGGTAAAATTTCAAAATTTGCCAATTGTACAAAAATCGGAGGAGTGGCAAACAGTGAGGATGATAATCAACTGCAACAGGGCGTAGTTAAAGTAGCAGAATAGGCAGACAAGGGGCAAATGGAATTTAATATGGAGAAGTGTGAGATGATGCATTTTAGCAGACGGAATGGGGAGAGGCTCTATACACTTAATGACACAGTTTTAAAGAGTGTGCAGGAACAGAGGGACCTGAGGGTTCATGTGCATCGATCTTTGAAGGTGGCAGGAGATATTGAGAGTGGTTAGCAAAGCATATGAGATCTTGGGCTTCATAAGTAGAGGCATTAAATATAAAAGCAGGGAAGTCATGATGAACCTTTATAAAGCTCTGGTTAGGCCCCAAGTAGAGTAATGTGTCCAGTTCTGGTCACCGCACTTTAGGAAGTATGTGAGGGTCCTTGAGAGGGTGCAGAGGAAATTTACCAGCATGGTTCCAGAGATGGGGCATTTTAGTTACAAGGTTAGGTCAGAAAAGCTGAGGTGGTTGTCCCTGGAGCAAAGGTGATTGAGGGGAGATTTGATAGAGGTGTACAATATTATGACAGGGTGAGATAAGGTAAACAAGGAAAAACTGTTCCCATTAACTTATGGTACAAGGATTGGGGACACAGATTGATGATTTTGTGCAAGAGATACAGGGGGATTGTGAGGAAGAGCTTTTTTATGCAGAGAATGGTAATGACCTGGATCTTGCTGTCCACAAGGGTGGTGGAAGCAGAGACAGTCAATGATTTCAAAAAGAAATTGGATGGGCACTTGAAGAAAATAAATTTGCAGGGCGAGGGTGGTCGAGTTGGGGAGTGGTACTGAGTGGATTGCTCTGCGGAGAGCTGGCATGGACTCAATGGCCTGAATGGATTCCTTCTGTGCTGTAAATGACTATGACTTTATGACCCTAAAGTGGAACCTGCGAGGTACACAGAAAAAAAACATATTCTGCATGTCATGCTTGCAAATAAAGTAGAAGATAGGTATTGTGCTACTTTAAAAAAAATGGTTTAGTTATTTGGCTTGCTGTTTGTTACTGTTTTGTGCTGAGTCACAGGGGTCTGACTTTGGGCACATGTTCCAGACACACTGCCCATTTTGCATTGGATTGCAGTGCAAAACCAGTTTCTGGTACTGAGCTTTTTTTTTTAACCAAGGCTTTTTAACAATCTCTTCTAAACATTAAATTACTGACAATTATTTTGACAGATTATTCAGTGTTTTGAAATCTTATCCAGAATACCTCATTATTCCCTATTCCCCTTTATGCCTTTTTATGTTCCATTTTGTTAGCTCAGTATTCACCTTGAGGGGGAGTGTTGGTCAGTTTCTGGGCCCTAATTTAAAGGTGTACTCGGTGCTGGCAATGTTTGAGTGTTCGGGGCGATGATGTTAATCTGGGACCTAGCACCTGATTTAGCACCTTACTGCGAAATGTGGCAGAAACTGCTGAGTTGTTCAGTTTTTCCAGGTCTACCATACCCCCGATGGATCGCTGGAGGCTGCTGAAAAACAGGCAAATTTCTTTGTTTTTACTCATCTTAATGTGGAGCCAGGAGGAGCAGGAGTTCTCCTGGCTCCAGAGCAATACTGTGTGCTCAAACCCTCCCATCACCAGCCCCGCCCTCGTCCACTGAACAGACTTTACATGCAGGTTGGCTCAGCATTTGAGCCACATGATTTTGGGAAACTACATGAGAATGTTGGGTTCGCATCTGCAGCCAATTTTGGAGTGAGCCACGAGGCTGTTATTTTGGGCACATGTTCCAGATGCTCTGCCCATTTTGCATTGGCATGTGTTGGAAAACCAATTTCTGGCCGAGTTTTTTTTTAAACAGTGTTTTTAACAGTCTCATCTGAACACCAAATTAATGACAGTTATTTTGAGTGATTACTCGGCGAACATTGAAAATGTATTGCTGAAGTGAGTGTAGGTTAAGTGTAGGCTGCAGCTTAAAAGTGTTAGAAAATTGTTTTTGACGTTTTTGCAAATAGTGCCATTGAGATGATTGTGTTTGCATCAGCACCACCACAGTTCCACAGCAATACTATTGATATCTGTGACCTAAGATTGGCTCAGCAATTTGAGAAGTTGATGATATTGTGAAATGTTGGATGCCGGGTTCTTTTTTGCCTTTGGTAGGCATTGATGGGATTAATACAACCTACTCAGAGCTGCATGACTAATGCAATCCTCTGCATAAATATGTTGTCACACCACAGGCACTGTTTGAGACCTGAGCAGAGTTGGAGATCTACATTACACTGTTAGCTTCATTTTGCTCTCAAAGCTGAATTTTAATTTTCATTTTTTTTATTCTTTCATGGGATGTGGGCGTCGCTGGCAAGGCCAGCATTTGTTGCCCATCCCTAATTGCCAACTGAGTGGCTTCCTAAGCCATTTCAGAGGGCAGTTAAGAGTCAACCATATTGCTGTGGGTCTGGAGTCACATGTAGGCCAGACCAGGTAAGGACAGCAGATTTCCTTCCCTAAGGACATTAATGAACTAGATGGGTTTTTACAACAATCGATGATGTTAGCTTCATGGCACTATTACTGAGATTAGCTTTCAATTCCAGATTTTAAATAATTAATGAATTGAATTTAAATTCTACCAACTGCTGTTGTGGGATTTGACCCCATGTCCCCAGGGCATTGGCCTGGGCCTCTAGATTACTAGTTCAGTGACATTACCACTACATCACCTTAGTGAGCTGATGGACTAATTTGTTCCATGTTAACATAAAATAATGGATCTCTTCTGGTATTGCTAACTGGGTTAGAAAAAATATTGTTTTATGACAGCAGTGTTGTATCATGTGCAGTATTATATATCTATCTGTATATCAAAAATATTGTGGATGGTGTCCACTTCCTGTCCACAAACCTTACTCCACATAACACTTTTAATAGCAACATTTATTTAATGGAAGAACCCTAAAGAAAAGTCAATTCCATGATTTCTTGATGAACCAATGGAGTCATTCAAAATAAAAACAAGAAATGCTGGAACCACTCAGCAGGTCTGGCAGCATCTGTGAAAAGAGAAGCAGAGTTAATGTTTCAGGTCAGTGACCCTTCTTCGGAACTTCTGCTGGGGGACTTTAATGCCAGGGTTGGGGCCGACCATGACTCATGGCCCTCCTAACTTGGGCACTGGCACTGGAAGGATGAATGAGAATGGACAGAGACTGCTGGAGTTGTACCTATCACAACCTCTGTATCACCAACTCATTCTTTCATACTAAACCCTGTCACCAGGTTTCTTGGAGGCACCCAAGATCACGTCGTTGGCACCAGCTGGACCTCATCGTCACAAGGCGAGCCTCTTTAAACAGTGTTTAAATCACACGCAGCTTCCACAGTGCGGACTGCGACAATGACCATTCTCTGGTGTGCAGCAAGGTTAGACTCAAACCAAAGAAGCTGCATCACTCCAAGCAGAAGGGCCGCCCACGCATCAACACTAGCAGAATTTCTTATCCACAGCTGTTACATAAGTTTCTAAATTCACTTGAAAAAGCCCTTCAAAACATTCCTACAGGGGATGCAAAGACAAAGTGGGCCCACATCAGAGACGCCATCTAGAACTCGGCAATGACCACCTATGGCAAACGTGTGAAGCAGAATGCAAACTGGTTTCAATCTCACTTTGAAAAGCTGGAACCTGTCATAGCCGCTAAGCGCATTGCACTGTTGAACTACAAGAAAGCCCCCAGCGAGTTAACATCCGTAGCACTTAAAGCAGCCAGAAGTGCTGCACAAAGAACAGCCAGGCGCTGCGCAAATGACTACTGGCAACATCTATGCAGTCATATTCATCTGGCCTCCGACACCGGAAACATCAGAGGAATGTATGATGGCATTAAGAGAGCTTTTGGGCCAACTATCAGGAAGATCGCCCCCCTCAAGTCTAAATGAGGGAACACAGTCACTGACCAACACAAGCAAATGGATCGCTGGGTGGAGCACTACCTAGAACTGTACTCCAGGGAAAGTGTTGTCACTGAGAACGCCCTCAATGCAGCCCAATCTCTGCCAGTCATGGATGAGCTGGACGAATAGCCAACAAAATCGGAACTCAGTGATGCCATTGATTCTCTAGCCAGTGGAAAAGCCCCTAGAAAGGCCGGCATTACCCCTGAAATAATCAAGAGTGCCAAGCCTGCTATACTTTCAGCACTCCATGAACTGCTTTGCCTGTGCTGGGATGAGGGAGCAGTACCACGGGACATGCGCGATGCCAATATCATCACCCTCTATAAGAACAAGGGTGACTGTGGTGACTGCAACAACTACCGTGGAATCTCCCTGCTCAGCATAGTGGGGAAAGTCTTCATTCGATTCGCTTTAAACAGACTCCAGAAGCTGGCTGAGCGTGTCTACCCTGAGGCACAGTGTGGCTTTCAAGCAGAGAGATCCACCATTGACATGCTGTTCTCCCTTTGCCAGCTGCAGGAGAAATGCAGCGAACAACAGATGCTCCTCTGCGTTGCTTTCATTGATCTCACCAAAGCCTTTGACCTCGTCAGCAGACGTGGTCTCTTCAGACTACTAGCAAAGATCGGATGTCCACCAAAGCTACTAAGTATCATCACCTCATTCCATGACAATATGAAAGGCACAATTCAGCATAGCGGCGCCTCATCAGACCCCTTTCCTATCCTGAGTGGCGTGAAACAGGGCTGTGTTCTCGCACCTACACTGTTTGGGATCTTCTTCTCCCTGCTGCTCTCACATGCGTTCAAGTCTTCAGATGAAGGAATTTTCCTCCACACAAGATCAGATGGCACGTTCTTCAGCCTTGCTCGTCTAAGAGCGAAGACCAAAGTACGGAAAGTCCTCATCAGGGAACTCCTCTTTGCTGACAATGCTGCATTAACATCCCACGCTGAAGAGTGTCTGCAGAGACTCATTGACAGGATTGCGGCTGCCTGCAACGAATTTGTGACCAACCATCAGCTTCAAGAAAACGAACAGCATGGGACAGGACGTCAGAAATGCTCCATCCATCAATATCGGCGACCATGCTCTGGAAGTGGTTCAAGAGTTCACCAACCTAGCCTCAACTATCACCAGTAACCTGTCTCTCGATGCAGAAATCAACAAGCCCATGGGAAAGGTTTCCACTGCTATGTCCAGACTGGCCAAAAGAGTGTGGGGAAATGGCGCACTGATACGGAACACAAAAGTCCGAGTATATCAAGCCTGTGTCCTCAGTACCTTGCTGTACGGCAGCGAGGCCTAGACAACGTACGTCAGCCAAGAGCAACGTCTCAATACATTTCATCTTCGCTGCCTCCAGAGAATCCTTGGCATCAGGTGGCAGGACCATATCCCCAACACAGAAGTCCTCAAGGCGGCCAACATCACCAGCATATACACCCTACTGAGCCAGTGGCGCTTGAGATGGCTTGGCCATGTGAGCTGCATGGAAGATGGCAGGATCCCCAAGGATACATTGTACAGCGAGCTCGTCACTGGTATCAGACCCACCGGCCATCCGTGTCTCTGCTTTAAAGACGTCTGCAAACATGACATGAAGTCCTGTGACATTGATCACAAGTCGTGGGAGTCAGTTGCCAGCGATCGCCAGAGCTGGTGGACAGCCATAAAGGCGGGGCTAAAGTGTTGCGAGTTGAAGAGACTTAACAGTTGGCAGGAAAAAAGACAGAAGCGCAAGGGGAGAGCCAACTGTGTAACAGCCCCGACAACCAATTTTATCTGCAGCACCTGTGGAAGAGTCTGTCACTCTAGAATTGGCCTTTTCGCCACTCCAGGCGCTGCTTCACAAACCACTGACCACCTCCAGGTCCTTACCCATTGTCTCTCGAGACAAGGAGGCCAAAGATGGATTCTCAGTAGCTACAGCTCGAGTGCTGGATACTGCTGAGCTTCCATTGAGGACACTTCAGATGTCTGTAGTGGATGACCCAGTTTGGCCCATCTGGCTCAGCAGCACTGAAAAGACACTGCAGAGTAGGTGGTGAGGGCACAGAATGTAGTCATCCTGAGAAAGGGCAGCAGGTGCCTCTCTATTGGGGCTGAGCTTTAACACTCCTATGGCTTTGCATAGAAACAGAGTGCCGGAGTGATATGATGCTGTAGAAACCCCTGTTGTTGCTGGGGCCTAGAGTCAAGATGTCAGCTGTTTTTGCTTCCAGAGCAGCATGGAAGCTGTCAGAGGCATGATAAGTAGTGCAGATCAAAACAGAAAGTTATAAAGAGACATAAACAGATTAAGTGAATGGGCAAAACTTGCAGTTGAGTTCAATGTAAATAAGTGTAAAGTCATTGCAAGGGATCCAAGGGGAAAAAACACATTTTCTAAATGGTGAAAAACTAGAAACTGTGGAAGAGCAAAAAGATTTGGGTGTCCAAGTGCAGAAATAACTAAAAGCTAGTGGACAGATACAAAAAGCACTTAAGACGGCTACTTGAATCTTTGCCATAATTTCTATACAAAGGGGAGAAAGTTACGTAGTTTATAGAGCCTTAGTCAGACCCCATCTGATGTACTGTTGTTCAGTTCTGGACATTGCATCTCAAGAAGGATATATTGCTTTTTGAGGGGGTACCATGCAGATTTACAAGAAAGATACCAGGGCTTAAAGGGATAAATTATGCAGACAAGTTGTATAAATGTGGCTTGTATTCCCTTAATTTGGTGAGAATTTGGAATTTGATGAGTGAGGGAAAAGGTACTGTTCTCAGGTGCCGTTTTTTAAAAAGGTGCCGTTTTTTAAAAAGGAGCGGTCCGATCGAGGGAATGGGAGACAGCAAGACCTGTTGGCATTAATTAAAATTAATAGTTTAAGCAAGGTATTAACTAGATTCTGAAAGAGGGAATAGTTTTTTTTCGAGCATGGATGGGCAGCTGAAACATTTTGTTTGCAATTCCTGTGCCATGTGGGGACCTCAGGACATTTCATGTGTCTTGGGGGATCATGAGCATAGAAAGTGTTGTCAGCTGCTTGAGCTTGAGCTCAAGGCTTCCGAGCTTGAGGGGCAGCTGGAATCACTGTGGAACATCAGGGAGGCTGAAGGTTCCTGAATCGTATGTTCTAGGAAGTGGCTACCCCAACAGGGAGATAGAGCTCAGGATAGTACTTGGGTGGCCATCCGGAAGCGTAGGAAGAGGTAGGAAGTGCAGGAGTCTTCGGGATGTGTGCCACTCTCAAATTGGTACTCAACATTGGAGTGATGACATCTTGAAGAATGCAGTCTAGACCAATGGCACCAATGGGCAAGGGACTGCACAGCAGTTGGTGGGGGTGGGTGGGGGAGGTCAGCAAGCGTAGAAATGCAGTCCTTACAGGTGATTCCATAGTTAGGGGCACATACAGGTGTTTTCATAAAAGTCATTGTGAGTCCTGCATGGTGTGTTGCCTCCCTGGTGCCAGGGTAAAGGACATCACGGAGACGGTGTCGAATATTCTGCAGGGCGAAGTGAGTGAGCCAGAAGTTGTGGTTCATGTTAGTACCAAAGACATAGAGAGGGCAGCTATTGAGGTCCGACAGTCAGACTTTCAGGAGTTAGGGAGGAGGTTAAAAAGTAGAAGATAGTAATCTCTGGATCACTCCCAGTGCCATGCACCAGCGAGAGTAGAAATAGGGAGGATCAATGAATGTGTGGCTTGAGGCATTGTACAGGAGGGAGGGCTTCATATTCCTGGGGCATTGGGACCAGTTCTGGGGCAGGAGGCACCTATTCGAAAGGGACGTCAACAGGACTGGGACCAATGCCCTCACAGGGAGGTTCACTAATGTGGTCGGGGAGGGTATAAACTAAATTGGCAGGGTGATGGGCACCAGCACATAGAAGTAGAAAAAAAGAATAAGGTGCATAAAGGAATAAGTGTTGGATAGTACGAGAGAGTACTAGATAGGAGCAGACTAAGAAGGATGCCAAAGAAGGTGGGTATGTGAGGAGGAAATGGGAGTAATGCAGGATTAGTATAAATGGGTGGCAGATTTAAAACAGAGATGAGGAGAAATTACTTCTCTCAAAGGGTCGTGAATCTGTGGAATTCACTATCCCAGAGTGCCGTGGATGCCGGGGCATTGGGTAGATTTAAGGAGGAGATAGACAGATTTTTAATTAGAAATGGGTTGAAGGGTTATGGAGAACGGGCAGGAAAGTGGAGTTGAGGCCAAGATGAGATGATCTTGATCGTATTGAATGGTGGAGCAGGCTTGAGGGGCTGAATTGCCTCCTCCTGCTCCTAGTTCTTATGTTCTTATTTTGGCACTTTCTTGTGTGTTTACCCTTTCTAAGCTTTAAGTCACAAAATTAAGTTACAGCTATGAGATTCCCATTATTGCTGTAAAGATGTACATGTTTTGTATCACCTAGAAAGGAGAATCTGCTTGAAGCTTCAAAGAAAATTGCTATTTTTTAAAATAAAACTACTTAGAATTTTGCATTAGTTTATATATTGGTGCTAGCGTACATTTCCTTATTTCATTTGCAAGAAGGCAATAATTCATCGAGTCTGTTGGTATAGTTATACATTCTGGAAAAATAATGTTGCATACTTCAAAATTGAGGTGCTTTGATAATGATGGCTATGAGAGCACAACATGAAGGTAACTGACTAGAGGGGAGCGCAGAGGCTGCCCTACTTCGTCTTGCTGTACTATTGAGCTTAGAATCGGTAGCAGCGTGTTCTCATGAACTCATCTTTTTATGCGGGTGTGAGGTGGAGTCAACCAGAGGCAATCTTTAAAGAATTCTAGGAAAGGGGTTTAAACTGCTATATGAAACAAAATGAAAAAACTATGACAAGCCACTTTCATAGTGTTGCTACCTGTCCTGCATGCACCTGTTTTATTTCCCCTCTGCAAGTAAGCGGCTTATGGACACAGCATTTAGAACGGCGGGGGAAGCGGGATAGATGGAACATCTCTATCGCAGTTAACAACAGATAAAGCTGAATTGACTTTATTTCAAAGGTGGCTATTTTATTGGAGAGTTCAACTTCCATTATTTTCTGGAGGACTTCAGCTATGATTTTTCTGATTCTATCCGTTTAACACTGAGAACTGCACACCCATGGACGGAGCTTTGAAATGTGCAACTTCTTTGTTGAATTTAATCGTCATCAGTCTAACTGCTGTTCCACTTGGTCCCCTTATGGCTTGCCTGAACACAGACTAAGGTAGAATTTCCTATGCCATCATAATATGGAAGTGATAGAAACTCGTTGGGTGAGGAATTTGGATCACAAATTGTGAGGAATTGTGACTGTCTGCAGACTGACATTAGAGGAGGAGGATGACTTCAGGAATATAGGAACAGGAGTAGACTATTCAATTCAATCATGACTGCTTTGTATCTTAACTTATTAATCTCAGTTTTGTAACTTTCAATTGACCTAGCCTGAGCAACATTTTAGGGAAAAGAGTTGCTGACTTCCACTGCCCGTTGTGTGAAGAATTGCTTCCTGATATCACCCCTAAAAGGCCTAACTTTAATTTTAAGTTTAGGTTTTAGACTCCTTCACTAGAGTCATAGAGTTATACAGCACAGAAACAGGCCCTTCAGCCCACCATGTTTGCGCTGGCCATCAAGCCTATCTATTCTAATCCCATTTTCCAGCACTTGTATGCTATGGCATTTCAAGTGCTCATCTAAATACTTCTTAAATGTTGTGAGGGTTCCAGCCTCTACCACCCCTTCAGGCAGGGTGTTCCAGATTCCAACCACCCTCTGGGTGAAAATATTTTTCCTCAAATCCCCTCTAAACCTCCCGCCCCTTACCTTAAATCTATGCCTCCTAGTTATTGACACCTCCGCTAAGGGAAAACGTTTCTTCCTATCTACCCTATCTATGCCCCTCATAATTGTGTATACCTCAATCAGGTCCCCCCTCAGCCTTCTCTGCTCTAAGGAAAACAGTCCTAGCCTGTCCGGTCTCTCTTCATAGCTGAAATGCTCCAGCCCAGGAAACAGCCTGGTGAATTTCCTCTGCACTCTCTCCAGTGCAATCACATCCTTTCTATAATGTGGCGACCAGAACTGTACACAGTACTCCAACTGTGGCCTAACTGGCGTTTTATACAGCTCCATCATAACCTCCCTGCTCTTATATTCAGTGCCTTGGCTAATAAAGGCAAGTATCCCATATGCCTTCCTAACCACCTTATCTATCTGTGCTGCTGCCTTCAGTGATCTATGGACAAGTACACCAAGGTTCCTCTGACCCTCTGTACTTCCTAGGGCCCTATCATCCATTGTATATTCCCTTGCCTTGTTAGTCCTCCCAAAATACATCACCTCACACTTCTCAGGATTAAGTTCCATTTGCCACTGCTCTGCCCATCTTACCAGCCCATCTATATCATCCTGTAATTCAAGGCTTTCTTCCTCACTATTTACGACACCACCAATTTTTGTGTCATCTGCGAACTTACTGATCGTACCTCCTATATTCACGTCTAAATCATTAACGTACACTAAAAACAGCAAGGGTCCCAGCACTGATCCCTGCGGTACACCACTGGTCATAGGCTTCCAATCGCAAAAACAACCCTCGACCATCACCCTCTGCCTCCTGCCACTAAGCCAATTTTGGATCCAATTTGCCAAATTGCCCTGGATCCCATGGGCTCTTATCGTCTTGACCAATCTCCCATGTGGGACCTTATCAAAAGCCTTCCTGAAGTCCATGTAGACTACATCAACTCTTTACCCTCATCTACAAACCTAGCCACCTCCTCGAAAAATTCAATCAGATTTGTTAGAGGCAATAGCTTATATCTACCCTGTCCACTCCTTTAATAATCATAGACACCTGAATTAGATCACCCCTTAATCTTCTGTACTCATAGGAATGCAAGGCTAGTCGATGCAACCAGTCCTCATATTTTAACCCTCTCAGTCTAGGCATCATTCTGGTGAATCTGCACTGCATCCGCTGCAAGGCCAATATATCCTTCCTGAGGTGTGGTACCCAGAACCAAATATAATAATCTATGTGGGGTCCAACTGAGCTTCATATAATTGTGGCATAACTTCCATCCCTTTTGTATTCCAGTCCCCTTGAGATAACGACCAATATTTCATTAGTCTTTATAATCATTTATGTTAGTTAGATGTCCTAAATTCTACCAGTTTTGCCTCAGTTTCCCCCTGTGCTTTGCACACCTGCATTAAATCCTGAAAGAAGTGAGACCCACCACTTTTTTGTATGTCTGTTTCTCTGTAACAATTACATTTTGAAGCTGAAAGTTTAAGTCTGGAATCTTTCAGATCTTCTTTTGTACACTTCAGCTGGTAGCATGCTGGGATGGGCACTGCAGTTGCACAAAAACAAAATGTTAATTTGCTGTTTACTTAGATTTTGGACAGAGTCGGGATCTGGGCCAGTTGACAAGCAAAAGTCTTGCCTTGCCCCCTTCCGGTGGTGTAGCAGCTCACCAAGACTTTCAGGGCTCGTAACTCCACAGTAACACTCTCACCTTGGTTTTGTTAACCTATGTTATTTTTAGCATCTCTAGTCCATTGGTTGACCTAAAGATGCACAAAATTTTTCTGATCATCAGAAAAATATGAAATTATTTTAGAGCTGTCTGACTCACAGATAATTATTGACAACTGTTCATTTTGGTATAATTCAGTAGCCATAATAGAATAACAACTTGCATTTATACAAGACCTTTAACGTGATTTAAAAAGTTCCAAGGCAGTTTGTAGGAGGGTAATCGGACAAAAATTGACAGCTGGTCAAAGAAGGAGACATCATGACAGCTGACCAAAAGCTTCGTCAATGAAGTAGGTTTTAAGGAGGGTCTTGAAGGAGAATAGAGGGGAGAGGTTTAGGGAGGGAATTTCAGAGTTTAGGGCCTAGACAGCTGAAGGCACACCTGCTATTGGTGAGACTAAGGAAGTGGGGGATGCATAGAGGCTGAAATTGAAGGAATACAGAGTTCCTGAAGGGTTGTAGAGCTGGAGAAAGTAACATATAGAGAGGGGTAAGGTCTTGGAGGGATTTGAACACAAAGATGAGAGTTTTAAAATTGAGGCACTGGTGGATCAGATATTAATGTAGGTCAGCAAGCACAGTGGTGATGGATGAACGAGACGTGGTGCAAGTTAGGATATGGGCATCAGAGTTTTGGATAAGCTTAAGTTTGTGGAAGGTGGAAATGGGAGGAGAGCATTAGAACAGTTGAGTCTGGAGTTAACATAAGCATGGATGGGGGTTTCAGCAGCAGATGGGCTGAGACAGATGGGTGATATTATGGAGCTGGAAGTAGGTGGTTTTGGTGAAATGGGGTTGGAAGCTCAGCTCTGAGTCAAATAGGATGCTGACGTTTGGAACAGCCTAGTTCAGCCTGAGAGAGTGGCCAGTGAGAGAGATGGAATTGGTGGATAAGGAATGGTGTTTTTGATGGGGGCAAAAGACAATGGTAGCAAGGGGAATAGTCAGGGTGGGAGAGAGTAAGGATTTTGCTGGGGTCAAGGGCACCAAAATAGAGATGAGGTTATGACTGAGCAGATTTGTAGCTGCAGAAGTTTCGGTGAATGGAAGATGAAAGTGCTGTTTTAAGTGACTTGGGGTAAGTTTTTTCCAGTGGCAGATGCAGAAACAGATAGGGTGGGAAGGGGGATGTGAGTGGAGGAAGATACAGAAAAGTGATCAGAGATGGCTTTTTGATTTAGACAACGGGAATAGAGGGGCCACATGAGATGCAAAGATCAAGAGGGTGGCCATTAGTAAGGGTAGGAGAGTTTCTATGGAGGGAGAGGTTAAGAGAGGACGGAAAGGCAGTGAACTCAGGAGAAAGTGAGTTAAGATGAAGATTGAAGTCACTCAGAGCAGAGGCTGAGGAAGAAAAGCGGTGAGAATATCTCAATGAGAAACTTAGCATTGGACTTGAGTGAGCAGTAGAGAAAAAGGTTTTTGAGCAAAAGGAAAGAGGTAGAAGAAGGAAGATAAGTTGCCAGAAGAGTTGGGTATGGGGGGATAGACCAAGGTGAGATATGATAATAAAGGTCACACCACCATCGCAGCAGTTTAGGTGAGGCATGTGGTGTAAGGGGGGAGGTGTCATCACCCTAGAAACACAGGGATTGGAATTACGCAGTGGGTTTCCCAAACATCTGCTGTAACAGCAGTGTAAGATCTGCGGAAACCTTGGAGAAACAGCATAAACGTGATTTTCATAGATCCTCCGCCAAGGTTATTCCGGATGATTGGGAGAGCCACTGTGGAAATTCAACCCCATTGTTCTTGTGGCTGCAATTATTTGTTCCTGGGCTTGCGTCTAGTCCTGGTGCTATAGAAAAGAAAGAACTTACATCAACGTAGCACTGTATCATATTCCCAGAATATTGCAACCCATTTGAAAGCCAAAGAATTATTTTAAGAAGTGTAGTTACTGTGCAATATATGCAGCTTTGGCACCCAATTTGCGCACAGCAAGGCCTTAAAACAGCAAATATCAAATGAAATATAGCTGTTTAATGTGTATTTGGTGGTTGTTCGAGAGACGAATCTTGGCTACAATATTGGGAGAACACTTTGCTCTTTAAATATTGCCATGGCACTATTTAGTTTATGTTAATTAGCAGTTGGAACCTTGATTTAATGTCTCATTCCAAAGATAACACCTCTGACAATGCTACACTCCCTCAGCACAGTACTCTAGTGTCAGTCTAATGCATGTACTCAAGTACTGGAGTGGAGGTTGATACCTTGACCTTCTGACTCAGAACCCAGATATTACTCACTGAGCCACAATCACCATTATGATTTTCTGTATTTGGGAAATATTTAAAAAAACAGTGCAGTGAGAGTAATTAGATGTTCTGATTATCCTATGCTTTTGTCTTTCTGGGTGAGAGTATGTAAGAGAGAGAGATTCTGGTCTCTGATATCATCTGATCTTTTCTGCTTCAGGGTATAGCCCCAAGGTTGGAATTCTCTACAACTTCAATAATCAAAGAATGTCCACTTGACCTTACACACATAGAATATGAGGTGAGCATTGCATTGATTAATTGTATTGCAGGTAAAATAGGCTTTTCAGGTTCACAATACTGGTTTAATTTTTTTAATTGATTGAGCTTTATACAGTTTGTGCTGAAGATGGAGTAACATTTTAATTCAGCATTTCTTATACATCTAATCTCAACTGTAACAATATAAGCTGTTAGTATCTGTATCTTAACTGTGAATTACTCAAATGGTTTCACTGTAAATAGCAAAATAGTTTTAGCATAATTTTGCAGTTGGGCTGGATTTTGCAGTAGAAGTAACAGTGAGATTAACAGCACTTACTGATATTTATGTGGAAAGTAAACAGTAATTTCCTGTGACCACACATGTACAGTTAAACATGGAAATCAGGAGATTGCTGTCTGTGATGCCCTGGTCCTCCAGAAGCTGCATGATAATGGTATCTCGTGGAGAGGCTCACCATTCAAATATATTGAATGGCGTGAAGTTGATGTATTTACCTGATAGATACACACTAAACCCGCCAGAAAAAGTTAGGGCTTGTCTATTCCAGCGTAAGTACCCTTTTGATGACATGATAAATCTTAATTACTGTCAAACAACCTCTCTGGCACTGAAACTTTAGCTTGATTAATGTGGCATCTCATTGCTTCAGATTTTAATTATTGATGGAGATATGAATTTTTAAAAATCTTTTTCTTTCCATCTCTTTTATGACACTCTCTAAATCCAATACTTCTCTTCCTCTGTTTATTTTGCTTTCTGTACCTGATTTGACATTGAATCAATATTATAACTGACATTTGCTGGTTCAGATTTTGCACTACTCATTAACAATTTTTCAATCTGGCACACAGTTCTCACAGCACCCAGATGCTCTGTGGAGGGTGCTGCACCATTTGGATAGTTGGCAGGAATTTCTAGTCCAAAAGCCTATAGAAAGTCTGTGTGCAAATGTAACAAACGGCTATTCACTGCTACCTCCAAAATCCAGCCCAGTCAGTTTAATGAGCTGTGCAAAAGTTGAAATCTTGTTTATGTAGTTCATATTGCTTCCTGCCTAAAAGATTTTAGCTGCTGCTGAGGTCCAGTATTCCCTCTAAACTGTGCAGGTGCGTAGCTGCGGAGCAATCAAGAATGCATCATGCAGGGAACAAAGAGTCCATGCACAAGCAACATTCCCTTGAAGAAGTGCACATTCACGGCCATGTGTTTATCTTAAAGGGGCCAGGCAATGCAACAAACCAGGCACACACAGCAAAAAGAAATGAGAGGGATCACTGCTGGGCTCTATTTATATTCTCTTTTTACAGCCATTACCTCCTGAAACTTATCTGATTTTCCACCACACACCACGGCCAGAATTTTATGTCCCCCAAACGAGCAGACTGGTGGTGGGTGGGGGCATAAAATTGAGTGGGAGGCGGGGGAGCCGTTCCTGACCCCCTCCCGCCCCTGCTGCAATTATACGCGGGGCGGCGGCGATGAGAAATGGCCTGCCCAATCCAGGCCAATCAGTGCCCTTAAGTGGCCAATTAACTGGCACTTAAGTGCCTCCTCCCGCCGCCACGGGTATTTTACTCTTGGCTGCCAGACATCAAAGGCCTCAAGAACCCCGCCTGGTAACACCAGGCGGCCTTCTTGTGGGCTGGGGTCGGGGGTCCTCCTGGTCAGGCATCCTGTGCCCACGGGGGGGCACCCCTGAACCCCACCTGCCCCCAACGCACAACTCTCCTTCCCGCCCCCACCCCTCTCATAACTGACTGCCCTTGCCTCGCTGGGGCCTGGTCCTCGGCGAGGCCCTAAAAACTTACCTCCTTTCTCAGGTCGTCCTTCCCCTTCTTCCTGAAGCTGGCCGCTCCTGGTGGCGCTGCTGGAACGAAGAGCTGCCAGCCTGCTGATTGACTGGCGGCTCCATTAGGCGGGACTTCCTGCCTGAAGGAGATGGAAGTCCTGCCGATGACCAATTAAGGGCCTGGGTGCGAAAAATCCCGGCCTGGCTCCCCAGAACTGGCAGAGGCAGGCTCACTACCGACCTTTGGCTGGTGGGCGGGGCCTCCCGCCCAACGTAAAATTCTGGCCCACATGTACTCTGAGAGCCAATCTAGATGGTCTTTAAGTTGCTGCACCAGGGGAATACTTGTCATGACTATGCTGTCTGGGGAACTCAACTGAAGGCTTCCTAAACGGTGGCACATATAACGCAGCTCCCTCTGAGAATGATAGCTTGTTCTCAGAAAGTTCAATCTTGTGACAAGTTAACCCTTTCTGCTACTTCCATTAACAAACCTAAGTACAGAAAAATATGCAATATGGAAGGGGAAGCACAGCTTCCTTGAACGTCAGCACCATCAAGGTCCAGGTCTGGAGCAACGATAAAGTCAGTGCACTGGGGTTAGCACAATTATCTTCCCCCTGCACCACCACCACCCCCACCCCTGCCCTTTACTGCAATAATTTAAAAGGGGAGACAAATGGAAAATGTTAGGGAGTTAGAATAAAAGGTGCAATGAAGTTGAGCCATACATCACCCAATGCCAGGTCAATTCATAGCACAAAAAGAAAGTGGTGAAGGGTAGGTTGCAGTTTATTCACTCAAAGCTTAAGAATACAATTGGCATATCTGCCTATAATTAATGTAGGACACCACTATAGGCCAGAACAATAGAATGATTAAAGTCTGAATACCACCACCAACAGTTAAAAGTTTATCATCATTTAAAAAATATTCTGTTTCTATTCTTCCTGCCAAAGTGAACAACTTCACATTTCCCTACATTATACTCCATCTGTCGTCTTATTGCCCAATCACTTAACTTGTCTAGTATAAAATCAAAATACTGTGGATGCTGGAAATCTGAAATAAAAACACGAAACGCTGGAAATACTCAGCAGGTCTGGCAGCATCTGTGGAGAGAGAAGCAGAGTTAACGTTTCAGGTCAGTGACTCTTAACTTGTCTATAGCTGTTTGCAGGCTCTTTGTAACCTTCTCACAGTGCAATTTCCTACCTAGCTTTGTATCAAGAAACTTGGATACATTACATTTGCTCCCTTCATCTAAGTCATTGACAGAGATTGCAAGTATCTGAGGCCCCAGCACTGATCCTTGCAGCACCGCACTAGTAACAGCCTGCCAACTTGGAAATGACCCGTTTATTCCTACTCTCTATTTTCTATCTTTTGACCAATCTTCTAACCTAACTAATATGTTATCCCAAACCCCACGAGCCCATATCTTGTGCAACAACCTTTCATGTGACATCTTATCAAATGCCTTTTGAAAATCCAAATATACTACCAACACCAGGTCCCTTTATCTACCCTGCTAGTTACATCCTAAAAAAACTCTAATAGATTTGCCAAGCACAATTTCCCTTTCATAAAACCATGTTGACACTGCCTAATCATATTATGATGCTCTAAATGCCCTGTTACCACTTCCTTCTTAATGAATTCCAGCATATTCCTGACGACTAATGTCAGGTTAACTTGCACGAGTTCCCTGTTTTCTCTTTCCCTTGTTTCTTGAATAGTGGGGGCAAATTTTACAGACTGCCCAACGCTGGGGGTCGTGGCAGGAGAGTGGGCCGGAAAATGCCTGTGGGAGAGGCTTGCAACGGACCTCGACACCGGGAAGACCCAGCTTGATATTGCCAGCGGCGGTGAAGCCTCATGGTGGTTCCCCACCCCCCGCCATTCGGCGACGGGAGCCCAATTTAATGATGTAAATTAATTTAAATAAATGAATAAATTACCATCCCGCTCCCGCCTTCTGTCCTGGTGCAATATTGGTGCCAGAGCCAGCGTCCTTGCGCCTTCTGATCCCCATCTGGGGATCCGAGACGGAACACTAGTGGGAAGAGGGAGTAGGTAAGTTTCTCTGCAGGGGTGGGGAGCGGGGTCACATTCATCTCATTGGTGTAGGGGATGGTGGGAAGGGGTAAAGTGGAAAGTTGATGCACTTTGGGGGGTGGGGGGCAAGGTCAGGTGCACAAGTTGAGTGTTTTGGGGTGGGGGAGAGGGCAGGTAATTAAATCTATGGTTGTTTGAGGGGGGTGGGAGAGGGGCAAAATCATTTTAGTCAATTTTTTCAGATTACTCTGTCTTTAAATATTAAAATTGAAATGTAGGGCTCGAAGACCTTTAAAAATGGCGTTAGCGCCTGTGCAAAGGCAGCTGATGCCATTGCCGAGGACAGACCACCCGCCCACTCCATGTCATCAGGGTGGGCAGTCCGCCCCGGCAATTTAATTGAGCCACCGCACTTAATAGAATGGCAGCTCCGTGACGTGTGGCCTGCACAGGCGGACCGCCATTGTTTGCGTCCGTCGCCGATTGCGTCGGCGGAAGTATAAATCCCAGCCTGTGGTGTTACATTTACTATCTTCCAATCCAGTATCCAGAATTTTGGAAGATCACAGTCAGTGTTCCCACTACCTCTGCAGGCACCTCTTTTAGAACCCTAGAATGTAGACCCAGGGGATTTTTTGGTATTTTAGTACCATTAATTTCTCCAACACTTTTTCTTTACTAATATTAATTACTTTAAGTTCCTCACTCTCATTAGCATTTTGGTTTCCCACTATTTCTGGTATGTTTTTGTGTCTTCTATTATGAAGACAGACTTAAAATATTTATTTAACTTTTTAAATGGACTCCATATCTTTCAACCATTTTGGGGGTAAGAGAGAATCGTAATTGAACGATATGTCCAAAACAAATTTTTTGATCTCTAACAAAGGATTTGTATATTTTTTTAGGGTAGTGGTTATTTTACTGGATTAATAATCCAAAGAATGTGAGTTCAAATTCTACCACTGCAGTATGAGAATTGAATACAGTTTCAAAAAATCAGGTTTTGTCAGAAAAATCCAGCTAATTCTCCAGTGTCTTTTAGGGAAAGAAACCTGATATGGCTGATATGGTCCCACACCATATGTGGTTGACGTTTAAAGTGCCCTCTGAAGTCACTTAATTGTATCAAATTGCTAGAAAGATAAACAAGAATCAAACAGGATGGACTTAGGCACACCAAGTCCAGTCAACCCGACAAAGCCTCACTAACATTTGGGGACTTTTGCCAAAGTTGGGAGAGCCATCCCATAGATTAGTCTGATGTAGTCTGATGTAGGCAGCTTCACAGCATTGTACCGATTAGCCATTGTAGACACCTCCATCACCATCCCTTAGTATGTCCTGTCCCACTGACAGAACAGACTGACCAGAAGTGGGCACAGTTGTGTACAGCAGCGGGTCCCTAGGAGTCCTCAAAATTGATTCTCATGGCTTCAGGTCAAACATGGCTAAGGAAACATTATGATTTCCACCTTTCGCCCTAGTACTCCACCATGTTGAGTACCACTTGGAAGAAGCACTGAGGGAACATGGGAACTGAATGTACTCCAGGTGAGGGATTTCAATATCCATCGCCAGGAGTGGCTCAATGCTACCACCACTGACCGAGCTAGCCAGTTCTGAAGGGTGCAGCTGCCAGACTGGGTTGCAGCGTGGTGAGAGAGCCAACACTAGGAATATCCTATTTCACATTTTCCTCACTAATCTACCTGTCACAGATGCATCTGGCCATGACAGCATTGGTAGGAGTGACCACTGCACAATTCTTGTGGAGACTGAGTCCTCTCTTCACACTGAGGGGAAATACCACCGTGCTAAAATGGGATAGATTCAGAACATATCTAGCAGCTCAAAACTGGGCATCCATGAGGTGTTGTGGGCCATCACCAGCAGCAGAATTGTATATCACCACAATCTGTAACCTCATCTCCCAGCATATCCCTCACTCCTCCATAACCGTGATCAACCCTAGTTCAATGAACAGTGTCGAAGAGCATGCCAGAGCAGCACCAGTCATGCCAGAAAATAAGATGGCAACCTGCTAGAGCTACAACATAGGACTACAAGCATGCCCAACAGGGAATGCAGCATGCTATTGACAGAGCTAAGTGATCCCATAACCAACTGATCATGTAAAAGCTTTGTAACTCTGCTACATCCAGTGGTGGACAATTAAGCAACTAACTAGGCTCCATGAACATCACTATCCTCAAGAATGGTGGATCCCAGCACAAGTGCAAAACACCAGGCTGAAGCACTTGCAGCCTACTTCATTCAGAACTGGCGAGTGGATGCTCTTTCTCTGCCTTTTCCTGTCCCCAGCATTGCAGATCCCAGTCTTCAGTGACTTGAACCACTTGACTTCAAGAAACAGTGCTGAAGTTCTATGCTCGAGCATTAGCTGCACGCCTAGCTGAACTGTTCCAGTACAGCTACAATGTTGGCATCTACCTGACAATGTGAAAAATTGACCAGGTATGTTCTTTCCACATAAGAAAGACAAATCAAACCCAGCCAGGTACCACTCTATCATCCTATCCTAATTGTCAGCAAAGTGATGGCTGGCAGCGTTAACAGTACTGTCAAGCGGTACTTCTGGCTCATAATGAGCAGTCACTTACTTTCTGGAATATTGTCGGTTTATAAGGCCACTTAACACCAGAAATATGTGTGCTATGTGGTCGAATTTCTAAACCAGTATAAACTAACAAAATTCTGCTCATGCACGAGTCATGACAGGGTATCGGCCATGAAGTGACAATGGTGCACTGGCAGCAGCATCAGCTAAATTCCTGGCAGTAGTTTAGAAAGCACTCTACAATTGGGCAACCTCTCCCATTTGATATCATGCCAATTCAATTTTCTTTTCTTACTTTTTTTCCTGTTTTATCTTCCTATAGTTCTTTTGCTTCTTTCCCTTATTCTTTTCATAAAACCTTTTCCTCCGTCTCCTTTTCATTCTTATTTCTCCTGCTCTGTCTTTCTTTGCATGGAGGGGAAGACATGCAAGTTTGAAAGAGCCTGATCAACACAACACAGGAAGAAATGGAAAATTAATTGTTTCTTTCTAACTTTTCCTTTTCATTTCTTGCTTTTTTTCCCCTGTTCTCTTAATGCCACTTGCACTTCTTCATTCTCTTTTTCTGGAGGAATTATGTGCAGAGGTGTGGGATCAAAAGGAGGTGGAGAATTTCCGCTATGTTTTTTTAAAAATTAAACAAAGTTTCTTGTAAACATTGTGCCTGTGTTACTGTATATTAAGCACAATCATTAAGGAGGGGAGCCCCAAAAATAAGTGATCTGCAAGCACTGATTGTGCATGAACCTATTTGTAATAGATCCTGTCAAATGTGATTTTCTTTAAAACATGGACTTCCATCAGGTTTCCAAAAAGTGAAATGCGAAAGCATTTTTGATTATTTTTATTTTTCTACCAATGCAATTCTATTATCAAATTATACAGTGATTCTTTTCAAATGCAATGAACACAATTTTTAGTGTTTTGCTTATCCTGGAGGAAGAAAACTATTACTGTCTAAAATCTCATTTTTCTTGCTTATGTGATTTGACTTTTACTTGAATATCTGAACTGGGTATGTTCTAAAATTTTCCTCTCTTTTCAAAGGTATTTGTTTATTGTATAGATTGTGTCATGGTTTATAATACTCCACAGTGATTTGTGAAGTTCTTTTTGATTGATTTATTAATGTCATCATGAAAAAATATTCTTGCAACTTCTTTGTTTAGGAAGATGATGTGAAGTTGGAACTACAATCCACCCCAGTCAGAAAATCCATGACAAAATCATCAAAGCGAAAAACTTGCCTTGCAGAATGCCCCGTAGAGTTCAGAAATGATAACAGCTACAAACAGCCCACAATGGCATCTCAGACACGGTCTCTATCACCATATACCAAAAGACGGATGGCAGCGCTCTCAGAGGATGCCAATCAGAGACTCGCACACCTGAACCTCGGACCTTATCAATTTAAAAAGGAAACAGATAACAAACCTCCATTTGTAATAAGACATGTACGTGTCTGGAGAAAATCTTTTAGATGAACAAAAGGTCTGGTGAACAGTCATTGACCTGAAATGTTAAACCTATATTGTGAGGTGAAGTTTCATTTACCAATCCGCTGAGAGTTTTAACTCCATAATGTGTGCCCTTTTGTCCTTGACAGGTTCCCTGATGGAAGACAGAACTACGGAGGAGGCTGCAGGACTAGTTGGTCGGATCACCAACCCAGGGAGTGTGAGGGTGCGGGGTGGTGGGTGGAGGTGTCCAATCCCAGTAGGTCTCCAATCTCAGTAGATGTCCAATTCCTCACCTGGGAGGCGGGGCAGCTTTTGTATGGGGGTAGTCTGACGCTTGAGAGGCTGGGAGGAAGTACTCCTGCTTTTCCTGGGCCACAAGGAGTGCTGTGAAGGCCCTTGCCTTCTCTCCGAGGTCGTCCTTGCTGCAGCTGCTAGGTTTCCCAAGGTTCGGGAAACCTGGCCATCCACACTTGGGGCTAAATTTTACCAGGCCTCTAGCCATGGGCTGGGAGGCAGAAGGGGCCACAAAATGGCAGGTGAAGGTGGTGGAGTGCCCGTTGGCTTCCTGACACCATGGAATTTTATCAGTGGCAGGGAAGGTGGAGGACAGCCTTCCTGTCCAGTGACCAATTGAGGCCCTTAAGTGTCCCATTAAGGGCCTCTTAGTGCTTTCGCTGGCATTTTGCCAATGGCTGGTGGGCCCCCTGCCGCATGGGGAGGCTGCCCAGTAAAACCAGGCGGCCTCCTTATGGGCTGGGGTGTGGGGGTCCCTCCCGACCCACGGAGCGGCCTCCTGGTGGTAATGGCCACCCCTTCAGAAATCCCCCTGCACCCGCACCAACCCCTTGCCAGGGTTTGCCTGATTGGCCCTGGCAATCCCCAACCTCATCCAACACTGAGTCTCCCGGCTGGTTGCAGTCCCAGTAATTGCCACTGTTCCCAGTGGCGCTGCTGAGACTGAAGAGCTGTCAGCCCTCCTATTGGCCGGCAGTTCTTGGAGGTGCTTCCTGGGAGCGGGTTGGCTGCCTACCCGTTGTCTTGCCTCAGTAAAATCTGGAAGTTGACAGGTTGGAACCAGCTTCTCAGCGCACTCAGAATTTTTGCCCATTTAACCACCCTCCCACCCGCCAACCCAAACCCACCAGCTCACCCATGTTAATATACCCACCCCCACCATTTCTCTTCCCACAGTTGCTGCCTGACCTGTTGAGCATTTCCAGCATTTTCTGCTTTTGTTTCAGATTTCCAGCATTCACAGTATTTTGTTAATTTAAGTGAAACTCAGTTTCATGTACAAATAATACATGGGTCCACTGTCTAGCATTTGTAAATGTTTTCATATTTTCAGCTATTATTTTAAGCCTATTGTGGAGTAATGCATGCTGGGACAGTGATTAAGCAGTTTCCTCAAACTAATATTAAAGTCCCTGGAAATAGTGATATTTTCCACCAGTGTAGTTTCATGACTTGTGCAATCAATGTAAAATAATTGGTGTGAATTGAGCATTAGGAAAAGTTTGAAAATATTTAATTTTTTTTGTTAAAGCATGATTGTCAACATTTTTTAATAGTTTCTCTTTTTAAAGGAAAAAAGTAAATCACTGCAAATACTAAAAATCTGAAACAAAAACTAAAATGCTGGAAACACTGACTGGCTTCCTGAGTGTAGCATTTTTTGTTTTTGATCATTTATAATGAATTTCATTTACTTCAGTCTGTAAATTACACATTGATTTCTTTGGTAAAGAATTGTAAGGAGCAATTGAGACCGATGGAAATTTAACTATGGTGTTCTGCCATTCTTTATGTTAGGGTGAAGTAGGTGGCTTTTTAAAACATCAATTTGCACTCTGGAAATTTTAGACACCCTAAATTCTGCAGAAGGTTTTCTTTTTTCTTTACATATGTATCTCCCTGGATGCAGAGAAAATACCTGCCAGGGTCGTCGTCGTTTTCTTCTTCTTTGGCCTCCTTGTCTCGAGAGACAATGGGTAAGCGCCTAGAGGTGGTCAGTGGTTTGTGGAGCAGCACCTGGAGTGGCTATAAAGGCCAATTCTAGAGTGACAGGCTCTTCCACAGGCACTGCAGATAAAATTGGTTGTCGGGGCTGTTACACCGTTGGCTCTCTCCTTGCACTTCTGTCTTTTTTCCTGCCAACTGCTAAGTCTCTTTGACTTGCCACTCTTTAGCCCCGCCTTTATGGCTGTCCGCCAGTTCTGGCAATCACTGGCAACTGACTCCCACGACTTGTGGTCAATGTCACAGGACTTCATGTCATGTTTGCAGACGTCTTTAAAGCGGAGGCATAGACGGCCGGAGGGTCTGATACCAGTGACGAGCTTGCTGTACAATGCGTCCTTGGGGATCCTGCCATCTTCCATGCGGCTCATGTGGCCAAGCCATCTCAAGCGCCGCTGGCTTGGTAGGGTGTATATGCTGGGTATGTTGGCCGCCTTGAGGACTTCTGTGTTGGAGAGACGGTCCTGCCACCTGATGCCAAGGATTCTCAGGAGGCAGCGAAGATGGAATGAGTTGAGACGTCGCTCTTGGCTGACATACGTTGTCCAGGCCTCGCTGCCGTAGAGCAAGGTATTGAGGACACAGGTTTGAAACACTCGGACGTTTGTGTTCCGTGTCAGTGCGCCATTTTCCCACGCCCTCTTGACCAGTCTGGAGATATGACAATACATTTATGCAGTATGAATTACTCATAGCATTTGAGTAAATGCAACCAAACTTTTAAAAAATGGTCTCTGTACTTCACAGTGCAGATGCAACTCCTCGTACATAGACCACTAGCATAAGCTTTGCAAAGTTTGATGAATGTGAGGGATATGTGCTTCTGCCCAAAACTGTAGTTTTCCATTATCCATTTTTCAAACTTTTCCTGCCTCCTTCCTGATAACATTGACTATTTTTTATAATCGATATGAACTGATAATGAGCTACTTAAGTCTTAAGAAAAAAAACAGCATTTTCTTTTCAGAAAGATGTCTCTTATGCTTAAGGAAAGATTTTTATTCACTTTTTTAAGTTGTAGGCTTTGCAATTTGTCATGACAGTTTGATTATTGTGCCCTTTTGTATATTTTTCTAACATCTCATGCCTATTTCAATTTAAATAGTTTTGTTTGAAACTTATTTTTAGGTGTACTGTGCATCTGCAGTTGTGCAGAATGGATAACGGGACCAGTGTACGTCATTTTACATGCTCCCGTTTAACTTTTAGACTGAATGTGACTCAAGCACACAATAGTAAAAGTTTTAAATGTATTGTCTTCCTCCTGAACCATTACAGCTGGTAGCACTCTCTGAGTCAGAAGGTTGTAGATTCAATCCACACTTCAGGACTGAATACACAATCTAGGGTGATAGTTCAGTGAATTACTGAGGGAGTGCTGCAGTGTAGGAAATGTTGGGCTCGAAATTCTTGTGCCCTGCTTTTTGGGCGTAGGGATCGCGATTCATGACCTGCCAGTTCTGATCAAGGTGGGCGGCATGCAAATTTGGTGTAGCCACCTCGGCTGCATAATTGTAGCATGTGGCTGAATGCGTTTCCCACTGCTTTTTCTTCTTCGTGCTGCAGATTGCCTCTGTGCTCAGCATGGGGCCGAGCAGCGTTGTGCAGATACCATGTGGTGCAGCCAGCCCGCTCTTCTTAAAGGCACGTTGTCCTTCTTAAAGGGAAGCTACACAGAATAATATTGGTGGAATTTAAATGATGGAAAATTGAACAGGGCAGAGAGAGGATTCCAGGGTGACGGATGTGAGGTTGGAGGCATTAGTGGTGGAGCTGCGCAGGAGGAAAGATGGTGGAGTTCTGCGTGGTCCAGGTGGCCTTCAAGGAACACCCTCAGAAGGGAGTGGGAGCATGTGACCAGGCAGGTCAATTCCAGCACCTGGACCCAAAGACCTAGCAGCTGTGCCACAAGATGTCAAATGACCTCAAATGGGTGGTCAGGTCAGCGAATGCATCTTCACATGACATCTCCTACCCACCACATCACCAACCTTTCTCGCTGCTCAATACACCACACCCCCATCTCTCACCCATCAGTACTCCCTGGCATTCAGGACTCGTGTCTAACATCCAGATACACCACCTTACCCTCACATACCTTCCAATGCTGCCAACCTCACACCTACCTCTCGCTAACTCCACATACCTCCAGCTATTCAGCAATGGCAGGCACATCACCCAAATACAGTGCTACACAGTCAATGGGCATTGCGACCTCTGTTGCAGGACAAGATGACACAATAAAAGGGTGCAGAGCAGAACCAAGGGGAGAAGGACACCTACATCTCTTGAGCCCTGCGGAAGAGATGACTCAGCATCATGGGACTGGCAGCAAGAGAGCTCATGTCATCTGGCATTGCTGAGAATATTAAGAATGACGCTATGTTCCTCCTTCTGCCCTTTCTCAACTCCATGCTTACGCTCATCTTGCTATCTGGTATGATGTGCATGCTGCAGATGGTGTGACCATGAATCTCTTGTTTCACCCTTCCCTCAATCCAACCTGCCCCTTCTGATTTCCTGCTTTCAGACACCCAAAAGGTGCCATTTGCCCAGCACAGTTGCCCAAGGAGGGAAAGAAAGAACAACTGCATAGCACTAATGAAGAGGCCCCATCATTTGACCTGGCACCAGAGAGATTGTGGAAACTGCGCTTGTATTCTTTAGAGTTTCGAAGAATGAGAGGTGATCTCATTGAAACCTACAAAATACTTAAAGGGATAGACAGGGTAGAGGCAAGTAAGATGTATCCCTTAGTTGGGGAGTCTAGAACCAGGGGACATAATTTCAAAATAAGGCAGAAGCCACTTAGGACAGAGATGAGGAGAAATTCCTTTACTCAGAAGGTTGTGAACCTTTGGAATTCTCTACCCCAGAGGGCTGTGGAAGCTCAGTCATTGAGTATGTTTAAAGCAGAGATTGACAAATTTGTAAATACAAATGACATAGAGGGATATGGGGATAATGTGGGGAAAAAGGCATTGAAGTGGATGATTAGCCATGATCGTATTGAAGGTGGAGCAGGCTCGATGGGGTGAATGGCCTACTCCTGCTGCTATGTTCCTATGTTCCTAAAGCATTTGTAGTCACCAGCTCACTTTGAAAGCTAGAATAGAGCTGGGATCAGCATGCGGTGAGTCATGCGGGTACAAGTGGACTGCAGACAGGCCTGGGGTAAAAGGTTTTGCCAGCTCCCTAGAGGGTGAGATCGTGTACAAGGTTTTGCTGCAGAGAACATAGATGAGGACTTTGATGGGGTGGCATACAGAAGAGTGCTGATGGGCATGCACACCCAGATGCTGGGTGCATTGGCTGGTTTGCCAGACAGCCTCCTGTCACTGTCAAGGAGCATGAAGGATTACAGCTCCAAGTTGCAGAGAGCATGTTGCCCTCTCTGCAGCCTCTGCTCCATTTCCCCTGTCATGCTGCAGATCCAAACGCACTGCCACTGCAGCCCCCATACCTTATGCAACCTTTGTTTGGACAGTTCATTAGATCTACCGCCCTCCCAGTCTGAATGCAGAAACACTCTCTGACAAATCCAGAAACTCACCACAGCACCTCCAAAAATAATTCAGAGTGCTTCCTGATGTTTGCAGAGTGATGTATGCATTTACACATTCATTGCCAGGACCAATATGGGTCCAAATTGGGTATGCTGGCACTGCATCAACCAGTTGGGTAGTGTGATGTCAGGATAGCGCTGCTTCACAGGCTTCTGCCAACTTTTGGAGAGGCATGAGGCACTATGCATTCCAGCAAAACAGCACTAGGCCTCCATAGGGCCACCTCCAGCAGTGCTGTGGAGATAATTTCATGTCTGTTATGTTTCAGATGAGATGTGAAACTGAGGACACATCTGCCTGTTTAGTTTGATTTAAAAGATCTCATGGTGCTATTTGAAGACATTTTCATGGTGTCCTGACTAATCTCCTTCAGCCAATACTGATCAATTAATTCATTAGTAGTTTGTGGGTTCCTGTGGTGTGTTATCCTACATAAAAACTATGACTGCATTTCAAATATACTTCATTGGTTATATATCAGTTTGAGATGTCCTGAGGGCATGATAAGATGGTGAGATTAGATATGATATCTGCAGTTTTCTTTTAACAAAATGTATATGAATAAATGCAGTTATTTTATTTTTATCTAAGTTTTTTTAATTTTTCAGGTTGATCATAAGTTGTTGCCAACTAATGATTTATACATTGCCTCATCTTCCCTTTCTTCTAAACCCAGTTCTCAAAAGAGCTGGCCTCTGGGTTCTCCAATTTATAATGGTAGGGCCAAATGTCTGGCACTTTCTGTATAGCAGTTTTAATTATCTTTTACTTTGTGCGAGTTATTTTGAAAATATGTTAGTTTATCATTTGTTTATGTTTAAGTATTCTTGCACATAGAATCATAGCATGCTTATAGCACAGAAGGAGGCTATCCAGCCCGTTGTGTCCATGCTGGCTCTCTGCAAGAGCAACTCAGCTATTTCCATCCCCTGCCCTTTCCTCTTTCTCTTCAGATGCTTTCTTTACTATTTAGAGTCATAGAATCATTTACGTCACAGAAGGAGGTCATTTGGCCCATCAAGTCCATTCCAGCTCTCCACAGAGCTATTCAATCAGTCCCACTCCCCTGCTCAATCCTCATAGCCCTACAAGTCTGTTTCCTTCAAGTGGCCATCCAGTTTCTTTTTGAAGTAATTTATTGTCTTTCCTTACCACCCGCTGCGTAAAAAAAGTTATTTTTTCCTGGAACTTTTACATATTAACAATGGTGCACGTTGTTAATATGTCATTACTATGGTAGAGGTTTGTAGCAAATTCAGGCCCTGTTTCACTGCAGTGATTGCTAAAGTGGACACAAGCATCCTACTGTTCCTTAACATCGAGCTTCAGTTGGGTGCCCCACACGTGTCTTTTTTTGTACCTGAGTGCCAGGAAGGCAATAGTTAGTTAGCTTCTTATGCTCTACAAAGTGTTCATGACCCTAGTCTCATTTCAGCTTATTCCTGGCATATAATCACGACTGGCGACATCTCTGAAGCTTGCCTCCCACATTCCTCTGATGTGGTGCTCTGATGGGGAAGGCCAGAGGCCTATCAAACACGGCTGCCTTAAAGACAGCGGTATCAATCGGGTGGACTACAACTGTTGCCATTCTACTGGAATCTGGATCTGTAACCCCACTGTTTAGAGGGGTGGTTATCAAATCCTGAAAGCCCTGAGATAGTATAATGGGCCATGGTCTGGAAGCAGTATGCGTCCCACAGTCCTTTCTGTCCCCTAACGCCTCCATATTTGCAACCTGTGTTTCTGTAGAGGTGGAGGCACCACTTGGTCCCTGGCTGCTTCTTAGCTTGCGTATTCCAGTAAGCTACCAGTTGTACCGTTAGTTCCTGCAATGAAGAGAATGCTTCTATAAGGTTCCCTCGAAAGAGAGCTGTAATCTCAACAGTCTCATCTGTCAGTTACTGTGCCTCGTCAGAGATTGTATTCCGACCCTGCATGTGGCTTTGATGGCCTAATTTTTGATACTCAAGTCACCCATCGAATCATAGAAAGGCTACATTCCAGAAGGAGGCAATTCTGCCAGTCCTACTCCCCTGCACTTTCCCCATAGCTGTGCAAATTAGTTCTCTTCAGGTACTTATCCAATTCCCTTTACAAAGACATAGGTGTATCTGCCTCCACCAACCCTCAGGTAGTGTGTTCCAGATCCTAATGACTCTTCATGTTGCCTCTGGTTATTTTACCAATCACTTTAAATCAGTGTTCTTGACCTTTCCGCCAATGGGAACAATTTATTGCTATCTACACTGTCTACACACCTCATGCTTTTGAACACTTCTGTCAAATCTTCTCTCAACCTTCTCTTTAAGGAGAACAACCCCAGCTTCTCCAGTCCATCCACATAACTGAAGTCCCTCATCCATGGAACCACTCTCATAAATCTTTTCTGCACCCACTCTAAAGCCTTCACATCCTTCCTAAAGTGCGGTGCCTAGAATTGGACACAGTACTCCAGTTGAGTTGAACCAGTGTTTTATAAAGGTTCATCACAACTTCCTTGCTTTTGTACTCGATGCCTCTATTTGTATATCAATATACCCAGCTAGACAACAGTTGGAGGAGGAGGAGGATAGTGTGATCAACTGCGTCAAAGGCTGCAGACAGGTCGAGAAGGACAAGGAGGGAAAGTTTACTTTTGTCACAGTCACACAGGATGTCATTAGTGATTTTGATGAGAGCTGTTACAGTACCGTGGCAGCGCGGAAACCTGTTTGGAGGGATTCAAATATGGAATTCTGGGAAAGATGGGAACATATTTGGAAGGTGGCAACATGTTCTAGGACTTTGGAGAGGAAAGGGAGGTTGGAGATGGGACAGTAGTTTACAATGATGGTGGAGTCAATTTTTTTTGAGGAGAGCAGTGATGACGGCAGATTTAAAGGAGAGAGGGACAATGCCTGAAGAGAGAACTGTTCACAATATCAGCCAACATGGGGACCAGAAGGGAAAATTGGGTGATCAGCAGTTTAGTGGGAATACGATAGAGACAACAGGAGGTGGGACTCATGTACAAGATGAGCTCAGAGAGGGCATGAGGGGAGATAGGAGAGAAATTAGAGAAAGATGCGAGTTCAGGGCTAGAGCAGACTAGAGCATTTTAGGAATTTTGGCCAGGTGGGCCAGTGGAAGGGAGGGACGTGACAGAGGCAGCTGATCGGATGGTCTCGATCTTAGTGACAAAGAAGTCCATGAGCTCTTTATAATTATTGTTGTAGGTGAGGGTGAAGGGGACGCGGAGAGGGGCTTAGGATGATGGTTTGCAGTAGCTCGGTGTCATACTTCCTTTTATAATGCTCCTGTGAAGCACCTTTGGACGTTTTATTACGCTAAAGGTGCTGTATAAATATAAGTTGTTGTTGTTATAAATCCCAGGGCCCTGTATGTCATTATAACCACTTTTTCACCCTGCCCTACCACCTTCAACAATTTGTGCACATATCCCCCCAGGTCTCTCTGTTTCTGCAGCATCTTTAGAATTGCACCCTTTATTTCTTGTTGCCTCCTCGTTTTTCCTACCAAAATATATCACTTCACAATTCTCTGCATTAAATTTCATCTGCCATGTGTGTCCCCATTCCAGCAGCCTGTCTATGTCCTCCGGAAATCTATCATTCTCCTCCTCACAGTTCACAATACTTCCAAGTTTTGTGTCATCCGCAGATTTTGAAATTGTGCCCTTTACATCCAAGTCTAGGACATTAATATATCAAGAAAAACAGTGGTCCTAGTATTGACCCCTGGGGAAACCTTCCTCCAGTTGTATACCTTCCTCCAGTTCGAAAAACAATCATTCACCACAACTCTGTTTCCTGTCACTCAGACAACTTCATATCTATGTTGCCACTGTCTCTTTTATTCCATGGGCTCAACTTTTCTGGCAAATCTATTATGTGACACTTTATCAAACGTTTGGAAGTCCATGCACACCATATCAACCACATTACCCTCATCAACCCTCTCTGTTAGCTCATCAAAAAATTCAGTCATGCTAGTTAAACACAATTTGCCTTTAACAAATATGTACTGGCTTTCCTTAATTAATCCACACTTGTCCAAGTGACATAATTTTGTCTCAGATTATCACTTTCACACCAACAAGATTAAACTGACTGGCCTATAGTTGCTGGGTTTATTCTTACAACCTCTTTTGAACAAGGTTGTAATATTTGCAATTCTCCAGTCCTATGGCTCCATCCCCGTATCTAGGGAGGTTTGGAAGATTATGGCCAGCGCCTCCTCAATTTCCACCTTTACTTCTCTCAGCATCCTCAGATGCATCCCATCCAGTCCTGGTGACTTGTCAACTTTAGGAACGGCCAGCCTTCTAATACCTCCTCTTTATTAATATTTAGCCTATTCAGAATCTCAACTACCTCATTTTTCACTAGGACTTGGGATTACACTGCAGTGACGTTAGCTGCCACTCAAGCTCCAAACCCTGGAGCTCAGGCTGCTCCAGCTGACGACAGTTCCTACACCTGTGGTTGTCCAGGATCCGAGAAGTGTCCTGGATTTCCCACTTGGAACAGGATGTGCATTCCAAAGAGACTGAGCTGCCCTGCTATATCTTTTTATTATTAGACAGTTGACAAAATTAAGAGAAATAAACTTAAGACTTAAATAAGCATTCACCAGCTGCTCATCAATCAACTCCTTCCCTTATGCTAACACACTTTATTTTATAGATAGTTAAGTAAAGCATTTACGTTAACCTCTTATCTATATGTCTCACGTTTTAATTTTGTGAAAAAATATGGAACCCTTTAATGTTACTATCCCTCTTTAATTTTAACTTTATCCCCCAGATCTGATTAATTAAACACTAATTATATGATAAATTATACAATATATAAATTAAAGGTAATGTATTTTATCAAATTGGCTTACTTTTAATTTTTACGCTAATTTACCAAGAGGAAAATTGGGCCTCCCACAAATCAGTTGGGAGCGATAGACACTGAATTTTCTGGCTGCCACTGACAAGGGATCAGCCTTCAAGTGCTATTGCATCATTTTTGTTTCTTTTGCAGTTTACAATTTTACTGGTACTTTTAACATAAAGGATAAACCTTTTGCCAGACATAACTTAATTAACAGATAATGGGATGATCTGTGTTGCTAGGCTTTGTATTCGATCAGTCATTGTGTCTTGTGTGTTTTATTCTTTTCAGATCCGTCACTTCGTGGCAGCTACAGACCCAGCAGGACTTCATTAAATGTATTTTGCTTTAAATGTTATATCAAGTTTCTCTTGAAAATTGTGAACTTAATCGGTAGTAGTTATTACATTATATTGATTTTAAAGGCAAGCAAACCAAAATAGAAAAAGTTGTCCTTTCATTACACTCTTCCCCTTTCTCCTAATTTCGAGAGCTTGAATATTCTGTACATCTCCTGATTTGCCCTTTTCCTGCCAAAAACAGAATGAAGTGCACCACTATACATGGTTGACTACTGTGTAAGGACTGCCCTGTTGACCTGGCTGTCATCAAGATAATACTGTCGTAAGGATCAGTCATTGAACGGACATCAACACACTCAGTTTTTGTTAGAATCCTGTGCCACTTGACTTATATACTGCAGGTGCATGTGACTGCAGCATAATTGTACAAGCAAGAAGTTACCAAACATATCAGCAGGACCTGATAAACTTACCTGGGAATTATATAGTAATATTACACCTGGATCAGCAGAAAGGCAAATGTCAAGCTATGCCAACTGCTGCAACGACACCTGCAGCAGTCAACAACAATTTATATTTATATAATGCCTTTAACGTAATAAACGTTCAAAGGCACTGGAGCAAGATAAAACAAAATATGACACCGTGCCACATAAGGAGATATTAGGTCAGATGACCAAAGGATTGGTCAAAGAGGTAGCTTCTAAGATGTATCTTAAAGGAGGAAAGTGAGGTAGAGAGGTAGAGGGAGAGAATTCCAGAGCTTAGGGCCTAGGCAGCTGACGGCATGGCCACCACTGGTGGAGCGATTTAAATCGGGAATGCTTAAGAGGGCAGAATTAGATGAGCACAGATATCTTGGAGGAGATTACAGAGATAGTGAGGGCCGAGGCTAGGGAGGAATTTGAAAACCAGGATGAAAATCTAAAAATCAAAACTTTTCTTGACCGGGAGCAGATATATGTCAGTGAGTGCAGAGGTGATAGGTGAACGGGACTTGGTGTCATGCAGTACAGCTCCAGGGGCAGTAACAGTAAGCTGTAGCCTGAGATTTGATGGCAATATGCTGTAACTCTGACCTGTGGGATGGCACTGTGGACTTGTACAGAGGGCAGCCCTCTTTGCCACAACTTCAGCATCAAAGAGGAGGGCAGGTGTGGGTTGTGCTATCACTAGTCTGCAGATTTATGTCTGCACCAAGGGCTTCCTTTTCCATTATCTTTGTCTGCCACTTCTTATTTTGATGTCTTTGATCCCTGGCAAAGGCTGCTGATAGACTGACATGCTCTCTCAGACTCGATAGAATCATAGAAAGTTTGAGGCACAGAAAGAGGCCACTTGGATTCCATATGCCTTCTTAAGGTTCCTGATTTTTTATGCCCCACCTAATGTAACTCCCCATTAGTTGGGCCCATTCCATTAAACATAACTCACACAGTTTTCTTCTACCACTGTCATTCCTAGACCCATCTAATTTTGTGAATAATTATGGAAATGAGCTTAAAACAGAGCATTCAGTGCTATTTGCACTTCAGAGTCAGTTGAGCCTGAAAGCAGTGCAAATTAAATTAGCACTTAATTAAAATTATGCCTGAAGATGAAAATTGGTCGATGAATGAAAGGATTGATTTCATCATTGGAGATTCGCTCCCCTTTTAAAATTATCTTCCATAATGAAATAATGTCAACATAAACTTTTTTGGGAAACTAGCAACTCCTGCAGTAACACTTGAAATGGTGGGGACTGGGCAGGGGTGGCATCAGGCGACATTGGGTATAGAAATGATGTCTCCAGTAAAATGATTTGAAAATAAGTTTATAATGAATCACCAGTGAAGTGTTTGGTTCTTCATATTTGTTGTCCTTACACATCAATATTACATAAATCAATAAATCTCTGCATGTGATATGAGAAGCAGCTTTTGCGGTTTATCTGCCCCCATGTGTTAGTTTTTCTATTGAAGGTCAAGATATAAATGCAACTATAAAAATAGATTAAAGTAATTTGCCTTTCCTTTATCGTTGATAAAGATTAATAAAATGTTTTGCTTCAATAAACATGTCTATATTTAGAACTTTTATTCAGAGCCGCCTCCAGACACAATTTATTGTACTGTTCTTCTGTTTATATTTTGTTTTTGCTGATTTTGGTTTATCACACATGCAACTTGCTGCATTTGCTAAATACACAAGCCCTTCAATAGAATAACCTGCATTATATTTTTAAACAGAATTAACTCAGGAAAAATGGAAATGTTCATGTTTTACTTAGTTTTCATTTTTTACACCTAAAAAAACACATCTTGTTTACTGTCACTGCTATTAAAAACAGATTGACTGGAAATGTCTTTGTTTTCATTAGGCTTTCCATGATGTACAGGAGTGTAGGTGATGGGGCTTAGATACAGCTAGTCCTAGCAATCTGAATGGCCATTCCTACTGTCAAACATAAACAACATTTTGTTAGTTTTAGGTTCAAGTACATGTGGGAGCTGTCATCTGCTATGTTACAGAGAGGTTTTGTCTGACGATGGATCTGGAAAAGCCCATGAACTCCAATTAATTAAGTTCTTATAAATTTTAATGTATTTATTATGTTAAAACTTTATTTCTTGCAGCATTTTCTCGGTTGCAGTGGACAAAGCAAGACACTGGCCAAAAAGATTGTCAAAAAGTGTTTGCACTGATCTGTTTGCATTTTTTTTTAATTGGTAGACTTTTCTTACTGGCAATGCTTGATTTGTTGTTTCATATTTCCTTAGTAGTTCTTTGTTGGCAGTTTTTCTATCTGCTTTTCTTGCATTGGATTTGCACGTTCCTATTAGTAGCTGTAATTTGTTCATAAATATGTAATTTAAGGTAATCAGGTGAAAGTGTGGCACTGAAATTTGCATATATGTGCATGCATAATGTTTGAATTGTATTGAAAAAAAATGGATTAGGCACAAGACATTTATTTATATACCAATACATCTCCCATGACACTGCTAATGGTAGGGCGGTGAATATGTTGATTGAAATTACTGAAGCAAATTTCACCTTGCCACTATTTAGCCATTGTTGTCTGCTAAAACAGGTTCAGAATTAGAAAGACAAAAGCTACATTTGATAACTTATTGACAAAAATCAAATAATTTGTTAATTAAGCAAAATAAAGCTGTTGTTTTACTGTAGTTTCTGCCAGTTAAAAACATGGACAGAACTTAATTTTGGAGCGTCCTTTAGATCAAGATACAGTTAGATATTTCTAAGGATTGTTATTTGACAAGAACAAAGCTTCCTTTGTATATTTCTAGTAATAATTGCAGCTGCTTTGTTATCTTCTAGGCCATCAAGAAACCTCATGAGAAAGATCTGCTAGATTCTTTTGAAGACACTGATGAGCGTATTCTGTCAGGACCAGCTGGCAGACAGTTCTCTCCTGCCATGACTCGAGCGGACTATTCAACACCCTCATCTTTCCAGAAACAAAGCCCTGTGTTAAAGCGGTTATCTCTTCGAGAAAGGTATTTATTCATTCTTTTTCTTTTCAAATCCACATACATTTTAAGACCATGATTTTTGATTGTATGCGTGGGTATGTGTCTGTTTATGTATTGTATGTGTGTGTAAATTAACTTTTTTTACGGTTGTTGAATAAAATCTCTACATAGTAGTGAGAGGAAAATTCTGGTCTAATCATCGGCAATGAGTGGGGGCATTTACTGAGACCGTTAATGTAAAGAACCTGATTTAGTAACAATAGATGGTCATTAATCCAAGCTACTTCAGCAATCTTGCCATTTTGAATGTGTAGGTTGAACTAGTAACATCCACCTGACCTTTAGTAATACTTTGAAACATTTCCTGATGTTTTCATTCAAAGTAAAGGAATGCCTTTTCACCTTTTGCACAGCACCTGTATTTTCAGCGCTACAGGTGTTGTTTCAGTATCAAAATGGCATTCAATGTATAACACTGATTTGGCGCCAGCGGTGCCATTTTCAAACTCAACGCTCCAGTTAATGACCTCTCTTAAATTTGCACAGCATTCACCAGCAGGAAGAACCCCCTCAGCAGCGCTATTGAAAAGGATCATCAAATACTTTCAGTAGTTGCTGATTTGATTTTTACTGGCTGCTGCTGAGTTAGTAGAGGTGTTTTTTTTTATTCGTGCCTGGGATGCAAGCGTTACCGGCAAGGTCAGCATTTATTGCCCAACCCTAATTGCCTTTTAGAAGGTGGTGGTGAGCTGCCTTCTTCAGCCGCTGCAGTCCATCTGGTGTAGGTACACACATGGTGCTGTTCGGGAGGGAGTTCCAGGAAATTGACCCAGCGACAGTAAAAGAATGGCGATAAACTTCCAAGTCAGGATGCTGCTTGGCTTGGAGGGAACTTGCAGGTGGTGGTGTTCCTATGTGTCTGCTGCCCTTGTCCTTCTAGGTGGTAGAGGTCGCGGGTTTGGAAGCTGCTGTCGAAGGAGCCCTGGTGAGTTGCTGCAGTGCACCTTGTTGATGGTGCACACTGCTGCCAGTGTTGTAGCTGTACTGGAACAGCTAGGCTAGGGGCGCAGCTAGTTTTGTGCACCAGTGGTGGAGGAGTGAATGTTTAAGTTGGTGGATGGGGTGCTGATCAGGCGGCTGCTTTGTCCTGGATGATGTCGAGATTCTTGAGTGTTGTTGGAGCTTCACTCATCCAGGCAAGTGGAGAATATTCCATCACACTCCTAATTTGCACCTTGGAGATGGTGGACAAGCTTTGGAGAGTCAGGAGGTGAGTTACTTGTCACAGAATTTCCAGTCTCTGACCTGCTCTTGTAGCCACAATATTTATATGGCTGGCCAGTTAAGTTTCTGGTCAATGGTAACCCCCCCAGTGTGTTGATGATGGGGTATTCAGCAATGGTAATGCCATTGAACCTCAAGGGGAGATGGTTAGATTCTTGTTGGAGATGGTTATTGTCTCGCGCTTGTGTGGCATGAATGTTACTTGCTACTTATCAGCCTAAGCCTGAATGTTGTCCAGGTCTTGCTGCATGCGGGCACGGGCTGCTTCAGGATCTGAGGAGTCATAAATGGTGCTGAACATTGTGCAATCATCAGCAAACATCCCCACCTCTGATTTTTTGATGGAGGGAAAGTCATTGATGAAGCAGCTGAAGATGGTTGTGCCTAGAACACTGCCCTGATGAGCTCCTGCAGCAATATCCTGGGGCTGAGATGATTGGCCTGCAACAACCCGAACCATCTTTCTTTGTGCTAGGTATGACTCCAAACAGTGGAGAGTTTTCCTTAATTCCCATTGAGCTCAATTTTGCTAGGGTTCCTTGATGCCACACTCTGTCAAATGCTGCCTTGATCAAGTGCAGTCACTCTCGCCCCACCTCTGGAATTCAGCTCTTTTGGACACGTTTGGACCAAGGCTGTAATAAGTTCTAGAGCCAAGTACACTAGTGGATCCCAAACTGAGCATTGCTGAGCAAGTTATTGCTGAGTAAGTGCCACTTGATAGCAGTGTAGACAGCACCTTTCCAACACTTTGCTGATAAATGAGAGTAGACTGGGGCGGTAATTGGCCGGATTGGATTTGTCCTGGTTTTTGTGGACAGGACATACCTGGGCAATTTTCCACATTGTCAGGTAGATGCCAGTGTTGTACCTGTACTAGAACAGCTAGGCTAGGGGCAGAGCTAGTTCTGGGCACAAGTCTTCAGTTCAACACCTGGGATGTTGTCAGGGCATATAGCCGTTGCTGTATCTAGTATCTATTTCTTGATATCACATAGAGTGAATCAAATTGACTGAAGACTGGCATCTGTGATGCCGGGGCCTCTGGAGTTGCTGAAGTCTACAGGGAGTGATGTGGTATGTGTTGAATGCCATGGTTCTGCCTTCAAAGGTTCTGCTCAGGTCACTTGTTCCCAGTCAGTGGTGCAGTAGTTTATATTCTGTTTGGCCTGCTGCATGACAGGGAGAATGAGCAGAGGTGACACAGTGGCTATCTGCTGACCACAAGGCTCCTAACTCCAATGCGCAACTCACACAGATGTGAGCAGCATGCATATAATGAGAGCCATGGTTTCACAAAAAATATAATTGAACAGATAATTGAGGGCCTTAAGCAACGCATCCGCTGGCTGGATTGCTCTGGGGGAGCCTTGCAGCACTCACCAGAGCGAGTGTTATGATTCGTCGTGGTCTGCTGCATTCTTCTCAACTTTGCCATCGTGAGGGCACAGCCCTTGCCACCAGGTATATGCCAACCTACTGAGGAGGAAGAAGGGATGACGTGATCAACACATTCCCTCTCCTGCTAGGCTGTCCATGTTTGGCTCATCTGACTGCAGTACCAGTGAAGGCAACCCCAATTCCCATCAGCCTCACAACACTCTGTTATTGATCGTCGCAGCATTCTGTTGGCCACAATGCTGAAATAAAGGTCACCACAAAACAAAAGTTTCAGATCAACTTTTATCAATCAAACCATCCAATATTCCATACAAAAGTCAACTACTTGCCCTTGCGCATTCCCTTAGTGCCTGTCTTCTGTGCGCCTTTGCCTGTTCCCGTGCTCCTACACAGTGCTACCCCAATGGCTACAGCAGGGCTGGGGAAAAGCTGCTAATTCTCAGTGGGGGAGACTGAGCATCCTAGAGTAACTCTGGGCCTTGAGGACCCGACTTCAGACTGTACCACCTCGGCATGGGCGGTAGTAGTCTGGGCTAACTTGCCGACAGGCATCAGCAGAGGCACTGGCAGTGGTGGGAGAACTAATGCTGTGCTCCTGAAAGAAGACAGCAGGTTGGTGCTCCATGGAGCCATTGCCACTCCCCTAGGACAATGCCTCAGTAATCCTAGTAATTTGTTGGAGGACAGATTGCTGGACTGCTGTGACACCCTGCAACCCCCTTGAGCACTGGTATCCGCAGCCATGATGGCAGCAGTCTGAGCCTGCACAGCATCAAGCTGGGCTTACATGGCAACAAGCAGATCTCATGACCTCAGTCTGAGGCTTCCACTGCAGTACTTAGATGTTGGGTGGCTTCTGCTTGTGCTGCAGTGGAAGCTGAGACATTGGCACCAGAAGCTGCATCTGATTGGGTCTACAAGTATTCTCATAGAGTTGGCCACCACTTTCATGCTGGAAAGGATGCGCTCCAAGGTCTGTGCAAACTTCTATACCAAGGTGGAGCCGGACTCCTCCGTGCTCCTTGAGAATGACAGCAGGCTCTGTGGAAGGCTGGAAAATGCACAAAGCATCTCTGTGTACATGCCATTAGCCTTTTGTTGTATGCTGTCCCATCTGAGTCCTCACCTAAATCCTCTGCAGCAGAACTTGTTTGCGACCTCGCCATCAGAGAGCTGGCAAAAGCACTGCCCCTTTTCCCTAACCTAGTTGCAGCCCACTTCTGCTTGATGACTTACCATGTGCTGGTCCTGCCTCTATACTACCCTGTAAACTACAAGTAGTGCTAATATCTGAGCTGGTGGCTGTGTCAGATGAAGTGATGGTTCTTCTTCATTAGACATCTGCTCTTGCTTCCACCCTTCATAGAGGGACTGCACTGGCCGGCCAGGCAGCAGGTCTTTGGTATCTGTAAGCCTAAGTGTAGCAAGGGAAGGTTGGTGTGTGGGAAGTGGGGTTGGGTACAAAATAATAGATCCATGCTCACCATCTGCAGCTTGCACTTCATGCCAAATAGCGGGATAAGGGTGAAGTAGGATTTGAAAAGATGCATGAGGCAAGAACATACCGTCATTCTGGATGTTCTCGGTGACACTGGTTGTAATGGCCTCAGTTGCTGCCAGCGCAATAATGCCTTTCATAGCTGATTAGCTGGAAATATGTAAAAGCTGTGAGATGTGGGTACAAGGCTTGCAGCATTAGTGAATGGACGACAGTGTGGTGGAACATCTGGATGTTAGGCATGATATTGCTGACGGGTGAGTGATGGTGATGTGGTGCATTGAGCATTGTGTGAGGTTGGTGGTGTGGTGGGTAGGAGATGACATTTGAAGATGTATTCATTGACCTTGACACCCATGTGAGATGGTTGAACGTTTTGCAGCACTGCATCTAGGGCCTCGGGACCTGCTCCCATTCCCTATACAGCATATGCATCTGGGGCCTCCTGGCCCCCTACCGAAACACAACCTCTCTCCTCCTTTCCACCTTCTATACTAAGGCCTCCAGTGCCATATCAGAGAACCTGGGAGCCCCACTCTGGCCTGCTGGTCCATCGGTACTCTTATTTTTCTCTGAAACATTTTTGGAGATGGTTCGGCCAGCTGCTGCAGCTTGACTGCACCTCCTCTTTAAGAGGTGCAGGCTGCCTTAAGAGGTACAGGCTGGCTATAATTCATGCTAGCCATAACATTTAAGGGGATATTTCAGAATATACAGAATAGATACATTTCAACGAGAAAGAAAAATTCCAAGGGTGGGACTCGCCATCCATGGTTAACTAAATCAGTTAAAGATAGCATCAAACTTGACGAAAAAGCCTATAATTGCACAAAGATGAGAGGCAGGTCAGAAGATTGCACAGAATATAAAAAACAGCAAAGATTGACTAAAAGATTGATGAGGAAGGTAAAATTAGAGTACGAGAAAAAGCGAGCTAGAAATATAAAGACAGTTAGTAAGAGTTTCTATAGATATTTAAAAAAGAAAAGAGTTAACAAAGTGAATGTTGGTCCTATAGAAAGTGAGTCTGGAGAACTAATAATGCTTAATAAGGAGATGGCAGATGAATTGAACAAATATTTTGCATCGGTCTTCACTATTGAGGATACAAGTAACATCCCTGTATTAGCTGTAAGTCAAGAAATGGAAGGGAGGGAGGAACGCAAGAAAATTACAATCACCAGGGAAGTGGTACTAAACAAATTGTTGGAGCTGGGGGCTGACAAGTCCCTGGGTCCTGATGGACTTCATCCTAGGGTGTTAAAAGAAGTGGCTAGTGAGATAGTTGATGCGTTAGTTTTAACTTTCCAAAATTCCCTAGATTCGGGGAAGATTCCATAAGATTAGAAAATAGCGAATGTAATTCCTTTATTCAAAAAGGGAGGGAGACAGAAAGCAGGAAACTACAGGCCAGTTAGCTTAACATCTGTCTTAGGAAAAATGTTAGAAGCTATTATTAAAGACGTTATAGCAGGGTATTTCGAAAAATTCAAGGTAATGAGGCAGAGTCAACATGGTTTTGTGAAAGAGAAATCATGATTAACCAATTTATTGGAGTTCTTTGAGGGAGTTTTAGGGAAGCACAGTGGCGCAGTGGTTAGCACCGCAGCCTCAAAGCTCCAGCGACCCGGGTTCGGTTCTGGGTCCTGCCTGTGCAGAGTTTGCAAGTTCTCCCTGTGACCGCGTGGGTTTCCGCCGGGTGCTCCGGTTTCCTCCCACAGCCAAAGACTTGCAGGTTGATAGGTAAATTGGCCATTGTAAATTGCCCCTAGTGTAGGTAGGTGGTAGGAGAATTGAGGGAAGGTGGGGATGTGGTAAGGGACGTGGGATTAATGTAGAATTAGTATAAATGGGTGGTTGATGGTCTGCACAGACTCGGTGGGCTGAAGGGCCTATTTCAGTGCTGTATCTCTTTATCACTCTATGAGTTACATGTGCTGTGGATAAAGGGGAACCAGTGGATGTATTGTACTTAAATTTCCAGAAGGCATTTGATAAGGTGCCACATCAAAGGTTATTGCAGAAAATAAAAGCTCATGCTAGCTAACAGGAAACAGAGAGTAAGCATAAATGGGTCATTTTCTGGTTGGCAAGATGTAACGAGTGATATGCCACAGAGATCAGTGCTGGGACTTCAACATTTTACAATTTATATAAATGACTTGGAGGAAGGGACCGAAGGTATGGTTGCTAAGTTTGCTGATGACAAAAAGATAGGTAGGAAAGTAACTTGTGAAGAGGACTTAAGGGGGCTACAAAGGGATATAGATAGGTTAAGTGAGTGGGCAAAAACCTGGCAAATATATAATGTGGGAAAGTGTGAAATTGTTCACTCCCACTTTGGCAGGAAGAATAAAAAAGAAGCATATTATCTAAATGGTGAGAGATTGCAGAGCTCTGAGATGCAGAGGGATCTGGGTGTCTTAGTGCATGAATCGCAAAAGGTTAGTATGCAGGTATAGCGCGTAATTAGCAAAGCTAATCGAATGTTATCATTTATCGCAAGGGGAATTGAATACAGAAGTAGGGAGGTTATGCTTCAGCTATACAGGGCATTGGTGAGACCACATCTGGAGTACTGTATACAGTAGTGGTCTCCTTATTTAAGGAAGGATGTAAATGCGTTGGAGGCAGTACAGAGAAGGTTTACTAGACTAATACCTGGAATGGGCGGGCTGTCTTTCGAGGAAAGATTGGACAGGCTAGGCTTGTATCCGCTGGAATTCAGAAGAGTAAGAGGCGACTTGATTGAAACATAAGATCCTGAGGGGTCTTGACAGGGTGGATGTGGAAAGGATGTTTCCCCTTGTGAGAGAATCTAAAACTAGGGCTCACTGTTTAAAAATAAGGCGTCGCCCATTTAAGGCAGAGATGAGGAGAAATATTTTCACTGAGGGTCATGAGCCTTTGGAATTCTCTTCCTCAAAAGGCGGTGGAAGCAGAGTCTTTGAATATTTTTAAGGCAGAGGTAGATAGATTCTTGATAAGCAAGGGGGTGGAAGCTTATCGTGGTAGGTGGAAATGTGGAGTAATCAGTTCAGCCACGAACTTATTGAATGGCGGAGTAGGCTCGAAGGGCTCCGTGGCCTACTCTTGCTCCTAATTCGTATGTTCGTATACACCTGGGCCCCTGCTGCGCATGCAGCCAGTCAACAGTGTGTTTAGCACTGGGCTGCATGCCACAATCACACCGATGAGCAAGCAGCACAAAGTTTGTGTGCTGCTTGGATCACCTTGACTTGGTATGGGATAATTGCTCATAGCTGTCCCTGCACCCAGAAACTGGCACTATCGAATTTTTAGCCCCTGGTATTCACTAACCATGAGCACAGAAGTGGAACGTTAGTGAGTTTACTAATGAGTCTTTAATAAACATAAATTTTTATAAATAAAATAAAATAACTTCATAAAATGCTCAAAAGTTCGCCATTTATGCAGTATTCAAAATAAATTTAGCCTCAAAAATGAAGAGCAGTTCTTTGAATTTTTGACAGCAATGAACAGCATTCCGTTCTCACAGGCAGAGGAGCCACCTCCTTTTAACTCTGCAACTCCTGTTGGTGCGTGGATTGCATGCTGGAAAATTTAGCAAACTACATGTTAAGGATTTGCAGATGTAACTGAAAGTACTACACAATCTTTGTGAGGTAAATATACACAATTTGGTCTCTTGCATTTGAAAAGGAGCTGAAGCCTTAAATTATTTTTTTCAATTATGGTGTAAAAGACTTTAAAGACAATTTAGTGGGTGAATTTAAACAGTGACAGGTAACTGATTCAATGATAAGTGCTTAAAGGATTTCCATGTTAAATATTGACATAACTGTTAAAAATCATAACAGTAAGTATGCACATACTCAAGATTTTTAATATAAGTTGATATATATATATATAATATGATGACCCATGGCTCACTGCACAACACAGATTAGTACAAAGCCATGCATGCCTGTTGATCTTAGCTTTTTTTTATTCTCAGGTTATGGGCATTGCTGGCAAGGCCAGCAATGATTTCCCATTCCAAGTGTCATACAACAGAGTGGCTTGCTAGAACACTTCAGAGGGCAATTAAGAGTCAACAATGTTGCTGTAGGTCTGGAGTCATTTATAGGCCAAACTGGGTAAGGATGGCAGATTTCCTTCCCTAAGCGGGATCCTTAGTGAACCAAAATAAAAGCAAAATACTGCAGATGCTGGAAATCTGAAATAAAGACAAAAAGTTCTGGAGAAAGGTCACTGACCTGAAATGTTAACTCTGCTTCTCTCTTCACAGGTGCTGCCAGACCTACTGAATATTTCCAGCACTTTTTTGTTTTTATTACCTTAGTGAACCAGTTGGGTTTTTATAACAATCATGGTCATGGTTACTTTTAGTGATACCGGCTCTTTTATTTCCAGATTTAAAAAAAAATCTAATTTCAAATTATCAAACTGATTCTCTGGGTTATTATTCCAGGCTCCTGGATTGCAAGTCCTGTACCATAACTGCTACACTATATCCTACTCTGTGCTTATATAGGTGATTTCAGCATGGAAAATAATGGGGGCACTATAATTGATTTCAGCTTTCCTTTGCTAAAGAAAAGATCATCTTCCAAGGTTTCTGCTCTTGATTGCTATCTGACGAATCTTACCGGAATATGTGCATATATGGATGTTGGGTGAAGACAGGACAGGATTCAGTTTGCCCCTGCAGTCAAATAGCTTGCTGATATTCACTGGCTTTTTTTAAATTGAGAAATCTGGAAAGCACTGTTTGAAAGGGTGGTGGAATTAGCTTTCAAAAGGAAATTTAATATATACTTGAAAAGGAAAAAAATGCAGGGCTATAGGAAAAGAGTGGGGAGTAGGGCTAATTTTATAGCTTTCAAAGAGCTCGCAGAGTTACAATGTGCTGTATGCTTCTGTGAGAAATAAAGGTGATGGGCCAAAGCCCAAAGCATTTAATTCTACCGTGTTTGAAAGGAATAAGAGATGAGGAAATTCAGGAAACACTGATTGATTAGGTGGCATCAACAACAACGACTTGCATTTATATAGTATCTTTAATGTAGGAAAATGTCCCAAGGTGCTTCACAGGGATGTAATTTGACAAAAATTACCAATGAGCCAAAGAAGGAGATATTAGGACAGATGACCAAAAGCTTGATAGGTCGGTTTTAAGGAGTGTCTTAATGGAAAAGAAAGAAGTTGAGAGGTTTTGGGAGGAAATCCAGAGTTTAGGACCTAGACAGCTGAAAGCATAACCACTAATGGCAGAGCAATTAAAATAAGAGATGTACAAGAGGCCAGAATTAGAGAAGCCCAGAGACCCCAGAGGTTTGTAGGAATGGAGGATATTACAGAGATAGGGAACGGCAAAGCCATGTAGGAATTTTCAAAACAAGGATGAGAATTTTAAAATTGAGACATTGCCGGAACATGATCCAATGTGGGCCAGCGAGCACAGGATTGATGGAGGAATGGGACTTGGTGTGAGTTAGGATATGAACAGCAGAGATTTGATGAGCTCATGTTTATGGAAGGTGGAAGATGGGAGATCAGGAAAACATTGGAATAGTCAAGTCTGGAGGTAATGAAGGCATGGGTGAGTGTTCCAGCAGCAGATGAGCTGAGGCAGAGGCAGAAGTCGAATGATGGTATGGAGGTGGAAATAAGTGGACATATGGTCGGAAGCTTCTCTACAGGTCAAATACGACACCAAGGTCAAGCTTGAGTTTTAAAAGCTGAAGGTTGTAAAAGGAAGGGAAGACTGTGAGTTAAGTAGTTGAATAATTTTGAGGTCATGATAAAAAATGAATTCGAGTAGAAGACTGCTCTGAGTATTGATTTCAACACAGTGATGAAGTAGCAAGGAGAAAGAGAATGATATATTTTGAAGAACAGGATAGGAAAGTTAAGAACGTTACTGACCATTGATGGAATAAAAAAAGACAATAACATTTATGACAGAGAGAGAGAGGTTGCGACTAAAGGTGTGAGAAGGATCAATGGCAAGCTTTTTTTTTATCTGATACAGTATTATGAGAGAGGTGCTAGTTGAGCCCTCCAGATATAGAAGCAGCATTTCAATCTTGACCAGACTTGGGTATGGGAACACATGTAAAGACTGGCCACTTAGACTTCTAACATTTCTAGAACTGGGAAGAGAAGAGAAAAAAAAACTGCAAGGCGAAGCAAATTGGGCTGGATACCAACTGCTGGCAGGTGGTAATGTGTGAGTTTTGAGAAATGCATTGAAATTCTCTGGGTCTTCAGTTTGCCCTTGACAAAATAGCTGAAATTGAAAATTAATTCTGTCGGAAATAATCATAGGATGTTGTGTAGTGCAGAAGAAATGAGGAAAAATAGAGAAAATAATTTACAATTATGAAAAATATGGCAAAAATAGTATTTAATATAATGAGCATTTGAATCTCATTTACTTTCAATTAGTGCTGAGTAAAATAATATTCATAGAAATCAGTGTCTGCAGCCACTTAGATTATTATGTTATTTATATGTTCCACATCAGTTGGACATTGAAAGAATATATTCCCTTTTTGTTCTTACAGGGCACAGCATTGTACAAATTTGCTTGAATGGGTATAATCAATGACCACTATGCTCTGGGAAAGCCAGCAGTTCTGTAAAATTGTATTGACTTCTCATTGGTGTTATTGGTCAGTAATGAAAGTCATGAAGTCATTGGCCATGCTGATTAACACACTCCTTGACACACCTGTGGATGGCAAACTGGCGAATACAACAATGCCCCATGCGTTAGCCTCGAAGAAATCAAAAGCATAGAAATTGAAGATCAAGGTGACTTTGACAGCCACTTGGCAGTGCTTTGCTGTGCACATATTAGATGTGGATTAGACGTCTTCCTGGAGGAGATGGCACAGCGATGCCACAGTCTCCCTACTAAATCTCAGCATCTCTGCCATACTGTTCTTAGTACAGTAGATCCACTGTGTTGTGTAGCAGTGGGATCTGTTGGTATACCTTTTGTGTCCACGTGACACCTAGGACAACCTTTTTCTAATCTTGCTGATACTACTCTTACATGCAGTGATATCAGAGGACTGAATATAGTCTCCACAGCAGTCCAAATATTTGACATAACAAACTGCAGCCTCTGTAGCAAAACTGATTTTACATGAAATGATGTGTATTTGATGTATTGGCTTTATAATAAGGACCACTCAATTATTAAGGTATGTTTCTGACATTAAGAAACTGACTTACTATATCGCATGTCTAGAGGACTGCAGTGCTCAAAACCTGACTGGCAATATTGAAGCATCTGTGAAATGGGCATTACATGAGTGCTAACTGGCAGTCGTTCAATTGTTATATAGTAACATAAAAGCAAAATACTGCAGATGCTGGAAATCTGAAATAAAAACAAGAAATGCTGGAAATACTCATCAGGTCTGGCAGCATCTGTGGAGAGAGAAGCAGAGTTAACATTTCAGGTCAGTGTCCCTTCTTCAGAACTGACAAATATTAGAAATATAATAGGATTTAAGCAAGTAAAGCAGGGGGTGGGGCAAGAGATTACAAAAGAGAAGGTCACGGAGAATAACTGACCAGAAGGTCATGGAGCAATGGCAAATGGTATGTTAATGGTGTGCTGAAAGACAAAGCGTTAGTACAGAGAGGGTGTGAATTGACTGTAAAGCACAAAGTACTCCAAGCACAAACATTAAAAAATATTAAAAAAACAGAAATATGGGTAGGCACAGTAGAAACAAACTATCCAACTAAAAAAAAAAAATCCAAATAAAAAAGAAAAAATAACGAAACATAAAAAGGGGGGGCCCGTCATGCTCTCAAATTATTTAATTCAATTTTCAGTCTGGCAGGCTGTAGCATGCCTAATCAGTAAATGAGATGCTGTTCCTCGAGCTTGCGTTGATCTTCGCTGGAACACTGCAGCAATCCCAGGCCAGAGATGAGAGCGGAGTGGGGGGTGGGTGTTGAAATGGCCAGCAACCGGAAGCTCGGGGTCATGCTTTCAGACTGAGCGGAGGTGTTCCGCGAAGTGGTCACCCAATCTGCGTTTGGTCTCTCCAATGTAGAGGAGACCACATTGTGAGCAGCGAATACAGTATACTAAATTGAAAGAAGTACAAGTGCTTCACTGCTTCACCTGAAAGGAGTGTTTGGGGCCTTGGTTAGTGAGGAGAGAGGAGGTCAATGGGCAGGTATTATACCTCCTGCGATTGCAGAGGAAGGTGCCATGGGAAGGGGATGAGGTAGTGGAGGTAATGGAGGAGTGGACGAGGGTGTCACGGAGAAGGGAGGAGAAGATGCGTTTGGTAGTGGCTTTTTATGTTTAGTTTTTTTTTCTTTTTTATTTGATTATTTTATTTTAGATTTTTTTAGTTTGTTTAGTTTGTTTTTACTATGCCGACCCACTGTTTCTGTTTAAATTTTTTTTTAATGTTTGTGCTGGCAGTGCTTTGTGCTTTACAGTTAATTCACACCCTCTCTGTACTAACGCTTTGTCTTTCAGCACACCATTAACATACTGTTTGCCTTTGTTCCATGACCTTCTGGTCAGTTATTCTCTGTGACCTTGTCCTATCAACAACTTCCCTTTTGTTATCTCTTGCCCCACCCCCTGCTTTACTTGCTTAAAACCTTTTATATTTCTAATATTTGTCAGTTCTCAAGAAGGGTCACTGACCTAAAACGTTAACTCTGCTTCTCTCTCCACAGATGCTGCCAGACTTGCTGAGTATTTCCAGAATTTCTTGTTTTTATGCCAAATAGTAACACTCCATTATGCAGATGTCATGCTAAGAATGAGGCACATTAATTTTGTCATGAACATTGATTTTAAACTGTTACTGGAGTGAGGGGAGGACTTGTTGAACAGATCAGCTGTGGCTAGAAAAGACATTTGCATATTAACAGTCGGTGTTTGGAAGGACAAAGCAGCCTTTCCCTGACATTCAACCCACAATGGACTTTTGATCATCAGACATTGAAGGTGGGGGAGCTCGTATTCCAGGTTGACTGCTGAGATGACCGAATACACAAACAGACATGGTCAAACCAGCTAGTCATATGACTAACCTACTGGGCAACCTGAGTTTTTTTAAAAATTTAGTTTAGTTTAGTTTAGTTTAGTTTAGTTTAGAGATACAGCACTGAAACAGGCCCTTCGGCCCACCGAGTCTGTGCCGACCATAAACCACCCATTTATACTAATCCCACACTAATTCCATATTCCTACCACATCCCCACCTGTCCCTATATTTTCCTACCACCTACCTATACTAGGGGCAATTTATAATGGCCAATTTACCTATCAACCTGCAAGTCTTTGGCATGTGGGAGGAAACCGGAGCACCCGGTGGAAACCCACGCAGACACAGGGAGAACTTGAAAACTCCACACAGGCAGTACCCAGAATTTGTACAAACAGTTTGGGCAGAAAGCTGTTTGCTCCTGGACTGAGAAGATCTCTCTCCTGTCTGCTCCCATCTCTTTCTCACAAGCCTCTGAATCCACTGAAGACACATGAACCCTAAGAGAGAAAAGTCTCCTACAGCGAACAAGGTTTAAGAAGAATACTGGGCCCCAACGAAAAGCCAGATCTACCTACAGTCAAGGACTCTACAGTGAGCTCGAAGAACTGTCACACAGAACTCTTCATATATTGCCTCAAACCTTTCCACTTTATTTTTCTTCTGCTCTTTTCTGTCTCTATTTGCATGTGTGTATCGCATATACATGCTAGCATGGGTGCGTCGTGTATCCGTAGGCATTAACCGAATTCAAGTTTAAGTTTAATAAATTTCAACTTTTCTTCTTTAAACCTAAGAAAGCCTATTTGTGCTGGTTTCTTTGCCTTATAATTGGAAAGTGGAGAACAAGGATTCACCAAGGGGGAGCTAAAAACACGTGCTTAAAATTAAATCCTGTTGCAGCAAGACCAGGTGAAGGCTGAGAGGGACCCCTAGACAACTTTCTCACCTGGTCGTAACACAGGTGTTAGGCTTATGACTGACAGCAATTTCAAGGCTTGTATATCTAAAATTAAAAATAAGAATTTGAGCAGCATCCTGCTCTAATCTTGATGGCTCTGAAATAAAAAGCAAGGTATTCAAGCCTTATGTTTTCAGTAAAAGGTATATCAACGTAAGATTCTAAATTCATGGGTCACAAATGTCATTTTTTAAAAATTGATTGGTGACCTGTTTCATAGCTCCCATATTGATTACATGATCATACATTTTGAAATTATATTTCTTTTGCAAGAAATTGTTATTGATTCAATTCTTAGATAGGTCACTATACTTAGGGTTTTGACCAAATGTTGCTCAGATGAATCCAGGGAATCATTTGACTGACCAGCTTTTCTTGCTTTGAGCACAGTCTTTCCACTGTGCATGAGCTGATATTTGTCAATAGCCAATTAAAAATTCTAGTATTTGTCACTTGAAGATAAATGAAAATTATTGCTAAGGCCATAATGCGTAACCAGCTGATATTTTTTCCATTTCAAAATCCTTTGCCTCCTATATGATCTGATCAACATTACAACCACAGCAAACCATAGTTTAGAGACAATCATCTATTTCCTTGGACAGTTTACAAATACACAATTAAAGCTACGTGATTTTCACTCTCCTGTTTTATAAAATCAACAGTTCTGCATTGATTTACAAATATGGTCTTTGACATAAAAACAGAAAGCACTGGAAATACTCAACAGGTCTGGCAGCATGTGGAGAGAGAAGCAGAGTTATGGACTGGATTTTTAAAAATCCTCGACATCGTGCTGTGCGGCAGGGTGGTCCAGAAGATGGCTCCAGATGAGGCCCGCCACAGACCTTGACGCCGGCAGGGCCCAGCCCGATCCTCCCAGCGACGACGAGGCTCCATGGCGACCACCACACCACTGGGCGATGGGACCACAATTTGAATATTTAAATCAATAAAATTAATTAATTTTCATTCACTTACCTTAGATCTTGAGGGCCCGCTTCGATCTTCAGCACGGCAGCCAGCACTCCCACACCTTCAGATCCCTGTCTGGGGAAACGAGGCGTGACACTGGTGAGGAGGGGGAGGAGGTAGGTTTGTCGGTGCAGGGATGGGGGAGTGGAGTCAATTATGCGTAATGGATGCAGGGGATGGAGGGAAGGGTTGGACCTTAAACTTTGTGCAGTTTCGGCCGGGGCGGGGGAAGATCAGATGTAAAAGGTAAGTGTTTGGGGAGGAAAATGGCAAATAGTTATCGTGATTGTTATTTGGGGGTGGTAAAGGGGCAAATTTTGGCTGACGCCATTGCTAGGAATGGACAGCCCGCCTCCTCCACGTGGGGTCGGGGGGCCACCCCAACTATTTAAATGTGCCACTGCGCAAAGATCACGACATCTCTTTGGTGCGTGGCCCACACGGGCGGGCTGTCATTTTTTGTGCTCGCCGATGGCGGGCTCATAGAATCCAGCCCAACGTTTCAGGTTTGTGACCTTTCATCAGAACATCAAAGTTCTGACGAAAGTTCACAGATCTAAAATGTTAATTCTGCTTATCTCTCCACAGATGCTGCCTGACCTGCTGAGTATTTTCATCACTTTCTGTTTTTATTTCAGATTTTCAGCGTCCACAGTATTTTGCTTTTATTATGGTCTTTGACAGTATTGATAGCAAGGTATACATTTAACTTGAGTATTACATATTTGTTGGTTTCAAATTTTTAATTTTGGTGGGGACTCATCTTACGGTGAGGGATGTTATTTCTTTGGAAAAGAATAATGTTGAACTGTTAATTTTTATAGGGAATAAATAATAGTCTAAGTGTGTATGTGATACCTCTTGGATGCAATTCCTAAATATATTTTTGCTTTATGACTACAAAATAGCTACTATTACTCAAAGCCATTGAAATGTAATCCCGGCACATTATGATCCTTTAAGAAAGGGTTTTGTCCCTTTCTGTATTCCTTTCCCCATGCTTTGAATCTCAAATTCTACAGATGTGACAGCATTACTTACAATAACCCCTCTTATTGTTGGAGAAAGCTTGGCTCTTCAATCTACTGGAATTGAGTTTTAGTTTAGTTTAGTTAGAAGCCAGATCTACTCCTCTGCATGAATAGCCAGAGCAAGTACATTGCTGCAAGTGGCTTGTGTTGTAAATGGATAGGTTATAAGGTGAAGGTTTCATTGTGGTAAATCTTCTACACTAAACTATATAGTGCTTTTAGGAAAATGTTTGCTCTATGGTATCTGAGGAATCAGTTTAGAGACATAAATTATGATGCCCCACAGTGCTGCTTTACCTCCGTTATTTGCTTAAAGTCCCTGGAGTTTTTTCAATCCCTGTTCATGGAACGTTTAAAGAAGAGTATGCTCTTGTGTTGATATCTATAAAATAGACATTGGAGATTCGATCTACTTGTCTGATCCTCAGTACAAACATGGGGGCTGAATTTTCATTTACACGACATGGACTGTAATTTAGCAACAACACCTTGTATTTATATAGCACCTTTAACAGAATAAAATGTCCCAAGGTGCTTTACAGAAGCATTATAAAACAAAATATGACTCCAAGCCACCTAAGAAGATATTAGGGCAGATGATCAAAAGCTTGGTCAAAGAAGTAGGCTTTAAGGAGTGCCTTAAAGTACGAAAGTAAGATAGAGAGGTGGAGAGGTTTAGGGAAGGAATTCCAGAGCTTAGTGCCTAGGCAGCTCAAGGCACGGCCACCAGTAGTGAAGCAATTAAAATCAGGAATGCTGAAGAGGCCAGAATTAGAGGAGCAAAGGGAGGAGATTACAGAGATAGAGAGGGGCCAGGCCATGGAGGCATTTGAAAACAAGGAAGGCGGGCTCAGACACTTGCCGTAGAGCCCACCTCATTTTCATTTCATTGGGTAGGTTCTATAATGGGCAAACATTCTGCGCTGCCAGATTATCACCTATGTCGTGAAGAACATTTAGCCCAAGGTCTTGTTCTCCACAAACTTATTTACAATGGCTTTGAGATTAATTTTATTTTGAGTGTCATTATCAAATACTTCCAAGTTTTGTATTGTGTAGGTTGCCTCATTCTGCACTAATCTAACAATCTATTTTAACTCCAGGCACAAAAAACATTGAAAAGCTCTCCTAATATACCAAAGGGCAGTATTTTGGGTTTTGGGTCGGAGCTCCGACGCGGGGTCAAAAGAGGGTCCTGACCCCACACTGTTTCGGGAACAATTACCTGGCAGTGATTTTTCCCTGAATTAGCCAATTAGTGGCCAGAGGACATACACGTCATCCAATTAAGGACAGTGGGTGGGCTTTCGAAGCTGGAGGGCCAATAGGAGTCCCTTCAGCACAGAAGAAGTTGCAACGTGCTGGTGCAGGTAAAGGAGAGAGAGGGCGCATCCATCTTGTAGTGCCCTATCAGCAACTTTTAATACTTTTTAATTAAAAAATGGCCACAGCTGCCAGGCCACCATGTAGAGGGGGAACCCTTCCACAGGATGGCCTGCAGCCACAGCTTTGGCCAGGTAGATGGGGAGGGCCTCAAAGCCTGCCTGAAGCACTGGACCCCCGGTCTGCCACCAGCAGGCTGCTTCCAGGCCGTTGACCTGGTCCTGACGCCAGTGAGGGCTCACCTCTGATAATTGGCCTTAACTGACCTTAAGTGGCTACCCACTGCTTGCCTTTCTGCCCCAACCCCGCCCTGGGAAAATGACCTTTGGGGGTGTGATGGTGCCGCACACTGGCCTCTGTACACACCCCCATATGGGAGCGAAAATGCAGCCCAAAGTATCTGGTTGAATTTGTATCAGCTATCATTATGACCTCTATAAGTGAAATGACAATTTAGTGCAGAACTTGAACAGTTTCTGCCTTGAATTGATTATTTATTTATTTAGAGATACAGCACTGAAATAGGCCCTTCGGCCCACCGAGTCTGTGCCGACCATCAACCACCCATTTAGACTAATCCCATATTCCTACCACATCCCCACCTGTTCCTATATTTCCCTACCACCTACCTATACTAGGGGCAATTTTATAATGGTCAATTTACCTATCAACCTGCAAGTCTTTGGCATGTGGGAGGAAACCGGAGCACCCGGAGGAAACCCACGCAAACACAGGGAGAACTTGCAAAGTCCACACAGGCAGTACCCAGAATTGAACCCGGGTCGCTGGAGCTGTGAGGCTGCGGTGCTAACCACTGCGCCACTGTGCCATGGCTAAAATTTGAATTGAGTCTGCTACAATTCTGTTATTTAGGCCTGGCCCAAAAGTGAAAACAGCATGTTCTAACCCGTTATCAAAAAATCAGGTTAGGTGTTAGCTATACAGCTATCCATACGATATCTGGCAAAGTGGCCTGGTGATATTGCACTAAAGAGGTTTGCTTCAAAACCTGATGAGTTTGTGTTTTGTTTTATCATCTGCTGACATTTTAGCCTGGCAGCTACATACAGGAGTTATACAGGTGTTAGTGCTGAGAACTTGCCTGTTATGTGGACATCATGCAAAATCTGGAGTATCTTTCCTTATCCCTAGCATCACTCAGATGGGGAGCTGGAAAGCACAGATACTCTTAGTTCAATGCTGTATAGGTTCTTATGTCAGCAGAGAGCTGAATGATGGTATTGATGACAATGGATCTCTGTAGCCCTATGTCTATTTCATCTGTAGGAAATTAGATAAATAAGAGGGAAATACAGATGCTTAATAAAGCTATGAAAAAATAGTGGTTTATCATTTCTCCTGACTAAATGTGGAAAACACTTAAAAATTTTGAATATTTTTGCAGCTCAACATATTTAAAAATATTTATATTGGATTATGTTTTAAATTCAAATTATTATACAGAGCAACTAGTACATATAGCAGATAGATGTAGCACATAATACTGCAAATGTGCAGAAGACATTTAAAATGTGTAAAGAGATTTGAAAGCTTCAAGAGGAAATACCGCTTTAGATTTTTGAACTTTTTTTATACATATCTGTAGGATGATCTAACTATGGTTGCCAATTCTGGTTGTTTTGCTGGAGTTAATCAAGTGATATCTGATCACCAGATACTTATCCATATTTTGAAAATATTTATGCACTTACCTGATAAAGTTTGGATCCCCTGTAGCTGAGTCTCTTTGCTTATGCATAACTGTATTTTTGGAAAAAGATTACAATAATTTAAGATAGCTGTTTGATGTAAATGTAGACTGTCATATATTCTGTTTTTTGTAACCACCTTTATGTATTAAAATGGGAAGGTTAGTAAAGCGCACCCACATTTTTAGGCTTGTTCTTTAAGAAAATTTAGGAGTTACATCAGTCCAAGTCATTCTCCTATATTTGGATTTGAGTTTTGTGCTCGATCTTATAGCAGTTTATTTCATAAAATAAAATCATAATTCTTTCAGTTTTAACTCCTATGCATTTTGATTCATTTTTGCATGTGTCGATATTGGTACAGTTACTCAAATAAGAAGTTGTCATGTCGAGCAAACTTTATTTCAAATGAAACCTGTTTAAGCTAAGTAAATACTTGTTGAAGAGTACTAGATCAACAGCAGCTGTACAGTCAAATGGTTTTTATGTGTTTTTTGCATTCAATTTGTAGAACACCTTGATGTTAAGAAATTCAGCTTTTAAAATTTGTTTAAACCGATCCTTTATTTTGATTGAACATATTTTATGAATCCATCTCACCTCTTGTCCAGTTTTGGACTTGGTTCAAACTAAGCAACCAAACTTATGCCACCTAAGCCATTTCCCCAAATGTTGGCATCTCCGTACAGCTGACTGCAGCTTTTCACAAGTTTTCCTTCATGATGCTGGGCAAGAAGGACTTGGCACCAGAACTTGAAGCTGTAGCACAACAAGTCCAACATACAAAAGCCACAAACATTCTTTCCACATTTTCCAACAGCAGTATCCTGAAGATCAATTGTTGATTCCGCGAGATTCCCAAATACTCGGGCAACGCCGGCAACCCTAGAACTAACATAAATGTCAAGTTGACTTTGAAAATCTTAACTTTCCAGAAACAAAGTTGGAATGCATTTGCTTTATACAATAGCGCAGACTAGTGGATATGAATGGCAAATGGCTGAACCATCATTCTCTATTTGTCAAATAAAGGAATAGTTCCAGTGGGATACTTGTTCCATGAAATAGATTGGTGAGACAAAATGTTGGATGCAAGGCTGTTGACTATATGTTATTTGAAAGGGAGCAGGACAAATACTGTAGCACAAGCTTGATACAACGGGAATTTGCACACAACAGAGGTTCAAACAAAGGACTTGATTGATTTTTCCAGGTCCTTCTACTTTCAACAAATGCCATTAACATTTGCTTTCAATAAAATGTTGGTTTAGTGCTTCTTGGTCTAACAACTCTTGTTTACAGGAAATATTTCAGATATCTAATAATTCATGCTTGATTTCCAGGTGGAGCATTTTGCTAGCAGTATTTGAGATTCCGTTGCAGTAACTTGACAATACATCTTTTTTTTTTACTCTTTCATGAGATGTGAGCGTCGCTGGCAAGGCCAGCATTTGTTGCCATCCTAATTGCCCTTGAGAAAGTGGTGATGAGCCACCTTCTTGAACCACTGCAGTCCATGTGGCTTAGGTACACCCACAGTGCTATTAGGAACGGCATTCCAGGTTCATGACCCAGTGACAGTGAAGGAACGGCAATATGGTTCCAAGTAAGGATGGTGTGTGTCTTGGAGGGAAACTTACAAGTAGTGGTGTTCCCATGTCCTTCTTGGTGGTAGAGGTGGAAGTTTTTGAAGGTGCTGTCGAAGGATCCTTGGCGAGTTGCTGCAGTGCATCTTGTAGATGGTACACACTGCTGCTATTGTGTGTGGGTGATGGAGGGAGTGAATGTTTAATTTGATGGATAGGGTGCCGATCAAGTGGGCTGCTCTGTTCTGGATCATGTCAAGCTTCTTGAGTGTTGTTGAAGCTGCACTCATCCAGGCAAGTGGAGAGTATTCCATGCTTTTGGGGAGTCAGGAGGTGAGTTACTCGCTGCAAAATTCCCAGCCTCTGACCTGCTCTTGTAGCCACAGTATTTATATAGCTGGTCCAGTTAAGTTTCTGGTCAATTGTAACCCCCAGAATGTTGATAGTGGGGGATTCAGCAATGGTAATGCTGTTGATTGTTAAGGGAAGATGGTTAGATTATCTCTTGTTGGAGATGGTCATTGCATAGCACTTATGTGACGTGACTGTTACTTGTAATTTATCAACCTGAAACTAAATGTTGTCCAGGTCTTGCTGCATGCAAGCACGGGCTGCTTCAGTATCTGAGGAGTCGTGAATGGGACTGAACACTGTGCAATCATCGATGAGCATCCCCACTTCTGACCTTATGATGAAGCAGCTGAGGATGGTTGGGCATAGGACAATATCCTGCAGAACTCCCGCATCGATGTTAGAATCAGAGAAAGTTTACGGCACAGAAAGAGGCCACTTGGCCCATCATGTCTGTTCCCGCCGAAAAATGTTCCACCCATTCTAATTCCACCTTCCAGCATTTGGTCTGTAGCCCTGCAGATTACGGCATTTGAGGTGCATACCCAGACTTCTTTTGAGTGAGTTGAGGGTTTCAACCTCAACTACCCTTTCAGGCAGTGAGTTCCAGAACCCCATCACCCTCCGGGTGAACAAGTTTTTCCTCATCTCCCCTTTAATCTTTCCACCAATCACTTTAAATCTGTGCCCCCTCACTGACCCCTCTGCTAAGGTAAATAGGCCCTTCACCTCCATTCTTTCCAGGCCCCTCAAAATGTTGTACATTTCAATCAGATCTCCCCTCAGTCTTCTCTGTTCCAAGGAGAACAACCTCAGCCTATGCAATCTTTCCTCGTAACTGCATTTTTCCAGCCCCGATAACATCCTGGTAAATCGGCACAGTGGCGCAGTGGTTAGCACTACAACCTCACAGCTCCAGGGACCCGGGTTCGATTCTGGGTACTGCCTGTGCGGAGTTTGCAAGTTCTCCCTGTGTCTGCGTGGGTTTTCGCCGGGTGCTCCGGTTTCCTCCCACATCCAAAAGACTTGCAGGTGATAGGTAAATTGGCTGTTGTAAATTGCCCCTAGTGTAGGGAGGTGATAGGGAATATGGGATTACTGTAGGGTTACTATAAATGGGTGGTTTTTGGTTGGCACAGACTCGGTGGGCCGAAGGGCCTGTTTCAGTGCTGTATCTCTAAATAAAATAAAAAAATAAATATCTCATCTGTACCCTCTGTAGTGCAGTTGCATCTTTTCTGTAATGAGGTGACCAGAACTGCACACAGTACTCGAGTTGTGGCCTAACCAATGATTTATACAGTTCCAGCATAACTTCCCTGCTCTTAGATTCTACACCTCGGCTAATAAAGGAAAGGATTCCATATGCCTTCCTAACCACCTTATCAACCTGTCCTGCTGCCTTCAGGGATCTGTGGACATTTACTCCAAGGTCCCTCACTTCCTCTCCACTTCTCAGTATTTTCCCATTAATTGTGTATTCCTTTGCCTTGCTTGGCCTCCCCAAATGCATCATCTCACACTTCTCCAGGTTGAATTCCATTTGCCACTTTTCTGCCCAACTGATCAGACCATCATTATCTTCCTGCAGCCTACAGCTATCCTCCTCGCTACCTACCAAACGGCCAATCTTTGTGTCATCTGCAAACTTCTTCATCATGCCCCCCACATTTACGTCCAAATCGTTAATATATACCACAAAAAGCAGGGGACCCAGTCCTGAACGCCACTGTAAACAGCCCTCCAGTCACAAAAACACCCGTCAACAATTACCTTTTGTTTCCTGCCACTGAGCCAATTTTGTATCCACCTTGCCACATTTCCCTGGATCCCATGGGATTTTATTTTTTTAACCAGTCTGCCATGTGGGACCTTGTTAAAAGCCTTGCTAAAATCAATGTAGGCCACATCAACTACCCTGATCTATCTTTCTTGTTACTTCTTCAAAAAATTCGATCGAGTTGGTCAGACAAGATCTCCCCTTAAATCCATGCCGACTATCCTTGATTAATCTGTGCCTTTCTAAGTGACAGTTTATCCTGTCTCTCAGAATAGATTTCAAGAATTTTGTCACTACTGAGGTTAGACTGACTGGCCTGTAATTATTCAGTCCCTTTTTAAACAGAGGTACAACGTTAGCAGTCCTCCAATCCTCCATCACCACAGCTGTATCCAGTGAGGACTGGAAAATGATGGCCAGACCTTCCACTATTTCTTCCCTTGCTTCTTTGAACAGCCTGGGGTACATTTCATCCGGCCCTAGTGATTTATCAGCCTTCAGGAATGCTAATCCCATTAATACGCCCTCTCTCCCGATGTTGATCACATCCAATACTTCACACCCTTCTTCCTTAACTACAATATCTGCATCGTCCCCCTCTTTTGTGAAGACAGACACAAAGTATTCATTAAGAACAATACCAACATCTTCCGCCCCTACACATAGATTACCTTTTTGGTCTTTTATGGGCCCTACTCTTTCCTTAGTTATCCTCTTAGTCTTAATGTATTGATAAAATATCTTTGGGTTCACCTTGATTTTGCTTGCCAATATTCTTTTATGCCCTCTCTTTGCTTTCCTAGTTTCCTTTTTGATTTCACCCCTCCTCTTTCTATACTCCTGTCGGCTTTCTGTAGTATTGAGTTCTCTGTGTCGGCCATAAGCTTTACTTTTCTCCCTTATCTTATCCTGTAGGCTCCTTGACATCCATGGGGCTCTAGCTTTGGCCATCCCACCCTTTTTCCTTGTGGGAACATGTTTACTCTGAACCCCTTGAATCTCCCCTTTGAATGCCTCCCACTACTCTGACACTGATTTACCTTCAAGTAGCTATTTCCAGTCCACTTTCACTAATTCACTTCTCAGCTTAGTAAAATTGGCCTTGCCCCAATTGAGAACTCTAACTTCTGTTCTATCCTTGTCCTTTTCCATCATTATGCTAAAACTGACTGAATTATGATCACTACCACCAAAAGCTCTCCCACTGCCACTCCTTCCACCTGCCCAGCTTCATTGCCTAAAACTAAGTCTAAAACTGCGCCCTCTCTTGTTGGACTTGCTACATATTGGCTTAAAAAGTACTCCTGAATGTACCTCAAGAATTCTGCTCCCTCAATTCCTTTCTTCTTTGGCCTCCTTATCTCGAGAGACAATGGATACGCGCCTGGAGGTGGTCAGTGGTTTGTGAAGCAGCGCCTGGAGTGGCTATAAAGGCCAATTCTAGAGTGACAGGCTCTTCCACAAGTGCTGCAGAGAAATTTGTTTGTCGGGGCTGTTGCACAGTTGGCTCTCCCCTTGCGCCTCTGTCTTTTTTCCTGCCAACTACTAAGTCTCTTCGACTCGCCACATTTTAGCCCCGTCTTTATGGCTGCCCGCCAGCTCTGGCGAACGCTGGCAACTGACTCCCACGACTTGTGATCAATGTCACAGGATTTCATGTCGCGTTTGCAGACGTCTTTAAAGCGGAGACATGGACGGCCGGTGGGTCTGATACCAGTGGCGAGCTCGCTGTACAATGTGTCTTTGGGGATCCTGCCATCTTCCATGCGGCTCACATGGCCAAGCCATCTCAAGCTCCGCTGACTCAGTAGTGTGTACAAGCTGGGGATGTTGACCGCCTCGAGGACTTCTGTGTTGGAGATACGGTCCTGCCACCTGATGCCAAGTATTTTCACACTAAAACTATCCCAGTTAATATTGCAGTAGTTAAAATCCCCTACTATTGCTGCCCAGAGGCGCAAGGGGAGAGCCAACTGTGCAACAGCCCCAACAAACAAATTTCTCTGCAGCACCTGTGGAAGAGCCTGTCACTCCAGAATTGGCCTTTATAGCCACTCCAGGCGCTGCTTCACAAACCACTGACCACCTCCAGGCGCGTATCCATTGTCTCTCGAGATAAGGAGGCCCAAAAGAAAGATTGTTGTTGCCCACATATCTGCTCTTCTATAATGTTCTGATGTAGGGTCACTGACCTGAAACATTAACTCTGCTTCTCTCTCCACAGATGCTGCCAGACCTGATGAGTATTTCCAGCATTTCTTGTTTTTATTTCAGATTTCCAGCATCCACCAGTATTTTGCTTTTATTATCTGCTCTTCTATCTCCCTCTGACTGTTTGGGGGTCTATAGTACACTCCCAGCAGTGTGATTGCCCCTTTTTTGTTCCTTAGCTCAATCCATATGGCCTCATTTGATGAACCTTCCAACATATCATCCCTTCTCACAGCTGTAATAGTTCATTTGACCAAAATTACCACTCACCGTCCTTTCTTATCCTCCTCCCTATTGTGTCTGAAAACCCTGTAACCAGAAATTTTGAGCTGCCATTCCTGTCCCTCCTTAAGCCATGTTTCTGTAATAGCTATGATATCATACTGCCACATGTCTATCTGTGTCCTCAGCTCATCTGCTTTATTTGCGATACTCCTTGCATTGAATTAGATACCCTTGAGCACTGCCAAACTCATTTTTTTAAATTTTCTAACCATTGTTTCCTCTGTCTTCCAGACTCATTCATTAATTTTCTGCCTTCCATTTTTATTTCTGATTTTTATTCCAACTGACTCTATCCTCAGGTCCCCATCACCCTGCCAATCTAGTTTAAACCCTCCCCAACAGCACTAGCAAAACATCCTGCAAGGAACTCAGTCCCGGATTTGTTCAGGTACAATCTGTCTGGCCTGTACAGGCCCCATCTCCCTCAGAGCTGGTCCCAATGTCCCAAGAATCTAAAGCCCTTCCTCCTGCACCATCTTTCCAGCCACGCATTCATCTGTCTTATTCTTCTCTTCCTGTACTCACTTGTGCGTGTCACTGGGAGTAATCCAGAGATTACTACTTTTGAGGTCCTGCTTGCTACTTTCTTACCTAGCTCCCTAAATTCTGACTGCGGGACCACATCCCTCTTTCTCCCTATGTCATTGGTTCCAATATGGACCACAACTGCTGGCTATTCATCCTCCCCCTTCAGGATGCTCTGCAGCCGCTCAGTGACATCCTTGACCCTGGCACCAGGGAGGCAACACACCATCCTGGATTTACGTCTGCAGCCACAGAAACACCTGTCTATTCCCCTGACTATTGAATCACCTATCACTATGGCTCTTCCAGTCTTCCCTGTACCCCCTGTGCAGCTGAGCCACCCATGGTGCCATGGACTTTGCTCTGTCTGCACTCCCCAGATGAACCATCACTCTCATCAGCATTCAAAACTGAATACCTGTTGGAGAGTGAAATGCAGTCAGGGGTTTCCTGCATTACCTGCATGTTTCTTTTTGACTGCCAGGCGGTCACCCATTCCCTCTCTCCCTGCATAATCCTAAACTGTGGGGTGACCACATCTATAAATGTACTATCCACATAGTTCTCATCCTCATGAGTGCACCGCAGTGTCGCCAGCTGCTGCTCAAGTTCCAAAACCTGGAGCTCAAGCTGCTTCAATTGCTGTCACTTCCTACACAAATGGTTATCCAGGATACGGGAAGCATCCTGGAGCTCCCACATAGTACAGGAGTTGCACTCTCGAGGTTGAAGCAACTCTGCCATACCATCATTTATTAGTTGACCATTCGCTACCACTAAAAAATAAATGTTACCAATACTAAAACATCTTAGAACTATTAACAAAACCTTACTAGTACTGATAAATCCTATTACTAATCAATATAGTTCACTAGTTAAAATAAACCTTACTCAAAAAAGATAATACTCACCAGTCACTCACTTGTTTCTTACTATTAATACTTTAATTTTTTTTCTCGTTTTTAGCCTGCCAGTTGTTGAGACGCAGTCCCTAAGCTGCAATACTCACCAGCCAATCACTACCTGCTTCCCTGTGATGTCACACCTCTTTTTTCGCTTTCCGAATGCGGGCTCTGACTGGTTACAGGTGACAGCGAGTCTCGCTGATTCTTGCTGTTTATAGCCCCGCTGGTCTCGCTGATTCGTGCTGCTCCGGCTGAGCGCAGTCAAGTTTACTTTTTCTTAATTAATTTATAGTTCCCCTCCTTACTGAATTCCCTCACTTACCACTCTTCGCACTCTGTGCCCTCCAGTAGCACTCAATGCAGACAAGCAGCACTGAGAGTCCCCTGAATTTATACCCTGAAAACAATGCTGGGTGAACTCTGCTAGAGTTCAGAAACCAGTTTAAGCAAGCTACCTAATTAACATGCTACAGCTGTTCAGAGAGCTTGTATACCCCTGTTTAAACTGTAAGAAACTTAACTTGCCACTTAGCTTAAACAAGAATTTCAGTTAATTGCTAAGTGTAAACAAAACAAAAACTGAGGTTAAGGGCTTTAAGTGATTAGCCTCCAACTCCCACAACCATCTTTCTTTGTGCTAGGTGTGATTCCCCCGATTTTATTTTTTATCCGTTCGGGGGATGTGGGCAACGCTGGCAATGCCAGCATTTATTGCCCCTCCCCAATTGCCCTTGAAAAAGTGGTGGTGAGCTGCCTTCTTGAACCTGTGCAGTCTTTGGGGGGTAGGTACACCAAGCAGGGCTGTTAGGAAGGGAGTTCCAGGATTTTGACCCAGCAACAGTGAAGGAATGGCGATATAGTTCCAAGTCAGGATGATGTGTGGCTTGGAGGGGAACTTCCGGATAGTGATGTTCCCATGCATCTGCTGCCCTTGTCCTTCCAGGTGGTAAGAGGTCGTGGGTTTGGAAGGTGCTGTTGAAGGAGCCTTGGTGAGCTGCCATTGTGCATCTTGTAGATGGTACACACTGCTGGCACTGTAGGTCTGTTATGGAGGGAATGAATGTTAAAGGTGGTGGATGGGGTGCCAATCGAGCTTTGTCCTGGATGATGTCGAGCTTCTTGTGTTGTTGGAGCTGCATCCATCCAGGCAAGTGGAGAGCATTCCATCACACTCCTGACTTGTGCCCTTTAGATAGTGGACAGGCATTGGGGAGTCATGAGGTGAGTTAGTCACCACAGAATTCCCAGTCTCTGACCTGCTCTTGTAGCCACAGCATTTATGTGGCTGGTCTAGTTCAATTTCTGGTCGATGGTGACCCCCAGGATGTTGATAGTGGGGGTTTCAGAAATGGTAATGTCATCGAGCATCAAGGGGAGATGATTAGATTCTCTCTTGTTTGAAATGGTCATTGCCCGGCACTTGTGTGGCGCGAATGTTACTTGTCTACTTATCAGCCCAAGCCTGGATGTTGTGCAGATCTTGCTGCATATGGGCACAGACTGCTTCAGTATCTGAGGAGTTGCAAATGGTGCTGAACATTGTGCAATCATCAGCGAACATCCGCACTTTGACCTTATGATGGAGGGAAGGTCATTGATGAAGCAGTTGAAGATGGTTGGGCCTAGGACACTACACTGAGGAACTCCTGCAGTAATGTCCTGAGATTGAGATGATTCACCTCCAACAACCACAACCATCTTCCTTTGTGCTAGGTATGACTGCAACCAGCAGAGAGTTTTCCTCTTGATTCCCATTGATTCCAGTTTTGCTCGAGCTCCTTGAAGCTATACTCGGTCAAATGCTGCCTTGATGTCAAGGGCAGTCACTCTCATCTCGCAACTGGAGTTTGGCTCTTTTGATTATATTTGGACCAAGGCTGTAATGAGGTCAGGAGCTGAGTGGGCCTGGTGGAACCCAAACTGAGCATCAGTGAGCAGGTTATTGCTAAGCAAGTGCCGCTTGATGGCACTGTCGACGACCCCTTCCATCACTTTGCTGATGATCAGGAGTAGACTGATAGACTAGTAACTGGCCATGTTGGATTTGTCCTGCTTTTTGTGGACAGGACATACCTGGGCAATTTTCCACATTGCCGGGTAGATGCCATTGTTGTTGCTGTACTGGAATAGCTTGGCTAGGGGCGTGGCTAGTTCAGGAGCACAAGTCTTCAGTACTATTGCTGGAATGTTGTCAGGGCCCATAGCCTTTGCACTATCCAGTGCCTTCACTGGTTTCTTGATATCACGTGGAGTGAATCGGATTGGCTGAAGACTGGCATCTGTGATGCTGGGGACCTCAGGAGGAGGCCAAGATGGATCATCCACTCGACACTTCTGGCTGAAGATGGATGCAAATGTTTCACCTCTTTTGCAGTGATGTGCTGGGCTCCCCCATCATTGAGGATGGGGAAGTTTGTGGAGTCTCCTCCTCCTGTCAGTTGTTTAATTGTCCGCCACCATTCACGACTAGATGTAGCAGGACTGCAGAGCTTAGATCTGATCCATTGGTTGTGGAATCGCTTAGCCCTGTCTAAAGCATGCTGCTTCTGCTGTTTGGCATGCAAGTAGTCCTGTGTTGTAGCTTCACCAGGCTGACACATCATTTTTAGGTATGCTCGGTGCTGCTCCTGGCATGCCCTCCTGCACTCTTCATTGAACCAGGATTGGTCACCCGGCCTGATGGTAATGGTAGAGTGGGAGATGTGCCAGGGCATGAGGTTACAGATTGTGGTTGAATACAATTCTGCTGCTGCTGATGGCCCACAGCACCTCATGGATGCCCAGTTTTCAGTTTGCTAGATCTGTTCAAAATTACTCCAATTTAGCAAGGTGGTAGTGCTACACAACACAATGTTGGGTACCCTCAGCATGAAGATGGGACTTTGTCTCCATAAAGACTGTGCAGTGGTCACTCCTACCAGTACCGACATGGACAGATGAATCGGCAACAGGTAGATTGGTGAGGACAAGGTCAAGTAGGTTTTTCCCTCTTGTTGGTTCCCTCACCACCTGCCACAGACCCAGTCTAGTACCTATGTCCTTTAGGAGTCAGCCATCTTGGTCATTAGTGGTGCTACCGAGCCATTCTTGGTGATGGTCATTAAAGTCCCCCACCTCCATTTTGTGCCCTTGCTACCCTCAGTGCTTCTTCCATTTGGAGTTTGACATGGAGAAGCACTGATTCATCAGCTGAGGTGGGGGTGGTAGGTGGTCATCAGCAGGAGGTTTCCTTGCCCATATTTGATCTGATGCCATGAGACTTCATGGGGTCCAGAGTCAATGTTGAGGACTTCCAGGGCAACTCTCTTCTGACTGTATACCACTGTGCCGCCACCTCTGGTGGGTCTGTCCTGTCGGTGGGACAGGATATAGCCAGGGATGGTGATGATTGTGTCTGGGACATTGTCTGCAAGCTATGATTCCATGAGTATGACCATGTCAGGCTGTTACTTGACTAGTCTGTGGGAAGGCTCTCCCAATTTTCGCACGAGGCCCCAAAACACTTAATTTGCAGTTTCCCTCTTTCCCCACCCCCCCACCCCTCCACCCCCAAAACACTTAGAATTGCAAAGTTGCCCTCGTCTTCCCACCCCCCCCCCCCCCCCCACCACTGCAGTAAAAATCCTAAGTTCTCCCCTTCCCCACCTCGGTGGTGCCAGCTTTCCCTGGATGGAAAGGTGAAGACACTTGAGTGCGGCCTGTCGCACGGAAGATCCCGAACTGCAGCTAAGATTGCGGGGAATTGTAGTTAAATGTATTCATGCCCTTTATTTAAATATTTAAAGTCAGGTTCCGTCGCCAAGGGGCCTCGCCACCGCTGGGCAGAACGGGCCAGGCAATCCCAGCGTTGGGCTCTTTGGCAGGCCGCTGCCGCTCCGCTCTTCCGGCTCCCCCCACCCCGCCACAGAGCCCAACATCGGGAACCGAACAAAATTCAGCCCTAGTCAAATGCTGCCTCGATGCCAAGGATAGTCACTTTCAGCTCATACTTAATGAGAGGTGTTTACAACCAATCAAGTGCACTCAGGGCAGAGGAAAAAAATCTTTTAACTTATCAAAGTAAGCAGCCATCCCTTTCACAAAACTGGAGATAAGAAAAGATAAATATTTAATATCATTCCTGACTAAAGAGCAACATTAATCTGAAAATAAGAATTTGGTTATCCAAAGTGTTTCACTATCCTGCATGCAATTAATTAGGTGAGCTATTAAAATATTTATTTTATATATATATATATATATATAATTTAATCTCATTGCATATAATCAGATATGTCTGATTTTTATGAATTGAGTTAGGAGTTTCCTGCATTATGTAGCTAAGCAAAAGCAGTTTTGAATCTGCCTAGTAGACAAGTGTTAAAGACGAGCATTATTGTTGAGAATATTCTTTAACAAATACCATAATTCGTGTACCAACCAAACTGGGGCTGTGTAATAAAGCTTATATCTTCTTCTTCTTCTTTGGCCTCCTTGTCTCGGGAGACAATGGGTAAGCGCCTGGAGGTGATCAGTGGTTTGTGGAGCAGCACCTGGAGTGGCTATAAAGGCCAATACTAGAGTGACAGACTCTTCCACAGGTGCTGCAGATAAAATTGGTTGTCGGGGCTGTTTCGCAGTTGGCTCTCCCCTTGCGCTTCAGTCTTTTTTCCTGCCAACTGCTAAGTCTCTTTGACTCGCCACACTTTAGCCCCGTCTTTATGGCTGCCCGCCAGCTCTGGCGATCGCTGGCAACTGACTCCCACGACTTGTGATCAATGTCACAGGACTTCATGTCGCGTTTGCAGACATCTTTAAAGCAGAGACATGGACGGCCGGTGGGTCTGATACCAGTGGCGAGCTCGCTGTACAATGTGTCCTTGGGGATCCTGCCATCTTCCATGCGGCTCACATGGCCAAGCCAATTAAATTGGTTGTGCCTCCTAAACATAGTTTTTCTCCTCTTCCTCAGTCTGCCAAAGATCCACACACAACTGCTTATTGATCATTAATTACATTGGCAGTAACATGCAAATACAAATTAATTTCCATCAATACTTTAAGTAAACACCATGATTTATTGGGAAATTACCACTTTATTTTAAAAATGAGAAGAAAATTGTTTTATATACATGTCAAGATGTATTGGAAGCCTTTCATCAGCAAAATTTATAAAATTGAACACAAATGCACTGTCAAAATAATTTTCTTACTGACATCTTACTATAAGAATTTTTTCTGTCAAAAAAAAAGTCTCAGTAATGAAAACAGGCATTGGTGTCTAGTCTCACTTAAGTTTCTCTTGCAGCAAGTTTGAAATGCTCATCCCCAAAATTCCTGGATTTTGTGGGATGAGGTTTCAGTGCAAAGTGAGCAGAGTGCCAGAACCCATTTCCACATGAAGCAGATGTAGTTGCCATGGAACTGATAATGTGTTAGCAGACATTTCAACTTAGACAGGTTGAAACTGATTCTGTCTTAATTCGACATCCACACACATATTCTCAATGGGTAGCTGCCTAGAGAGAGAATTCTGGTCAATGTTCTCCCTATCCTTAGAATTTGGAGTTATTGAAAGGAAATCATTTAAGTTTCCAGTGATGCTTACTGGATATCTGCACGTGTATGTTGGTGTGAGTGTTAATGTGCGTGTGCATGTGTTTTTTGGATATTGGGAGAATGGAGCTTTGAGGACTTGTTCATGACACATTTCTGACTTTGAATAGCCTGCTGACCCTTAGAGCTGAATTTTCACCCCTATATGGGGGCAAGTATGGAGACAGGCGGCCGCGAAAATTTAGTTTGCTGGCACAATACCTCCCCCGGACTATTTTCCCAGAGGAGGAATGGGGTTCAGAAGGCAGGTAACCAAATAGAAGGAATTAAAGGCCTATTATCAAAGGGCAACTGGAATTTTCTGACGTTGGGAACTAGGCCAGTTGCCTGGAAATGGCCTCCCAGCAGCAGATGAGGGAACCAGTGCTCCAGGCAGTCTTTGAAGATGTCCCCACCTGCCCTGCCACAGTTATGGCCACAGATTTGCCCTCCACAATGGTGGTCCTGTTGCTGAGCCCATTTTTAAATTTAAAAGTTTTTAAAAGTTGCAGAGGTGGCGCCTGAAGATGGAGGCACCTCTGTCTCTTTTACCTGAACTGCAGGCTGCTGCTCCTTCAGTGCTGGAGGGCCTCCTATTGGCCCTTCAACTTTAGGAGCTTGCTAGCCATCATCAATTGGACAGTGAGCCCACCTTCTGGCTACTAATTGGCAAATTTGGGGAAAATCACTGCTGGATGACTGTTCCCAACACAGTATGGGGTTGTGACCCCCATTTGACCCCGACAACGATGGGGTCCCAACCCAAAACCCAAATTCCTGCCCTCATTGTCTAAAGTCTTAGATGAAGATTTGCCACTTGGACAAGACATTTGTAACTTCAGTGAAATGGGAGCAGAAGCACAGGAGCTGGGGCTTGGCCAGCTCAGATTCCCATGTTAACTAATATAATGTTGCATAGTTCTTATGAAGAGTGTTTTTTGTTAAATTTTGTTGCAGATTACTACATGAATAAGTTGGGTTTTTCCAAAATAGTGTAATAGTGTATCATTTTTGTTCTTTTTTCCAGCCAGTGCTTTCTTTCATATTTCTTGGTTGCTATTGCCATTTAAATAACACCATACCAAGTGGTGAGGATAAGAATTCCTTTGGGGTCCCAATGATTCAATATGATTTAGATAAGGAAGTCATAAGGAATGCCTCATGACAGGCATTTTGTCTCCAATGTCACAAACCCAGGATCTGCATTTTTTAGAACCTGTTTAGACATATCAGATGAGATGGGAAGATCCATAATACCTTCATTATGCAGCAGCCACAGTGCCCAAGTTATTTGATGAAGGGGAAACACTAAGTGGATATCTTTTAGGAAAATACAGTTATTTTTTTGCCTTAATAGCTGTTACCCCCACTGAGAAACCTGTTTGCTGCCATCTCCATGTTTAAAAATGTTTGCCATGCTCTTTAGGGACAATGAAGTTGTGTGTTTCAAAGAGCAATGATGCTTCAAATGCAACCTCCATTAAGGTGTGGCAGTTCACAACTTAAATTTGTGCCTGGTTGATGGACTGCAGAAAATGTGACCAAAATTGAGTGCAGTTACCTTCATCTTCAAATTTCATCCTCATTTGGAACCAGTTATAAGAGAGCTAACTGCTTGCAATGGCTCAGTCGGCATCCTTCTTGCATGCAGCTTCTACCTACGCTTTTACTGGAGAGCGACCTTCAGCTCCAAATACAGGCACCCTTCTTTGGTTGCAGGTGCAACTGTACCATGAACCAGTTCAAGCCCATTTTTTATCAGAAGATTAGAGTCAAATGCATTGTGCTCAAGCATAATCATCAAATTGAGACACAAGAATATTTAATTTCTGCTTTTCAGGGAACAGGCTTATTTATTTAATTGTTCATTTTTCCAAGGGTTCAGCTTAAATCCTATTATTTTTCTATACAAGATCATATGAACATCAGTGCAAAGATAGTGCTGTCCTTTTTTAAAAAAAACTGGGGCTTTTACCTTTACAGCCCATTTTGCATATTTTATATTTTAGTTCTTCCTTATGCCATTTTGACTTTTTAAAAGGGCAGAATTTAACCAGCTATGCAGTGATGGCTGTGGAGGCGGGTGGGGGGGAAATTTGAAGAATGGAATGACGGGTCAGCCACCCAACATAATCCTGCCTGTGGGCGATCTTGCCAGAGGCGGGTGAGCAACAGAAGCAGCTATCTGCCCAGCTGAGGTGGGAAGCCAATTAGTGGCAAATAACTGGCCACCGGGGGCCAGATTGGGGACGCTGCCAGAATCTCACTGCTGGCAGATGGGCCCCACACTGTGGGCTAGGCCTTTCAGGTCTCTGTAGGTGGCGTCCCAATGGCAGACCAGAGGGGCCAGCAAGGCCACCTTTATTTATCACCTCTGCTCTGCCCCCGCACCGGCCAGAGCACTTCTGCCATGGGCGACAATTGCACCCTTTGGAGGGGGTCCTCCTCCACAATGATGACCTGGCACTGTGGCACAAATAATTTTTTAAATTTCACATATCTTCTGAGGGTGCTTCTGTCTTGCATTCACCTGCCTGCCACTTCTCCCGTTGGTGCTGCCAGCAGGACTTCAGTGTGAGGCCTGTGATTAGGCTAGGTGGGTGCCTGTTCTGCCACACTTAAATGCACTCTTAGTTGGACGCCCCTGATAAGATCGTGCAGGCAGGTGGCCAGGCATCAACAGAAGGGTCGGAACCCGCTTCTGGTCTCCACCTCAGAAAATCTTCAAAGGCAGTAAGATTCCGCTCTTCTTCATCTTTATTAACACCCTTCCAAGATTGCATTTTTGTGAGCTTTGCTCTTGCTACTAGTGATACTTAAAGAACTGGGCTGGAGCATTTCAGCTATGAAGAGAGACTGGATAGGCTAGGGTTATTTTCCTTAGAGCAGAGAAGGCTGAGGGGGGACATGATTGAGGTATACAAAATTATGAGGGGCATTGATAGGTTAGATAGGAAGAAACTTTTTCCCTTAGCGGAGGGATCAATAACCAGGGGGCATAGATTTAAGGTAAGGGACAAGAGGTTTAGAGGAAACAAATTTCACCCGGAGCGTGGTTGGAATCTGGAAAGGGTGGTAGAGGCAGGAACCCTCACAACATTTAATCAATATTTAGATGAGCACTTGAAATGCCATAGCATACAAGGCTACGGGCCAAGTGCTGGAAAATGGGATTAGAATAGGTAGGTGCTTGATGGCCGACATAGACATGATGGGCCGAAGGGCCTGTTCCTGTGCTATATAACTCTATAACTCTATCCACATTGCTTTGCATAATTCAGATTTTATCCAGAGTCCTCGAGACCAACAAAATGGGAGGAGATCCATCAGCGAGTACTAAAAGTTTTGAAGACAAGCAGTGCAAGACAAAGGCTAAAATTTGTAAGTACTGTCATAATTTGATTTATATAGTATTAAAAACTTAGAGACTGAAGATCTACCAGTAAACTGAGCCTAAAGTCATGTAAGAACTAGGTGTTGGTACAACTGAAATGAAGAGAAACTGAATGATTGAATTTGAATTTCAACATCCTTGTATTTAGTATGGTCATGAATGTCTGACATCTATTTTGTATATTCAGTAATGGTTTTAATTTTAAAAATATTGTTTTATATATTAGTTCCTCACATTTCATTGTTGTTGCTTCTATATCCTCCCTGCCCATTGCCACACACCATACCAGGGCTAAGAAGGAAACCAAGTCTTCTTTCAGGCCTTTGTCATACAATTCTGTAATTGGCCACAAAGGTACGTTTGAGACTTTGGCAGACAGTCCTCACCCCAAATCTCCGCTTTCCCCTTTTCTTCCTGTCGCGCAGCATTCAAGCTCTACCCAGTGCCTTGGTAGCCCAGCTGAGATTGGGAATTTAGGACACAACTGTAAGATTGCTATTAAAACTGTGAATTTCAATCACTCATGTTGCTGTGCATTCATGTCATGGGTACAGTCAAATAAACTAGATAGCATCAAAGCAGCTTGGGGTAGATTTTGAACTTGCTGCCTAGGTATAAAACTGGCATTGTGGATTGGCTGCCCATTATAGAAGCAACCTGATTTTCATTTCCATTGATATCTACAGAAAGTGATATCCGCTATACCAGTTTTAAACCTAAGCAGACGGAAAGTTGAAAATCTACACCCTTAAGACTTAATTTCATGTTTGAGTGATTAACGGTTCAATGCTATCCTCCAGATAGTAGTTCTAAAATATCTTTATAATGACAGCCAGTTCAAAACAGCTTTTCAGGCACTATGCTGCCTCCTCAGGCCCCAAAATGGTGGTCAGTCAGCACTTGCATACTTCCAATCAAACAAGAGGTGTCGATCCATTTTCATAAGGGGCATAACACCTGATTCAGATCCTCACACCCAACATTGAGTTGCCATTGCTAGCTGCACTCATGAAAATCAATCCGAAAGATCGCCCACATTAAAAAAAAAAGATGTGTTACGAAAATATTTCCTTTTTTTGTTAAATATTATGGACATTGGACTGAATTTTACGACCCCTCAAAGAGCGGGATGGAGGTTGGGGGGGTGATGTAAAATGGAGCGGGAGGCTCGGGATCGCTTCCTGACCTCCTCCCGCCTCCGCCGCCACTTTATGCAGGGCGGCGGCGGATAACAGCCCGCCTGCCCCAGGCCAATGAAGGCCCTTAAGTGGCACTTAACGGCCACTTAAGGGCCTTTGCCCGCCTCCACGGGGTTTTTACCAGTGGCAGCCAGGCCCGAGAAAAGCCGCGTGTTAAAAGCAGACTACCCCCGATGCCCCAACCACCCCCAACAACCAGCACGCCCCCCTCTCCCCCCCCCCCACCCCCCGTCCCTCTAATCAACACCCTTGCCACGCCGGGGCCCGCCCAATCACCCCTGGTGAGGCAACCAAAAATTACCTGCATTCTGGGGACCCTGACAAATTTTTGAAGCTGGGCTGTAGTCCCAGCAGTGGTCATCACTCCCGGTGGCGCTGCTGAGACAGTTAGCTGCCAGCCCGCTGATTGGCTGGCAGCTCCATTAGGCGGGACTTCCTACCTCAAGCGGTTGGAAGTCCCGCCTCAGACTAATTAAAGCCCGGCGACCCGCAAAATACGGATTGGATCCCCAGGCGAGGCAGTAGCAGGTTAGCCACTGACTTTTTAGTCGGTGGCTGGCTCCTGTCCACCCAGGTTAAATCCCAACCATTGTTTTATTTGAGAAACCTGAAAAGGATTCCATGGATTTTTTTTTCACTGGTGTCATTGAAAGGACTGAAAAATATTGTTTGCCAACAACAAGTACTGGAAGTCACCTGTCTTCAGATAAATACCCAGCAAGAGTTTTTTGACTTGGGGGAGATCTTTATAGAGAAGTGACAGTCAAGATTTTTAGGGGTCAGGAGCTTGACTCTTGAGATATTGGGCTGAATTTTACCAGCCCCTGGACACCATGGGTTGCGACGGGGTGGCTCATAAAATTCTGTGGGGAGAGGCCTGCCTCGACCCCCGAAGTCAAGAAGGGCCCGACACATATTACCGGCGGTGGGGGAGACCTCGGTGCGGCAGGGCCTTCATCTAAATATTTAAATGAATATAAATAACATGCAAATGACCTTACCTGCTGGCGGCGGCCATCCCATCCCGATTTTACAGGCGTCGATCGCAACTCGTGATCCTTAACTTCTCACACACAAACTCGGAGGCAAGAAACTGGTGGGTGGGGGAAAGAGTAAAAATTTCAGGGCGGGAGCGGGGGAGAAGGGAAAACGTTTTTTATTGACTGGGAATGGAGGGAAGGGGTTGAAGGGCAAAAGTGAAGAAGTTGGGAATAAAGATCACGTTCATATTGCCCCAAAAACAAACATTGGGGTGGCGGGTGGGAAAAAGCCTCCATCATTGATTGTAATTTGTACACTAAATGCACCAAAATGTTACTTTAAAAATTACAATTAATTTTAAGGGCTTGCGGACCTTTAAAAATGGCGCCGGCGCCTGCACAGTGGCGCTGGACGCTGTTGCTGGGGACAAGGTGGCCCTCCTCTCTGCGTCATCAGGGGCGGCCGCTCTGCCCCCTCCATTTAAATGAGCCCCCACGCATAATATCACGGGGGCTGTGCAGCGGCACTTCCGTGTCGAAGGCCACTGCTTTAACAGCGCACCACTGCAGAGCACGGTGCGCTGATAAAATTCAGCCCATTGTTTTGGTTTCACTTTGGACAGGCAGTTGGAGTTTTAAAAACCAGCCAGGAGAGCAGTCACCCAAGCTCGGCGTTTTCCATCTCTTCGAAAAGCCTGCCTGTTTTTCCGTCTCTTGGAGAAGCTCTTGGAAGTGAGTGTAAGAAATAGAGAAATTGATGCTACATTCATCCTGAAAGGCCTGCTTGAAACCCCTGTTGCCGCATTTCTCCTGAGATGCTGGAAAAACCTGCCGGATAAATCCTCGACGCCACTTGAACGTATTGCTCCAGAGAATGATCCCAGTGACAACCATCTGCGCATATTTGGGACGCCAAACCAAAAAAGGGACAACTGACATCTTTCCATATCGTCTCTTTTTTTCTTCAAGAATTAGCAAGTATTTGGCCAAAGTATTCTTTTTTGTCTTTTTTTTGTAACAGAGCTCTAAAAAGAAAATCTCTATTTTTCGGTTGACGTGTGTGTGTGTGTGTGGCTAAGGTAAAAAGGGAACCTTCATATTTCAATCTGTGTGTTAATGTTTTACTTCGTTACTGGTTATGTCTGTTTTATAACAAATCGATAATTTTGTTGTTTATTAAAGAGATCTGGTTGGTGTGTTTTATTCTGGGATAACAAGTAGAGTCTATGATTGACCATATCGGTAACTGAGTAAACATTTATATATGTGTTGTGATCTGTGGAGAAGTGGAACTAGAAAAGACAGTGCACTGCTCCCACCTCAGTCATAACATAAGTTACTTAACCCAGGCAACATCCCCAACACTGGCTGCTGGACCAAGATCCCGACTCAACCCTGTCCTCTAGAACCCCTGATTACCTTCCCCGCTCACCACTAATGTCCCTGCTCGAGGCCTGATAGTTCCCTCCCTCAGGCTCCAATCACTCCCTCCCAGAGCTCCAATCTCACACTCCCCAAGGCTCAATCTCTCTTCCCCCTCGAGACTTGATCGCTTCCTCCCAGAGGCGTATTTGCACTTTCAAAAAAGGACTTGCCAGTTTCAGGCGTCAGTTACTGAGTCACCCAATTGATTTTAACTGCCCACCCACCTGGTTTCCAGTGGTGGGTAGGATTAAAATTTGCACTTCAGAAAAACCAGACTTAAATCTTTTCAAAAAAACAGTCTGAATAAATATCAGCCAATGTATTACTTTTGACACGTCATCACTGTTGTTTTGTGGGCAAATGGGTTAGCCAATTTATGCCACAGCATGGCCACACAAACAGTAAACATTGGCTAGGACCCTTGGAGAACTCCCTGCTCTTTTGGAATAGTGCCTTAAGATCTTTTATGTCACCTGAACAAACAGACAAGGTTTAACATCTGATCATCTCATAATGCAACACTCCTTCAATACTGTACCGAATTATCGATCTAGATTATGCATTTAAATCCAGGAGTGAGACTTGAACCATAGTCTTCTGAATCAGAGGTGAAAATACTTACACAAAGCCAAGCTAATGCTTGAGCTAAAATAGATTGAGGCAGATGAGAGGCAAATTTACTATGGGCTGAATTTTATCAGTGCCTTGCGCAGGGGCTCATTTAAATGATGTAGAGGGGGCGGCTGCCGCGTCTCCGGCAACAGCGTCCAGCACCACTGTGCAGGCGCCATTTTTAAAGGGCTTCAAGCCCTTCAGTGACATTTAAATTTTTAAAGGTCCTAGTCTCCAGGGAATAATAATATTTTAATTCAACTTTAAATCCCATCTCCCACCCACCCCCAGCAAATGGGTAATCTGCATATAAATTGCCCTCTCTCCAAGAAAAAACTTTTATTGATATCCCAAACTTCCCCGCCCCCCTCAGAAATTTGTTCCCTTTGACCCTCAACCCCTTCCCACCATCCCTGCAACCAACAAGTGTTTCTCCGCCTCCCCCCCGCCCTGATAATTTTATTCCTCCCCGCTCCCCATCAGTGTTTCGCCTCGGGAGTTCCGAAGGTGTGCGAGTCGCGTCCAGTTAGCTGTAAAATCGGCGTGGGTTGGCAGCCATCGGCGGGTAAGTTCATTTGATGTTAATTATCCTCATATTAATATTGTAATGAAGGCCCTGCCATCAAGCTGCAGGGTGGCCGCACCGAGGCCTCGTGCTGCCGCTAATATCCAGTGGGGCCTTCTCGACATCGTGGGTTGAGGCAAGCCACTCCCACTAGCATCGAGGGACTGATAAAGTTCAGCCCTTTGTTCTAACCATAAATGAGGCAATTACTGGGCCCTCAAAATGGAAAATTACTCCAACCTTTACTATGATGAGCAAACAAAAGAAAATCTTTAATAATGGAATTAAACAGACAAAGATGATATAGTGTTTTGTTGCACACTGTGAAAGAGTTACTTGTGGAATACAACAGGTCAAAGTTTTTGAGGTTGGAATTATATCTCAGTTTTCCAAGAACTTAGGAAGAAATTTCAAAATGTTATCGTCTTGGCAGTTACAGCTATGATTCTTTGATGTCGGGTGTAATTTTCTGGCTTTGCTTGCTTGGCAATGTTGGAAATTCCAGTATAACACAAAATTGTGCATAGCATGTGTTGACATTTCCAATATGTGCTGTTGGTGGTTGTGGCCCTTCACTAGGAACATGAAGTCTGCTAATTATTCAAAACTCTAGCATGAAACTTTGGACCTCTCAGAATGCTGTTGACATGTCTGTTTAAAATTGTGGACTAGAATTCTTGATAATTATCAGTTTTTTGACCGTTGCTTCATGTTCTAGGATTCTTCTGCTGAAGTAGATTATCATTCAAGCAGAAGATCTGCCTCATCTACTGATTCATTGTGTGGCACTACAGACCATCTCAGGTAAAGATAGATTTTAGTGTTCTAAAGGACTTTGAGGCCAGCTTTGAACTCTTGAGTGTTGAAGCACTTTAGACAGTTTCCAAGTGGGAGGGCTTATTTTAACTACCTAGCCATTAACACTGGCATACTTCCTAACCTAGTATCATCATCAAGTTATAACCGTGTACCAGATTTTAGTTGGAATTATTCAAATCTGCCATTTCCTGATCGTCTAAACCACTGTATTCAATGTACCCCGCAAAACACCAAAGTAGTCTTTTAACATGGTTACTATTAATTATCTGGCTGAAAAATGAGTTTGGAGCCCTCATGCTACTTTCTACAGTCTATCTTATTATTGTTGCTTTATATCTGCTAATATTAATTTTAGTTATTCTCAACTGAATTTCATATGCCTCCCATTCCTCGCAGTATGTGAATGCACAGGATCAGAAAAGATAATTATGATTCATTTGGCCATTTCCAGTGTCAGTGAAATACTGGGCTAGATTTTACTAGGGACAGGCTGGGAGGCGGTGGGGAGAGGAGCCTAAAATGGAGAGGGAAGGTGGGGGATGGAGTGCCCGTCGTCCTCCCACCACCATGCCACTTTACCAGCTACAGAGGAGGTGGAGGACGGCCCTCATGTCCAGAGGCCAAATGAGCCACTTATGTGACCAATTAAGGGCCTTTTTCTGCCACTGCTGGCATTTTACTAGTGGCGGGTGGGTCCTCTGCCACATGGGTGGCACTGCCTGATGAACCCTAGCAGCCTCCCTGTGGGCTCAGTGGGGGGACCCTCCTCTTCAGGCACTCTGTGACCCACAGAGGCACCCCCCTCACAGCAATGGCCAACCCCGCGGCAAACCCCCCCACCCTTCCCTCACCAAACCCCCCTCCACTCCTCATCAGGGCCTGCCTGGCCAGCTCCGGTGCCCCCAGACCCCACTTGGTTGGGAGGGTGGCCTGGTCCCATGGCATCCTCTCATCTAGGTGCAGCCCTAGCTGTGGCCACCACTTCTGGTGGTGTGCTGAGACTGCTGAACAGGCAGCCCTCCGATTGGCTGGCAGCTCCTAGGGGCAGATGGCCAACCTTTAAAAGGACAGCAGCCCTGACAGAAACTAATTAGTTGCCTGACAGAGGTTAAATGTAGCCGGGGTGCCGCAAATGACCGAGCTAGGATCTCCCCCAGCTTTCCGGCCCGTCGTCAGGACCCCCACCGCAACAATAAAATTCAACCCACTATATCCCATGATCCTTCTTATAAAATTCTATCACATTTTGTTTCTCCTTTTTTGCCAGGAATGTCCTCCGGAGTTCTCCCTGTCAGGCATCATAACATAACAGTTAAAGCCCAAATTACAGCGGCCAATTAGAAGAACTCCGAGGTAATTCCTGGCATTTTTCTTTTGTGCTTGGCCTATAAATTAGTTTCACCTCCTCATCTAGCCTCTGTGGCCTAGGTCATGCACCATTTCTCTTTTTAACCCTGAAGGATACATCCTAACTTAATTTGTATCCAGCCTATGACATAATATTCTAGCTTTTGAAATTGAAAGCACTGTGAAAATAGTATATGCAGGTTTTATAAATTTTCCTTCTAAAATATTTTAGTTACTTTGTAACAAGTTATCAAATTCCTGAAGTGAATTTGTAACCTTTTTTTTAAAAAAAGCAGATAAATTGTAAGCTTTGTAAAATTGGTAGTACAAATGTACAATCTGGACTTCTTTCTGTCCATACAGTTCAGCGCTCCAGCACAATGCTTCTGTACATCTGGGTAATGGTGATTATTGGTCGAATCGCGCTGCTGTTTACAAAGGAAAGCCTCACAGGGCAATTTTTGAAGAAAGCCTAGAAAAGATCTACAGAAATATGTACAAAAAAGCTGCAGATAGCACATAAAGATTACGTAGACCAATATATTTCAGTCTGTTACTCAGTTTGTATCAGGTCATGGCTTTTTCTCCAACATGTTTGTGTTGTTTTAGGATTCATAAATAATGGTCAAGAATTAATTGTATTGTTAGTATGTTTTCCATCTGTAGCAATAATTAATGACCATAATAATCATGATTATCTGTGGTTTTAGATATTATCAAGAAAAAATTGAGACTGTCAGCCATTTTCCCTATTTATTTTGAGAATATTTTCGACTTTACAACTTCACTTGTGTGTTAGAAATGGGAGGACCCCATTTAACTCGATTGTACCAGGATAATTAAAGTGCTTGTTAACATTTTGCAGCCAATGTCTTAACAATCCTGCAAATTAGTTTTGGAAATAGCAATTGGGACGTGCTCAGATTTTGTACCAAAATATATTGCAGTAGGAAAGTATGATGGGTTACTACTTGGAGAGTTTAAAGAACTGGTATTGGATAACTAAGCTTATTAAACAATGCACATTCTGTTAGTTAATGTTAGGATCAAAGGCTGTATCTGTAAAAAATGAAAATGATGCCACTAATCTCTGCATGAAGTCAAAATGATATCCATTTAAAAATGCAGCACTTCACATTGGTTAGCCAGGCTAAATGTCAAATGAAGAGTCAGTGAAAGACAGCAGTCTGCTTTTATGCAGTCCTGGTTCACAGAAAAGTTCAATTGTAATAAAAAAATTCCCAGTCTCTTGTAGTATGCTAATCATTATGTATCCATATTTAAATCATTTTAAAATTCCAATGTTAGTGTACCATCATTAATCTTTACAGTTGAGGCAGTCTGTTGCACTATATATGAAAACTCTTGCATGTTGTTAAATTTAGACAGTGGCATCACAGTGGCGCAGTGGTTAGCACCGCAGCCTCACAGCTCCAGCGACCCGGGTTCAATTCTGGGTACTGCCTGGGTGGAGTTTGCAAGTTCTCCCTGTGTCTGCGTGTGTTTTCTCCGGGTGCTCCGGTTTCCTCCCACAAGCCAAAAGACTTGCAGGTTGGTAGGTAAATTGGCCATTATAAATTGTCCCTAGTATAGGTAGGTGGTAGGGAAATATAGGGTCAGGTGGGGATGTGGTAGGAATATGGGATTAGTGTAGGATTAGTATAAATGGGTGGTTGATGGTCGGCACAGACTCGGTGGGCCGAAGGGCCTGTTTCAGTGCTGTATCTCTAAACTAAACTTCCAGTTTTGTCCTCACACCTTTTTCATTAAATAGAACATTGTTTGTGGGAGAATAATTTGGAGTCTGACACATCATTCCTGAACACAGCTACATTTTTTGTTGTATTTGCAGAAATACATCTTTTCCAGTAACTTCCACAGGATTTCTCTCAATTGTCCATTGTAACCCTGAAGAAACAGTGTAAACAGCCATTTATGCCATTTTGCTAGAGTTTCCACTGATCTTCCGCCAAATTTGTGGCAGGAGATCGGAGGGCCACCTGGAAATTTTACCCCATTCATTTAAACAAAGATGAAATTATGATGATAAAATGTGACTGATTTATGAAGCCATGTCACAGTGAGCTCTTACTGAGCAGTGTTAAATACTGGAATTTGAGGAGCTAAGCAAGTTTACAGGTAGTTCAACATTCGAGAAACTGTTGAATTTTATTGGCAGACCCTATATTCATATTACTCATGCTTTTGATTTTTTGTAAGCTCTAAATGTCGGAACAAACAGTATGTAATTAATTTTTTTTTGCAAATCAGCATAAGAATTAATTCTGTTACTTTAATAATTTGCATTTTCATTAATCTAGTTATATGAGATTTCTCATCTGGTTAAAGGAATACTTCAGTCTGTTGGTGGTCTTATGCAGCATGTCCTGTATTGCTGAGAATACTCTTCTCATTGTACTATGCAAGAAGTTTCTCAGTAAAAAACTACAAGTGATTTGAATTTCCTGTAATGATGAAACCTACTGAGGTGATCTCACATCACTTTGGCTTCATACAGTCAGTAAAATTTTGAAACTTTTGAGGCTGCCCATTGAACTGCCTTAAAATTTACTGTTAGCTCGTTTTTAACAATAAAAATTAACAGGATAGTTAGCTAACTTTAATTTTCTAACTTAAAAATTGTCACCAGCAATTGAAGGCTATACTGTACTTGATTCTGTGCTTCTCACTGCTGCAGAATGTTTAAACTGATGCCTGCAATATAACTGGTCTATTTTACTTTTGGGGAAAAAGATAAATATTTCTCTAAAACTACATGATAAAGAGAATTCATTGAAAAAAAACATATTTTGTTACAGTGTGAATCAGCAATAATGACAGAAAAACAATACTGAAGATTAACTATACTGAGATTGTCTACTTTCTAGAGTAGTGTACTGAAAAATAAATGCAGTAATTATTTGAAAATATAGAATTCTGATTGGCTGATCCTCAGGTCTGATTGAAGGATACCCTCAAAAGAGCTGAGGTATAGGTCAACACTACAGTGTGCTAACATCAGCAGACTTTTTTTGTCACTTTTTGGGGCCAGTCAGTAAAATGCTCCAAAGATCCACAAAGCAAGGCATTGATTATTTTAATAACAAAGATGTGCAATGTTTATTAATATAGTTGTGTTATGTTTAATAACAGAGTCAATAATAATTAGGCTTTGTTTAATAAGAGGATAACTTTACTCAAATTTCCTCCCCATATTTGCATCCAGAGGTAAATGCAACAGGGCTGCAAATCAGTTACACGGCCTAAAAGATTGTGGACTTTTGGGCATAAGTGACTCTCGTGCATAAGTACAATAGGTCCGAATTTCCTCGATCTTTTTTAGCCTCTGTCGATCCCTCTACCTGAATGCAACTCTGCCAATAAAATTGACATCGCCACCAAGTTAACAGAGCCTCATTTATGAGTTTCCAGCAATTACATTTGCTGAAATGCTTCCTTACAATTACAACCAAATTTTCAGGCACAGCAGGAAAGAGTCATTTTTCTGGTATTTTATTGCAATTCTTTGAGTGTTTTTTTTATAGCATTAGTTGTATTAAAAATGTTAATTTTCATACTTAAGGAAGGTAAAGATGTTGTAAGTTCAGCATTTTCCAATTGTTTACACTGATTTTAATGTTCAGATGTATTCTAATGAGATTGCAAGAAATTTGACCATGACTTGACATCAACAGAATTTTCAGGTCTAACCTTGGGGTTGTGTTCATAGGGGAAATTCCAGGCCACTGTGTTTAATAACATCGCGTCATTGTGCTATGCTTAGCAAAGGGATGATTGTGTTATGTTTAATAACTAGGTGATAACAGAATGTTTAATGACATGCTGTGATTGCACTGTTTTCATAACAGAAGATGGTTATGCTATGTTTAATGAGATGGTGATTATACCATGTTTAGTAACTCATGGTAATTGCACTGTGTTTAATAATAGGATGATTGCATTATGTTTAGTTACAGAAGGTGATTTTAATAATGGAGAATGATTCCCACTGTGTTGATAACTGTGTTTAATAACAGGATTGTGACATGTTTTAACAACACAGGACAAGACTGTAGGCTGAATTTTCAGGCCTCGCCTGGGGCGGGAACAGAAGTGGACGGTGCCCGAAAATACTGGCGCCATGCGGCATGTTGGTCTTGAGACGCCATTCCCGGTGCCGGCAATATTCACCAGGATGGGGGGAGGGGGTGGGTGGAGAATGGGACAGCGATCCCATCCGCCTTCAGATTAAGGCCAATTATAGTTATTAAAGAGTTCATTATGAGCTCGTTAAAGGGGGAAGTTCAAATTTTAATAGAGGTGCACGGGTTGCACGTGCTGTTTCGGGCTGACCAGCTGAAGGGAGGTGGATACAGATTGGGGAGCTAATCATGGCTGCCCTAGGGAATTGCCCTGGTCCCATAACAGGGTCTGTGGCACAGAGAGGAATTTGGGCTTTGAGAAAGAGATGCCCTTGACATTGTGCAGGTGGCAGGGAGAATGAGCAGTCAGTGCTCAGACATTGAACGGAATCGGTCACCCCACTGGCAGAAGAGCGGGGCAAGGCTGTCAATCACAATAGGAAGGTTGCAGCTGGCTGTGGGGGCATGACTCTCAAATTTTGGGCCCAGTGGCGATGAGAGGCAACACCGTCCACAGGAAGGGCGGAATCCCGAGCAGCAGAAGGTCATGGAAGAGGAAAGGGGCAGAAAGGCAACAAAGGCCAGACCCTGAACACAGGATCTACCACCAAAGACGGAACTACCTGGAGATGACCAAGACCCAATGCTGCAGGAGACTGCGACTCGCCAGGCAGATGGTAACAAACATCTGTGACCTCATTACCAAAGACCTTGCAGCACTGGTCTGCATGCCCTGCCATTAGCCATCAAAGGCACTGTGGCCTTGAATGTGTTCACTTCTAGCTCCTTCCAAGCATCAACTGCGGACCTTAAAGGCATCTCGCAAATGGCAGCACACCACTGCATCTTGCAGGTTACAGATGTCATTTTTTGCCAGAGATGGATAGCACATTCATTTTGCGACAGTTGTGGCCTCACAGGTACAGAGGGCAGTGGGTTTCAGCACCATCGATTGTACCCATGTGTCGATCAAGGCACTCAGTGTCCGCCCTATGAGATATATCAACAGGAAGGGCTTTCATTCCCTCAACATTCAACTGGTCTGCGATCACAAAAAGAACTTCCTGCATGTGTGCACTTACTTTCCTGGCTACTCCCATGATTCCTTCATCCACTAGCAGTCCACCCTACCTCAGATCTGCACTCCAACCCGGAGTGGACAAGGGAAATCCCTTGAAGGGATGGCTACTGACTCCTCTATGGGAGCCCCATGCAGAGGCATAGAGGCGATACAACCAGAGTCACCTGCTCACTAGGACAGTCATTGAGCAGGCCATCGGGCTTCTGAAGATGCGATTCCAGTGCCTGGACCGGTTGGGTGATGGTCATTGTGGTGCTCTGTTGCATTCTCCATAACATGGCCCTCCAGAGAGGTGTGAACTTTGAGGACAGTGAGGCCTTGGAAGTAAACAGCCCATCGGGGGAAGAGCATGAGGTGAAAGAGGAGGAGGAATTGGAGGTGGAGGGAGATGACGCTGAACAGAGAGATGCCCCGGCTGCACAAAGAGGTGACCGAGCATGGCTTGGGGTGCAAAGGGCTCGTCAGGATGTCATGAAGGTCAGGAATCATCTGATTCAGGATCATTTCACTTGAGTCCCTCTGACCCAGGTTGAGGGGCATAGTATGGAAGAGAGTCTGAGATACCTGTGCTAACACATCCATGGAAGATGCAGCCTGGAACATCTAATCACTTACTGCCAATAAAAGAAGCACATCTGCCCAGAAGATTTACTCTCACCATGGAGGATCCCATTTTCTCTTTCACCACCTCATACTACTTTTCTTGTCACGGCAGCAATAAAAGGAGTCCCAGACGTGTGGCTTAAAGTATCATTTATATAGTACAAAGAGAGAAAAACAGTAGACAGAGACAGTAAGAAGATACCCCGCTGATCCACTTTAGTGCTCTGCACGATGCGGTGGCTGCACAATCGGCCGCTCCTATGCTCTGCTCCCCATATGGCCTTGGAGGAGGTGGAGGCAGCCTTCTCATTTGTCTCAGTTTGTGGCTGAGATGCACGTGGCAATCATCCTCACTTTGGAGGTGCCTATGGGGGCATCTCCAGAGGCTGCCTCACCTGTATCATTGCAGGGGCAGCCTCCATCATTTGGCCCTGCTGCATGGATGGTCCCTTGGTCAGAGGGCCCAAAGAGACCGAGGATGATGAGAACGCCCCTTGAGGGATGGCACCCTCATCCTCCTGTGATACCCTCAGCCCTTGCTCGGCGTTCCGGATGCTTGGAGGAGGACACCAGCTGGGACGCAGCTAGCATTTCCTCTAAAGATCTCTGCGACACCAGCTCCACTGACCAGTCACACTACACAGCGTCTCATGCATCCCATGCATGCATTCTGAGTGATGCCGCATATGGCTGGAGGTTGGCCACTCTCTCTATGGAGGAGCTCATGGTCATAGCCCTGAGCCATGTGGTGCACATGAGTTGGAGGGACTTCTCCATCCTCGACCCAAGACCCTGCACTGCCTCAGGGAATTCCGACATGTGGAAACACACCTTCTGCTGCTGTTCAAGGTAGAGCCTTCTCTCTTGTGACTTTTGCAGCCCTGCATTTGTGCTCAGCCGAGGGCTGTGTCTGTCCTCTCTGCTCCGAGGGGAACTGACCACAGCTCTCTCTGCTTCTGGCACCTCCTCCTGCCCTCTAGTACCGTGATCAGCATGCTGTGCTACCTTAACTACATGCAAATGAGGACCCACCGAGGTGAGTATATCTGCGCTTGTGGACAATATGCTCATAAGTTGTGACAGTGCAACTTCATCTCCTTCTTGGTCCTCTGGGCCTGTAGAGGGAGGAGGTGAGGGTGCCCTGAGTTGGATATTTGCACCTGTGGGATACACAAGAAATGATGAGAGCTAGTCTAGGAGAGTAGAAGCTGCTGCAGTGCTGAGGCTTCTCAATGTTACTGAGTGCGTGACACACTATCGGACGGGGGTCGAGTGCACTGCATTCCTTTAATGACCATTTTTCCCTCTGTAATCACCAGGTCCACCAAAAGCTCCTGTTTCACTCGGCCCGACTTCCTTCTCTTTCGCTATCTTGGCCAGCTCTGTTGCTGCCTGCTCATTTGGGGTGATATGGTAGAAGAATGGCACCCTTCCACCTGGGCCCTCACCCAGACATTGTGTGCCTGTCACTCATGCAAGGACAAGAGAGAGCGAGATAAGGTGCTTTTTTCCTCTGTGGCCAATGTCATCTGCCCCTATCTGTTTCGGTGACATTTCCTCAGCAGCACTATAGCTGTGAGCCATTTTGACGGGCTAGTAAGTGCCCTGGGCACCCACCCCCTTCCACATTCAGAAGCAGTTTGCGCCCTGAGGCTCCTCGTTGTGTGGAGAGTGCAAGTCTTTGAGACCTGTCCTGAGGGTTGGGGGTTACACCCATCTTGCCAGAACATCATGCCAAAGACTTGCAGGTTGATAGGTAAATTGGCCATTGTAAAAAAATTGCCCCTAGTGTAGGTAGCTGGTAGGAGAATTGAGGGAAGGTGGGGATGTGAGAGGGAAAAATAGAATTAATGTAGGATTAGTGTAAATGGGTGGTTGATGGTCGGCGCGGACTTGGTGGGCCAAAAGGCCTGTTTCGGTGCTGTATCTCTCTATGACTCTATATGAGGTCATTGAACCTTTTACGGCATTGGATCCACATTCTTCTAATCACACCTCTAATGCCACTAATGACAGCAACCGCCCAGGCCCATTTAGATTTGGCCTGCTCCTGCCATCCTCCAGGAAGAGGACATCCCTCCTTTCCCTCACGGTCTCCAACATTGCCTCCACGTCAGCATCAATGAATGAGGGGCAGCCCTACCCCGGGTGCCAGGCCTCCAGCTCTCCTGTGACGCCTCACTTCCCTCTCATGCCGTGGAAGACATCAGCCCTGTAATTCAATGCATTTAATGTACAATCTCATCCTATGATATTGAACTGAATTTAATGGAGGCATCAGGGATCCTGACGTCAGGCCAGAAAGATGGGGGAAACCCTGCCTTGGTCGTTTAGGGGACCCCCAGTCGCAATTTACGATGCTCAGGCAGTTAACTGCCTGGCTTCAGGGTTCGCATCCCTTTAAGAAAGGGGATCTGACCTCCAAGAGCTGCCAAAAGCTCAGCAGTCTCAGCATCGCCCCGAGAGTGATGGCCACTGCTAGGACTGCATTCAGCTATAAGAGGCAGCATGGACGCCGGCCTCAGAAGTGGAAGCAGGTTTGCCGGGGCCAGGATGGCAGGCCCAGGTGAGGGGTGGAGGTGTGGCTATTGAGGGCAGGGTGAGTGTTGGTGTATGGATAGTCTTTGTCACTGGGGGGCCTTCCATGGGCCGCAGATTGCCTAAGCAGGAGGGCTATGCCCTTCCAGCCTGCAGGGAGGCTGCCTGGTTCTACTTAAGGGCCTCAATTGGCTTCTGGGCGGGAAGGCCTTCCTCGCCCCTGACAACGTGTCAGCATGGGGAAGGCGATGGGCACTCCACACTCCGCCTTCCCTCGCCATTTTATAGACCCCACCCCCTCCCCGCCTCCCTGCCCGTCCCGAGAGGGCTGATAAAATTTAGCCCAGTAACCGTATAGCCTGAATTCACTGGAATAGTACAATTTCCTACTAATGTTTAAATGTTTTAGCAGTTACAAATGCAGCATTCATAGATGGTTGAACTGACATATTTTAAAAATCCAGTCTCCCTGCTATAATTACTAGCTGAAATCTCATTATTTCAAATTGAGATGTCGCATGAGTGACTGTACCGCCCAAAGTTTGCATCAGATGGCCCAAATAATTTTCAAGTTTGGGCCTCATCAGCATTAGTCAGCTGAGCTGCCGAGCACTCAGAGAACACTGACAGGCAGCTTGGCACACCAAGAGGCCAAAAATCCGGCAACTCCATGAGTGAGTTAAGGCAGGTTGTTGGCACCAAAAGGGGGTGAGGTGCACTGGAGGGGCCTATCCAGTGGCTAAAAGTGGGCTGCAGTATTTTTGTGTGGCCAAGAGGAGCATTCCTAATTCCCCCCCAAAAATCCCAAGGTTGTTTTTGGAACAGCCTCCAGCAGATCCTTTAAGGACTGTTGTTTAGACCATTTACCACTTGATAGCAATGGGCAGACTATGCACGGAAGACCTATTTATACCTGAAAATGCAACGGGGTCCAATAGCCACTGCAGGACTCTTATTTGCCTATATAAGCAGCCTCCCATTGGTTTTGGATGGGTTTGCTGTGCACTCATTTACAAGCTTACCTGAAAGTTAGGCGAATCTGGGATGTCCAAGAGATCGCATATGTGTACCCCCAATTTTCCACTGTCAGTTTTTCAGGCAAGAAATGGGCAAAAATCATGGTCGAAAATCACCTCCAAGGTTCTTTGCCTTGGAGATTTCATTTTACTTACAAAGTGTTTAGGACATGAAATATTTATTTTTACAGTATATATGACTTGCTGTCGAAATTATATTTTTTATGAAGTTCTATTTATCAGGACACCATAGAAGTACAAGAGTAGGCACACTACTGTTAAACATTTGTTTTCTTTATACTCCAAGCAGTCAGTAATAAGATTATTGTTTTTAGCAACTAATAAGAACATACCAAATCCAAGGTGAATTACTGTAGATTTCCGAATTAATAAGTTATTTTTGGTATGCATATGATTAATTCAAGCTCTATGGTCTAGCAGGCAATCCTGTTCCTTAGCTGAAGGACAGATTATATAAATGGGCTGGATTTTTCTCTGTGATTCAACTGGTTAGCAACAGAAAATAAAGGAAAATGTAGGCAGTGAGGCCTATCACCAACTCACCATCTAACCTGTATTTCCCTCCCTTCTAGGTCCACAACAGGCCTTTCCTTCCTAGCCCACAACCTGTAATTGGAAGCAGGGGTGGGCCCAGGCCCCCTGGTAGATTTTACTCGCATCCACCAGTGTTACCACTACTTCAAGGGGCCACAATGGGAAAAGTGTCAGTAGGCTCTGAAAAGCAGTGGTAACACCCCTGAGTTGCTGTCATGGAGGGAGAGAGCACTTGTAGTTGTCTCCTTCCCACCATTCCAGCCGCAAAACCTAGCTGCTGAAGGCCCCATTCTCAGCCAAGACATTCACTGGAACAACTAATTGGATCTTTGGGGCACTCCTGCCCCTTTAACAGCCCTCCTAACTGTTCCAATGCTGTAGAGGCAAACCTGCTGCAACACTGCTACAGGTTTGCACCCTTACAGCAGCAATGGGAATTCTTTCTAAGGGCCCATCCTGCATCCTTAATGATCTCTGACTGAGGAAATTAAGTTAACATTCTGGCAGTGTTAGTAACAAGCAGGGGTTCCACCTGGCCAGACTGCATTGGTGCTAAAAGCAGAATCATGGCTAATAAATCTAAAATTGAAGTGCATTCATTAAAAGTGATAAGCAACACATTGACATGTTTATTAAACCATATCTAAATTTTCAGATATAATATAGATTTACAACTTCGCAAAGTGGTTTCCAGTGCTCAATAGCACATGGCAGTACAACTCGGGTGTCAGATTCAGATTTGATGCTTGATTGTACTAAAGTCAAGTAATGTGGGACCTCCACTTGGAAGTCATCTCCCAACCAGTTTCCAGCAGCTGCAGTATAACTCCAGCCTAGTGCAATGTTTTGTTTGCATGGTATATTTTAATGTTATGACAGATTGGGTGGTCCTAACTTTTCTTGGTCAACATTAAAAATTCCTCTGTCTGAGCTGTAACAGTGACTGATTTACAACTAGTAGTCTGCTGATGGTTGACTTTGCAGAGATACCAGTCTAAAGCAACAGTATAATTGTAGCTTTGTATCTTTATTAACATAGTGACAATGATGCACACTTAAGTGTTTTAGTACAATTATTATGCAACTTCAAGCTGATTTTGTTTATTGTAATGAAAGTGATTTGCTGTTTTGTTATTTGCAATATATTTTCTTTTGTAAGACAACACTTTTGTAAACTTAAATAAAGTAAAAATGTGTCAGAAAATGGAACTTAAATTTATAAACAGTTTATATATGTAAGAGAAGTGTACATGTGATATTAAAATCAACTTTAGTTATAGACCTGATTTTCTTTTTTATTATTTAGTTGTGTATTCATTCAAATATGTTTTATAGAGCACAGATCCACTAATATTTAATGGTGTAATTCTGCATTTGATGGTCTCTATTTCCTAATCCTTAACTGACAGCATTGTGGGAGCACCTTCACAACACTGACAGCAACGGTTCAAAAAAGGACTACAATACATTCTCAAGCACAACTAGAGATGGGCAATAAATGCCAACCTTACCAGTGATGCCCACATGCTGAGAAAGAATAAAATAAAATATCCCTTTAGCCTTTCCAGTTCCGATGAACATGGTGGCAGTGTCTGAAGTCTTTCTTTATAACTGTAGTGCCTCATCCCTTGCATAATTTTGGTGAATCTACACTGTACATGCTCTATAGTTTTAATATTTTGTTCTTTTTAGCCTATATATTAAAACAAACCCTGACAGCATACAGGATTTTAGTATGATATAGGAGCATCCCTGCTATGTGGATCATCATCATCTGACATTGGTGCATCAAAATCATTATCAGGAAGAGTTGCCTATTGTTTCCGGAAACATTGAACCTAGCCTGGCTGATCTCCAGCGGTGTGTAGTAAATGCATCATGGCAAAGAATGAAAGAAGACATCACCAAGTAGATAATCTATGGTTCAGAAGATGTGTACCTTTAAAATAAGTAACTGATGTTGAAAAAAAAAGGAAATCTTAGTGTATGTAATTCTTTGTGACCACTACTGTTTACTGTTAGTAACAAGTTTCTAAAAGGCACTGTAAATTTACAATTTGAATGGTAAATGATATTTTTTTGTTTTTAAGATTTGACAGTATAATAAGAATACTGATGCTGATATTAATTTAAGTCCTTGGATATAATCTTGAATGTCACTGTCATGAAAACGTGCTATGCTGAATGATGATTTTAATTCATCAGTTGGAAACCTACATTAAACTTTTAAAAGGAAAGCTGGAATCCTCAGTTCAACTTTTAAAAGACAGCAGCGAAGATGGCCACCACAATTTGCATTGAAATACCTCACATTCCAAGGTATTGAGGTGGAAACGCATTTTTAAAAGGCTCTTATCCAGAACAATGGCTTGAGCAGTTGAGTGATTTATCTGGTATCGCCTTCATCAGCAAGACATGCAAAGCCATTTTGGAACGTTCACACTAGTGGAGATAAACTTCCATGGGGGTAAACGTTGAAACAATAAGACCTGAGAGAGATTGAGATTCTTAGACTCGGATCTCATTAAAGTGAAAAAGGGAATACACTAAGACGATCATGTGACAGTCTGTCCATCTGTGTGAAACCTTGGAGTTTCTTTTGAACACACCAGACAAGCTTTGAGTGCTAATGAGTGCAGGACCCCAGTGGGGGTTGTTTCTCTCTTCAGGTAATACTGTTAAGTTTCGAGCCCTGTCTACAGACTGCAAAACATCCAAGACTATCATCGCCACAGACAGAGATTCCGGGGAGAAAGCCATCTACAGCACTGTCTCCAGGAAAACCCTGAACTAGGTGGCTACTTCTACCAGCCAAAAACTTCAGGACCACGAATTCAGCTGGAAGACAACTGAATTACCAGATTACACAATCTGTAGATTATTTTATTTGTTCTGGACTCTAATCCAACCAATCTATTCTTCATCACTAATCTATTTGTGTGTGTGAAAGTCGGTGCATAGTTTATTATTTTTACTCATGAGTTTTTGATTTTAAGTACAGTAAACTAACCCCTTTCTTGTTTAAACTCAAGAAAACCTATCCAATTGGTTCTTTCATGATCATAGCACATAGAAGGGTTAAACACTCACTGAATTGGTAAGCACATCCACTGTTTAAAATAAATAAACCTTGTTGCAGTCAAGCAAGGAGTGGGACTAGAGGGGAGTCTTTAAACCCCTCCTCACCTGATCGTAACAGTCACTATAAATAAACTCAGAATTATTCAAGAAAGGTTTTGTAAAATGCTATAAGATCAGCTGCTGAAAATACCAAATTTTTAATCTCTCTGAAAAATGTTAATTTAATCTTTTGATCCAATACATTCATTCATTATAATTGGAAAATGAAAGTCATGAAGAAAAAAATTATGCAAAGTGTGGCTCATCAAGGAAATAAGAGCTAAGCATAATATTGTTAAAGGGAATAGGAAGTAAAGAAAAGGTTGTGAGTTTGACCAGCAATTTTATAGCATGCTAGATGCAGTACTCGATCAATTGATCAGGGGCCAAAATCATCACTTTTTGTGAATTCCAACACTGGGAACAACACAGCTTTTTGTTCTACAGCAATCACAATTCTGTTTGTCCTATGTGGGCTTTTAATAATTGTGTTCCTTATATCTCATACAATCCTATTACTACCAATACAGACATAATTAGCCTATTCATGGTCTGACCCAATTACATGAGCTTCTTCCAAAGTTGTCTTGAATCCTGTTTCCTTGGTAAGTTTTCTGTTTGGTGATCTGCACCCCACTGATATTGTTCTGAAAATGTCTATATTGATTTTTCTAAACTTTGCCTTTTACTTTGGTTAGGAGAGTGTCTGACTTCCACAGGAAACACATCAACATGCTTGATATTCTCCAAATTATGTAGCTGAGGAATCCACATAAGTAGTGTTTCTGTCTGCCTGGTATGGAGTGGTCACTTTCTCCCCTAGGGACATACCCCTCGTAAGTGCAAAAGCTCAGGCAACAGCCACAGCTTAGGGAAACCACGTGCTGGATTTTGTGCTGGAGGCGGGGTTCCCAGTGCAAGGACAAAAAGGCAAGGGAAACCCTACCTCTGACTGTTTGTACCCCGGACCAATCCTCCAGTCTTTTTGAATCAAAATTTTAGGATGGGGATCCCACCTCCAAGAGCTGCCGGCCAATCAGAGGGCTGGCAGCTCAGCAGTATCGGCCGCACCACCGGGAGTGGGGGCCACTGACGGTCTTACAGAGGCCTTGGACCCAGGCCAGCAGTGGAACCCTGGAACAGAGGTAGGTGAGGCGGGGTCACTGGGGCCAGTCCAGAAGGCCCTGTGAAGGTGGGGTGGCAGTGCAGTCCGGGGGATTCCCAGGAGGTAAAGTTGTTCCCAGTGCGGGTCCTCCGTGGGCCACAAATTGTCCATGAAGGAAGGACCCCCTCCCCCCCACCACAAGCCCGCAGGGAGGAAGAAGGGGCCCTTAATTGGCCATTAATAGACCACTTAAGGGCCTCTGGGCTGGAAGGCTGTCATAGCCTATTCCTCCCCTGGGAAGATCGCTCTGCCAAGGGCCCTCCGCTACCCGGCCTCCAAACCTGCCTCAGGGGGCCTCACAAAATCCTAGCCCACAAGTGTGTTCAAGGATGTTATTGAAGATTTACCAGCTAAAACTGCAGCTTGCCAGTAGAGCACTAGTGAATATTTGCTACTTATCCAGCTAGATCCACCCTATTCATTAAGACATTGGCTTGCAAGGCCATTAGGAACTGATAGGAAAGAAGTTCAATCCCCAGTGATAGATCTAGCCTTCCGGGTTGTATTACGAAACGAGGCTGGCTAACTAATCATAAGTTGTATCCTGGGGTCCTGCAGAGATACCTAGCTCAGCTATCAGATAACATGTATAGTTGACTTGGTTTCAATCTTCCATTGTCAGGAATATCATCTTGGAGCCAACTTGACATCAAAAGGACCTTGATATTTCTCACCCCTCCAGTGGGATAGTCATGAAACTACTGGGAAGCATGGGTTTGAGCCCTCGCTTAGCAAACAAAAATACCAGGCCTTCATGCAAATATGTCGTAATGAGATAAAACTTTACTCTGCCTTGTTATTGTTACAACCAGGTGAAAAAGAGGTCTAGGGATCCCTTTCAGCCTTCACCCGGTCTTACTGTAACAGGATTTTATTTTTAAACACGTGTTTTTAGTTCCCCTTGGTGAATCCTTGTTCACTGCTTTCCAATTATAAGACAAAGAAACCAGCACAAACAAGTTTTCTTAGGTTTAAAGAAGAAAAGTTGAAATTTATTAAACTTGAACTTAAAGTTTATTTCGGTTGACCCCTGTGGATACACGACGCACCCTTGCTAGCATGCGTATGCGATACACACATGCAGATAGAGACTGGAAAAGAGCAGAAGAAAATAAACTGGAAAAGTTTGAGGCAATATCTGAAGAGTTCTTCGAGCTCACTGTAGAGTCCTTGATTGTAGGTAGATCTTGCTTTTTGTTGGGGCCCAGAATTCTTCTGAAACCTTGTTCACTGTAGGAGACTTTTCTTTCTTGGGGTTCATGTGTCTTAAGTGGATTCAGAGGCTTGTGAGAAAGAGATGGGAGCAAACAGGAGAGATCTTCTCAAACCAGAAACAAACAGACACTCTGTTCAAACTGCACAATTCAGATAAAACCCAGGTTGCCAAGCAAGTTAGTCATGTGATTAACTGGTCTGACCACATCTTGGATTGTATCACCTTAGCAGTCTCTGGAATGCTCCTCTTACACACAATACCTGGTGATCAAGGTCCATTTTGGGTTGAACGTCTCAGGGAATGGTCCTTTGTCCTTCCAAGCACTGTCTGTTAATATGCAAATGTCTTTTCCAGCTACGGCTGATCTGTTTAACAAGTCCTTTCTTCACTCCAGTAACAGTTTAAAATCAATGCTCATGACAAAATTAATGTGCCTCATTCTTGACAACTGGGGGCATAGCGTGACACCTTCACACGCAACGGAATGAAATGTGATTTGAGAAAAGGCGCATTTCATCAAAAGGGTCGAGAGAAAATATAAGATATAGAAAACCCCATGCATTTCTCTCATTCATTCACAAATGCAGGCGGCTTAGTGGCGCAGTGGTTAGCACCACAGCCTCACAGCTCTAGGGACCCAGGTTCAATTCTGGGTACTGCCTGTGCAGAGTTTGCAAGTTCTCCCTGTGACTGCATGGGTTTTCGTCAGGTGCTCTGGTTTCCTCCCACTGCCAAAGACTTGTAGATGATAGGTAAATTGGCCATTGTAAATTGCTCCTAGTGTAGGTAGGTGGTAGGGAATATGGGATTACTGTAGGGTTAGTATAAATGGGTGGTTCTTTGTCGGCACAGACTCGGTGGGCCGAAGGGCCTGTTTCAGTGCTGCATCTCTAAATAAAAATAAATAAATAAATCCTAAATCTTGATAAAATCGCCCCTTTTTGGCATCCCAATAAACATGTGGTTTCTGTTTTTGGGGAAGTTTCTGTTCAGTTTGCCCATTTCCATGGCTGCCTAGAGTCTTTGTTCCTGTTGAGGTAATGTTGTTTTTCAGGAGAGTCAGTAGTGGGAGGGTTTATCCTGAACTCTCTTTCAGTGCTTTGCGGAGTCATGCAAAGGCTTTTGACTATGGGGGATGGGTGGTTTCCTTTTTTCTGACTGTGGGGGAGGATTCTTTGCTAATCTCCCCTTTGTCCCAGAGGACACTCCTGCCTGCAGGTATTTGTGCATACTCTACTGCACTCCCCTGTGGCACATCGACTAGGTGAGACATCACCCTCATGGTTTCTGTGCCCCCTGGAGGTCTGTCTTTGTCTCTGCAGGTTCCTGTAAATGCTGTTAGCAACTCTGGTGGGGTGCTTCTAGTGTCTGCATTTACACAGGAGGATGTGGGGTCTAACTTTTCACATTTTTCGGGGTTGGCAGGGATTTTCATCTGGCATTCCTCCTAGACTTCTTTTAACCTGCCCTGTTGGTCATTTTTCCCCTTCCCTGTCTAACCTTTTGCCAGCCTTGTGCCTGCCTGTCACCTCTGTTCTCAGCGGTGGTCCCTTACAGTTCACAAGCCCTCTGCTGGAGGATCCTCCTAACACCGGTACAGGACTTAGGGGTGCAGGTTTCACTGTAGGTTAGGGTTTCCCCTCAACCTGACACATGTGACAACTCCTGCAGTACTCCACCACATCTTTGTGGAGTTTTGGCCAGTCAAATTGCTGTCTTATACAGGCTTTGGTGTTTCGTATACAGGCATGTACAGCCACTATAATCTCATGGGTCCTTCTTAATATTTCTCTCCGGTACCTCTGCAGCACCACTATCTGGTGAACTACTGTCTATTCCTTGCTCTCAGGTCAGTGAGGAGAACTCAATTTCCTCATCAATACCTCATTCTTTAAATAGTAGCAATCTGCTTCACTTTCAGACTGGGCAGCCTGTCCTAACTCTCGCAATACTGGGTCGGCTCGCTGAGTCTCAGCTAGGGAAAATCCATTTAATTAATTCCCTGGGTCTCCTAACTTTCCAAAGAAAGTCTCAGACAGATAGACCTCATGGTCATCTGCCTGCAGTACCAATGCAGTCTCCTCTGGGGTAGCTGGTTTGATCATGGCCTGATCCATTACACATACAGGCAAACTGCAGGGGTCTGTCTCCTGCCAGTGCCCTGTCTCTCTGACCTCCTGCGGTCTTTCTTTCACTACTGGGGGGGGCTACCACCTTCACCCCCGCCAGATCATTATCTAGGAGCAGGTCAATCCTATCCACGGCAAACTAGGGAGAATCCCTACAGTCACCGGTCCCAAAACTAGGTCGCACTCCACCCAGTGTATAGGTACAGGCATACACTGCCCTCCAATACCATTCACCACCATTTTGGTGTTCACTGTACTCGCTGGGGGAAAGGTCAGGCCTTTTCCCGGTAAAAGGGATCTAGTGGCCCCTGTGTCCCTGAGAATTATTATGGGCCTGCTTGCCCCACTTGAGGGGTATGGGGTTACTTTCCCTTAAGACACAAAACCCTGATAACCTTCAAGAATCCTAATAACTTTTCCTGCATTTGCAGGAGTAAGCTTCCTGGGTCTCACTCTTAGCGTAGTTAAAGCCACAGCTTATTCTGCTGTGCTTTCCATCAGGTTCACTTCTTCACTGAGTGTGCCCTGATTAACCCTAACGTTTTTCCCTTTAGTTTCCAGAAGTCAGCTTTTAAATGCCCTGAGTTCCGAAGAAGGGTCACTGACCCGAAACGTTAACTCTGCTTCTCTTTCCACAGATGCTGCCAGACCTGCTGAGTGAATCCAGCATTTCTTGTTTTTGTTTTAAATGCCCTGCTTTACTACAATGGAAGCAAACAGGTCTCCGGGTCTCACACTTGCTCACAGCACCTTTTTGGCTAGAGGGTGCCCCCCTGTGTCTCCTGCTTTCCTTTCTCTCTCAGGACTGCTTGGCTCCTATCACTTTCCCACCCTTTGTCCCTTTCGGATTTGTGGGAGTGACTATGAAAGGTTCTCCCCAGGAAACCGACTTATAAATTAAAGAAAACTCATCTTCCAGAACAGCCGCTTGCCAGGCTCTCTGGACCCGCTGCTCCTCTACATGGGTCTTCATGGAGAGTGGGAGAGAGTATTTAAATTCCTCTAACAGAATTACTTCTCTGAGATTCTCATAGCTGAGCTGTACTTTAAGAACCCTCAGCCACTGGTCAAAAGCCAGCTGCTTACTTCTTTCAACCTCCAAGTAAGTTTGATTAGCTGGCTTCTTGAGGGTTCTAAACTTTTGGTGATAGGCTTTGGGTACTGATTCATATGCCCCGAGGATAGTATTTTTGGTCAGTTCATAATTTGATGAATTCGTATCTGGCAACAGGGAATAAACCTCATGGGTTTTTCCAGTTAGCTTGCTTTGTAGTAAAAGAGGCCAGGTATCAGCTGGCCATTGTAGTTACCTTGCCAGTTTCTCAAAGGACACATAAATGCTTGTACATCTTTATAATTGAATTTTGGAATTAGTTGAGCTAGTTTTAACAATTCTGTACCAAGTTGTGAATTACGCTCCTCCATATTGGCTATGCTTTCACTGGGGTTGCTCTGTCGCCCCTAGTTAACTCAAGCCACTTCAGCTCTCTCGCTTCACATTTCCTCCAGAAAATGCTCTCTCTCTCTCTCTCCCATTCCTTCTCCTGTCTTTCCTTTTCTTCATGTTCCTTCTGGAAAGCTCTTTTTTCTCCCTCTCCTCTAATTCAAGTTTTCTTTGTTCCAATTGTATCTTTGCTAGCAGTACCCTGTCTGGGTGTGCTTCTAACCCTGTTTCTGCTTCTTCAGATTCAAGGGAAAAATAGATGGCCACTAGCCTTAGGAGTTCTGACTTCCTAGCCTTGCCACATACAGTGATCCCACACTGCTCAGCCATTTTTATTTATTTAGAGATACAGCACTGAAACAGGCCCTTCAGCCCACTGAGTCTGTGCTGACCAAGAACCAAGGTTATACTAACCCTACAGTAATCCCATATTCCCTACCACCTACCTACACTAGGAGCAATTTACAATGGCTAATTTACCTATCACCTGCAAGTCTTTGGCAGTGGGAGGAAACCAGAGCACCCAGCGAAAATCCACGCAGTCACAGGGAGAAGTTGCAAACTCTGCACAGGCAGTACCCAGAATTGAACCCGGGTCCCTGGAGCTGTGAGGTTGCAGTGCTAACCACTGCGCCACTGTGCCGCCCTGACTCAACTCCTCTATAGACGGTGTTTTTAACTTATTCACCCTGGCTTGGGGAGCTACTAGCTTCAGTTGCAGACATGTTAGTATTCAAGCACACACAACCACAAGAAAACCTGTATTGAAATCTTGCTCTTTTTTGACTGGGAACAATTTGGCTTCCCACTTCCAATTTCTCTTGTTTGTTTGTGGGTCAATTCCGGACGCTAGCACCCAAATTTCTGTTGTGACCAGGTGACAAAGGTGTCTATGGTTCCCTTTCAGCTTTCACCTAGTCTTACTGTAACAGGGTTTCATTTTTAAACACACTGTTTTTAGTTCCCCTTTGATGAATCCTTGTTCACGGCTTTCCAATTATAAGGCAAAGAAGCCAGCAAAACAGGTTTAAAGAAGAAAAGTTGAAATTTATTAAAATTGAACTTAAAGTCTAATTCAGTTGACACCTACAGATACACAATGCTCCCATGCTAGCATGCATAGAAACATAGAAAAATAGGAGCAGGAGGAGACCGTTTGGCCCTTCGAGTCTGCTCCACCATTCAATACCATCTTGGCTGATCATCCAAACTCAGTAACCTGTTACCACTTTCTCCTCATATCCCTTGATCCCATTAGCCCTAAGAACTATATCTAATTCTTTCTTGAATATATTTAATGATTTGGCCTCAACTGCTTTCCGTGGTAGAGAATTTCACAGGTTCACCACTCTCTGGGTGAAGAAATCCCTCCTCATCTCAATCCTAAATGGTTTACCCATTATCCTTAGACTATGGCCCCTAGTCCTGGACTCCCCCTCCATTGGGAACATCCTTCCTGCATCTAGTCTGTCCAGTCCTGTTACAATTTTGCATACACGATACACACATGCAGATAGAGACAGAAAAAGAGCAGAAGACAATAAACTGGAAACGTTTGAGGTGATACCTGAAGAGTTTTTGTTATGGTTCTTCAAGTTCACTGTAGAGTCCTTGATTGTAGGTAGATCTTGCTTTTCGTTGGGGCCCAGTATTCTTCTGAAACTTTGTTCGCTATAGGAGACTTTTCTCTTTTGGGGTTCATGTGTCTTCAGTGGATTCAGAGGCTTGTGAGAAAGAGATGGGAGCAGACAGGAGAGATCTTCTCAGACCAGGAGCAAATAGATATTCTGAGTTCGAACAGTTTGTATAATTCAGAAAAACCCAGGTTGCCAAGCAGGTTAGTCATGTGACTAACTGGTCTGACCTTGTCTTGGATTGTATCACCTTAGCAGTCTCTTCTTACACACAATACCTGATGATCAAGGTTCATTGTGGGTTGAATGTGTCAGGGAATGTTCCTTTGTCCTTCCAAGCACTGTCTGTTAATATGCAAATGTCTTTTCCAGCCATAGCTGATCTGTTTAACAAATCCTTTCTTCACTTCAGTAACAGTTTAAAATCATGACAAAATTAATGTGCCTCATTCTTGGCAGGTGGAGGCCTAGCATGACATTATGTATTTGATAAGCACACAACAAAAAGATCTCCCATCAATGGCTAAGTTAGTAAATGCAGCTTCCCTCCACCTATCAAGTATTGAATAGACGAGGGAGGTTTCAAATTCAATCCCTGGTCTGTGATGTTTTAGCTGGCCTTATCTGGGGATGCAGTTGTAAAAATAGAGGGAATCCCATTTCGCATAACTAACAACTGGCCCGTTATTACAAAGTGTGTATGTATGGACTTTCGATGATGACAGGAGTCCACTGGGGTACATTCACACTTCAATAGTCTCCAAACATTAAAGCATTACCACCAAAAACAGATTACCTGGTCACACATGTCAGTGACAATTGTATGATTTTGCTACGTACAATATGGCTGCTATATTTCCCTACATGACAACTAACAATATTTTACAGTATTGATCGCATGTGAAGTTTTTTGAGTGACGTGGTAAAGTCATGAATCATGATAAATGCACATTTTACTTGTTCTCTTGCATTTGGGTTGCAGTGTATATTGTAAAGCCTTTAATATATTGCTCACCTATGTGATTCCCAGATATGTATTTCATCAGCATTGTTCTCCACAGCAATGACTACCATAGATTAATTTTCTGTTTCTAGAAAGTACTACTAGAGTTCATTTTAGCACAGTGACCACCTGCACACATATGAGGCTGGATTTTGTGCTCGGTTTGAGGGGGGGTTCTATGGCGGGGTGGGGGGGGCCGGATTATTGGCGCAGATTTGCTCGCAACGGAACCTGACGCTGTAATGCTGGTTTTCGATTTTTTTCGGAGGCAGCGAAGTTCCATGGCAGCACCTCCGCCTCTCTGCGACGGGACTGTACTTTAAATATGTTAAATACCGTTTTGCATTAATTAGAATGTAACTCGCCGCGATCCTACCAGTGATTCGCAATATTCTGCATGATGTGCGGCACTCTCATGCCTCCACTTTCCCGTCTTTGAAAAGCTGGCACCACCGAAGTAAGAGTCCTCAGTGCCTACAAAGGTTAGGTAAGTTATGCGTTGTTATACTGTTGAATTTGTTTTAACATTGAACATTGCCACTAAGGTCAATCTGCAGATGTGAGGGGAGGGGGGAACACTGCAAGTGGATACTGTTGGAGAAGGGAGAAACTCTGCAAGTGGATACTGTTGGGGGGGAGGGGGAGCTCTGCAAGTGGATACTGTTGGGGGTGATGGGTGTGCAGAACTCAAACTGTATAGCTTGTTTTTTGTGGGGGGGGGGACTCTGCAAGTGGATACTATTGGGAGGGGCAGAACTCAGAAACTGTATAAATTGTTTGTTTCGGGCGTCCAGTGCAGGTATCCCAAACGGTATTCTGATGGTCATGATGGCTCACACTTATTTAAAAGTTGTGAGGGCAACATCAAGCCATACCATGGAGCTCATGCCGGAATGCTGCAGAACCAGAAATTAACATAAATTTCTGCCCAGTTAGGTGTCCTTGAGCTTTTGAAGGGATACGATGTTACAAGGAAGATAGAGATGGGTATGATTCACCCTGTTTTCCTGGATTCTCTTGCTTTGATGCAGCATCTCCACTGGAAGTGGGCCCAAGAGGCAGGTGCAGCTCAAGAGGAAGCTCCTAGACGTGAGCAGCAGCAGCCACCAAGGCAATCAGGAGCCCAGATACGCCAGCGAGTCTATAGGACTTAGATGACATACCTGCAGATGTCTGAGCGCCAGTGCCAGAGACGGCTGCAGATGTCCAGAGAGGCCGTCAGACACCTCTGCGCACTGCTGAATGATGATTTGCAACCAATGGGTTTTGGTGGTCACCCTATGCCTGTGGCCCTCAAAATTACTGTGGCGCTAAACGTTTACCCCTCTGGGCCATTCCAGGGATCCACTGGCAACATGTGTGGGGTCTCTCAATCTGCAGTGCACCACTGCATCAAGGAGGTAACCGATGCTCTATTCAGGAGGGCCAGCGACTGTGTCCGCTACATGACAGATCCTGAGAGTCAGGCCAAGAGAGCCATTAGATTTGGTGCCATTGCGGGATTCCCAAAGGTCCAAGGTGCAATGAACTGCACACATGTGGCCGTCAAGGTTCCCACGGACCAACCAGCCACCTTAATAAACAGAAAGGGGTTTCATTTAATGTCAAACTAGTGTGCAACCACAGAAAGCGCATCCTATAAGTGTGTACCTACTTCCCGGGCAGCTGCCATGACTCGTACATACTTCGCCAGTCCCAGGTGCCACTGCTTTTCACTGTCTCCACTCACTTTCAGAGTTTCATTCTTAGGGATAAAGGCTACCCCTTGATGACATGGCTACTGACGCCAGTGAGGAACCCCACCAATGATGTTGAAGAGCGTTGCAACGCTTGCCATGGGTGCACTTGAGCGTCCATCATGCAGGCCATTGGTATGCTGAAGATGTGGTTCCGCTGCTTCAATAGATCTGGTGGAGCCCTTCATTATGCAGCAGACAGGGTTGCACGCGTCGTTGTAATCTGCTGCATTCTGCACAACATCACACTACAGAGGGGGAAGCATTGCAAGATGAAGAAGTATGAGAGCATACGACATCCTCCAACAATGAGGACACAGAAGGCATACAAGGCCAAGAATGCATGAAAAATCAGAGAGCAGTGAGGGAGGCCAGACGTGGGGAGCAGAACGCAAGGGAGGCAAGGCAGAGACTAATAATGGCATGTTTCCACAATCCATGAATTTCAATAAATATGTTTGCCAACAAAACTCACCATCATGAATGTCTCAAGTCTCAAGTCCTCTGCCTCTATTACATCTGTCTCTCCAGCATGACTGGCAGCAGCAAACTGAGCCATTGCCCACGTAACATCATTCGTGCAATTAAACATCGTGCATATTGGCATGCCGATGATGCCAGTGTTCTTATGGTGGAATTGAAAGACACATAAGCAATCCATGATGGAAAGTGATTTGCAGACAATAAAGGCAGCTGAATGGCAGGGAAACACATTTAACTAGAGTAAACACGAAATATCTGTCTCACCCGTGAATACCCATATGTGTCAACATGTCTTTTTAATACATAAAGGTGCTCCTTTTTTGGTGTTACCTCTGCGCTAGCAGCAGGACTGGAGGCAGGTCGTGTCAATACTCAAATCACCCTGAGGGGAGACTACAGATGTGCAGTGCAGCCTCTCCTCTCTCTCAAGGCTTGTTGGAACCTCACTGCTCTCCAGAGAAGGTATTAGGAGCAGGAACACTCTCCATGCTCTTGGTCCTTCTCTTGCCCTGCCAAGGCGAGGGTTTGCAGGTCATGGCGCATCTGTGGAATATGGCTCTCCATGAGGGTCGCCAACCTCTCCATGGATGAAACCATGTGCTCACATGCCTGGGACATGACAGCAATCATGGCATGGATGGATTCCTCCATCGTCCACTCATGGTTGCACATGGCCTCTGGCATCTCTGCCAGATGTTGCCTTACCTCTGCAACTCCAGCATGCCCTATGCTGCCGACACCAGAGGCTCATCATCAGCCTGGGGCTCAGCAAGAGCCTGGACACCCACAGTCCTCTGACTGTCAGAGGCCTCGGCTGTCTCAGCCTCAGCCAGCTGCTCAGGTAAGTGTGTGGTGCTCTCACTAGTTTGTGACCCCAAATTTTTGTCGATCGCATACCCACCGAGGTGAGAGTATTTGCGCTGGTGGAAGGTGCAGGAGTGTCATGGGATGGTGCATCCTTTGAGTGTTGCTCATCCTCAGACATTGTCGTTGTTTCCTCATTGTCTGCAAGCATTTGTAAGATATAATGTGAAGAACAGACATTTAGATGTTGTGGTACACATGCCACAATGATGACATCAATGCGTCCCTATATAAAATGTAATTTTGGTTCATTCTGGATTTGTCAATAATCTCTCTCTTCAACTGGGACCCCGAGCTCGATGTCAGAGATGGCACATCTTCCTTGGCTCCCAGCTAACTCGAGCGCTTCCTCTTCGACCTGAGACAGACGCTGCTGGTCGGGCACCCGGCTACTGGTCCTGGCCGCCTCCCTGCTGTTGTGGGCCCTCTTCTCCTGAAAGATTAAGGATGCAGTTACTGTTAAGTTCCAAATGTCTCCACAACATGTCAATTCTAACATGGGCCCCTCTTCTGCACCTGGGGCATGTTGCTGCTCTCATACTGACCCTATCTGTCATGGGTCTCAATTGGGCTAAGATAGAAACAAGGGAGACTGGTTTTTCTTATGCAGTCAGTCATCTACTATCATTACGCTATGACCTTCCTATCATTGGGATGGCTGTGACAGCTGTGCGCCTTTACGCTTGTGGGCAAGCAGATCGCAGCAAGTTATCTGGAACCGCACAACTTACGTTGGCTAAGCGTAAGAGGTCATTGACCCTCTTCCTACACTGGACCCAGTTATGATGGGTGACCCCATGGCTGCTGACTTCCTCTGTGATCTCTGTCCAGGGTCGCTTGGTCAGGAGGGAGGACCTCTTCTTGCCATCGTTGGGGAAGAGGACCTGCTGCCTTTCCCTTGCAGCCTGGAGGAGAATCAGCAGGGAGGCATCACAGAACCTTGGGGCCACCCTTGATCTTACATCTGTCATGTTAGTAATGATGCCCGGGGGGATGTTTGCTGACATGCAAACTGTTCTCGGCGTCACCAATGCCACCCCCGCCACGTAATTGGGGGGCATCCACCTTCATTGTGGTAATGTCATATGCGGGATGGCTGACATTTTGTGCATCCTCCACCATTTGAGGCGACGCGATGACAAAATCCAACCCCATGGGGTGGCACAATATTAGCTGCCAGCAGCTCTTTGAGGCTGCTAATCAAACTTAAAGCTGTCTTTTAACTGAAGAGGAAATAACTTGAGGCAGACAAGAATAAGCACTACTAAATTAGTGACATAGGTTTCTGAGGTCCTGCAGAGAATGGTGGTTCTTTTCTGGCATTGTTTTGTATAACAGGATCATGCTGTAATACAAAGCGATGTCGCATGAGAATGCATGCAGGTGAACAATGTCTTATCTGTGTATGAAACCTGGCAGCAAATAAGGAAGAAATTTTCTGAACTTAGCAGTCTCAAGATGAGAGAAATAGTATGGCAGTCTAGTGTTTATAATGTTGGACTAGCAATCCAGAGGTTGTGAGTTTAAACCCCATCATTGCAAATTGAGAGACTGAATTTAATTAATTTGATAATCACTAAAAGAAAATAGCTATGAATTCTGCTGCCTTGTCATAAAAATCCAATTGGTTCACTACTCTTGGTCAGGGAAGGGAGCCTGCCATCCCCATCATTTTAATGCCTTCAGAGCAACTAAGAATGGGGTGGGGGGTGGGGGGATGTGCATACATCTTTCTAACATATGTTCCTTTTATATCTGTTATAAGAAAAGGCTGACATAACTGGAGGCAACGCACATAGACAAAAGGGGACTTGCCAAAGCAGCAAACATGACTCCTTATCAGGAAAGGACTGGGGAGATGCTGGGAGCGAAGTCAAAGAAAGGAGTGAGGAATAGTATGATTGGAGACCTCCTTCGAGCGCTTGGCAAGCAGCCTTTGCTTTTCATTCTTTATACTCTTATTCAATCACCCATTTACTCTGTCACACATGGGCAGACATGCCACCTTCTTCTTCTTTGACCTCCTTGTCTCAAGAGACAATGGGTAAGCACCTAGAGCTGGTCAATAGTTTGTGGAGCAGCGCCTGGAGTGGCTATAAAGGCCAATTCTAGAGTGACAGACTCTTCCACAGACGCTGCAGATAAAATTGGTTGTCGGGGCTGTTACACAGTTGGCTCTCTCCTTGCACTTCTGTCTTTTTTCCTGCCAACTGCTAAGTCTCTTTGACTCGCCATTCTTTAGCCCCGCCTTTATGGCTGTCCGCCAGCTCTGGCAATCACTGGCAACTGACTCCCACGACTTGTGGTCGATTTCACAGGACTTCATGTCGCGTTTGCAGACGTCTTTAAAGCGGAAGCATGGACGGCCGGTGGGTTTGATACCAGTGACGAGCCTGCTGTACAATGTGTCCTTGGGGATCCTGCCATCTTCCATGCGGCTCACATGGCCAAGCCATCTCAAGAGCCACTGGCTCAGTAACGTGTATATGCTGGGGATGTTGGCCACCTCGAACACTTCTGCGTTGGAGATACGGTCCTGCCACCTGATGCCAAGTGTTCTCCGGAGGCAGCGAAGATGGAATGAGTTGAGACGTCGCTCTTAGCTGACATACGTTGTCCAGGCCTCGCTGCCGTAGAGCAAGGTACTGAGGACACAGGCTTGAAACACTCGGACTTTTGTGTTCTATGTCAGTGCACCATTTTCCCACACCCTCTTGGCCAGTCTGGACATAGCAGTGGAAGCCTTTCCCATGCGCTTGTTGATTTCTGCATCGAGAGACAGGTTACTGGTGATAGTTGAGCCTAGGTAGGGGAACTCTTGAACCACTTCCAGAGCATGGTCGCCGATATTGATGGATGGAGCATTTCTGACGTCCTGTCCCATGATGTTTGTTTTCTTGAGGCTGATGGTTAGGCCAAATTAATTGCAGTCATCCACAATCCTGTCGATGAGTCTCTGTAGACACTCTTCAGTGTGGGATGTTAATGCAGCATCATCAGCAAAGAGGAGTTCCCTGATGAGGACTTTCCGTACTTTGGTCTTCGCTCTAAGACGGGCAAGGTTGAACAACCTGCCATCTGATCTTGTGTGAAGGAAAATTCCTTCTTCTGAAGACTTGAACGCATGTGAGAGCAGCAGTGAGAAGAAGATCCCAAACAGTGTGGGTGCGAGAACACAGCCCTGTTTCCTGCCACTCAGGATAGGAAAGGGGTCTGATGAGGCTGAATTGCTGAATTGTGCCTTTCATATTGTCATGGAATGAGGTGATGATACTTAATAGCTTTGGTGGACATCCGATCTTTGCTTGTAGTCTGAAGAGAACACGTCTGCTGATGAGGTCAAAGGCTTTGGTGAGATCAATGAAAGCAACGTAGAGGGGCATCTGTTGTTCGCGACATTTCTCCTGTAGCTGGCAAAGGGAGAACAGCATGTCAATGGTGGATCTCTCTGCTCGAAAGCTGCACTGTGCCTCAGGGTAGACACGCTCAGCCAGTTTCTGGAGTCTGTTTAAAATGACTCGAGCAAAGACTTTCCCCACTATGCTGAGCATGGAGATTCCATGGTAGTTGTTGCAATCAATGCAGTCACCCTTGTTCTTATAGAGGGTGATGATATTGGCATCGCGCATGTCCTGTGGTACTGCTCCCTCATCCCAACACAGGCAAAGCAGTTCATGGAGTGCTGAGAGTATAGCAGGCTTGGCACTCTTGATTATTTCAGCGGTAATGCCGTCCTTCCCCAGGGGCTTTTCCACTGGCCAGAGAATCAATGGCATCACTGAGTTCCGATTTTGTTCGCTGTTCGTCCAGCTCATCCATGACTGGCAGAGACTGGGCTGCATTGAGGGCAGTATCAGTGACAACATTTTCCCTGAAGTACAGTTTTAGGTAGTGCTCCACCCAGCGGTCCATTTGCTTGCATTGGTCAGTGATCGTTTCCCCTGATATAGACTTCAGGGGGGCGATCTTCTTGATGGTTGGCCCAAAAGCTCTCTTAATGTCATCATACATTCCTCTGATGTTTCCGGTGTCGGAGGTCAGCTGAATATGACTGCATAGGTGTTGCCAGTAGTCATTTGCACAGCGCCCAGCTGTTCTTTGTGCAGCGCTTCTGTCTACTTTCAGTAATACGGATGTTAACTCGCTGGGGGCTTTCTTGTAGTTCAACAGTGCAGTGTGCTTAGCGGCTATAACAGGTTCCAGCTCTTCAAAGTGAGATTGAAACCAGCCTGCATTCTGCTTCCCACGTTTGCCAGAGGTGGACATTGCTGAGTCATAGATGGTGTCTCTGATGTGGGCCCACTTCGTCTCTGCAACCCCTGCAGGAGTGTTTTGAAGGGCTTTTCAAGTGAATATAGAAACTTATGTAACAGCTGTGGATAAGAAGTTCTGTTAGTGTTGATTCGCGGGTGGCCCTTCTGCTTGGAGTGATGAAGCTTCTTTGAGTTGAGTCTAACTTTGCTGCACACCAGGGAGTGGTCGGTGTCGCAGTCCGCACTGTGGAAGGTGCGTGTGATTTGGACACTGTTTATAGAGGCTCACCTTGTGACGATGAGGTCCAGCTGGTGCCAACGACGTGATCTTGGGTGTCTCCAAGAAACCTGGTGACAGGGTCTAGTATGAAAGAATGAGTTGGTGATGCAGAGGTTGTGATAGGTATACAACTCCAGCAGTCTCTGTCCATTCTCATTCATCCTTTCAATGCCATAGCGCCCAAGGCAGGAGGGCCATGAGTCATGGTCAGCCCCAACCCTGGCGTTAAAGTCCCCCAGCAGGAACAGATGTTCGGTATTAGGAATGCTACTAATGATATTATGGAGTTCCTCGTAGAACTGGTCTTTAACTTCAGATGGGGAGCAGAGTGTTGGAGCATAGATGCTGAGTAGGTGTACTGGGCCAGAGGCGGTGAGCAGTCGGATGGACAGTATGCGTTCCTAGCCTTATGAAGGTGGCTCTACTGAACAAAGAGTTTCTGATGGCGAAGCCCACTCCATGCTGTCTTGGTTCTTCAGGATCCCTACCCTGCCAGTAGAAGGTGTAGTCTTGCTCTCTTAGAATTCCGCTTGCAGGGAGGCATGTCTCCTGAAGTGCTGCAATGTCCACATTGAGTCTACTGAGCTCGTTGTTAATGATGGTGGTCTTCCGAGAATCATTGATTTGTGTGAGGTCTTCCGACAGGCCAGAACACATAGTTCTGACGTTCCAGCTTGCAAAACGAAGAGCTGGTACCTTCTTTCCTTTTTTTGTCATGCTGTTTGGTGCGGTGTTACAGTCCACTTGTTGGGCAATGACCCTGAGCTCCAAGCACACATTGAAGCAGGTGGACTGTGGTGGGGCAGAACCTTTCTGACCGGGGGCTGCCCGGTTTGAGGCAGGCGGTAGCTGTCCAGTGAGATGCGATGACCTCTCCCACCAACAAAGGCAACCCGTGTTAGAGCTAATGTACAGATTCAATTATGCACCTCATGGAATCCTTTGTTATCCACTTCTACAGTTCTAAACACCACTGCTGATATATCTACTGAAGAAGGGATTATTTGGTAAAGTACAAAGCATGAGTAAGACGGATTAAGAACAGGTAGAGCTGCAGAAGTCACAACCTGTTGTCTAGAGAACCAGTGAAGGACAGCTTCCGGGATTCAGATCTCAGTGTTTGCCTTGTTTCTTCAAAATCAGCACCTTGTGGACTCCTTTGGGTACGTACTAAGCAGTCTGTAAAGTTTGGGGTATAAATAGAAGAGTCAACAATCTGCATCTCGTGCAGTGCCCATGACAAACTTGTTGACGACAATGGTCAAAAAAGGCCACTCCATGGCTCTCTGCAGTGGAGCTCCCATTAACCAAGGTTCTTACATGAGGCCTAAAAGACCTTGAGCTCCAATTTGCAGCAGTCTGTCTTCTCTGGATTCACCATGTTGAATAATCAGATTGAGACAGCCACAATGAATAGCATCAGAAATATAATTGTTATATGAGGGAGTGCCCAGCAGTAGTGTAATGACAAGAGCTGGTACAGATGACTCAGGGAGCTGTCTCTCAGGCTAGAACCACAACTGTTCCTCCTAGCCATCTCATTCAAATGGCTACAGATATGCTCCCAAGCATAGAGGCAGCAATTGATCAATCATGTGACAATGTGGTTGCAGGGTGATCTACTGGATCAACACAATGAGGGACTGGACCACCTGCAACCCAAGAGCTGGACACTGATACTCAGTAACAAACAACCTCACTTTCTCCTCCCACTATGGGGAACATTCAGAAGCAGTAAACGTTTAGGAAATAGAAGGCACAAAGCACACACTTGCATGGAAAAATACCAGGGTAAAACACATCTGCATCTCAGAATATAAAAGTTAATTAAAAAATGGGTGTGACTGATGGCTCATGGTCCAATGGAGGTGATGCAGTATTTGGCTAGATTATTGTGCAGGAGTAGGGATGACTATTGTGCACTGGAGGTAGGAGACACTTAAGTAAATCTTTAATCTTACCTAGTGACTGATTGAGCTGTTCACACAGATATGTGATCTACCTCTTCATCTTCTTCCTCTGCTTTCTGCCTTTCTTTATCTGCCTGGTCTTTGGCTATGTCCTTTTACAAGACACAGCAGGGTCTAAACCTTGGAGACTTTGGCCACCTGTTACTTAGCAGCTCTCGTGTTCCAGACACCTGAAGTATTGCCTGAGGATGCAGATGGTGTGCTTGAATAAAATACTAATTAAAGCATGTATTGTATTGTATCTCTTCTCAGGTCTGGTCCTTCAGTTACACAGTGATATCTTGAATTAGGGCTGCATTGCATATCCTTGGCTCACCAGTAGCTACCCCTGCAGTGTTCATGTTCCTTCAGTTAGTGTTGGCACCATTTTAGCCACAGGATGATGGAATCTGGGAACTTCCAGTATAAATGGGCATTGTAGTAAACAAATCTGTCCCCATGCAATATTTGGCTAGATTATTGTACAGGAGTCGGGATGATTATTGTGCACTGGAGGTAGGTCACAGACCAGCTGGATGTTAATGGAATGCATGCCCTTTCTGTTTATGAAGGAGGGTATACCAAAAAGAAACTGATGAATTCACTGGCAAACAATGACTTAGTCCTTAAATTTAATTAGTGAACTGCTTTATTCAAGTGTACACTTAAAAGTTGGACATTATGACAGAGATCTTCTGCAGTTGGAAGGAACTTTTTTTTATTTGTCTTTGGGATGTGAGCGTCACTGGCTAGGACAGCATTTATTGCCCATCCCCAATTGCCCTTGAGAAGGTGGTGGTGGGCTGCCTTCTTGAATGGCTGCAGTCCACATGCTGTAAGTATATGAACAGTGCCGCGATGGGGAGAGTTCCAGGATTTTGACTCAGCGACAGTGAAGGAAGGGCAATATAGTTCAAGTCAGGATGTGTGTGGCTTGGAGGGGAACTTGCAGCTGGTGGTCCAATACATCTGCTGCCGTTGCCCTTCTAGGTGGCAGAGGTTGTGGGTTTGGAAGGTGCTGTCGAAGCAGCCTTGGTGAGTTGCTAAAGTGCATTTTATAGATGGTATACACTGCTGTCACTGTGTGCCGGTGGTGGAGGAAGTGAATGTTTAAGGTGGTGGATAGGGTGCTGATCAAGTGGGTTGTTTGTCTTGTATAGTGTTGAGCTTCTTGAATGTTGTTGGAGCTGTACATATCCAGACAAGTGGAGAGTATTCCATCACACTCCTGCCTTGTGCCTTGTGGTGAGTCAGGAGATGAGTTGCTTGCTGCAAAAGTCCCAGCCTCTGACCTGCTCTTGTAGCAACAACATTTATGTGACTGGTCCAGTTCAGTTTCTGGTCAATGGTAACCCCCCAGGATGTTGATGGTGGTGGATTCAGCAATGGTAATGCGGTTGAGTCGCTTTAAACGGGCTCCAGAAGCTGGCCGAGCACGTCTACCCTGAGGCACAGTGTGGCTTTCGTGCAGAGAGATCGACCATTGACATGCTGTTCTCCCTTCGTCAGATACAGGCGAAATGCCGCGAACAACAGATGCCTCTCTACATTGCTTTCATTGATCTCACCAAAGCCTTTGACCTCGTCAGCAGACGTGGTCTCTTCAGACTACTAGAAAAGATCGGATGTCCACCAAAGCTACTAAGTATCATCACCTCATTCCATGACAATATGAAAGGCACAATTCAGCATAGCGGCACCTCATCAGACCCCTTTCCTATCCTGAGTGGCGTGAAACAGGGCTGTGTTATCGCACCCACACTGTTTGTGAATTTCTTCTCCCTGCTGCTCTCACATGCGTTCAAGTCTTCAGAAGAAGGAATTTTCCTCCACACAACATCAGGGGGCAGGTTGTTCAACCTTGCCCGTCTAAGAGCGAAGACCAAAGTACGGAAAGTCCTCATCAGGGAACTCCTCTTTGCTGATGATGCTGCTTTAACATCTCACACTGAAGAGTGTCTGCAGAGCCTCATTGACAGGTTTGCGGCTGCCTGCAATGAATTTGGCCGAACCATCAGCCTCAAGAAAACGAACATCATGGGACAGGACGTCAGAAATGCTCCATCCATCAATATCGACGACCATGCTCTGGAAGTGGTTCAAGAGTTCACCTACCTAGGCTCAACTATCACCAGTAACCTGTCTCTCAATGCAGAAATCAACAAGCGCATGGGAAAGGCTTCCACTGCTATGTCCAGACTGGCCAAGAGAGTGTGGGAAAATGGTGCACTGACACGGAACACAAAAGTCCAAGTGTGTCAAGCCTGTGTCCTCAGTACCTTGCTCTATGGCAGTGAGGCCTGGACAACGTATGTCAGCCAAGAGCGACGTCTCAATTTATTCCATCTTCGCTGCCTCCAGAGAATCCTTGGCATCAGGTGGCAGGACCGCATCTCCAACACAGAAGTCCTCGAGGCGGCCAACATTCCCAGCTTATACACACTACTGAGTCAGCGGCGCTTGAGATGGCTTGGCCATGTGAGCCGCATGGAAGATGGCAGGATCCCCATAGACACATTGTACAGCGAGCTCGCCACTGCTATCAGACCCACCGGCCGTCCATGTCTCCGCTTTAAAGATGTCTGCAAACATGACATGAAGTCCTGTGACATTGATCACAAGTCGTGGGAGTCAGTTGCCAGCGATCGCCAGAGCTGGCGGGCAGCCATAAAGACGGGGCTAAAGTGTGGCGAGTCGAAGAGACTTAGCAGTTGGCAGGAAAAAAGACAGAAGCTCAAGGGGAGAGCCAACTGTGTAACAGCCCCGACAAACAATTTTTTCTGCAGCACCTGTGGAAGAGTCTGTCACTCGAGAATTGGCCTTTATAGCCACTCCAGGCGCTGCTCCACAAACCACTGACCACCTCCAGGCGCTTACCCATTGTCTCTCGAGACAAGGAGGCCAAAGAGAGAGAGAGAATGTGGTTGAATGTCGAGGGGAGATGGTTAGATTCTCTCTTGTTGGAGATGGTCATTGTCTGGTATTTGCGTGAATGTTACTTGCCATTTATCAGCCCAAGCCTGAATGTTGTCCAGATCTTGCTCAGCCTACCACATAAAAATTCAAAGCAGCTATGGTCTTCACAACCACTGTCAGAAACATCCCTATGGTGGAAGTAGTTTTCAAATCTGGTTGCAAGATGTGCATAATTCTTCAGGGATCTTATGCTGTTGTTTTCTTCCATTTACACACATAAATGTAGTTTCTTATGCACTTCTGGTTAAGTTACAATGGCAGAGGAAAGTCGCCCTGAGCCTACATGTGTGTCTTTCAGGCATGTCCGGATACAGTAACTTTGCCCAAGCATTGTGCTATTTTCAATGGATGGAGCTCTGCTGAAAATTGATTACCCAGACTCCTGGATTCCTCTGCCACCAGACCATTGCTTTCCAGCTTTCCATCTGTTTCTTATTGTCATTGATATGCCTCCGCTGGTGTAATGGATGCGTTGATGTGCAGTACCGATAATCAAGGCTACTACTCACCTCTCTAGACTTCTGGATCAATGTGATACTGCTTCATGGTCGATTGTCCATGCCTCCTTGGCTCTCCATTGTCCACAGGAAAACCTCTAGCAATGCGCCCACTGATATTCTACCCATCAAATAGCTCCTAGCTTTACTCTTTCTCCACATCTGTCTCTGAACCTGAATTTAAGTCTGTTGGTGCTCTAAGCTAAATCCACGCTATCTACAAATTAACTTCATCCCACCATGAGCCTCTAACTTTAACTTTGAACACTCTGCTATTGTCTCCTCTCTTTTCTCCATTTACTACCAGGTCATAGAATCATGGAATCATTTATGGCACAGAAGGAGGCCATTTGGCCCATCGAGTTCATGCTGCCTCTCCACGGAGCAATCCAGTCAGCCCCACTCCCCTGCTCGATCCCTGTAGCCCTGAAAGTTAATTTCCTTCAAATGGACATCCAATTTCCTTTTGAAATCATTGATTGTCTCTGCTTCCACCACCCTTGTGGGCAGCACGTTCCAGGTCATTACCATCCATTGTATAAAAAAGTTCTTCCTCATATTCCCCCTGCATCTCTTGCCCAAAACCTTCAATCTGTGCCCCCTAGTCCTTGGGCCATCCGTTAATGGAAACAGTTTTCCGTTGTCTAATTTATCTAAGTCTGTTACAATCTTGTACACCTCTATTAACTCTCTCTTCAATCTCCTTTGATCTAAGGTGAACAACCCCAGCTTTTCCAACCTAACCTTGTAACTAAAATCCCCCATCCCTGGAACCATTCTGGTAAATCTCCTCTGCACCCTCTCAAGGACCCTCACATCCTTCCTAAAGCGTGGTGACCAGAACTGGATGCAATACTGCAGTTGCCATCCACCTAGAGCTTTATAAAGGTTCAGCATAACTTCCCCGCTTTTGTACACAATGCCTCTATTTATGAAGCCTAAGATCCCATATGCTTTACGAACCACTTTTTCAATATGTCCCGCCACCTACAAAGATTGATGCACATGCACCCTGTTATGAAAGTGCTTCCATTATTTTTATTATTTTATTGTTTGAGGACTTGTGTTAAAACTGAAAAGATTCCATGGATGTGTTTTTTTTTTACCAAGTTCACCGACGGGACAAGATGTTGTTTGAAAGCCACTGGTGATGGAGCTGGAAAAAATCCTGTGTTTCAAGTGTGTGCCGGTGGAAAAACCTTGATGCCACATTTCTCCTAGTAGGCCATCTAGAATAATTCTCTATATCTCCAGAACGGACTGCTTCTGAAAAGATCCTAGTGACCCATTTCCATAAACCCCAATGCCAGGCTAACAAAGGGACAACTGACTTCCTTTCATATCTTCTTTCTTTTTTCGTCAAGAATTAGCAAGTATTTAGCCAAAGTAGGTTTTTATTTGTCTCTTTTTTGTAACAGACCTCTGCAGAGTAAATTTCTGTATTTTTTCCAGTGTGTGAGTGTAATTGGGGAATTTTTAAAAAGGGAACTTTCATAATTTAATCGGGCTGTTAATATTTTGCTTTGTTAATGGTTAAGTCTTGTTTTATAATAAATTAATAATTTTGTTGTTTATTAAAGAAATTTGGTTGGTGTATTTTATTCTGGGATACAAAATAGAGTATATGATTGGCTGAATCAGGAACTGGGTAAACATTTAAATAGATGTTGTGACCTGTGGAGAAGTGGAACTAGAAAAGGCAGTACACTCCTGCTGCCTCGGTCATAACAATCCCCAGATCCCTCTGTTCCTGCACACTCTTTAGAACTGTGCCATTAAGTATTTATTGCCTTTCCCTATTCCTTCTGCCAAAATGCACCACCTCACACTTGTCAGTATTAAAATCCATCTGCCACCTGTCTACCCATTCTGCTAGCCTGTCCATATCCTGGTGCAGGCGGATCATATCATCCTCACTGTTTACCACACCTCCATGTTTGGTGTTAACAGCAAATTTTGAAATTCTACTCTGTATTCTAAGATCCAAGTCATCTATATATAGCAAAAAAAGCAGTCGACCAGCATTGACCCTTGGGGAACACGACTGTCTACCATCCTTCAGTCTGAAAAACAACCATTTACTACAAATCGCTGGTTTCTGTCCTTAGGCCAATTTTTTATCTAATTGGACACTGACCCTCCTATTCCATGGGGCTCAATTTTGTTAACAAGCCTTTTATGTGGTATCTTATAAAATGCTTTCTTAAAATCCACATAAACAACATCCACCACATTCTCTTCATCAACCTTCTCTGTTACTTCATTAGATTACTCAAGCATGATCTCCCTTTTACAAATCCGTCTGGCTATCCTTAATTAACTCGAACCTCTCCAAGTGTCTGTTGATTTTTTTCCCTGATTATTGTTTCTAAAACCTTACCCACCACTGATGTTAAACTAACTGGCCTGTAGATGCTAAGACTGTCCTTACTTGAATAAGGGTGTCACATTTGCCACTCTACAATCCTCTGGCACCTCCTCCATATCCAGGGAAGATTAGAAGATTATGGAAAGCCCTTCTGTTACTCCACCCCCAAACTTCCTTTAGCAACCTAGGATACAAGCCATCCAGATCTCCCCTAAGCATAGACACCCATTTTATTACCTCCCCCACTCAAGTTTTACCCGCTCCATTGCTTCTCTCCGCTTCTACCGATATTTTGTCAGACTCCTCTTCCTTAATGAACACAGATACAAAGTACTCCTTAAGTATATTAGCCTTGCCCTGCGCCTTTAAGCATATATTACCCTCTTTGTCCCGGATAGGCCCCACTCCACCTCTTACTACCTGCTTACTAGTTACATGCCAGTAAAAGATTTTTGGGTTCCCTTTTATGCTATATGCTATGCTATTCTCATGTTCTCTCTTTGGCAGTCTTATTTTCCTCTTCACCTCTCCTCTCAATTTATTGTATATGGCCTAGTTCTCACTTGAAGAATTCACCTGACATGCATCATACATCCTCTTTTTTTGTTTCATCATCATCTCTATCTCCCTTGGCATCCAAGGAGCCCAGTTTTTGGTTCCCTTACCTTTCGTCCTTGTTGGAATGTACCTAGCCTGTACCTGAAACATCTTTTCCTTTAAGATAACCCATTGTCCCAATACAGCTCTTCCTGTCAGTCTTTGGTTCCATATCTGTCCTAATCTTTGTGATGCCTACGTCACCTGAAATAAAAATAGACAATTCTGGAAAAACTCAGTAGGTCACACAACATCTGTTGAGAGAGAAACAGAGTTAGCGTTTCAAGTTGATGACCCTTCATCAGAACCTAAACTACCTCTGTGTCCATTCACAAGCACATTTTAGCTACCAGTCCGTACCTGAGCCCAAAACATCTATCTCCTTTTTTCTTTTTTGTTTACCCCACTTGGCTTCTTTTCTCCCTTCTCCTCACTTTGCTGTCAAATGCCACTTTTCATTTCTCCCTCTTGGATACTTTGCCTCTCAATGTTTACTCCAACCTATCACTGTTCCTATGCCTTTTTACTCCCCTACTGCCGTACTAGACCTGAATCTCTGAATCCCAATGCTATCCACTGTGCCAATTTTGGCATTTTGCAAAGAACCAACTGAAACAACTATTGTTGCCTCCATATAAGCAGCAATTCCAGTTGCCAATCTTCCTCTCTTTCTGACCTTCAAACCAGCAAACACACTGGAGGCTAATAGCAGTAACCTCTTTCCTATCTAGCTCATTTCACCCACCACTACCCAATTGCACTCTGCCAGCAGATCAGTAATCAACACCCAGATTTTCTATTCATCACAATCATGGCCCTTGTCATCCTGGCCTTATTGTGGATGATTGCATTGACATTATGGGGTAGACTCTCCCCAGAGCAGTGTTTGGGTGCCCAACCAGTGGAGCACGCCCATCAGTCATCCAATAATTTTGATGGAAGGCCCAGACAATTTTGATGCCCAGACCTCATTCATATTGGGCCAGGAGGAACTTGAACACTCTAGAACAGATTGTTGGTTCCAGGCCATCACAATATTGGGTGACTCAGCCAGCCTCTGGACCAGAAGAAGTTAGGTCTGTTCTCAGGTGGTGGAGAGGGAGAGACCCAGTGCAGTCATTGGCCAAATTGTTGTTGTGGAAGCCAAAGGAGAACTCCATCGTTATTGCCCTCCTCAAAATAAAATTCTCTCCTTGAAGCTAGCACCCATTTCCAGCCTTCCTTTCCTCTACAAAGTACTTGATATTGTCAAATCCACTAATGGGAACATTATTTCTTACTTACTTAGTGACATATAGTTTTTACGTTCTTGATGAGTTACCTGTAAATTAGTTCCTGTTCAATATTAATTCACAAATCCCATTTTGTAAGTGTCAAGGCTGTGATCTTTAATTATACATGGCGTACATATGGTGGGTCATTAATAAAATTCAGCTGTGTGCATATTTTATCAAATAAAATTATCCATGCATTCAGTAGTTGGCCCTCTCGGTGTATCAAATGTGTTACTTACAGTCATCCAACTGGTAGTGAAATTCTCTAGATACCATATATAAGGTGCTTGAGCAAGTATTTTGCAAAGGCAATTTACTCCATAGTTGCTTCCATCTGAAACTTGTCAATGCCATTATATCTTTCAGGTCGTATGTCTCGCTAAAGCTTAGCAGACTCATGGTTGTTGTGAGCCACAACATTTTAAGATATTTAGTATGAAGCGTAATTGAGCAAGTTTTCTGTAAGGTCAGCATATGCTTTTGTTATCATTCTATGCTCTGTCCTTAATAGTTGAAATAATCAGACTAATTAACAAACCTTTTTTTTATCACATCTATGAGTTAATTCAGAGATGCAGCATGTTTGGTGATGAGGGGTATTGCCTTCTATAAACTGCTTAAAAAATATGGAATGATACATGCCAGAGCCCAGGCAAGGGAAAATGGAAAGCTCCAGGTAATCACACAGCAGATGTTATGGGCTGACAAAACTGTTTCCAATTAGCTTTGCAGTGCAGCATGAAAGTTCAATTTAAATCTTTAGGGCTTTCTTTCTGTTCTGCACATAAAAAAACTTTAAAAAGGCATCAAAAACTTCATGTGTACTATTTTATCAATTTGTCTTTGATCTGCAATAGAAATAATAGTCTAAAACATTAAGTAAAAACAAAAATACATACTAGATTTATACTTTATAATTTAAAAAAGGTATTTTGACTGTCTTCATTAGTCAATTAGTTTCATTAGTCAAAACTGTGTAATTTCCTTCAGACATCGGATACTTAAACAGTTTCTGTGCAACAATGCTAGTTTAATCATCAGTGACGATGCTTTTTCATGAAGAGGCCATTTGATCTGTTTTCTTTCATTTATCCATCCATCCAGAATTACCTTAAAATCTCTCCACTGCAACACAGTACAGCTGTGGTTCAGTTAGTAGGACTCTTGCCTCTGAGTCATATGGTTGTGTGTTCAAATTTCACTTCAGAGTCTTGAGCACAAAATCTAGGCTGACATTCCAGTGCAGTACTGAGGGAGTGCTGCAGTATCAGAGATGGAGCCTTTTGGATGAGATTTTAAAACAAGGCCTTTGCTGCCCTCTCAGGTGGATGTCAAAGATCCCAGGGCATTATTTTGCAAAAGAGCAGTGATCTTATTCCCGGTGTCCTGGCCTATATTTATCCCTCAATCAACGTCATTATAGCATTGTTGTTTGTGGGAGCTTATTGTTCACAAATTGGTAGCCACATTTCCTACATTACAGTAGTGCCTACTGTTATGATTATCTAATTCATGGTTTGTATTAATTTTCTAGAGGTAAGCTTTAATTTAGAAATTTATTTTTTTTAATGCAAGACAAATGAAAAACACCTGGTTTGAAAAGCTGGCAAACAAACCCAGGGTTGTTACAAATCAAAGGGTGGCAAATGTTGATTTAGTAAGGTCATAATGAGAAATGTGAAGATCTAAACAATGGGAATCTCTCTGAACTTCTTGATGGAGATGGTAGGCTAGAATTTATAAGCTTGTCGCCAAGATGGTGGTCCATATTTGGTGCGGCGGCTCATTTAAATGGCCGGGGCGGACCGCCACCCCATTGACATGAAGGGGTGGGCAGTCCACCCCAGCAATGACGTCAGGCGCCACTGCGCAGGCGCCAATGCTATTTTTAAAGGGCTTCCAGTCCTTCCATTTAATTTAAATATTTAAAGAAAAATGACTTGAAAAAATTAAATAAAGTTATCTCGACTCTCTCCCATCACCCCCCCAGTGACCATCAAATTCATTACCTGCCCTCTCCCCCCACTCCAAAACACTTACCTTCTGCTCCCGACATTCTCCCCTCAAAGTTCATACGCTTTAAAATTTACCCCTACGCACCACCCCTTAGACCAATCAGATACGTTTGACCCTGCTCCTCCCCCACCCTGAAAACCTACCTGCTCCCCTCTCCCCCTCAGTGTTCCATCTCGGACCCCTGGATGGGGATCCAAAGACGCGGGAGTGCCGTCCACCGGCACGAATATTGCACCGGGACTGACAGCAGGAGCAGGGAAGTAACTAATTCACTACTTTCAATAAATTAACATAGTTAAATTTTGATCCTGCCGCTGAGCAGCATGGGGGCCGCCACGACGTCTCATTGCCACTGGAAATGCGGGGTCCGGCCTTTGCAGCATCGAGGCCTGTGGCGGGCCTTTCCTGGAGATATTTTCCAGACCCCCCTACCATGACCCCCGATGTCAGGGGGTCTGTAAAATTCACCTTGATGTGTCTGCAGCTGCCTCATTCAGGAGTTTAAATTATTTAAAAATAAAAATTTTAATTATTTATCTGATTTCCCAGAACAAAGTGAAGATTTGGAGTTGGAATTAATTAGTTTAAATTGCTATCTGAGACAGCCCACGTGTACCATGTTGCTATGGAGATAGATGATGCAGGGGATGCCAGTTGGTATTTTAATCTGCGTGCTTTCTGACAGACAAGCAGTTGGTTTTAGGAAAAGAAGTTGGCTTTTGGAAAAAGTTGTTGGCTTCAAACAGACTCTTGGTCACAGAGAAAGCTGTTGGCTTTGGAAGCAGCTGGACTCTAAAGCAAAGAGGTCATCCGGAACCAGGGGTGTTTCTGTTTTGAGTAAGGCTAGTGCTCAAGCTGGGAAGTCGGGATTCAGAAGAACTGGTACCTCAGAAGACAGTTGATAAATTAATGAAAAACAAAGTGAATTCCTAAGAGCTGTGGTACACTTTGGATTGGTCCCAGGAGAAGTAAACAAACTGCAAAGATCCTTTAAAGTATAGGGGAACTCTTGGGGTGGAAGTAGAAGTCAAGCAGAGGTGTTCTGTTGATATCTAGAGTTTAAAGTTTATGTCTTCATGCTCTGTTAAGATTTTAAGTTTAAAGTATAAATGTTTCCAAATTGTAGTGTTGTTAGTTGTGTTTTGCTTTGTTTGCTCTTGTAAAGTTTTTTTGTTTAAATTGTGAAATCTTGTGGCGTAATTCTTTCACTAATAACTGGGAATTCGACTTTCTCTTTTTAAAAGTTAACAGTCCCTAACAGGATTGTAATAATACACTTCAAAAAGTACTTCATTGGCTGTAAGACTATGGGACATCCTGAGGTCAAGAAAGGCGTTATATAAATGCAAGTCTTTCTTTTCTTGTCTAATTGATTCCTAAATTATTCCAGACCTCTGTTTACACTATCTGGAAGTCCATTCTATATTAGGCAAGGTAGATTATGTCAGTTTTTCCCTAAGTTTTTGAAACAGCTGTCAACATTCAGCTGCTGGTCTTGTATACCCCAGGTCTGCAGCAATGTTAGAGAAGTGCTGAGCCTACTACAGTAACATACTATGGATATTAAATAGCCATATGTTAGCCTGCGGACTGGTGCTTGCCAAGTAATTGTATTACATTGTTTCTGACGTGAAAGTTGTACTATATTCCCACAACCGTTCTGTGCGATAGTAATTTGTAATCATAATAGATAACTAAGGTTTAGATATTACAATAGCTTAACTTAAAAAAGCATCTTTAAAATGTAATACATGTTTAATTGCATTTATTCAGTCTAAATTATAAATTTGACATTTTTTTAAAAAGTTGGGAACTATTTTAGCTATTAGGGGTTGGATCGTCTGATGCTTCTGGCATTTGGGGGGCCCAGAAAAGTCTTCTGGGAGAGGCACGCCACAACCCCCAACGATGAGAAGGCCCCGCTGCATTTTACCAGCGGTGGCGTGGCCTCGGTTGGCCCTCCTGCCACTGGGCGGCAGGGCCTTCATTTTAATATTAATAATTTAAGTTAAAATCATTCAAATTAACATACCTTCTCCCAGTGGCCGTCCCACGCCAGTATTACAGCTGTCGGCTGCAACTCCCGCGCTTTCGGAACTCCATTCGGAGTAATTTTGTGGTCTCGCCAGCTCAATGGAGGCAATTTCCCTGTGGCAGTCTTGGAGCGTTGTCAACAGAGCCAGAGGATCCATATTCCTTTGAAAGGGCTGCGGAAGTTAAAGGCCGCAATAGCAGCTGCACCCGATCCAGTGGAGGGGTTTCCCCTCCATCCAGACGGACTTGTTGCCCCAGATTTTGTTTATTTCTGCATTGCTGTGCAACCCAGAACGGGTACCTCCATGTTAAGGCACCCTCGTGATCGCCAACCTGCCTTAGCAACGCCCACTTCTCCCGGTTGGGGTGCCAAGATCCAGAACTGCTGGCCCTCTGATTGTGCCTGCAGCATCAACACCGTCTTTTATGGGATGGGCTCAGGACCCCTATTACGGGGTCCTAACATCAGGGTCCCAAAGCCCATGGTAAAATTCCACCCTAAGACTCAATTGTCCAAACCCAGATCTACAGGAATACAGTTGATTAAATCTACCCCAACTGCTATTGTACTTTATCTTCAACACGCTGTCTGTTGCACAAAGAGATGTCTCAGGCTTGAAGGTTTTCCTTCACATATGAGACTTTCTCAATTTCTCCCACACTGCAGCTCTGCATACTAATTAACCCACAATGCTCTTTATTTATTTGACATGAATTAGAACAAAATTCCTTCCAGGCTATATCAGCAAAAATTCCAAAATTTCACACTGGAATATAATCGATTTGTACCTTTTCCATCTACAGCTTGCATAATTCTCATTGCTGATCTATCATTCTATTTGCCAATTTTCCCTTTCATTTAATCTGTGAAAGGACCATTTTTTTTCTAGTCCCTTATCCTTATATTTTTCCCTTTAACACTAGCTAATTATATTGTTGACATTGATTTGTAAATATTCCCCCATCTTTATGTTGCCTCCTCTGATTTATTATGAAGAAAAAATGCCTCCTTTCTTCCATGTTAGGAGAACTGTTCTGAATACACTGCAAAAAACATTCTTTTACTCATCATAAGTTTCCTATAATAAAGGTAGTTAAAATCTCCTACTTTTGTTTATTCATTCACAGAATGCAGGCATTACGGGCAAAGCCAGCATTTATTCATTAATTGCCCTTGAGATGGTGGTGATGAGCCACCTTCTTGAACTGCTTCAGCCCATCTGGTGTAGGTACACCCACAGAGCTGTTAGGGAGGGAGTTCCAGGATTTTGACACAGTGACAGTAAAGGAATGGCAATATGTATCCAGGTCAGGATGGTGTGTGACTTGGAGGGGCACTTGCAGCTGGTGGTGTTCACATGTGCTTGCTACCCTTGTTCTTCAAGGCAGTAGAGGTCGTGGGTTTGGAAGGTGCTGTCGAAGAAGCCTCAGTGAGTTACTGAAATGCATCTTGAAGATGGTACACACTGCAGTCACGGAGTGCAATGGAGGGAGTGAATGTTTAAGATGGTGGAAGGGTTGTCAGTCAAGTGGGCTGCTTTGTCCTGGATGGTGTCAAGCTTCTTGAGTGTTGTCAGAGTTGCATTCACTCAGGCAAGTGGCAATATTCCATTGCACTCCTGACTTGTGCCTCATAGATGACAGTAAGGCTTTGGGGAATCAGGAACTGAATCGCTTGCTGTAGAATACTTAGCATCTGACCTGCTCTTGTACCGACAGTATTTATGTGGCTGGTTCAGTTAAAGTTCTGGTCATGGTGACCCCCAGGATGTTGATAGTGGCGGATTAAGTGATGGTAATGCTGTTGAATGTCAAGGGGAGATAGTTAGATTTTCTGTTGTTGGAGAAGGTCATTGCCTGTCACTTGTTTGGAATGAATGCTACTTGTCTCTTACCAGCCCAAGCCTGAATTTTTGTCCAGGTCTTGTTGCATACGGGCACGGACTGCTTCACTATCTGAGGAATTGTGAATGGTACTGTACACTGTGCAATCATCAGCGAACATCCCCACTTCTAACCTTTATGATGGATGGAAGGTCATTGATGAAGCAGCTGAAGTTGTTTGGGCCTAGGACACTACCCTGACAAAGCCCTGCAGTGATGTCTTGGGGCTTAGATGATTGGCCTCTTCCGTTGTGCTAGTTATGACTTCAGACAGTGGAGAGTTTGCCCAATTCCCATTGACTTCAATTTTACTTGGGCTCCTTGCTTCCTACATGTACTCTCACCTCACTGCTGCAATTCGGCAGTCCATGTTTGGAACAATGGGGAGGTGGTTGTAAAACCCCAGCTGGTTCACTATTGTCCTTTAAGGAAGGAAATCTGCCATCCTTACCTGGTCTGACTTACATGTAACTCCAGACCCACAGCAATCTGGTTGACCCTGAAATGCCTTCAGAGGGCACTTAGGGACGGGCAATAAATGCTAGCCGAGCCAGCGACGCCCACATCCCATGAATGAATAAAAAATTGAGGTCTGGAGCCAAGTGGTCCTGGTAGAACCCAAACTGAGCATCGGAGGTTATTGGTGCATAAGTGCCACTTGATAGAACTGTCAATGACACCTTCCAGTACTTTTTATTTTATTCATTCATGAGATGTGGGCGTCGCTGGTCTGGCCAGCATTTATTGCCCATCCCTAATTGCCCTTGAGAAGGTGGTGGTGACCTGCCTTCTTGAACCGCTGTTGTCTATGTCGGGTAGGTATACCCACAGTGCTGTTAGGAAGGGAGTTCCAGGATTTTGACCCAGTGACAGTGAGGGAACTGCGATATAGTTCCAAGTCAGGATGGTGTGTGACTTGGAGGGGAACCTGCAGGTGGTGGTGTTCCCATGGATTTGGTGCCCTTGTCCTTATAGTTGGTAGAGATCGCGGGTTTGGAAGGTGCTGTCTAAGGAGCCTTGGTGCATTGCTGCAATGCATCTTGTTAAATGGTACACACTGCTGCCACTGTGCATCGGTGGTGGAGGGAGTGAATGTTTGTAGATGGGGTGCCAATCAAGCGGGCTGCGTTGTCCTGGATGGTGTCAAGCTTCTTGAGTGTTGTTGGAGCTGCACCCATCCAGGCAAGTGGAGAGAATTCCATCACACTCCTGACTTGTGCCTTGTAGATGGTGGACAGGCTTTGGGGAGTCAGGAGGTGAGTTACTCGCCTCAGGATTCCTAGCCTCTGACCTGCTCTTGTAGCCATGGTATTTATATGGCTACTCCAGTTCAGTTTCTGGTCAATGGTAACCCCCAGGATGTTGATAGTGAGGGATTCAGCGATGGTAATGCCATTGAATGTCAAAGGGAGAAAGGACGTTTGAGGACTCGTCTACTGAGGTAGTCTGGGCCGAGGTTAGAAACAGGAGAAGAGAGGTCACCCTGTTGGGAGTTTTCTATAGACCTCCAAATAGTTCCAGAGATGTAGTGGAAAGGATAGCAAAGATGATTCTTGACAGGAGCGAGAGTAACAGGGTAGTGGTTATGGGGGACTTTAACTTTCCAAATATTGACTGGAAATACTATAGTTCGAGTACTTTAGATGGGTCAGTTTTTTTCCAGTGTGTGCAGGAGGGTTTTCTGACACAGTATGTAGACAGGCCAACCAGGGGCGATGCCACATTGGATTTGGTACTGGGTAATGAACCCGGCCAGGTGTTAGATTTAGAAGTTGGTGAGCACTTTGGTGATAGTGATCACAATTCGGTTAGGTTTACCTTAGCGATGGGCAGGGACAGGCATATACAGCAGGGCAAGAACTATAGCTGGGGGAAAGGAAATTATGATGCGATTAGGCAAGATTTAGGATGCGTAGGATGGGGAAGGAAACTGCAGGGGATGGGCACAATCGAAATGTGAAGCTTATTCAAGGAGCAGCTACTGCGTGTCCTTGATAAGTATGTACCTGTCAGGCAGGGAGGAAGCTGTCGAGCGAGGGAGCCGTGGTTTACTAAAGAAGTTGAAGAGCTTGTCAAGAGGAAGAAGAAGGCTTATGTTAGGATGAGACGTGAAGGCTCAGTTAGGGCGCTTGAGAGCTACAAGCTAGCCAGGAAGGATCTAAAGGGAGAGATAAGAAGAGCAAGGAGAGGACACGAGAAGTCATTGGCGGATAGGATCAAAGAAAACCCTAAGGCTTTCTATAGGTATATCAGGAATAAAAGAATGACTAGAGATAGGTTAGGGCCAATCAAGGATAGTAGTGGGAAGTTGTGTGTGGAATCGGAGGAGATAGGGGAAGTGTTAAATGAATATTTTTCGTCAGTATTTACAGTGGAGAAAGAAAATGTTGTCGAGGAGAATACTGAGATACAGACTACTAGGCTAGATGGGATTGAGGTTCACAAGGAGGAGGTGTTAGCAATTTTGGAAAGTGTGAAAATAGATAGGTCCCCTGGGCCAGATGGGATTTATCCTAGGATTCTCTGGGAAGCCAGGGAGGAGATTGCAGAGCCTTTGTCCTTGATTTTTATGTCGTCATTGTCGACAGGAATAGTGCCGGAAGACTGGAGGATAGCAAATGTTGTCCCCTTGTTCAAGAAGGAGAGTAGAGACAGCCCTGGTAATTATAGACCTGTGAGCCTTACTTCGGTTGTGGGTAAAATGTTGGAAAAGGTTATAAGAGATAGGATTTATAATCATCTTGAAAAGAATAAGTTCATTAGAGATAGTCAGCACGGTTTTGTGAAGGGTAGGTCGTGCCTCACAAACCTTATTGGGTTTTTTGACAAGGTGACCAAACAGGTGGATGAGGGTAAAGCCGTGGATGTGGTCTATATGGATTCCAGTAAGGCGTTTGATAAAGTTCCCCACGGTAGGCTATTGCAGAAAATACAGAAGTATGGGATTGAAGGTGAATTAGTGCTTTGGATCAGAAATTGGCTAGCTGAAAGAAGACAGAGGGTGGTGGTTGATGGTAAATGTTCATCCTGGAGTATAGTTTCTAGTGGTGTACCGCAAGGATCTGTTTTGGGGCCACTGCTGTTTGTCATTTTTATAAATGACCTGGATGAGGGTGTAGAAGGGTGGGTTAGTAAATTTGCGGATGACACGAAGGTCGGTGGAGTTGTGGATAGTGCCGAAGGATGTTGTAGGGTACAGAGGGACATAGATAGGCTGCAGAGCTGGGCTGAGAGATGGCAAATGGAGTTTAATGCGGAAAAGTGTGAGGTGATTCACTTCGGAAGGAGTAACAGGATTGCAGAATACTGGGCTAATGGGAAGATTCTTGGTAGTGTAGATGAGCAGAGAGATCTTGGTGTCCAGGTACATAAATCCCTGAAAGTTGCCACCCAGGTTAATAGAGCTGTTAAGAAGGCATATGGCGTGTTAGCTTTTATTAGTAGGGGGATCGAGTTTCGGAGCCACGAGGTCATGCTGCAGCTGTACAGAACTCTGGTGCGGCCGCACCTGGAGTATTGCGTGCAGTTCTGGTCACCGCATTATAGGAAGGATGTGGAAGCTTTGGAAAAGGTGCAGAGGAGATTTACTAGGATGTTGCCTGGTATGGAGGGAAGGTCTTACGAGGAAAGGCTGAGGGACTTGAGGTTGTTTTCGTTAGAGAGAAGGAGGAGAAGAGGTGACTTAATAGAGACATATAAGATAATCAGAGGGTTGGACAGGGTGGATAGTGAGAGCCTTTTTCCTCGGATGGTGATGGCAAACATGAGGGGACATAGCTTTAAGTTGAGGGGTGATAGATATAGGACAGATGTCAGAGGTAGTTTCTTTACACAGAGAGTAGTAGGGGCGTGGAACGCCCTGCCTGCAACAGTAGTAGACTCGCCAACTTTAAGGGCATTTAAGTGGTCATTGGATAGACATATGGATAAAAATGGAATAGTGTAGGTCAGATGGTTTCACAGGTCGGCGCAACATCGAGGGCTGAAGGGCCTGTACTGCGCTGTAATGTTCTATGTTCTATGGGAAATGGTTAGATACTCTTTTGTTGGAGATGGTCATTGCCTGGCACTTGTGTGGCGTGAATGTTACTTGCCACTTAACAGCCCAAGCCTGGATATTGTCCAAGTCTTGCTGCATTTCTACACGGACTGCTTCAGTATCTGAGGAGTTGCAAATGGGGCTGAACATTGCGCAACCATCAGTGAACATCCCCACTTCTGACCTTATGATTGAAGGAAGGTCATTGATGAAGCAGCTGAAGATGGTTGGGCCTAGGACACTACCCTGAGGAACTCCTGCAGTGACGTCCTGGAGCTCAGATGATTGACCTCCAACATCCACAACCATCTTCCTTTGCGCTAGGTATGACTCCAACCAGCGGAAAGTTTACCCCTGATTCCCATTAACTGAAGTTTTGCTAGGGCTCCTTGATGCCATACTCGGTCAAATGCTGCCTTGATGTCAAGGGCAGTCACTCTCACCTCACCTCTTGAGTTCAGCTCTTTTGTCGACTTTGAAACCAAGGCTGTAATGAGGTCAGGAGCTGAGTGGCCCTGGAGGAACCCAAACTGAGCATCCCTGAGCAGGTTATTGCTAAGCAAGTGTCGCTTGATGGCACTGTTGATGACGCCTTCCATCACTTTACTGATGATTGAGAGTAGACTGATGGGGCGGTAATTGGCTGGGTTGGACTTGTCCTGCTTTTTGTGTACAGGACATACCTGAGCAATTTTCCACATTGCTGGGTAGATGCTAGTGTTGTAGTTGTACTGGAACAGCTTGGCTAGGGGTGCGGCAAGTTCTGGAGCACAGGTCTTCGGTACTATTGTCAGGGCCCATAGCCTTTGCAGTATCCAGTGCCTTTAGTCTTTTCTTGATATCACGCGGAGTGAATCGAATTGGCTGAAGTATTGCATCTGTGGTGCTGGGGACTTCAGGAGGAGGCCAAGATGGATCATCAGCTCGGCACATCTGGCTGAAGATTGTTGCAAATGCTTCAGCCTTATCTTTCGCACTGATGTGCTGGGCTCCCCCATCATTGAGGATGGGGATATTTGTGGAGCCACCTCCTCCAGTTAGTTGTTTAATTGTCCACCACTATTCACAACTGGATGTGGCAAGACTGCAGAGCTTAGATCTGATCTGTTGGTTATGGGATCGCATAGCTTTGTCTATCGTATGCTGCTTACGCAGTTTGGCATGCAGATGGTCCTGTTGACTTAGAGTAGACAGACGAGGCAATAATTGGCCGGCTTGGATTTGTCTGCTTTTTATGAACAGGACATCCATGGCAATTTTTCACTTTGTTGGATAGATGCCAGTGTTTAGTTTAGTTTTAGTTTAGTTTAGAGATACAGCACTGAAACAGGCCCTTCGGCCCACCGAGTCTGTGCCGACCAGCAACCACCCATTTATACTAATCCTACACTAATCCCATGTTCCCTATCACATCCCCACCTGTCCCTATATTTTCCTACCACCTACCTATACTAGGGGGCAATTTGTAATGGCCAATTTACCTACCAACCTGCAAGTCTTTTGTCTTGTGGGAGGAAACCGGAGCACCCGGAGAAAACCCACGCAGACACAGGGAAAACTTGCAAACTCCACACAGGCAGTACCCAGAATTGAACCCGGGTCGCTGGAGCTGTGAGGCTGTGGTGCTAACCACTGCGCCACTGTGCCGCAGAGGTGCTGCTAGTTCTGTAGCACAAGTCTTCAGCACAACAGCTGGGATGTTATCAGGACCCCATAGCCTTTTCTGCATCCAATATGCTCAGCTGTTTCTCGATATCACATGGAGTGAATTGAATTGGCTGAAGCCTGGCATCTTTGATGGTGGGACCTCAGGAGGAGGCCAAGATGGCACTAGATTATAACTCTCATTAAGACAAGATCTAGAGAAAGAGTGGCAGCAGCTCTATCAGGAATTTTTCCTTTCTTGTTTGTTCAAAAAATACAAACTGCAAAATATACTGCAAGGATTACAGCTGAATTTTAATTAAGGCCTGGTCCTGTATTTAAATCAAGAGCACATATTTCAGGAACATTATGGGAATTGAATTGTTGAAGCTCAATTTTGGCATTTATAAATAGTCCTATAAAGTCTTTTATTGTACTATCTCACTTAAGTGGTGTATACTCTGGGATACTGCTTCCATCCTCCGAACAATGCTGGACTGTCAGTTTTGTAAGATTCATTACAGTTTCTTTTCTATGCAAGTACTTTCATTACTGTGGGAGTACAATGAAAAGTTAAGTACCATAATGTATTAGTAGATGGCAAATATGAATGCAAGTCCCTAATGCAGCTCAGCTTTTGCTAACCATTGACTCAGCAACACTCAAGATGAATTTGTGCTGATGGAAGGGGTCTGCATTGTTGATCCAAGTGATGCACGTATGCCATATTTCATTTAAATTACACAGCAAAGCTATTCATGAATTTAGCTTGCTTAGCTTTGTTTCTAGGCACATTAAATTTATTTTATCAATCCCATGATAGAGATCAATAAAATAATTACTAACCAAATTCCATTACGTTTCTATTTGTAATAAGTTTACTTTAGTTTTTTTTTTAGTTTTAGAGATACAGCACTGAAACAGGCCCTTCGGCCCACCGAGTCTGTGCCGACCATCAACCATCCATTCATACTAATCCTACACTAATTCCATATTCCTACCACATCCTCACCTGGCCCTATATTTCCCTACCACCTACCTATACTAGGGGCAATTTATAATGGCCAATTAACCTATCAACCTGCAAGTCTTTGGCAAGTGGGAGGAAACCGGAGCACCCGGAGGAAACCCACGCAGACACAGGGAGAACTTGCAAACTTCACACAGGCAGTACCCAGAATTGAACCTGGGTCACTGGAGCTGTGAGGCTGCGGTGCTAACCACTGCGCCACTGTGCCGCCCCTTTATTACTCACAAACTGTTTCATAAATATAATAATGAAATAAAGTTATTGCTAGCCAAACATCCAGTTAGGAAATTCTTTGAAAACCATTAGTTAAAAAAAAGAACTGGCAGTAGCAGAAAATCAAGAGTCAAAAGGGAGGGAGAAACTTAAAACCGTCACTATCACTAGAGAAAAAGTACAAGGAAAACTAATGGGAATAAAGTCTGACAAGTCTCCTGGACCTGAAAGTCTGAATCCTGGGATCTTAAAAGAAATGGTGGCAGAGATAGTAGATGCATTGGTTGTAATCTTCCCAAATCCTGGAAAGGTCCCAGAGGATTGGAAGACCACAAATGTAACACCTCTATTCAAGAAAACAGGGCAACAGAAAGTAGGAAACTATAGACCAGATAGCCTAACGTCTGTCCTTTGTAAAATGCTAGAATCCATTATTAAGGAAGTAGTAGCAAGACATTTAGAATATCATAATGCAATCAGGCAGAGTCAACATGGTTTTATGAAAGGGAAGAGGTGTTTGATAAATTTATTAGTGCTCTTTGAGGATGCAACAAGCAGGGTGGATAAAGTGGAACTAGTAGATGTAGTGCAGTTGAATTTCCAGAAGGCATTCAATAAGGTGGCACATAAAAGGTTAGTAAACTTGAGCTCATGATGTTGGGTATGATATATTAGCATGGATAGAGGATTGGCTAACTAACAGGAAGAGAGATTCAGGATAAATGGGGCATTTTCAGGTTGGCAAACTGTAACTAGGGGGTGTCAAAGGGATCAGTGCTGCGACTTCAACTATTTACGATCTATATTAATGACGTGGATGAAGGGACCGAGCGTATTATAGGCAAATTTGCAGATGATACAAAGATAGGTGGGAAAGCAAGTTGTAAGGAAGACACAAAGGGGGGAATTTTATGCTCTCCTCTGCAGCGGGTTTGAGGGTAGGAAGAGCATAAAATTGGGTGGGATGGGGGTGGCAGGGATGCCGCCATCTTCCCACCTCCACCAAAATTAAGTCCAGGGCAAGTAGGCCTGTGAACAGTCTTCCCACCCTGCAGGCAATTGAGACCCTTAACTGGGCAATTCATGCCCATTTAAGGGCCTCAATATGCCGCCTCCTACACAAAAAGCCCTGTGGGCTGCTGTACGGCTCTGGGGGTGGGGTCCCTTGTTAAAAGGCATTTAATGTCTGAACAATGGACCCAGCATCAGGAAGGGAAGGGCCCGCTGACAGCCACCCCCTGCCCTTGCTGCTGACCTCCCTACGCCCACCCTCCCCCGCGACCCTCACCCTGTGAGAACCCTCCTGTCCTGGCCTATCTGTGGCCTGGGTTCAGCGCCACTCCTAGGCCTCGAGTAGGTGCTCCACTAGAAGCAGCCACCGCCTCTGCGGTAGCGCTGCTGAGTGAAAGGTCTGATGGCCTCTGGCCGGCAGCTCTCCGAGGGCGGGATTTCCGTCACTGGGGTCCTTGATCCCGTGGAAGGCCCACTGCTGTCCACGTAAGTGCCTAATTGACACTAAATTCGATGGGTCTCCCACAGAAGACGCGACGCGGAGTTCTTGGCGTCGCTTCTTCTGGAAGTTGAGACCCCCGTCACCAGGATATAATCCTGGCCATTGTCTCTGCAAAAAGATATAGTTAGGTTAAGTGAGTGGGCAAAAATTTGGCAGATGGAGTATAATGTGGAAAAATTTGAGGTTATCCACTTTGGCAGGAAGAATAGAAAAACAGAATATTATTACATGGAGAGAGACTGCAGAATGCTGTGGTTCAGAGGCATCTGGGTGTCCTTGTACATGAATCACAAAACGTTAACATGCAGGTATACAAGTAATTAAGAAAGCTAATGGAATATTGGCATTTATTGCCAAAGGTAGAGAAAACTTGCTATAGTTGTACAGGGCATTGGTGAGACTGCACCTAGAGTACTGTGTACAGTTTTGGTCTCCTTACCTAAGAAGGAATATACTTGCATTGGAAGCAGTTCAGAGAAGGCTCACTAGGCTGATTCCTGGGATGAAGGGGTTGTCTGATGAGGAAAGGCTGAGCAGTTTGGGCCTATACTTGTTGGAGTTTAGAAGAATGAGAGATGATCTTACTGAAACATAAGATTCTGAGGCAAGGTGGGGTGGGTTGGGAGGGGGCGGGGGCTTGACAGGGTAGATGCTGAAAGGATGTTTCCCCTTGTAGGGGAATCTAGAACTGGGGGCACAGTTTCAAAATAAGGGGTCTCACTTTTAAGATGGAGTTGAGGAGGAATTTCCTCCCTCAGAGGGTTGTTAATCTTTGGAATTCTCTTCCCCAGAGAGCAGTGGAGGCTGGGTCATTGAAGATATTCAAGGCTGAGTTAGACAGATTTATGACCTACAAGGGAGTCAAGGATTATGGGGGCCAGACAGGAAAGTGGAATTAAGGCCACAATCAGATCAGCCATGATCTTATTGAATGGTGGAGCAGGCTTGAGGGGCCAAATGGCCTACTCCTGCTCCTATCTCTTATGGTCATATTTATTACTGTTATAAACAACTTGAATAAATCAATTGTGGTGTTAGGGTGAGTACTTCAAAGGATTGTACATATGAAAGTGAAAATGTACTTACAAAATTTTTCAAAAAGCCACTTGGTGAATAAGGTCATTTGGAAGGCATCTATTTATTTGCCATTCCTGAAGAATGTGTAGACAAGATGCTGTTTAGTCATGTTAGAAGATAGTGGTTTGAAATTCTGCTCAACATAAATTGCTATCTAAATGAAATTGAAAGCCAGATAGACCATTTTACAATATGCTTCTTTGGTGGGAGTCTTTTAAGATTGGATTTTCCTTCACAAAACTACTCCACCACATATTGTATACATATTTTGGCTGACAAATATCAATTTTACTAATTGCAAAAAGTCAAGTGTGCCTTTGTGCCTGCCTTCTTATTAATGTGTGTTCCTAACTTCTTCTCTGATTCTTCCTGAGTACAGAAGGTTCAAAGGAGAGTGGGTGGGACATTTCCATTAGTGTCTTAAAGACAAATTGCTGGCCTTGACAGACCAGCTTCCAGCTGTATCTGATTTGCACTAGTTCTGATGATAGGTCATCCACCTAAAGTATTAACTCTTTCCCTCACCACAGATATGTCAGATCTGCTGAGTATTTCCAGCATTTTCTGTTTTTATTGCACTTGTAAGGGTTGCTGTCTCTAGCATGAAGGTCCCTCCTATTCTGACATCAAAGGGAATTAGAAGAATTAGTGGTACATCAGTGTCACTATTCTGAAATAGTGACATCCATTACCACTTCTTGCAGCAAGAGGGTGCTGGGCACGGCTCAGATGGCAAGAGAATAAACCAAACAGTCCCAATTAAATCCTGAAATCTCTAAGTTGTTAAGCATCTCTTGCGATGAGTCTATCAAAACACTGTACTTGCCACTCTGGAAGCCATGACTGTGCTCAGAACCCCTGATGCCTTGTTGCTGCAGGCATGACATGGACTGTCACACTCACCATGGTTTCTGCAAGGCCTGGTGAACTTCTTGCCGAATTGTGGACTCCTGCATTTTACTGATTTCTTGCATGTGACAGAAATCTTACATTCTTTTGGTTCTTCTCTTTTCTTTCTTCATTAAATCACATTTCACAATTCAAACATTTTTGTGAATGAAATGAATCAAACAATATTTTAAATTTAACAAAATGAAAAACCTGTCAACTGGAATTTGCTGTTTATTTAATAGAATCTTCTTTTTATTCATTCATGGGATGAGGGCGTCACTGGCTAGGCCAGCATTTATTGCCCATCCCTAATTCCCCTTGAGAAAGTGGTGATGAACTGCCTTCTTGAACTGCTGCAGTCCTTTGGGTATAGGTGCACCAACAGTGCTGTTAGGGTGTTCCAGGTTTTTGACTCAGCAATAAGGGATGGTAATGCCATTGAATCTTAAGGGGAAATGGTTAGATTCTCTTTTGTTTGAGATGGTCATGCCTGGCACTTGTGTGATGCAAATGATACTTGCCATTATCAGCCCAAACCTGGATGTTGTCCAGGTGTTTCTGCATCTGAACATGGGCTGCTTCAGTATCTGAGGAGTCGCGAATGGTGCTGAACATTGTGCAATCATCAGCAAACATCCCCACTTCTGCCCTTATGATGGAGGGCAGGTCATTGATGACGCGAATTGAACCGAGGGCACTATCCTGACGAACTCCTCAGTGATGTCCTGGGGCCGAGATGATTGACCTCCAACAACACGACCATCTTTCTTTGTGCTAGGTATGATTCCAACCAGCAGAGAGTTTTCCTCCTGATTCACACTGCCACAAGTTTTGCCAGGGCTCCTTGATGCCATACTCAGCCAAATGTTGCCTTGATGTCAACTTGATGTGACCTCACCTCTTGAGTTCAGCTCTTTTGTCCATGTTTGGACCAAGGCTGTAATGAGGTCAGGAGGTAAATGGCCTCGGCAGAACCCAAATGGAGCATCAGTGAGCAGGTTATTGCTGAGCAAGTGTCACTTGATAGCACTGCTTGCGACGCCTTCCATCAATTTACTGATGATCAAGAGTAGGCTGGTGCAGTGGTAATTGGTCGGGTTGGATTTGTCCTGCGTTTTGTGGACAGGATATACCCAGGCAATTTTCCACATTGCTAGGTCAGTGCTGTAGCTGTACTGGAACAGCTTGGCTAGGGGTGCAGATAGTTCTGGAGCACAAGTCTTCAGTACTATTGCCGGAATGTTGTCAGGGCCTTTGCACTATCCAGTGCCTTCAGCCATTTCTTGATATCAGTGGAGTGAATTGGATTGGCTGAAGACTGGCATCTGTGATGCTGAGGACCTCAGGAGGAGGCCGAGATGAATCATACACTGGGCGCTTCTGGCTGAAGATGGATGCAAGTGTTTCACCTTGTCTTTTGCACTGATGTGCTGGGCTCCCCCACTGTTGAGGATTGGGATATTTGTGGAGCCTCCTCCTCCTCCTGTTAGTTGTTTAATTGTCCACCACCATTCACGACTGGATGTGGCAGGACTGCAGAACTTAGATCTGATTCATTGGTTGTGGGATTGCTTAGCTCTGTCTATCGCATGCTGCTTCTGCTGTTTGACATGTAAGCAGTCCTGTGTTGTAGCTTCATCAGACTGACACCTTATTTTAGGTATGCCTGGTGCTGCTCCTAACATGCCCTCCTGCATTTTTCATTGAACCAGGGTTGGTCCCCCTGGCTTGATGGCAATGGTAGAGTGGGGGATATGCTGGGCCATGAGGTTACAGATTGTGGTTGAATATAATTCTGCTGCTGCTGATGGCCCACAGCGCCTCATGGGTTCCCATTTTTGAGTTGCTAGATCTGTTAGAATTCTATCCCATTTAGCACAGTGGTAGTGCCACACAACACGATGGTGGGTATTCTCAATGTGAAGATGGGACTTTGTCTCCACAATGACTGTGTGATGGTCACTGCTACCAATACTGGCATCAACAGATGCATTTGCGACAGGTAAATTGGTGAGGACGAGGTCAAATAGGTTTTTCCCTCTTGTTGGTTCCCTCACCTCCTGCCACAGACCCTGTCTAGCAGCTCTGTCCTTTAGGACTCGGCCAGTTCGGACAGTAATAGTGCTACCGAGCCACTCTTGGTGATGGACATTAAAGTCCCCCACCCAGAGTACATTCTGTGCCCTTGCCCATGTTTGACCAGATCCCATGAGACTTCATGGGGTCCGCAGTCAACATTCAGCAGTCCAAGGGCAACTTATTATCAGTAAGGAGGACTTTTCAGGGCTGCATTTGCCATTGTCTTTTCCAGTGCCTAGGTCAATCCCGGGTGGTTTGTCTGGTTTCATTCCTTTTCTTAGACTTCGTAGTGGTTTGATACAACTGAGTGGCTTGCTAGGCCATTTCAGAGGGCATTTAAGAGTCAATCACATTACTGTGGGTCTGGAGTCACATGTAGGCCAGACCAGGTAAGGACAGCAGATTTCCTTCCCACTGTAATAGCAGTGCTAGACACTGAAAGGGCCCATCATTGACTGGTTAACAATGAAGTGCTACATTAACAAAGTTTATGCTGACTAAAAATAAAAACTGTCAATCTTGCTTGCTGTTACATCTGAACTTCAGTTATTTTATATGTATGCAGTGTGTATGCAATGTATATGCATGTATAAATATGTATGCGTGTATACACCTGCAAATACAAAACTTTAAATTTTTTTAAAACATTTTCAATGAATCATAGAAAGCAATAGTTGACTGCACCTACCAGTAATATAAAAATTAATACATACATAGATGTTGCTATAAACTTATTGTTACAAATAAGTATTTCACCAATGAGATACAAAACAAGTCCTGCACTAAGACTGCAAAAACTCTTCTTATCCAAAGTATCCCCAGCAGAAGACATTAATTACCAACAGGATTAAAGCATTCATGTTGCACACATTTTGCCACAAAGGATCCTCTTCGATGTTGGTTAAACTTTTCTGTATGGCATCATTTTCTTCTTCTGTGTGTTCAGGTTTCTGCTGTGCAGTGAGGCCACAGAAACAAAAAAATGTTTTCTTCCACCAGGGAAGTGCCGCTGTTTCAATAGAAGTAAACACAGCAAAATTGAATGGAATAAACAGCTTTAACCGTAGTAAATAAGCAGTGTTGAAGTTACATTTCTCAAATGAAAAGCATTGAAGAATCACCAAATTTTGAGGGTCAACAATAACCTTGCTGGATGCTAACTGTGTGTTAATGGTACACACAGGGCCAGATCTTGTGCTCATCTGGAAGGCATGTTTCGTTTCGTGGCAGTGGGGTAGGGGGTTGGGGGAGGTGGTGGAGGAGAACTGGAGCCCTGCAAAGTCCTCCTTACTAATATCTCAGGGCTTGTGCCAAAATTGGGAGAGCTGTCCCACAGAGTAGTCAAGCAACAGCCTGACAGCGTAATACTGACAGAATCATACCTTAGAGACAATATCTCAGGCACCTCCATCACCATCCCTGGGTATGTCCTGTCCCACCGGCAGGACAGACCCATCAGAGGTGGCGGCGCAGTGGTATATAGTTCAGAGGGAGTTGCCCTAGGAGTCCACGGAACCTGACAGATTCCGGGTTCCGATCTTCCCGGAGGCGGGATAGGCAGATGATGACCTTCCCGCCCAGAGGCCAATTGAGGCCCTTAAGTGGCCTGTTAACGGCCATTTAAGCGTATCTTCCTGCTGCCGCTGGCATCTTACCAGTGGTGGGGGGGGCTTCCGCCACGCGAGGAGAATGCCTTGTAAAACGATGTGGCCCCCCCCTCCCCCTCCCCTCTGTGGACTTCGGGGAGGTGATGGGGTACCTCCTCTGTGGGAAATTTGTGACCCACGAAGGACTCCACCACCACCCCCACCCGGAGCAACTGCACCCCCCGTGACCCCCCTCCCCTGGACCAAACGACCACCCCACCTCGCCAGTGCCAGTCTGGACTGGCCCCGGCGACCCCGCCTCACCTACCTGTGTTCCAGGATTCCAGCACTGGGCCTGGGTCTGAGGCCTCTGCAGGACCGGCAGTGGCCACCACTCCTGTTGGGGCTGCTGATACTGCTAAGCTGCCGGCCCTCTGATTGGCTGGCAGCTCTTGGAGGTGGCATCCCTGTCCCTATAAAGTCTTTAAAGGAACGGGGATCCTGCCTCCTAAATCTTTGACCCAAAAGACCAGAGGATCGTTCCAGGGAGCTGAAAAAATGCAAAGGCGGGGCTCCCCCTGCCTTTTCAGCCCAGCGCCAGGAGTCCTGCCTCCTGCACAAAATCCAGCCCTCCGTGTTATTAATACACTAATTGGCCAGAAAGTTCAGCAGATTAAGGAGATACTATGCGAGTTGCAAATCGCCAAAGATTGCTGGTTGATTTACATCACTCCCCCATTTACTTCGCACAAACAGCATCATGTCTATAGCCTCCTCGTTATTTTTAAGAACTTGCTGAATTTGCACATTAATCTTGCCACAGAAATTTTATGGCATAAGTACCTTTTTATCAATGTGATAATGATTATTGCAGTGCCAATCAACCTCTCTGGCACAGAAAGGGAACAATTTAAACTGTACAATTCTATTCTTGCTTGTAGTAAATTGTTGGTAGAATTTTTAAAAATTGTCAAATTTTAAATCTTAGTTTTTTTTCTTACTTTTCCTTCCTGTCACCTTTCTCACTCCCTCATCCCATCCATCCCTCTCTTTATTTCTCTTCCTGTGTTTGATTTGACATAATTTATACTCTTCTCCATCATTCCTCTGATTTTTTCTCAATCCTTATCTCTCATTGGTTAAGGAGAAACACTGTCGGTCCCACTGTTTACCAAGATCCCAGATACCCCAATGGCCTCATCAAGCCGTTAAAAGCTCGCACTGCTTGCAAGTTACATCGCAATATTTTACAGCACAGTTTTTTTATTCCCTACTTCCTGTAACAATCAACAATATTTCTTAGTTTTCCATTTTTCTACATTTATATTTTTTGATTCAGACCTCCTTCCCTCTTCTCTAGCTCTTGCTTTTGTTACAGTGAATTTCCTGTCTGACAAACATGATTTTAACTGCAGGTCACTGACATTTGTAGATCATTCAGCAGAGGATGCATGTCCTCTTTGGACGGAATTGAATGAAGCACTGCTACCATAGCTAATGGTTAGCATATGACATTACCATCAATATTGGCCCTTTTCAGAAACTCATCACTCATCTACCTGTTTCATGTAGTCCATCACTCTCCATAACAGATGCCACTTCACCATTGCTCTCAACAGATTTGGTAACTGTCTTCGACTGGCTCCAGAGATCATTCAAGTCATTCTTAGAGGCTTTATTGTGTCTAGTCCACCATGTTAATCGGATCAGCTTTGGAAATATAAAATAATACAATCATTTACTCTCTGACAACCAAAAGTCTATGTAGTTCAATGTTGCACAATAATAAAAAGACTAATTCACTTGTGTGCTGGAATTCCACTGGTAAAATGCTGGCCACATTTGGTTCAGTAAAGTAAAGAAAGTCTTCTGTAAAAGTTAATTTTTCACTCCTCTGCCCCACCTAGACTTTATTAGAGGTGGAATCTTGTGTTTGGATTGATAACAGTTACAGCCAGGGCTAAATTTAATGAGCCCGCCGCCAGTCCCAGCCCGGCCCACCATGATTACGTGGCAGGCGACCATTTTGCCTAGAGGCGGTGCGGGATCACCCAGTCAGGTGGTGGGAGTGCAAGGTGAATAGTTAATTATGGTTTTAGGTGACTCCACAGTAGGTGCTGACATCATATTTAAAGGCCTGCCATCCCTGCATTAAATCCTGTCTTGCATCCATTGTCAGCTTGGTGCAGCCTACAACTTTCTCCGACTGGTTCCTGTGCCCCCCTCAACCGCCAAGGAGGGCAGAAAATGATGGCCGAGGCAAGACACAGTTTGGCCCCACGGCTCAGTGATGCCTCCCTGCAGATTTTCCTCCAAGCTACAAAGCAAGGGCAGGAAGTTCTCTTCCCCAATGATGGCAAGAAGAGGTCCTCCTGCCTGACCAAGCAAGCCTGGATGGAGATCGCAGAGGAGGTTAGCAGCCGTGGGTTTGCCCAGCACAACTGGGTCCAGTGCAGGAAGAGGGTCAATGGCTTCTTGTGTTCTGCATGGTGAGTGCTCCATACCAATTGCCTTTCTGAGCATTGCATGTGACTATGCAGGAGATGCATGACATGGGAAGGGTAGCAGCGCTGCGGCATTGGCTGAGTGGCTGGGGTTTTGTCTCTTCCTGACAGGTGCATTAATCTCTCATCCACAGGCTACCTTCGTTCACAGCTCCATCCTTCCTCTTGCAGGACAAGAAGGTCCATAATAGGAAGGAGATGGCCCATAATAGGAGGGAGATGGCCCGAAAAGGCGGAGGATTCCCAGATCTATGTCCACTCACCTCCGCCGAGGAAAAGACCCTGGAGCTGGTGGGCACTCAGAGCGGCTGCACAGTATCAGACGGGGAGGTTGAGTCCCTGCACAAGTGGGTGAGGATTGCCTCCCATTGGCATTCACATCAATGTTGGAGAGCCATATAACACTTGGTTGATATCAGGAGATCTGCACAGCCTAACCCACATATGCTTGTGTTCCATCATGCAGGTTGCCATTCGCAGAGATCCGTAGCCACAGGTGGACGGTTGTCCACCTCCGAGGAGGAGGATCACTCAGAAGATGCACTATCCCATGACTTTCTTGCACTCTCCACCAGCGCAGATACTATCACCTCAGTTGGTATGCACTCGGCAGTCAAATCAGGGTCACAATCTGTGAAAGCACCACACAAGCAGCTGGCTGAGGCTGATATAGCTGAGGCCTCTAACAGTTGGAGGACTGTGTGTGGTCAGGCCCATGAGCCCCAGGATGATGACAAAGCCTCTGGTGTCAACAGCACAGGGCATGCTGGAGCTGCAGAGAGGGATAAAACAACATCTGGCAGAGATGCCAGAGGCCATGCACAGCCATGAGCAGATGATGGAGGAGTCCATTCATGCCATGAGTGCTGCCATGTCTCAGGCATGTGAGCGTACGGCTTCCTCCATTAAGAGGTTGACGACCCTCATGGAAAGCCAGATTCCACAGATGCACACAGACCTCCACATCATTGCCTTGGCCATGAGCTCAACACAGCAGTGGCAAGGTGAGGGAAGGAACAGGAGCCCAGTGGCTTCTGCAGCTACCGGTACTTCTCTGGTGAGCAAGGAGGCTCAAGAGAGCCATCAAAGGTAGAAGAGGCTGTCATCCATATGTGAAGGCTCCCCACAGGGTGCTCCGAGTGTGACCACCGGCTCCTCAGCCCCTCAGCCAGTGAACCCAACTCCAGCAGCCATGATGCCTGAGGAGAGTCTTGCACCAGTCCAGGACACCCCCAGGCAGGTTGAGCCTTCCAGGCCTCAGGCAGCCAGAGGACACCCGCCAAAGCTATTACAGGCCAAGGGGCAGCCTGATCAACAGCTTGCCTCCAGCCCAGCTGCAGCTGCTGGGGTCACACTACATAGGAGCATCCACAAACCTATTAAGAACAGTACATAGCCACAGTTTGGGTCTCACGGGTGTACCATATACATTTTGTGTTAAATAATTAACAGATCTTTTGTTAAAATCATCAGGTTTCATTGTCTGAAAGCCAGGTGCCATTATGCTTTAATTGTGAGATTTTGACCTCCCCCTTTCCCCCTAAGGGCTATGCCAATGTGACCACAGCCCTCATTAACATGCCGATATGATGAGAGCCTTCATTAACATTTTGTCTCCCATGGTGACGAGTATGCATTGCATCCGCTCGCAAGACAAGGACCACATATGGAAAAGATGCGACAGAGTTTAGGCTTTCAGGTGAGCCTTTATTTCACTCTCTGTGAATGGACATCAGGATGGCTGTAAACGAGTCATTATGAGGTTGTCTCTTGCCTCCTTCGCACTCTGCTCAACCCTTCTGGCCTCCTGCCTGGGCGCCTGAGGATGTGCCAATTTGGTCGGCAGAGTCACTGATGGATCTCTGAGCCCAACCTTGATGATGGCCCACCCTCTGTTCCAGCACTGCGAGAAAACAGACCCATCACACAGTAGTTTGCCAACTCATACTGACATCCCAACACCCCACCAAATCCACACTTAGCCCCCTTGCAGAGCCCTCCACACCCCTAACCCCCTTGCTGAGCCCCCAGCACTCCAGACCCTCTTGCGGAGCCTGCAACAACACAGTCCCATACTGGCCTCCAAACCCTCCTGTTCCCCTAAGCAGCAATGCTGCAGGCTGCCTACCCATCGCAGCAATGTGGCCTCTCGTCTCAGTGCCACCAGGTTTTACCGGTCGTGAATCGGGAGGCACGTCCGTGCTGCCCACTTTCCACAGAATCACTCACTGATCACTGAATAGCTTTTAATTATATTTAAATGCATGTTAATTAGCATTTCAGCAATTAAAAATAGGTTCCCGTCACATAGCGGTGGCAATGCTATACCATTGTGCTATCCCACCACTGACAAAATCTGGAACTGTGTCACGATGCTGGATTTCCGGACAGACAGTTGTGTTGCAATTCTCCATCCCCCCGGGCCACTATTCCCGCCCTCGACAGCCACATTAAGTCCAGCCCCCAGTATGCAACCTGAATGGAGGTAGAATACATGGGTACACTGTAAACATGTGCAACGAGTTTTTGCAGCAAAAACAATTAAACACTATTCCCTGTTTGCCAACGTGTAATGCATATTTAATGCATATTTATCAAAGATAATAGGAAAAATAACAGCATCCTTACTCAAAGTTATAATAGGAAAACATCTAGAAAAATAATAAATAGTTAGCACAGATTTCAAAAAGGTAAATCATACTTGACTAACCGTATTGAATTCTTTGAAAAAGTAACAAAAAGTATAGATAAGGGTAATGCAGTAGATGTAATGCATTTGGATTTGTAAAAGGCCTTGGAATAAGGTACCGCATGGCAGACTCAAGGCTAAGATCAGAACATGTGAACTCAGGGGACAAGTAGTAGAATTGATAGCAAGCTGGCTACAAAACAGAAAACAGAGAGTAGGGGTTAAAGGTAGTTACTCAGACTGGCAAAAAGGTGGGAACTGGTGTTCCACAGGGATTGGTGCTGGGCTGCTATTATTGACTATTTACCTGGACTTGAGAAATATAATTTCAAAATCTGTGGACAACACCAAACTGGGGCAGTAGCTAACACAAAGGAGGACTGTGACAAAATACAGGAAGATATTAATAAACTTGCGGAATGGATGAATGATTGGCAAATGAACTTCAATATAGACAAATGTGAGATTGTACATTTTGGTAGGAAGAATAAGGAGGTCACATACTCCTTGGAAAATAATCATCTAAATGGGGCAGAGGAGCAGAGGGATCGCGTGGGGTTGGGGGGGAGCAGTTTACACAAATCACCGAAAGTAGCAATGCAGATTAATAAGGCTTTTTTAAAAAAGCAAAGCGCTGGGGTTTATTTCTGAAGGATAGAACTGAAAAGCAGAGAAGCTATGTTAAACTTGTATAGACCTTGGTTAGACTACACCTGGAGAACTGTGTTGTTCTGATCTCAATATTATGAAAAGTACATAGAGGAACTGGAGAAAGTGCAACCAGAATTTACTAGCATGATACCAGAACTGAGAGGTTATACCTATCAGGAAAAATTGAACAGGCTGGAGATCTTTTGCCTAGAAAAGAACAGTCATTGTGAAAGGGTTTGATAGTGTAGATGTGGGGGAGACTAGAACTAGGAGACATAAATATAAGATAGTCACCAATAAATCCAAAAGAGAATTCAGGAGAAACTTCTTTACCCAGAGAGTAGTTAGAATGTGGAACTTGCTACCACAAGGAGTAATTGAGGAGACGAGCATAGATGCATTCAAGGAAAAGCTGATACGCACATGAGAGAAAAAGGAATAGAAGCATATACTGATGGTGTTAGATGAAGTAGGGTAGGAAGGGACTTTTGTGGACCATAAACACTGGCATGGATCTGTTGGGCAGAATGGCCTAATGGCCTATTTCTGTGCTGTAAATGCTATGTAATGCTATGTAATATTTGTCTCAGAGCCAGTTACATCGTTTATATCCTGTCTATGTGCAGCAGAGAAAACAACCCAAATAACTTAAAGCATTCTCCACCAATATTCAGAATATTGCCAGACAACCAACATATGAATCATGGGAGAGTGATGGTTTTGAATAAAAACTGATGTTTATCATTGCTCCGAAAATATTTTTAAAGGCATCACACTGTTCTGATGTCACAGATTCCCTCTGATATTTACATAGACCACTACGGCAAAGTGGTTTTTGCTGCAGATGAATGCAAAAGTAATGTAGGTTGGCAATTTAACTCTCAACTGCACTAAGGCCAAGAGATGCAGAAACACCTGCAGGAAGTTGCCTCACACAAAACTGCTGTATTTGCAGTTGGCATTAAGTCTTAAAAATGGTCCATTGCTAATGGGTAGAATACAACCAAAAGGTGGCAGTATACCTCTTGTCAATGGATGCTGAAAATATCAGCCTGAATCACATACTTGTCATATAACTGGCTTATAGAGTATCTTAAATGCTTGCATTTCCAACTGCTTAAACATTTACACACATACATATTATTGATAAGGACAGCTCCTGAGTTCCATGTGACAGAAACCCAGAAGTCGGTGGGTTGATGTCAGGATTCCAACCCAAAGTTACTTTTAAGTGAAGAAAACCGGAACCTACCTTCCCTTGCCCATAAAAATACCCCCATAGCTCCAATTTTTGAATCCAAATCATTTATATATATACATGGTTGAACACAGTGGTCCCAGCACAGATCCTTGTGGAATACTATGTCCCACTTTCTGTCACTCTGAAAAACTCCCCTTAACATCCTACTCTCTGTTTTCTAATTTGTAGCCATATTTCAATCAATTCTGCTAACTGGCCCCTGACTCCACGTGCCCTGATCTTTGTCATGAGTCTCTTATGGCACCTCATTAAAGGCCTTCTGGAAGTCTATGTATATTAGATGTGATGAAAACCCCACATGCCAAATGGAAATATTAATTTCATCATGTGGAACTTTGCCTGAGACTTTTACTGGAAATTGTTACAAATAGCTTTTAAAACAGAACAGCTAGCAGCTAAGATGGCCACGTACAATTTGCATATGTGAAATACAAAGGATTAGGCTGGAGACAGATGTGATTAACTCAGACCAGCCAGAACAATGGGGTGCTCTCTGATTCACTTATCTGAGATAGCCTTATCAATGTGGTCGTCAAAAGCCATCGACACCCATTGACTTTGAAAGAGCCAACAACCCCCCTTGCCCCCACCAAGTATGTCAGCTTGAGGGGAGAGCCCTGAATTTCAGAGACCCTTCCAGAAGATTCTCATTCACAAATAAAGAGGTGGGCATATCATGTGACTGCTTCGGCCACTCTGGAGATTTGTGAGTGGTGACTCAGAAGGCAGACTGTAACTGAAATCCAGCAAGGGAACATCTCTCTCCACCAAAGTCCCAGAGAAGCCTCGACTGCAACTACTAGGCCTCAAACCTACTGCCCAGCATAGCCGGCAACTAGGGGACATGGATAAAGCCCCTCTTCTGCCTTCAGAAACCTGAGAAGCAAGCCTGAACTGTGCACGTGGCCCAGCGGGACTTCAGGACCACAGTTTGAACTAAGAACTCTGGAACTGAGATTCAGTATATAAATTCCATTTATTACGGACTCTACGCCAACCTCCCAACTCTGTTTTTCCCTCCGTAATCTATTTGTATGTGTGTGTGGCTCTTGTGTCAATGTGGGGCATGGATGCGTAGCGTAGTTTAGTAATTTTAACCGGTTTAGAGTGATAAGGTTAATAAACTTACATCTTTCTTGTTTAAACTCAAGAAAACCTGTCTGATTGGTTCATTTACATTATATTAGAGGAGCAGGAGGAAGTGCTCACTGAGGTGGTAAGTTAAATCACTGTGTTAAAAAGATAAACCCTGTTGTGGTCAAGCCAGAGAAGGGGCAAAAGGGGAGCCTGAGACCCCTTCCTCACCTGGTCATAACATAGACCTAACTTCACTGCCCTTATCTGCTCTTTCTGTTGTTTTTACAAAATTTCACTGACATTCTTTAAACATGGTCATCCTTTTAGAAATCCATGCTGACTTGTATTTATTGTATTTTCTGACTTGAGATGTTGTATTATCTCATCTCATATTTTAACAAAGATTCTAGTATCCATCCTACCACTCACATTAGGCCTACTAGTCTATAGTTCTCTGGATTGGCTGTTCTTCAAACACACACAGGAATGCTGTGAAATACAGAAGTTTCTCCCAAGATAAAAAACAAAGGAAAATGAATCATTAAAATCTTGGAATTAATACACTACTTTAGCTCCTTGAGTGGGGGAAGAAAAGATTCAGTACTATTTCAGTTCTGTCCAGCAGCTAAAGTCTGATTATAAAACATATTTAATATCTTTTCGGTCTTGACATCAAATCAAATCCTTCTCCATTACACAGTGGAATATATTGATTCAAGCTGACTCCATGAATCCTTTCTTCATGGCTGCTGAGATAATTATGCCATAAATCAGTGCCTGCTCCTTTGAGAACATAAAAAATAGGAGCAGGAGTAAGCCAAATGGCCTCTCGAGCCTGCTTCACCATTCAGTAAGATCATGGGTGATCTTCTACCTCGACTCCACCTTCCCACCCTATCTCCATATGCCTTCATTCCGTAGTGCCCAAAGATCTATCGATCTCAGTCTGGAATATAGTCCAGGACTAAGCATACACAGGCCTCAAGGGTAAAGAATTCCAAAGATTCATATAGGTTGTCCTGATCATTGTGTTATCTCTCACATATGCAAAACAGATTGGTTTTCTCCTAATAGAGAAATCAAAGTGTAGGCTCAAAATGATGGACACCAAGGTTAGGAATGTAGAACAGGAGATCAATCAAGAAATAGTGGTTAGCTGATGACAGAGTTATGTTTTAAAAGCCAGTAGAATGGGAGATAGGAAGACTACAAGCTAAAAATGAAATAACAAGATTAGTCCATGGCTGCAAGTATTGCATAAATAGATTTTATGAACAATAAGTTCAAATTCCTTTCAAGAAAAACCTAAAGAGTGTTTCAGCTAAGAGCTTGGATACTCGCCAGTAATGGAAAAGCCAATTTTATATACACACTAAAATAAAAAAGATGCAGTTTCTCCAAAGGGTTAATGAAATGCAGGATTGCCTGTTACTTACATTTTCTTCCTCGATTGCTGGAGTTATTAGGCTGACGACAGTGATAACAACTGCACTTATTCCACATAGAATCAAAGCAAAGTAAAGGTAGTGCACGTCCTTGAGGACGGCAGGCCTTTTATCTTCTTCACCACATGATGGCGCTCCATAAACAAACTCCATGATCATTCGAACAAGACCCACAGCCAGTCCTACTATCAGGCCCCAGAAAGCACCCTGCGATATAAAACAAAGTTCCACTGCTTTTAATACATAATTCCCAGCAAAGACAATTCATAATCCAGGCATAACATTTACAGTCCTTATGTTGTCAGTCACTAGGTAAGAGTTCCTTTAGGGGTGTAGTCTAGAATAACCTACAGTGTAAAAATGTAACTCTTTTTATGTGTGATAACCATGCCAAAATCTTTTATGCAAGGAATGCAGCTGTAGACAACCCACCATGGTGTTATTAATCTGCCACTTTAGTTCCAAATAGGAATTTTCCTGTTTTGCAGGCCAGAAAAGGGGTGGCACAGTGGCTAGCACCACAGCCTCACAGCTCCAGTGACCCGGGTTAGATTCTGGGTACTGCTTTTGCGGACTTTGCAAGTTCTCCCTGTGACCGTGTGGGTTTTCGCTGGGTGCTCCGGTTTCCTCCCACAGCCAAAGACTTGCTGGTTGATAGGTAAACTGGCCATTATAAATTGCCCCTAGTATAGGTAGGGGAGTTGAGGGAAGGTGGGGACGTGGTAGGAATATGGGATTAATGTAGGATTAGGATAAATGGGTGGTTGATGGTCAGCACAGACTCAGTGGGCCGAAGGGCCTGTTTCAGTGCCTGTTTCTCTAAATAAAATAAGTAAATAACAAGGGCTTTAAGTCAATGTTCCTGAACTTTGCTGTACTCATGTCTATCCTTTTTGATGCTACTTGCACTAATATTGTCAATCCACTGTGTCACTGAAGATACGATACACCAGATATTGAATCTTCTGCATAATTCTGTGGCAGAAAGCCTAGTGCTAGCATAGGTCTGCGTGTGTTAGGCTATGTCATAGATAAACAATAGTAATACCTATGCTTTTAATTACCCACAAGAAAGTCTTTTAGCTGTTCTGTATGTAATCTAAGCTGCTTTAAAGACCATGTTTTTTAGATACTATTCTGCCTACTTAGAAATTAACAGCATATAACAGAGAAATTGGATAAAGGATCTATGATTTCAACTGATGCCACTATGTTGTAACACCACAGTTAGGCTCAGTGTCAGCAGGCTAGAGTGGTTAAAAACAGCCAGGGCCTGATAACTTTTTCAGTGACAGCTATTGGAAAATATGTACTCGTAGAAGATGGATAAAAACAGAACTGGGCTGGACGGTAATAACTGTACATCAAATATCCTTCCAATAATGCCTATACTTGTATCTGAAGAATGGCCACTTGGCTGAATTACTGAAGAGCTGTCAGAACCTGTGGGATTGTATCCCAGCCAGTGGTGTGGGGACACTGCTGATTTGGGACCATTTTAATTACAGTACTCGTCGGCTGAAAGAAAAGTGCCCCTCCAGCAGCGTGGATTATTTTTGAATCAATCTTTTGCAAAAGTGCTTGCATTTATATATTTTGAAAGACATCATCCATAAAGATTTGAGGCTAGTTTCAGCAGATTAGATATTAATGGGGTATTAAATGACAGTAACAGCTCTCATCGGTACTTGTTCTTACCGGCTCATTGACTCGCTTCCAGAATACTGCCATAATAAAAAGTGCTGTGATCGGCGGTGCTAAGTAACTGGTAATCGACTGAATGTAGTCAAAGAGCTTGCCACTGTTAGCTGTCTGGATAATAGGGATCCACACTATACTGATGGCAACTAGGAAAATAATAAATATCCTGCCAAAAGAAAGAAATTAATGCAGATGTGTGAGAAGAGTAATTAAAATGTATTATTTCCCCTGCTGGGTAGGATTACCATGATAAATAATGGGAAACAACATTCAGGCACATCTTCTGCATAGGTCAGGGGTTCCATAAGGCAAGGTCTCTGTGCTAATTCGTGTCTGTCCATCAATCACCTTCTTTATTTATTGACATTTTCCTATAATAGCAAAAGCACTCACGAGATAATTTTATTGTTACAAGCAAACTAGACAGTGGAGTAAACCAGTTACTAAATAAATGCTTCTCATTCCTGTAGTTATGGAGTTTTTGAAAACTAAAAGATGCATGCCTTTCCTTTTGCGTAACAGTTGGACAAATAATTCTCCATGCATCCCTAAACAATCATATTAAGCAGAGTGAAGGATGGATAACAATGCCCTCCTTTTAGAAAGTAAGAAAAAAAATCACAAGGCATTTCACAGATTAAGCATGTGGAAAATTGATACCAAGCCAATAAAGGAAAGATTAAGAGCAGCCAAAAGCTTGGTTGAAGAGATATTGAGAATTTGAATTCAGTTAAAATAAATAAATCTGGAATGAAAGCTGGCATCAATAAAGCAACCATGAAGCAGTTGGATAGTCATAAAAATCCAAACAGTTCACTATTGCCAAATAGGGAACAAAAGCTGTCTTCGGGAGTAGCACCAAGCATACCTGAACATGTGGTGCCAACCTGGTGAAGCAACAACAGGATTTCATACATGCTAAACAGTGGAAGTAGTATGCAGTATGCAAAAGACAGAGATAAGTATATGAGCATGTGACTAATAGCTGCTATAAGTTAGAGCAACATCATGAGCTGTGCTTCAAATGTGTCAGACTGGGTGTGCTCAGAACATCCTATATGAACAGAAGCTACTCGCAAGAACTGCATGTGTGTAAACCAGAAGAAGAACATTAATCTACAAATACAATTTAATGTAGAAAATGGTCAAAAGATTTAAAATAAGTTTGAAATGAAGAGAAAACATCATAGGCTGCATGTGTAAACTATGAGACATGTAGTTTTCTTTGGGGTGTTAGCAGGTAGATCCTCACTAGATGTATTCAATTTCCTCCCTGTCTCTCTCCCCACCACAGGCACACTTACTCTGAGATCTACGCAACAGGAAGTTTCATTCTATAACCAAGTTATGCTGAAGTTTGCATTCTGCCTACAATGTGGTACTGTATCACTTCAATTTAAACTCTGTAATATAACTAGTGGGCTGATTTTAATCTCACAACCACTCTGTTCACAATTTTTTTTAAAAAGGGTCTGGTAGTGAGATGCCACTCATAAAAATAAACCACTTTGCCAACTTCCCACTGTTTTCACACCTGCTCCAATTTTGGAAGGGCTTTGAAATAGGTGGCCAGTATTCCCTCCTAAAAGAGGTGAGTCTCATTAGTATATATATAAATCAGGGGCCTAATGTTTCAGACTCAGATGTAGCTTTGGGTTTCTGCCCAGTGGAATAGGGAAAGCATGCATAGTGCATGCTAGTTCCAATTTCTCCAGGCCACCATGAGCCTGTTCCCATCTACAACACCAGTTTCTTGTAGGTCAGCATGCCGACAAGAAACTGAAGACAAGTTTCAGGGCACAGCTGACCATTATTGTCCCTGCATATGTACAAGCTATAAGCTGCATAGTCACCCTGCTGTCCTTGCACCAGATGGTATAGCTCAATACTCTGCTCATCTGGCCATTGACAAGGTAGGTTACGAGAATCATTCCCAGGTAAGTTTTTCAGAGCCCACATCTTGGCAGGTGCAGCAAAATGAGCAATGTTGTTCCTGATCACCCTGGCATGCCCTTTTTTATGCAATACCATGTAAATCTCCTCAAGAGCCTTGCAGCACAAAGGTTAGATAGGCATTCACATCTTATTGTGATGCAACTGACACAATTGGTGACACGGCAGCCATTGGAAAAGAGGAGCCTCTACCAATGAAGGTTTGGCAAAGTGAGGTTTCCTAACCTCTCTCTACAGATGTTGGGACATAAATGAGGATGTAAGAGAACAGAGCACCCCTCTTGTAGCAAAACAACCCAGCATACTTCAGCTGGAAATGAAAATCTGGTGGTTTCTATAATGGGCGGCCTATCAGAAAAGACAATTTTGCTCCTGGGTGGCAAGTTGAAAATTTATCCTTCAGTGTCAAGCACACCCCTGGGGACCTTCCACACGTGCCCTTTTGGATCTGGTAATGAAGCTCCCACCTGGTTTCAGCAGGAGCATGGCCATCTAAATCTAGGCTCAACCAAAACACACAACACATGAACCTCCAAGGGAGTGGTACGCTGGTGATTCTTAATTCTTGTTCCACTACCAAAAGGTGGGGCAAAAAGAAACAAAAATATTCCCCTGTAAATTCTTTTTTGTTTATCAGTCTTGTTGAAATGTGAAGCTACCTGCCAACAATCATCAGCTCCTGCTCAGTGGCGTTTCTGCGGATTCGCTGCCAGATATCCAGGGTGAAGAGTGTGCTGCTGCTGTTAAAGATTGAGGTGAGCGAACTCATTAAAGCAGCCATCAATACTGCTATCATCAACCCTCTCAGGCCTGGTCCAAAATAAACAAAGAAGTTAAAAGAAATCATATTTAAGATAAAGTCATTTTTTGTGTATGGAGAAGGGAAAAGGCAGCCAACATCCAGAACTTCTAGCTTGAAACCCATAGATCCTTATAATGTAAGTTGATACCAATCATAATCTTTTTCAGCAACTTCAAAGTGGAAGGGATTAAATCATATAATTACAGTTTTAAATAAGACATTATCTACATGCAGGAATTTGTGGGTTGTTATCAATGACCCCAAAAATCAGCAATGCGCCAGTCTAAGTCATTAAGTTTGTATTCTTCTTTTTCTTATTTCTGTGTGTGAGATTTGTGAGGCTGTAGTAGATTGATAGGCAGTGCTATGTATAGGAGCAGTAATTGGACCTTATTTTGAAGGTGAATTTCTACATTCGCCAAAATTTGAAGCAGCGCTACTCATTGCACAAATGTACAAGGCCCCTATATGGATAAGCTGACTTAGATGGGCACCTCAGCCATCCAAATAAAAAGCATTGAAATAGCTGCAGGGTGGAATAGAGGAGGAAATTATCCAGCTCCATTTTAATACCTGGTCCACCCCATTTTCACAGGGCAGAGGGAGTTAAAATTCACCCTAATGAATCTCTGGTTTAGGTCACTTGTTCCTGATTTTTAGGACCTTTGTACTTGATTTTGAAGTTTACAGAAAATTAATGAATCCTATTAAGATTTCCCAAATAAAAACAAAATCTTCCCATTTGGAATGCAATGATTTTGTCAGTTCCACACCCACGGAAAGAGTCTGAGTGGAGGCTAGGCAGCTCCCTAAGTGGAGAAAAAGGAAAGGTAAGTCACACTTTGTCACTTGTCTCACAGTGAGCTACAGAGCTACATTGGACTGCCTGATTTCTGCTGGAAAATCAGCAGCTTGTTCGCATGGTGTATAACCAGAAGGTGGAAGGCAATAACCTATAGAAATACAATATGAAATAAATTAACCATGAATTAGTAACAATAGTTGACAGTTTCAACAATCTTGCTCATGGATAGGTCCAGTGAAAGACAATGTACACCAAGCAGTAGAAAAGGGAACAAAGAATAGTCTTGTTGTTCATAAATATAAACTTCTGAAACTAAAAGATAATAAATGCACAGGCTCACCGACAGGCATAAGTTCCATTACCAGTTTGGGGTATGCAATATTTGAACATCCTACTCTGGCTCCACAGACTGACTCACAGACATCAGGATCCACACAGCCCACCTGATCTGGAAATATTAAAATTAAATTTATACCAAAGAAAACAAAGTCAGTAATTGTACAATTCAGGTAAATACATTCTTTAACCGTTAAAACAATTTACAACATAAATGTAACCCTCAATTCTGAATTTGTCAACTATCCACAGGTGCGCTATTTTCACAGAACTTACTGATTTAGGACTTCCTTTCTATTTTGGATCAAATGAAAGCATTGTTATTTATCACACTATCACTTTACTAATATAGATCAATTACATAAATGTCGTGAGAACATTTAAATACTTAATTGACCATTCTATGCAAAGCAAGTTTGCTTGAATAATGGCTTCACAGCAAAGCCTCCTGTTCCTTTGAAACACATTCGCACCAATTTTGTACACACCTGGATACAGTGCTCTACTAATCATGCCTGGAAAAACAACAAAGAACATAGGCAACATCTTCAGGTAACCTCCCAAAACTGATCCTCCTTTAGCATGAGAAAGATTTTTCGCTGAAAGGGACCTCTGTACTATTACCTATTTAAAAGAGACAACCGCAAATAGATGAAATCATTTCAAAAGGTGTCTTAAAATTATCATCTCTTTTACAGTCTACTAAGAACAGCAACAGCATTTATTATAGTAGAGGTGATTTTCAACTGCCAGCCACCTCATCCCTGTCTGAAAAATAGGCAGTCACATACCAAATAGAACAGGCAGGCAAAGCAGCCACTCCACCAACTGTGCATCCCACTTCAAAAATAGCCCCTGGCATATTTAACATAGAATACAAGCCCCAAAGCAATTCATGGAGGCACAATCAATTGTGTAGAGAATGTCAAATGTCTTATGAAATCTAACTGAATTGACCGTTAGAAAGCTTTATTTCTATAATAGTCCTGAAGGCAGATACAGCAAACAATAACATAATGGGGTCCTGAACTTACACTGTGGAATATCAACATAAAACTCTGAATGGTTGTTTGAAATTCCTCTGTTGTTGTTGTTGGAGGCACTAATTTATTTATTTTAAATGATTACCATTTCCACTAAGATAAAAATAGAAAAATGACAGATGCACAAAGTAACCATTTGCATGTTAGCATCCCGCAGCTTAATTTCAGTGCCAGTAGGCTAGCAATTATTGGTGGTAATAATAGTGAGTAAATGCTTAACATGGCTAATGTATGCTTGTTAAAGTAACATAGAAATGTAATGCAAATTCATTCAGCATTCATCTGCTATTATCACCAACAATAATTTCTAGCCTAATAATTAGACCAGGGTTGTCCAACCTTTTCAGGCGGAGGGTTGCATTGTGATTTTTGCTCGGCCTGGGGGGCTGGTGAACAAATTTCAAAAGATAAAAGCATTAAAAATGTATCTTATTAATAAAAACAATAACAAATGTGCATTTTTGTGAAGAAGCTTTAAATGAGAAGAATAATTTATTGACTTACTTTCTCGTCACTATATTGAAAACTGATTTAGTGACATACCTAGCATTGTAGTCAATCTTTGCCCACACATTTGATGTAGAGATGCAGAGTATTCTGGATAGATGTCCACCTTTCAGGAGAGACCTTGATCTCTCTCCCCACACTCTCTGTGTGTGTGTCTCATTCTCTCTTCCCTCCCCCCTCCCCTCTCAGTCTAGGGGACACAGATTGAAAGTTTTGTGCAAAAGATGCATGGGGGAAATGAGGATGCACTTTTTTATGCAGCGGGTGGTAATGACCTGGAAGGAACTTGCTGCCCACAAGGGTGGTGGAAGGGGAGACAATCAATAACTTTAAGAGGAAATTGGATGGCCACCTGCGAGAATTAGACTTGCAGGGCTACGCGGATCGAGCCAGGGAGTCGGACTAACTGCATAGCTCTGTGGAGAGCCGGCATGGGCTTAATGGACAAAATGGCCTCCTTCTGTGCCGTAAGTACATGACTCTTTGACTCTCTCTCCTCCCTCTCTCCCCTCTCTGTCTCTCTCTCTGTCCCCCTCTCCCTCTCTGCCCCCCCTGTCTGTTTCCCTCTCTCTCTCTCTGTCCCCCTTTCTCTCTCTCTGTCACCCTCTCTCTGTCTCTCTCTCTCTGTCCCCACCTCTCTCCCCACTCTCTCTGTTCCCCTTTCTCTCTCGCTCTCTCTCTGTTCCCACTCTCCCTCTCTCCCACTCTATCTCACACAGTTGCAGAGAGTGGAATGCTCAGCTGATGGCTGGTTAGTTCTTTTAAAAAAGATTGCTGTCAGTTTCATAGATGACATCAGGAATAGCCGTTTCCCAACAGACTTGGGGTTTTTGGGCAGGTTCTGACTTTTTTCTTAAAAAAAAGCTGGCCAGAAAACCTTGTGTCTGTTGGGAAACGGCTGTTCCCGATGTCAGCAGCTGTCACCTGTGAAACTGACAGTGCAATAGTTTAAAAGCCAGTCTAACAAAGGGAAATTTCTCATCTCCAATCACAGTGAGGATGAGGAATGGCCCTGGGAACAGTTTACATCTGCAAGCCGGATGGAAACGATTGGCAAGCCAGATTCTGGCCCGCAGGCCGTATGTTGGACAACCCTGAATGAGACTATAGTGGGACAAACAGGATAGTCTGAGACCTCCATCAATGGCAACTTTAGTTCAGTTGAATAGGTGTGCGAAGATCAATGCAATGCAGAATTTGGTTTGTTTACTACATGCTCCCATTCCACAACCAACAGTTTTTCCCTTCAAACTTAAGCAAGTCCTCATGTTCTCAGAAATATGGGAACTCCTTGTCTGTGTATTATGAATGGACATATGAGTATGAGTGTCTATAACAAGGGAAAAACAAAAGGTGGGTAGAAAAATTAGAAAAAGGAAAAAATATAGTTTTAAGACGTCCATAATAAAAAAAACATAATTAACTTCTACAATAATTGTCAGGTAGCCAACCATACGGAAGGTAAATCATTTAAAGTTCACAACTGTTACTACATTTTCCATGTTGATGTTTTCAGGCGATGTGGTTTACCTGATCAGTGCACCAACACCATGTGGCAAGCACTGTGAGACCAAATATGAGCCCAGGCCAAGGAATGTCACCAGTGACTGGATCTCGAAACATGTGGAAAGCATCAGCACGTGGAATGTGACATGAAGTGTTTGCTACAGTGATGTTGGGAATTGCTTGGAAATACTTCTCCTCCAACCCTGAGTACCAACCAATTTTGTTAAAACCTGAATTCAAAAAAAGATAAATTTTTTAGTTCTACATGCCATGAGGACTTTTACAGTTCATTCATAAATTTCACCTGAAAACGACATTAAAATTATAGTAAAAGAGAATGATACATAATATCTCTAATATATTTTGCATGATGAACTACAGGAGTAACAATTCTGGGAATTTATCAAATCTACAGCAGCTTGCAGTGCCTGCTTTCAGGACTATGGCATAATTGCCCTGAAATTATGCTTCCGTCCCTTTAATCATTTCAAAAATATAAATTTACAGGGTTTTAAGAATTGTTGTCACCATGTTATGGAGCTTTCAAATTGGCTAAGTGTTTGAACAACCAGGAATAACCTGCACCAGAAAAGTCCTTAGATTTAACATATGTGTTAGCTTAGTCAGCTGGTAGCACTCACACCTCTGAATCAGAAGCTTATGGGTTCAAACTGCTCTCCAGAACTTGAGCAAGTAACCTAGACTGACAATTCAGTACTCAGGGCACACTGCATTGTTGAAGATGCTGTCTTTCAGATAACATGTTTAACCAAGGCCCTGGCATCTGATCTGCCTGTTCAGGAAGGGAATTGTACAAAAATTGTACATCAGCGAATAAGGTCATTGCAGGAATAGAAGTAAAAAAATTTAATTAAAAGGTTCTTTATCTGAATATGCGAAGCATCTGCAATAAGACAGATGAACCAGTTGCACCAATAGAGGTAAACGATTTAGATCTAATCGCCATTACAGAGACATCATTACAAGGTGATCAAGGTTAGGAAATCAATATTCCAGGGTACACAATATTTTAGAAAGACAGACAGAATGGCAAAGGAGGAGAGGTAACCCTGATAGTAAAGGATGACATAAGGATGTTAGTGAGAAAGGATCTGGCCTCAGAAGATCATGAAGTAGAATCATTATGGATGGAAATTAGGAATAGCAAGAATTAGAAAACACTGGTGGGCTCCTAACAGTCGATATACCATTGGACAAAGCATTAAAGAAGAAATTATTGGAGCTTGTCACAAAGGCATTGTAATACTTTTGGGGGAATTTAATCTTCACATAGACTGGGACAATGAAATTGGCAACAGTGGTCTAGAAGATGTTTTCAGGACAGTTTCTTGGAGCATTACATTGTGGAACTGACAAGGGATAATGCTATCTTAGATCTAGTATTGTGTAATGAAGCAGGATTAATTAGTAATGTCCTAGTAAAAGATCCATTGGGAAATAGTGATCATAATACCATTGAATTCCATGTTAAGTTTGAAAGTGACTTACTCAAATCACAAACAAGAATCTTAAAATTAAACAAAGCTGATTATGTAGGTATGAGAGGAGAACCAGCTAAGGTAAATTGGGTAAATGGACTTAAAGGTACAACAGTAAATGAACAGTGGGAAACCTTTAAAGAAACAATTCAAAATGTTCAATAAAAATACATTCTATTGAAAAACAAAAACTCAGCAAGAAAGACTCATCCATGGCTCACTCAGGAAATTAAGGATAGTATTAGATTAAAAGAAAAGGATTACAATGTTACAAAAAAGAGTAGCAAGTCTGAGGATTGGGAGTGTTTTAGAAATCAGCAAAGGGCCACCAAAATATTGATAAAAAAGGAAAAAATAGAACATGAGAGTAAATTAGCCAGTAATATAAAAACAAACTGTAAGAGGTTTTATAGGTATATAAAAAGAGAGTAGCTAAAGTAAACATTAGTCCCTTGGAAGCAGAGGCAGGAGAAATTATCATAGGGAATGAAGAAATGGCAGGGGTATTGAACAAATATTTTGTGTCTGTCTTCACAGTAGAAGACACAAGTTTCACACCAGAAACCGACAGTAACCTAGGGGCTAAAAAGAATGAGGAAATTAAGGAAAATCATATCAGCAGAGAAAATATATCGCAGAAACTTTAGGGACTTAAATCTGTCAAATCCCTGGGATTTGATGGCCTACACTCTAGGGTTCTACAAGAGATAGCTGCAGAGATAATGGATGCATCAGCTATGATTTTCCAAAATTCCTTGGATTCGGGAATGGTTCTATCAGATTGGAAGTTGACAAATGTTACACCACTTTTCAAGAAAGTTGGCAGAGAGTAAACAGTGAACTACAGGCCAGTTAGCCTAACATCGCTTGTTAGGAAAATGCTGGGATTTATTATCAAGGAAGTCTTAACAATGCACTTAGTAAAGCACAGTATGATTAGAACAAGTCAACATGGTTTTACTAAAGGGTTTGACAAATTTATTAGAGTTTTTTGAGTAGGGTAGATAAAGGGGAACCAGTAGATGTAGTATACCTGTATTTCCAAACAGCATTCGATAAGGTGCCACACAAAAGGTGAATAGGCAAGATAAGGGCTCATGGAGTTGGGGGTAATATCAAGCTGGCAGGCAGTGAATACTGGAGTGTCTCAAGGATCAGTGCTGGGGCCTCAGCTGTTTATAATCTATATTAATGACTTAGATGAAGAGACAGAGAGTAATGTATCTAAGTTTGCTGATGATACAAAGGTAGGTGGAAAGGTAAGCTGTGGGGAGAGGCTGCAAAGAGATATACACAGGTTAAATGAGTGGACAACAAGATGGAGTATAAGGTAGGGAAGTGTGAAGTTATTCACTTTGGTCATAAGAATAGAAAAGCAGAATATTTTTTCAAAGTTGTGAAACTTGTAAGTGTTGATGCTCAAAGAGACTTGGATGTGTTTGTACAAGGAAAGGAGAAAGCATGCAGGTACAGCAAGTAATTCAGAAGGCAAATGGCATGTTGGCCTTTATTGCAAGAGGTTTGGAGTACAGGAATAAAGTAGTCTTGTGTGATGGGAACCACAACGGCAAAATGGAAATATATTAATTCCGTCATATGGAACACTATTTGAACTTTCACTGGACATTGAACATAACTTGTTTAAAAAGACCACGGAGCTGAATGGCTGAAAACATGGCTGCACATTTGCATTCTGAGAGACAGTTGAATAGCGAGACAATGGAAATGCTCCCTGAATCAATTCGTGAGATGTGTTTTGTCAATAGAGATGATCAAAAGACATTGAGAGCCATTGTCTGTGTAAGGGCCAGCACTCCACCCCTCCCCCCATTGAGTGTGACTGGAGAACTTTTGAAATCAACAAACCTCGTAGACAATGCTGTTTCAAACAAAGAGTTGGTCACATAATTAACCTGCTGGCCAACCTGGGAATTGATTGAATTGTGCCTCACAGAAAGGCTTGGGCAGACTGCAATTGAACTTCAAGAAGAAAGCACCGCTCTTTCCCTGTCTCTCTCTCTCCAGCAAAGTTCCAGGGACCCATGGAAGCAACTTAAGCCTCAAGACAGAGGACCCCTTTAGCCTTCTGGTACCAATGAAACAGGTTTGAAAGTGTGCACTGGGCCCCAGCGAGAACTGCAAGGCTTGACTCCAATCAAGGTCTTTACATCCAAAACCAAAGACAGTAACTGAATTCCATTTACTACTCCAAACCACCCACCCCCCCTAAATTCTTTCTCCTCCTCTGTGTGCGCATTTATCACGTATGCATGCCAGCATGGTTGCCTTGCATATTTTTAGTAACTTTAACTGAGTTAGATTGTTATGGCTAATAAGCTTACACCTTTCTTGTTTAAACCCAAGAAAGCCTGTCTGATTGGTTCATTTACAATTACAATTAGAGAGCAGTAAGCAAGGACTCACTGAGGTGAAGCTAAAAACACCATGTTTTAAAAGTTAAACCCTGTTATGGCCAAACCAGAAAAGGGGCCAGACGGGAGCCTGAGACTCTTCCTCACCCGGTTGGAACACTTGCTACAATTGTACAGGGTTTTGGTGAGACAACATCTGGAGTACTATGTGCAGTTTTGGTCTCCACATTTATGAAAGGATATACTTGCACTAGAGGCGGTACAACAAAGGTTCACTAAATTGGTCCCTGGGATGAGAGGCTGAGTAAATTGGGCTTATATTCTCTGGAGTTTAGAAGAATGAGAGGCGATCGCATTGAATACAAGATTCTGAAGGGGCTGCATAGGGTAGACACTGAGAGATTGTTTCTGCTGGTTGGGGAATCTAACTGAGATGAGGAGAAATTACTTCACTCAAAGGGTTGTGAATCTTTGGAATTCTCTGCCCCAGAGCATTGTGAATGTTCCATCGTTAAATACATTTAAGGCTGGCACAGACAAATTTTTGGTCTCTCAGGGAATCAAGGAATATGACAAGCAGGCAGAAAATGGAGTATTGAATGGCGGAGCAGGCTCAATGGGCCATATGGTCTACTCCTGCTCCTATTTCTTGTGTTCGGATGGATATAACAGATCCCATGGCACTTTTTGAAGAGAAAGGAGTTCAGCTGTCTTTAGTTAACATTTCTTCCACCTTAAGTAGTCTGGTTAACTTATTATTCATGGCAATGGCAGATTATGGGATCTTGCTGTATGTAAATTGTCTGCTATGTTTGCCTATATGTGATAGGAATTAATTTGCTGTGAAGAGTTTTGGGATATCTACACAAGACGTGATAAGGTGCATTCTATTAAGTTTTGCGAAGTCTTTTTCAACTTTAAAAATTTGAGTGAGAAGTGACATCACAGGAAAGCTGTAAGTTGACTGGTTCATGAGTAACTGCTGTTAGGGAGTATCTGTAAATATCTAGGTTAGTACATTGCTATTAGGGTGTATGTGTAAATAGCTGGAAATTAAAAACATGTAAAATTAAAATTTATGTTGCTGCCTTATAATTAATCAAGGCAGGCAAGCAGAGGGAAGTAAGAAGTTGGTGAGTCTACTGTTCTGTTTTATTTTTAAGTGGTAAAGTTTATTGTATTACCAAGGTTTAAATTAGTGCAGTAAATGCTGGTGAGGAGAGGCAGTAATAAAAAAGTTAATTAACTAAATAATTAATTAGGTCTTTAAAACACAATAAGGATGACAGGGCAGTTGATATGTTGCAGCTGCAGTAGATGGGAGCTCGTGGACACAAGTGTGATTCATAGCAACCACGTCTGCAGTAAGTGTCCACAGCTCGAGGAGCTTTGGCTCAGAGTCAATGAGCTGGAGGCCGAGCGACAGACACTGTGATGCATCAGGGAGGGGAAAAGTTACCTGGACACTTTGTTCCAGAAGTCACACCCCATAGAATAGGGTCTTCTGATTTGGTCAATGGTCAGGGACGGGAGGATGTGACCGAAAGTATGGCAGGTAAGGGGATCGAGAAGGCAGAAGTGGAGGAGCCCCAGCCCTTGCAATTTTCCAACAGGCTTGAGGTTCTTTCAGCTTATATGGATGAGAGCCGGGGCTGCAGGGTGGATGAGCAAACTGACCGTGGCACCATGGTACAGGAAGCCATTCAGGAGGGGGGAGTAAATAGGAATGCAGTGGTAGCAGGGAACAGTACAGTCAGGGGGATAGACACCATTCTCTGCAGCCAAGAACAAGAGTCCAGAAGGTGGTGTTGCTTGCCAGGTGCCAGGGTTTGGGACATCTGCTCTGAGCTGGAGAGGAACATGCAGTGGGAGAGGGCAGATCCATGGGTACCAACAACATAGATAGGACTAGGAAAGAGGTTCTGCATAGAGAGTATGAGTAGCTAGGGGCTAAATTAAAAAAGCAGAACCTCAAAAGGTAATAATCTCTGGATTATTACCTGAGCCACGAGCAAATTGGAGTACAGTAAATAAGATTAGAGAGTTAAATATGTGGCTCAAAATTTGTTGTGGGAGAAATGGGTTTTGATTCATGGGCACTGGCATCAGTACTGGAGAAAGTGGGAGATGTACCATTGGGATGGCCTTCACCTGAACTGTGCTGGGATCAGTGTTCCACCGAGTCATATAACTAGCGAGGTAGAGAGGGCTTTAAACCAAATAGTAGGGGGTGAGGACAAGGCAAGAGAGCAACAAGGGAAATAATAATCAGAGTGTGACAGGAAGGGAGAGAATGTACACAGTTAAGAGTGTGCAAGCAGCTAAGGCTAGAGGTTGCGTAAATAGTAAAAAGACAGAACTAAAGGCTCTGTATTTGAATGCGAATAGCATTCGTAACAAAACAAATGAATTGATAGCACAAATAGAAATAAATATGTATGATCTGATATCCATTACAGAGACATGGCTGCCAAGATGACAAAGACTGGGACCTGAATATTCAAAGATACATGACATTTCAGAAGGATAGAATACTAGAAAAAGGTGGAGGGGTAGCGCTGTTAATTAAGGATGGCATTAGTACAATTGAGAGAGGTGACCTTAATTCTAAAAATCAAGATGTAGAATCAGTTTGGGTAGAGATAAGCAATAGTAACGGTGGGAATTCACTTGTGAGAGTAGTTTATAGGCCCCTAACAGTAACCAGACTGTAGGACGGGGTATACAGGAAGAAATAATAGGGGCTGTGAGTAAGGTACGGTGATAATCATGAGTAATTTTAATACACAGATTGGATGAATCAGATTGGCAAAGGTAGCCTGGAAGATGAGTTCATGGAGTATTTTTGAGACAGTTTCTTAGAGCAGGACATTTTAGAGCCAACCAGAGAGCAGACTACTCTAGATCTGGTAATGTGTAACAAGACAGCATTAATTAATGACCTCATAGTAAAGACGCCCCTAGGTAGCAGTGATCACCACATGATTGAATTTTGCATTCAGTTTGATGGTGAGAAGAGTGGATCTAAGACTAATGTTTTAAACTTAAATCAGGGTAATTATGAGGGTTTGAAAACAGAGCTGGTGACAATAAACTGGGAAATTAGGTTATGGGATAGGTCAGTAGAGATACAGATATTTCATAACATGCAGCAAAGATACATTCCAGTGAGAAAGAAAGACTCTAGGGAAAGGATGCGCCATCCATGGCTAAGGAAGTTAAAGATAGTACCAAACTGAAAGAAAAAGCGTACAATTCAGCGAAGAATAATGAAAACGGATAGTATGAGTTTCTATAGGTATTTAAAAAGGAAAAGAGTAACTAAAGTGAGTGTTGGTGCTCTAGAGAGTGAGCCTGGAGTATTAATAATGAAAAATAAGGAAATGGCAGAGGAACTGAACAGATTTTTTGCATCTGTCTTCACTGTAGAGGATACAAATAACATCCCAGAAATAATTGTGAATCAAGAGTTGAAAGGGAGGGAGGAACTTAAAACAATTGCCATCACCAGGGAAATGGTAAGGAGAAAATTATTAGAACTAAAACCTAACAAGTCCCCAGGTGCTGATGGACCTCATCCTAGGGTCTTAAAAGATGTGGCTGCTGAGATAGAGGATGCATTGGTTTTACTTTTCCAAAATTCCCTAGATTCTGGAAAGGTCCCATCAGATTGGAAAATAGCGAATGTAACTCCTCTATTCAAGAAAGAATGAAGACAGAAAGCAGGAAACTACAGTCCAGTTACCTTAACATCTGTCAAAGGGAAAATGCTGGAATCTGTTATTAAGGAGGTTATAGCAGGCCATTTAGAAAATCTTAATGAAATCAGGCAGGGTCAACATGGTTGTGTGAAAGTGAAATCATATTTGACTAATTTATAAGAGTTCTTTGAGGAAGTAACAAGCAATGTGGACAAAGGGGAACCTGTGGATGTGGTGTACTTGGATTTCCAGAAGGCATTTGAAAAGGTGCCACTTCAAAGGTTACTAAACAAAATAAGAGCCCATGGTATAGGGGGTAACATAGTAGCATGGGTAGAGGATTGGTAAGCTAACAGGAAACAGAGAGGAGACATAAATGGGTCGTTTTTAGGTTGGCAAGCTGTAACTAGTGCAGTGCCACAGGGATCAGTGCTGGGCCTCAACTATTTATAATCTATATCAATGACTTGGATGAAGGTACAGAATGAATGGTTGCTAAATTTGCTGATGGCACAAAGATAGGCAGGGAAGTAAGTTGTGAAGAGGACATAAGGAGGCTACAAAGGGATATAGATAGGTTAAGTGAGTGGACAAAGATTTGGAAGATGGATTATAACGTGGTAAAATGTGAACTTGTCCACTTTGGCTGGAAAAATAGAAAAGCAACTTATTATTTAAATGGAGGAAGATTGCAGAACTCTGAGATGCAGAGAATCTGGGTGTCCTAGTACATGAAGCACAAAAAGTTAGTATGCAGGCTCAGTAAGTGATTAAGAAGGCAAATGCAATGGAGTTGTTTATTGCAAGCGGAATGGAATATAAAAGTAGAGATGTTTTGTGACAGTTGTACAGGGCATCTAGAGTATTGTGTACAGTTTTGGTCTCCTTATTTAAGAAAGGATATAATTGCATTGGAAGTAGTTCAGAGAAGGTTCACTCGACTGATTCCTGGGTTCTTATGAGGAAAGATTGGACAGGTTGGGTCTGTATTCATTGGAGTTTAGAAGGATGAGAGGTGATCTTACTGAAACATATAAGATCCTGGGAGGACATGACAGTGTATGTTGAAAGGATGTTTCCCTCTGTGAAAGGGTGAGACTAAAACAAGGGGGCACAGTTTAAAAATAAGGGGTCTCCCATTTAGGACTGAGATGAGGAGAAATTTTTTCTCTCAGAGGGTCTTGAGTCCGTGGAACTCTCTTCCCCGGAGAGCAGTAGAGGCAGGGTCATTGAATGTTTTTAAGGCAGAGGTAGACAGATTATTGACAAACAAGGGAGTCAAAGGATAGCTGGGTTGGCAGGAAAGTGGAGTTGAGTCCACAAACAGATCAGCCACAATCTTATAGAATGGCAGAGCAGGCTCGAGGGGCCGAATAGCGTACTCCAGTCCCTAGTGCATATGTTCGTATGTAAGCAATCAGTGATATATGTATAATTAAACATGTCACGATATAGATCTTTGTGCTGGATTTTGTCCCCCCGTCTGGGATCCCAACGCCAGACCAGAAAGCCGGGGGCAACCAAGCCTCAGCCATTTTTGAAAGCCACGATGGAATTCAACGGTAGTCAGACAGTTAACTGCCTGCCTAGCTCCTGCCTCCAAGAGCTGCCAGTCAATCAGAGAGTCAGTGGCTCTTCAGTCCCACCAGCATTAAAGCCCTGCTACCCGACCCGAACCCGACGGGATCAGATGACGTGTTGGGTTCGGGTCGGGTCGGGTCGCATTTCCGGGTCCGGCATTTGGGCTCGGGCCGGATAGGGCCAGATCGGACACACTCTGTCACCACCTCAGGTAAGTGACTTTAATGTTAATTTACTTTTTGGACTCTAAAGGTGGTTTTGCTACAGTTATTTTAAGCTTGTGCAGGTAAGGAACAAAGTGAAAAACAGAAGGTAGGTTAACTTATGGTTGGGTCAGGTCAGGTCAGGCGTGGGAAAAAATGGAAGGACTCAGGCCGGGTTGGGCTCAGGGTCAGATGGGGTTCTGTCGGGCACGGGTCGGGTCTCATGTACAGACCCGAGCAGGCTTTAACCAGCGTCACTGGGAGTGATGGCCACTGCTGCGACTGCAACAGGCCTGGACCAGCCAGCACGAAGGAGGTCCCAGAATCAAGGTGAGTTTGTGGGTCTCGCCAGGGCCAGTCAGGCAGGCCCCTGCTGTGGGTGGGCAGGAGGGGGAGGGATGGCCAGTCATGAGGGTAGTGGAGGGGGGCTCTTTCTGAGGGACCCGCCATTGGCCACAGAAGGGCCCTCTCCACCCTGGGCCCACAGGGGAGCTGACAGCTTTTACTGGCACACACCTACCCACCACCCCCCCCACCACCCTCCACACCTCCCACTGGTAAAACGCCATCAGGAGCAGGGAGAGGCTCTTAATTGGCCCCTTCAGGGGCTCAATAAGCCTCTGGGTGGGAAGGCTCTCCTCAACCTTTCCCCACCCCTGGTAAAATTCCATGGCATCAGGAAGGCAATGGGCATTCCACACACCCCGCCTTCCCTCGACATTATATGCACCCCTATCCCTGCCTCCCAACCCATGAAGGGCTGGAAAATCTAGCCCTTTGTTTCTGAATATAATGTGTTTTCACACCTCATGATGAGTTTTCATGCACCTTAAGATTTTTTTCTTGTCGCTTTCTCCCCTTCCTCTCTACTGAAAATATTGACTCCTTCCTGGAGCGCTTCCAGACCTGATTTACAAACCATTATATTGTGTGTAAACCTTAACAGTGAGTGTTGGTAGGACAAGTCTGATCACGTCCCCATCCAGGAGCCATACAAGCACATTTCCAGTATAAGTAGCTGGATAGTGTTCAGAAGCAGGAACTATGGATGTCTTTCTTTTCCCCAACCCAGGGAACTGAGGCCAACATTCTATGTTGTTTGTGCCAACTGAGAGGGAAGACAGACTGGGCTGAATATTATTTTCCGCCGCCGTGAGTGAAAAAAATGCGGCGGCTCAAGATAGTACGCCAGTCAGGCCCCCCTCAATCACGCGGTGGGGGTGGGCTCTGCGACCTTGACAACAGCACCAGCTACCTCTGCGCAGGTGCTGGCGCCCCCCCCCCCCCACCCCAATAACACTTACAGATAGTTGGCTTCCTCCCCCCTCCCCCCCTTCCCGCCCTCCCCCTCCCCCTCTCCCTTCCCCCTCCCCTCTTCCCCCTCCCCCTTTCCCCCTCTCCCCCTCCTTCCCCCTCCTACTTTCCCCCTCTCCCCTTCCCCCTTCCCCTCCCCTTCCCCCTCTCCCCTCCCCTCCCCCACCTTCCCTCCCCACCTCCCCCCCTTCCCCCACCCTACCTCCCCCCTCCCCTCCTGTCCCTCCCCACCTCTCCTTTCCCCCCCTCTCTCTCCCCTTAATGCTGCTTAACCAGGAGCCAATGTAAGTCAGCAAGCACAGGGGTGAATGGGGCTTGGTGTGAGTTAGGACACAGGCCACAGAGTTTTGAATGACCTCAAGTTTACAGAGGACAGAAAATGGGAGGTCAGCCAGGAGTGTTTTGGAATAATCATGTCGAAAGGTAACAAAGGCCTGGATAAAGGCTTCAGTAGCAGATGAGCTGAGGCAAGGATGGAGTTAGATGATTATGGAGGTGGAAGTAGGCATCTTGGTGATGGTGCGGATATGTGGTTGGAAGCTCATCTTGGAGTCAAATAGTACTGCAAGGCTGTGAACAGCCTAATTTAGCCTCATACATTGCCAGGGAGAAGAATGCAGTTGATGGCTAGGGAACAGAGTTTGTCACGGTGACTGAAGACAAAGGCTTTGATCTTCCTAATATTTAATTGGAAGAAATTTCTGTTCATCCAGAATTGGATGTCAGACAAGCAGTCTGATAATTTACAGTCAATAGAGGGGTCGAGAGAGGTGGTGGTGAGGTAGAGCTGGGTGTTGTCAGTGTACACAGGGAAACTGACGCTATTTTTTCAGATGATGTAAATGAGGGGCAGCATGGAGCTGAGAAACAGGAGGAGACCAAGGATTGATCCTTCACGGACACCAGAGCTAATGGAGTTGGTTTGGCTAGAGAAGTCATTGCAGGTGAGACTCTGACTACGATTAAATAGATAGGAATGGAACCAGGAATGTGTAGCCCCACTCAGTTGCATGACAGTGTAGAGGCACTGCAGGAGAATGGTGTGGTCAACTGTGTCAAAAGCTGAAGACAGGTCAGGCAGGAATGACAAGGAAGGCTGTTTTAACTTTGTTACAGTCTCATAGGATATCATTTGTGACTTGGATAAGAGCCATTTTGGGACTTTGGCAGGGGAAAAAACCGGATTGGAGAGATTCAAATATAGAGTTCTGGGAAAGATGGGCACAGTTCTGGGAGGCAACAACACTTCAAGATTTTTGGAGAGGAAAAGGAGGTTGGAGATCAGGCAGTAGTTTGCAAGGTCTGAGGGGCCAAGGATTGTTTTTTTGAACAGAGGGGTGATGACAGCAGATTTGAAAGAGAGAGAAGGATTCAGTACCTGAGGAAAGAGAAACGCTGACAATATCAGCTATCATGGGAGCCAGGAAAGGAAGTTGTGTGGTCAGCAGTTTAGTGGATATATGGTTGAGGGAACGGGAGGTGGGTCTCTTTTTTTAAATTCTTATCATAGGATGTGAGCGTCGCTAGCAAAGCCAGTATTTGTTGCCCATCCCTAATTGCTCTTGAACTGAGTGACTTGCTAGGCCATTTCAGAGGACAGTTAAGAGTCAACCACATTGCTGTGAGTCTGGAGTCACATATCGGCCAGGTCAGATAAAGACAGCATATTTCCTTCCCTAAAGGACATTAGTGAACCAGATGGGTTTTTACGACAATGATGATAGTTTCATGATGCCATTACTGAGACTAGCTTTCAATTCCAGAATGTTTTTATTCATTAAATTTATTGATTAATTGTTTAAATTCCAAAAGCTGCCATGGTGGGATTTAAACCCATGTCCTCAGGGCATTTGCCTGGGCCTCTGGGTTACTAGTCTAGTGACATTACCATTACGCCACCATCTCCCCAAAACAAGATGAACAAGATGAGCTCGGAGAGGGCACGAGGAGTGATGAGAAAGAGACTAGAGAACTATGTGAGTTCAGGGCTAGGGTAGTGGAGAGCCTCAGAAGAAGTTTGACCTGGTGAGCACGTGCAAAGGAAAGACACGGCAGAGGCAGCTGATTGGATGGTCAGAATCCTAGTGATGAAGAAGTCCATGAGCTCCTCACACTTGTTGGAGGTGAAGGAGAAGGAGATGGGGAGAGGGGTTTAGGAAGAAGGTTTGCAGTAGAGAAAATAAGCCAAGGGTTTAGTTTAGAGATACAGCACTGAAACAGGCCCTTCTGCCCACCGAGTCTGTGCCGACCATCAACCACCCATTTATTCTAATCCTACACTAATCCCATATTCCTACCAAACATCCCCACCTGTCCCTATATTTCCCTACCATCTACCTATACTAGGGGCAATTGCTAATGGCCAATTTACCTATCAACCTGCAAGTCTTTGGCATGTGGGAGGAAACCGGAGCACCCGGAGGAAACCCACGCAGACACAGGGAGAACTTGTAAACTCCACACAGGCAGTACCTAGAATTGAACCCGGGTCGCTGGAGCTGTGAGGCTGCAGTGCTAACCACTGCGCCACTGTGCCGCCCTCCAGCATTCCAGGATGATCCTAGAATAGTGAGCAGTTTTAGCAGTTGAGAGCAGGACGCAATACTGCTTTATTTGATCCAGCCAGATCTGGAAGTGAATGGCTAAATCAGTTGTCTGCCATCTCCATTTAAGTCTGGATCCCTTGTACTTAAGGGAGCAGACATAAGGGCTGTACCAGGGGAATGGTCAGGGTGAGAGAGAATAATAGTTTTAATGGGGACTATGGCATCATAGGTGGAGGTGAGGGTGTGGGTGAGTAGATCAGTATCTGCAAGAATGGAGGGCCAAAAGCTAGACTGTTGGGATTTTGAAAGTGCCGTTGTAAGTGGATTGGGAGAGAGTTTTCTCCAGGCACAGATGCAGAAGGAAGGTTGGGAGGGGTAAGACTAATTTGGATGGATACAAGGAATTGATCAGAGATGGCCTTACCTGTGATTGATATGATACGATGGGAGTCGCGAAGCCACATGAGATGGCAAGGTCAATATTGTTTGGGGAGTTTTCATGGAGCAAGATAATAATGAAAGATAGGAGGGCAGTGAATCCAGAGGAGAGAGAGAGCATGATGAATTGAAATGGACATTGACATCACCAAGGATAAGAAGATGCTCAGTGCTGAGGGAGGAAAGCAGTGAAGATATCTTGGTGAGAAAATGTTTATGGTACTTGGGTGTGCAGTAGAGAGAGAGTATTTTAAATATGAGGTGAGAGGGGTGGAAGAAAGGAGGAGGAAGTGCCAGAGGAGAAAGGAAACAGATGAAGGTGTTATTTGGTGATGAGAAGAGTCATACCACCGCTGTGATAGTCCGGGCAGGGTAAAGGTGGAAGGGCTACTAGTGTACGGAGGTTTCATTTAGGGGGAAGGTTCATCACTTCTCAGCCAGGTTTCTGTCAAGACCGTAGTGTAAATGCAATTAGTCACAATAAGTTCATGGATGGCAAGGGCCTTGATCTTAAATGAATGGGCATTCTGGAAGGAAATGCGGACAGGGGTGGTGATAGATGATTTAGGTATTTCCTGAAGTTCCAGCAGGGGGACAGGAAAAACTCTGAGGAAATTCATCCCTGGAGTGTTTGTGCCATTACGTTAAGCAAAAGTTCTCCCTTTGCAGCTTAAAGCATTGCCTTATTTGTGTTGTTATGGTATGTCTCATATTATTTTTGTGGGGTTGAAGGAACAAGAGTTCTCCTCCGGGCTCCACAAAACCAGGCTGGATCGCAGCCACTTTCTCTCCCACTCCCTCCTGAGATTAGACCCATCTTCTTGCTGCCTGGAGGTGGGCAGGCAAGCTGACCTGTGTCTTTGAATCGTGCGTGCTGCTGCCAACCCACTGCTAATGAAGCCCAGTCCTCATTATGGACCAAGCCTCAGGCCAGGATGATTGAGAGGCTGGCACATCACACCATCCAGCCACCCCAAATCCCCGTGGGTGGGTGGGGGTGAGGTGGTGGAGGAACAGAACTCCAACAGCCTTCATTTTCATAATATGTCTCTTCCATGGCATCTCACTAAATGCCTTCTAAAAATACATATATACAACATCCCTTTTATTGTTAAACTCTGAGATTTCCTCAGAAATCCAATTAAATCAAGCAAGTACAATTTTCCCATTACAAATACTTGATTGATCCATGTCTTTCTAATTCACTAATTTAATTGGAGTCAGCAAAGACTATGGGTCCTGACAACATCCTGGCTGTCGTGCTGAAAACTTGTGCTCCAGAAGTAGCCGCGCCCCTTAGTCAAGCTGTTCCAGTATAGTTGCAAACTGGCATCTACCTGACAAAGTGGAAAATTATCCAGGTATGTCCTGTCCTCAAAAAGGACAAACCCAATCTGGCCAATTACCACCTCATCAGTCTTCTCTCAATCATCAGCAAAGTAATAGAAAGTGTCAGCAACAGTGCTATCAAACAGCACTTACTCACTACTAATAACCTGCTCACCAATGCTCAGTTTGAGTTCTGCCAGAACTACCTGGTTCCAGACCATATTGCAACTTTGGTTCAAACATAGACAAAAAAGCTGAATTCCAGAGGTGAGGTGAGAGTGACTGCCTTTGACATCAAGGCAGCATTTTGAGACTGTGGTATTTAGGGGCCCGAGTAAAAAAGAAGTTAATGGGAATAAGGGGAAAAGTCTCCACTAAAGGGTGTCACAACTAATACAAAAGAAGATGGTTGTGGTTATTGGAGACATTAATGATTTAGACATGAATATAGGGGGTATGATCAGTAAGTTTGCAGATGACTCGAAAATTGGTGGTGTCATAAACAGTGAGGAGGAAAGCCTTAGATTACAGGACGATATAGATGGGCTGGTAGGATGGGTAGAGGAATGGCAAATGGAATTTAATCCTGAGAAATGTGAGGTGATACATCTTGGGAGGATTAACAAGGCAAGGGAATAGACAATGGATGGTAGGACCCTTGGAAGTACAGAGGGTCAGAGGGGCCTTGGTGTACTTGTCCATAAATCACTGAAGGCACCAGCACAGGTAGATAAGGTGGTTAGGAAGGCATATGGGATACTTGCCTTTATTAGCCGAGGCATAGAACATAACAGCAAGGAGGTTTTGATGGAGCTGTATAAAACGCTGGTTAGACCACAGCTGGAGTACATTTCTGGGCACCACACTATAGGAAGGATGTGATTGCACTGGAGAGGGTGCAGTGGAGATTCACCAGGATGTTGCCTGGGCTGGAGCAGTTCAGCTTCAAGAGAGACTGGATAAGCTAGGGTTGTTTTCCTTAGAGCAGAGAATGCTGAGGGGGGACATGATTGAGGTATACAAAATTATGAGGGGCATAGATAGGAAGAAACTTTTTTGCCTTAGCAGAGGTGTCAATAACCAGGAGGCGTAGATTTAAGGTAAGGGGAAGAAGGTTTAGTGGGGATTTGAGGAAATTATTTTCACCCAGAGGGTGGTTAGAATCTGGAACACACTGCCTGAAGAGGGGCAAAGGCAGGAACTCTCACAACATTTAAGAAGTATTTAGATGAGCACTTGAAACGTCATCGCATACAAGGCTACAGGCCAAGTGCTGGAAAATGGGATTAGAATAGATAGGTGCTTGATGGCCGGCATGGACACGATGGGCCGAAGGGCCTGTATAACTCTATGACTGTATGACTCTAATCACCGAATCCTCAGAACATCACTACAGGAGTTTCTCAGGGTGGTGTCCTATGCCCAACCATCTTCAGCTGCTTCATCAATGACCTTCCCTTCATTTGATTCTAGGGTCAACTGTTAATTCCTCAATGTTCAATGAGTTTTGATAACTCCCATAAATTCTAATACATTCTGTAAATCCCTAGAATGCTACAAACAAAGGGAACCATGTAACTATATCTTTCCCAATAATGACAGATCACAAACATCTCTTTGTTTTATGTAACAGCAATATATATGTAAACTCTTTAAACCATGGACTTAAGCTTCTGTTTGGTGGCATAAGGTCGCACTTCATTTAATTAAGAGGAAACTGCTGTCACTAATGGTTTAAAATTGAATGGAAAGAGAAAGAAAAGATTGGTAAAAATACAAAGGAAGGAACAGGGTTGTGACACCTGTCTACTGAGTGGAAAAGAAAATCAAAAGGGAGAGTCACACCTGGGTGGTCTCTGGCACCTCCTGGCATTGATGAGAGGAAATCACTGGCAATGGCCTGTAAGCAGATCATGTGCCTGGTTTCTTGACTGCAGCCATCATACAGCTGCCCGTAAACAAGAATACAAAAATAAAAGGGAAATTTTCACTGAATCTCAGATAAAAATAAAAAGTGGTGAAATGAAAATTAAAGAATTTAAGCACTGTTCATTTTGAACACAAGATAGCTTCAAAAATTTGCTGCTTCAGTACATTGAATTAATAAGGTACAACTACTAACAAATCTGTATAGGTATAAATTACTTTCTGCATTAAAATTCAAGATGGGAAACTTCATCAGTGCTCTAATCCAGAGTTGCATTAAACCATACAAAATACAAGATCCCCGGTTCGACTGCCAGTCTGTACTGAGTTTGTTAACCAATGACCCCTGCTGGACAGTGTATGTCTGTGCAGACTTAGCTGTGATCCTCAATTCCTCTCCTATCATTGAAGGACACACTGACATTTCTGTCTGCTATTTCATCCACTATCCCACACAAAATTCAGCAGGTTAGCAGTTGGAAAATCTGGAGATGAGGCCTATCACTGAATTCACCCCACCCTGACCTCAAGTTAACTCTCCATTAAAATGATAGCTGCCCATCTCTTCTCCAACTGCCATATGTAAATGTCAGCGAGGAGGAAGCACCCAGTAAGTTTCAACTTCCTGCTTATTGGCTCATCTGAGACCTGGCACCACCAACATGGAAAATACTGAAGGTGCTGCAGCAACACTGCTGTTGCTATGACCTGAAGAGGTGGCCATGAAGAGAAAGACAGGAAGTTTATTTTAGGCTTTGGCTGAGACAGACCTAAAGAGGGTGCAATAAGATCAACAGTGAGATTAGGAAACAAGTCTCCAAAAATGTTTTAACTATTGTTCTGTGAAATTCAGTGGAAAGAAGATTGGACATCGTGAAAAATCACTATGAGCCCACTTTGCGCTGCTGGCATAGACCAATTTCACTCTCTTTAGATCTCTGTCTCAGCCAAAGCCTAAAATAAACAAATGTATAACAAATGGACCTCGACCATTTGGTTTGGGGTTAAAGCGGATCACTGTGGCAAGTAGATGTCCCAACCCCACAGTATCCTGCCAACAAGAGGAGGATCCAGACCTCACTCCAGGCTGAAACATGAGAAATGGCCGTTCGGGGGCAGGAGATTTATTGGAAAGTGACTGTTGAAATACCTTGAGAAGAGGAGGGAACAGAATTAGAGTTGGTCAAAAAAAACTTAAAGTTGCATTTAAATTTCATATTCCATGCATCCTCCTTAGATACGACAGTTACTCTGCTTCTGCCCTCCAGTGGAATCAGCTGCATGCTTCAATATGATATACCCAGTAACTAATTGCCTGGTTTGCAATCCTTGTATTTTTTTTTGAGATAATGCATGTCAGTATTCTGTAAGGAAACTTGCAATTGGGCATTGCTGACCTTGACTTATTTTCAAACAAACTGATTCAATTTGTTGTATCAGCTATTCTGTGGTACTTGAAGTAATTATGGGAAAAGCATTTAGATAATTGGTTTTCCAGAATTCACGATATTTAATTCATGTTTTGCAGCTGAAATCTTCTGCCGAAATTTGTTACTTAAATAAAAGACCTCTCGATTCACAATTTGTGGGGTTTTTAATGGAACTCCAGATAGTTAGTATTGTAAATTGCTGGTCTACCCAGCCACTACCTCTGTGTGGTAGGATCTGAACTGAATATTCTCACACTGCTGAATAAAAATACCAGAAAAAATGGCACTGTTGGCTCTTTAAAGGATTAAGAAACCAAATAAGAAGTTAAAACATATCTTCTAAGAATGTATTTCAGGGGCTTGGAGAAAGAAGTATCTTTAATCATCAATGATAATTACAGTGACAATGAATTATCTACCAAGTTCTTTGGCTAGTTAGACAATATGTATTAACGATTAAATTAATATTTATTAATGATTGTCCTGGGTGTTGCTCCCAGTAATTCACAGGAAACATTCTCTCTCTTATCTGTCACTGTCACTTCATGTTACTGCTTTCTCTCTCTCCTCTTTAGCTTCTAAGTCCCTTTGTTTTGCTTTCTATTTCTCTCCCCTCTTTTCCACTATTCTTTCTATCTTCTTTGACTTCCCACCCTTTCTTCTTTCATTTCAGGTGAAAGATGAATGGATGGTGGCGAGAAAGGTAGCATTTTTTGGTGGTAGTTATGGACTGCTGGATGGGGAGTTGGCTATTACTGCAGGCTGGTAAGTTAGGTGTGCCTTTTGGGCAACAGGTCATGGGTGGGGGAGGGATCGAGGTGACAGTGTGCATATTTTGGTGATGAGAGGGATTGGGTCTGAGGTACAAGGTGAAAGGTAAAGCAAAGGCAAGAGCATGAAGGAATGGGTGCTTGGCGCACTCAGCTAGGAGGGAGAGGGAAAGGTTACTAAGGGCAAGAGGCAGTAGGATGAAGCATTGTGGTTAGGCATGAATCTTTGGATCACTAATTTGGTACTTATTTGGTCAGTATTTGGAACAGTGTTTGGACAAATATTGATTAAAACTATATCTCTATATAACAAGTTGGAGCCACTTGTTCATTGCTGAGTAAAACAGGTTTATGGTGCCAGTGGAGGACAGAAGAGGTCAAGGTACAGCTTTGTGATAAGGGCCTCATTTTTGTTTGAGTTTGAGTGGGGCAGATGGTGGAAAGTATAATAAAGTGGAGATGTTTCTGTATGGGCAAAGAGTCTCCACCGGTGAACAAAGTTTCAATTAAAGCTAGGATGTCTTTACAATTATCTCCAATGACGTCGTAGATAGCAAGGGATTTTTTCAACTGTAAGTGGAGATTCTGAAGGGAAATGAAAAGAGGGTCAAGATTGTTGATCTGCCAGTAGGGACAGGGGGCACAGTAGTGGATGGAGTGTGTGGGATGGGAAGGACGTTGGTGTGGTTAACCCTCAATGGGCACGCTGGAAGGAAGGTTAGCAAGATAGTAGGATAGGGCAATTGAGATTATTGTTCTTAAGGAGGCAGTGATGGGTGCCTATCGCAAAATGCTGGACTTGTGCAGGAGAAATAGCATCATGTATTTGGAAGTGTATTAACAATGATAGGGACATAGACGTTGAAGATAAATAACATCATATGACTGAGACACATGAATACTAGATTAGATTTTCAATATAATACAGGAAAATATACTGATACAATGCAATATAAACGCTTTTCTGGATTTATCTATTTCAGAAAATGCTGTTTGAAGCTGCTGAGACTCTATGTATATTAAAAGCTTATTAAGGTTCAGCCTGAAGCTATCATATTTCAACTAGCAGATAAGTGGTAGATGTGTGGGCTTCAAAGTCAGTAAGCTGAATTTGCTCTCCAGTATGTATTCATTCTTTTCCATAATAGTTAACTTATGTGTACAATTTTTATGTTTGTTCATACAGAAAGGCTCACCAATGAACATAAGGATGATAGCTCCTGTCACCATAATCACAGTCTGAAGGGCATCCGTGTAAATCACAGCAGTCAAACCACCTGCCAGTGGGAAGGCAAAAATAGCCATTTACTGATTTTTCAAGCAAATAATCCCAGACTGTACATAATAAATCTGATATAAATGTAGTGATGCTACACCCTGAAGCTTTTAGATTAATTTAAATGAAGATAAATCTTTCTTGAACAGTCAACCCATGGAGCTGTGTGCCAGAAATTATACTTATCATAGTTTAGCTTTCAACTTATTTTAATATATTTATGATTGGAACTTATACAAGGACCTACCATGGGTCCAATACAGTAGATATATCAGGACAGATTTCTGATTCAATAGACAGTAAATAGAAATATGTTTAGGACCAAGGTTTGAGCCAATTCTGTACAAAGACCAAAGTAAAAGAAGAGGTTTAAGCTCAGCATTTTTTAATATTCATTTACTGTTATATTCCTTAGCAACAAGGAATTTGAAATATTAATCTATTGGACTTCAGGTCTTATATATACCTATTCAAGATAAACTATAGTTTGTTTTGTTTTCTCATCTTCTTTAGGTATTCCTGTGGAATGCACCAATTGGAAAGTAAATTGCTGCTAGCCTTTGCTAATGCAAAATCTTTATTCAGCCCCTGATGTCGGGTGGCATGACAAATCAGATTTCTGAAAGGTTAACTGTTAAATTGATGAGTGTCAGCTGATAATGCAAGTCTAAATTATGGGGAAAGGCGGGAAATGATTACCCTATGGTTAATAAAACATGGGCAGCATCTGCTTTATTTATTTTCCTACTTTTTTGTGTGTCTTAGTATGTTGGAGCTCTAATGTACTGTGACATTGAGTGTCACAACACAGATTTGATTTTGAAAGTCCTCACATGATGGTATTCTAATCTCTGCTGCAATATTGGAAAAAGTGCTGAGTGGAAGCAAGGGACTCCTTTATGGAGCAGGAGGAAAGACTGGAAGGCAAGTCATGCTGAACGATTGTCAGGCACAACCTAGAGGCAATTTCACGGCGGCATAGATAAGGTTTTGCAAGCAGGTTTCACACTTATCCTTTTGCCTAAATATAGCAATGACAGAAGCAGGGAGAAATGTTCTTAATAATCTAAAAAAAATCTATTTTTGATCACTTCTTTGGCTCCATGTCATTTCCAAGCTGTGGGGGGAAATGCACTGCCTGTCCTCTGTCTAAACAGTTCCAGAATGAGCTGCTAGAGAATTGCCTCAGGGTAGCTCATCTTTTTTTTCTCTCAAATGTGCTGGCTTTCCTTGCTTCTTCCTCCAATGACCTGCTTAATCTGGAAATCATCACATGGGAACTGCAAAGCTTTAAATTCATGTCCAACTCCTGTCGTGCTCTGTGTATCAACCCACTGTAATTCATTGATCAATCCATTGATAAAAGGCAGAAAACAGATTACAAAATTAACTGTCGAATGGAACTGTAAAGTTGATGGTATAGGAATAAGATTATATTTGCATCTAAGGTCTTATTATGATACCTAATCTGGCTCTTGAATTCCCTATGTAAACCAACTCAAATTGAAAGTATCCAGGCATGGCTTAGACATCAGCCATCAATACAATATTAGCTGAATTTCCATTTAACTCATAGCTACGTGAAGGATTTCAAGAATTGATCAGAACACAATTTAGCATTTTGTTAACAACTTTATTTATTTTCCTGCTCTACATAGGCAATGATAATACAGTTGTCTAAGTGAACATCATAAATGGTATAATAATTTGCTGTTAAAATTAGGTGAGTTCAACCTAATGTAACAAAACTCAGTTTAAAATGGCAGTAACACATCCTTATCGGGGTGAAATTGTTCTTTGGCAATAACGAATCGGCAGCATGTTTCGCATCTCAACTGTTTTCATTCTCTATTCCATCGACTTCTCAAGGAAATTCCTACTGTTTATTTCTTATGATTCAACTAAGTTACTTCTGCTTAACATTCTTCCCAAACCTTCTAAAACTTTCTACAATGTTCTAAAATCTTATTCTCCAAACTTACATACAATTTTCCTTCTGTTCATCATCTTTAGCTTCTGTTCAAATTGTGTACCTCTCAAGTAAAAGCTTTCCAATTTAAATATCTTCTGTTATCAAAATTAAAGCATTATATCAGAAGATTAACTAATTACCCACCCCCTTCAAGTTTAGAAATCCAATTAAAACTGTACAAACGTATGTGTAATTAATTAAAAGTTATTAAATTACTTATTATGCTTAAAGTCATTCCATTGGGTACTACCAGTCATTACTTACATAGAGTCATAGAGTCGTACAGCGTAGAAACAGGCCCTTCGGCCAACTGTGCCCATGCCGACCATAATGCCTATCTATACTAATCCCACCTGCCTGCATTAATTCCATATCCCTCTATGCCTTGCTCATTCAAGTACCTGTCCAGATGCCTCTTAAATGTTGCTACTGTTCCTGCCTCCACCACCTCCTCAGGCAGCTCATTCCAGATACCCATTATTCTTTGTGTGAAAAATTTACCCCTTTGATCCCCTTTAAACCTCCTTCCTCTCACTTTAAATCTATGCCCTCTAGTTTTAGTCACCCCTATCATGGGAAACAGACTCTGGCTATCTACCCTATCTATGCTTCTCATAATTTTATATACCTCTATCATGTCCCCTCTCAGCCTCCTTCGCTCCAGGGAAAACAGACCAAGCCTATCCAATCTCTCTTTAAAACTCAAGCCCTCCAAACCAGGCAACATCCTTGCGAATCTTTTCTGCACCCTCTCTAGCTTAATCACATCTTTCCTGTAGTGCAGCGACCAGAACTGCACACAGTATTCCAAAAGTGGCCTAACCAACGTTATGTACAACTGTAACATGACGTCCCAACTCTTGTACTCAATGCCTCGGCCAATGAAGGCAAGCATGCCATATGCCTTCTTCACCACCCTGTCTACCTGTGCTGCCACTTTCAGGGAACTTGCACCCCAAGGTCTCTCTGCTCAACAACACTCCCCAGGGTCCTGCCATTCACTGTATATGTCCTGCCCTGGTTTAACTTCCCAAAATGCATCACTTCACACTTGTCTGCGTTAAATTCCATTTGCCAATCCCTTGCCCACTTTCCCAGTTGATCTATATCCTGTTGTAACCTTAGACAACCTTCTTCACTGTCCACTATTCCACCAATTTTGGTGTCATCTGCAAAATTACTAATCATGCCCCCTACATTCACATCCAAATCATTAATATATATGACAAACAACAGAGGGCCCAGCACCGATCCCTGTGGCACACCACTGGTCACTGGCCTCCAATCTGAAAAACAACCCTCCACTACCACCCTCTGCCTCCTATCACCAATCCAATTTTGTATCCAATTTTCTAGCTCACCCTGGATCCTACGCGTTCGAACCTTCTGGACCAGCCTACCATGCGGGACCTTGTCAAAGACCTTGCTAAAGTCCATGTAGACAACGTCCACTGCCCTGCCCTCGTCAATACTCTTGGTCATCTCTTCAAAAAACTCAATCAAGTTCGTGAGACATGATTTCCCATGCACAAAGCCATGCTGACTATCCTTAATCAGACCATGCCTTTCCAAATGCATATAAATCCTGTCTCTCAGAATCCCTTCCAATAACTTTCCCACCACTGATGTAAGGCTCAGTGGCCTGTAGTTCCCTGGCTTATCCCTGCTGCCCTTCTTAAATATAGGCACAACATTAGCTATCCTCCAGTCTTCCGGTACCTCACCCGTGGTTAATGAAGATACAAAAATCTCTGCCAGGGCCCCAGCAATCTCCTCCCTTGCTTCCCATAGCATCCTAGGATACACCTGGTCAGGCCCTGGGGATTTATCTGCCTTAATGCGCTTCAATACCTCCAACACCTCCTCCTTTGTAATGTTGATATGCTCCAGGATATCGCTGTTCCCTCCCTTGAACTCATTAGCTTCCATGACCTTCTCCACGGTAAATATGGATGAGAAATATTCATTTAAGACCTCGCCTATTTCCCGTGGCTCCACACATAGATTGCCACACTGATCCTTAAGGGGACCTACTCTCTCCCTAGCTACCCTTTTACTCTTAATATACTTATAGAATCTTTTAGGATTCTCCTTTATCTTATCTGGCAGGGAAATCTCATGGCCCCTTTTCGCCCTCCTAATTTCCTTCTTAAGTGTAGTCCTACATCCCCTATACTCCTCGAGGGACTTGCTTGATCCCAGCTACCTATACCTGACATATGCCTCCTTCTTTGTCCTGACCAGACCCTCAATATCCCTCGTCAACCAAGGTTCCCTAAACTTGCCAGCCTTGCGCTTCCATCTAACAGGAACATGTTGGTCCTGAACTCTTCCTATCTCACTTTTAAAAGCCTCCCACTTGCCAGACGTCCCTTTACCTGTAAACAGCCTCTTCCATTCAACTTTTGAGAGTTCCTGTCTGATGCCATCGAAATTAGCCTTCCCCCAATTTAGGACTTCAACCTGAGGACCAGTCCTATCCTTTTCCATAACTATCTTGAAGCTAATAGAGTTATGGTCACTGGACCCAAAGTGCTCCCCCACTGACACATCAACCACCTGCCCATCCTCATTTCCTAAGAGGAGGTCGAGTCTAGCCCCTTCTCTAGTAGGGCCATCCACATGCTTCTTCAGAAAACTATTCCGGACACACTTAACAAATTCTTCCCCATCTGATCCGTTAGCACTAAGGCAGTCCCAGTCAATATTAGGGAAGGTAAAATCACCTACTATTACAACCTTATAATTCCTGTCTGTGATTTCCCTACATATATGCTCTTCCACTTCCCTCTGACTATTGGGGGGCCTATAGTATAATCCCATCAAAGTGATCACCCCTTTCTTATTTCTAAGTTCTACCCATATGGCCTCGCTGGACATTCCCCCCGGGATATCCTCTCTAAGTACTGCCATGATGTCCTCCCTAATCAATAGTGTAACTCCCCTTCCTCTCTTACCTCCACCTCTGTCACACCGGAAGGATCGGTACCCCGGAACATTGAGCTGCCAGTCCTGCCCATCCCTCAACCACCTTTCCATAATAGCTACAATATCACAATCCCATGTACCGATCCATGCTCTGAGTTCATCTGCCTTACCTGTAAGGCTTCTTGCATTAAAGTAAATACAGTTTAGCCTATCAGACCTTCCACACTCCCTGTCCTGCCCCTGCCTACTGGACTACATAGACAACAAAAGATCGTGTGCCTAACCTTATCCTTTGCTATTTGTATATCTTTAGAGTCAACAGATTAATGATAAGTTTCCAATCGAAATGGCACACCATCCGTTGTCCAAATATTTTATCTCTGCAGGTGCTTAGCATCTGTGCTTAATTAAAAGTTAACTAAAGTACATTTTTTGTTTCCTTGTTTTGTTACATGAAAAGAATTCCATAAGTGCAGGTTGTTATTGATAAATTATCTGAAAACTCATTATTGCTAACTATGAGGAGAAGAAATGCCCTCTTTGTCTGATTTGTATTACTTTGCATAAGGTTCAAATCAAGTTCAAGAACCAGCTTCCCTTAACAGTACTGAAATCACATATAGTAGTACATTAGCCACTTCACCTCCATTAGTATTTTGAGTCCACTGACACTTCTCAGGACAGCTAGGGGACGACATATGGAAGAACTCTGCTACGTGGAATCTTGCACACTGTTAAGATGTGTTTTTCATAGATAAAGATTGTGGTGCAGTGGTTAGCACTGCAGCCTCACAGCTCCAGTGACCCGGGTTCGGTTCTGGAGTTTGCATGTTCTCCCTGTGACCCCGTGCGTTTCCGCCAGGTGTTCTAGTTTCCTCCCAAAGACTTGCAGGTTGATAGGTAAATTGGCCATTGTAAATTGCCCCTAGTATAGGTATGTGGTAGGAGAATTGAGGGAAGGTGGGAATATGGGATTAGTATAAATGGGTGGTTGTTGGTCGACACAGACTCGGTGGGCCGAAGGGCCTGTTTCAGTGCTGTATCTTTCTATGACCTCTATGGACGAGTTCTACAAATTGACTTGCCTTTCAGCAGCTGACAGGCTCCTTAAAAACCTGCCAACTCCATGGGCGGAATTTTATGGGCCCTGCAAGAGTGGATTTGGTGGCATGTGGGGTGATTTAATTAGGCGGGAGGTGTTTCTTTGGATTCCTGACAGTGGAATTTTTTTCCACAATTAAGTCGACATGAGTTTGCAGTGTTCTGGGGTTCCCCATGCACGGTGGCAGATTGCAGCTTTGCATTCATTTGCATCCATGAATATTCATTACCCTACACTTAGTTACATTTTTGGTTTGGAGGGGCTCACAGAGGGTGTCATGAATAATCCTTGTCTGCTGGGCCTTTCATAATCTTGCAATTAGACGCGACAACATTCTGCAGGCGGAGGAATAGAAAGAACACCAGTCCTCCTTAGATGAGGATGACTATTGTCATGCAGGCCCCCACCTGCCAAGAATGAGGCATATTAGTTTCGCCCCATGAATATTGGTTTTTAAACTGTTACTGGAGTAAAGAAAGAATGTGTTTTTTTTTTTAAAAAGCCTTAACTGGAAAGACATTTGCAAAGTAACAGACAGTACTTGGAAAGGACAAAGGGGCCACTCCCTGCTCCAATTTAATCCACAATGGACTTTTGATCACCAGACATTGAAGTCAGCATTCCAGGTTAACTGCTAAGATGGCCAAATACACAAACAGATGTGGTCAGACCAGTTTAGTCACATGACTAACTGGCTGTTGGAGCGTTTTGAATTTGAACTTGCCTCAGGGGTTTGAAACTGAGAAAGCGGTTTGCTCCTGGACTAGAAAAGACCTCTGTTCTGTCTGCTCTCATCTCGTTCTCACCAGCTTCGGAATCCATTGAAGACATCTGAACTCCGAGAGAGAAAAGTCTTCTACAGTGAACAAGGTTTACGAGGAATACTGGGCCCCAATGAAAAGCAAGATCTACCTACAAGCAGGGACTACAGTGAGCTCAAAGCACAGTAACAAAACCCCTCTTCAGAGATTGCCTCAAACCACTCCAATATTTTTCTTCTGCTCTTTTCTGTCTCTATTTGCATGTGCGTATCGCGTATGCATGCTAGCGTGGAGCGCAGTGTGTATCGTAGGCGTTAACCAAATTAGAGTTTAAGTTTAAGTTTTAATAAATTTCACCTTTCTTCTTTAAACCTGAGAAAACCTGGTGTGCTCATTTCTTTGCCTTCTAATTGGAAAGCAGTGAACAAGGATTCACCAAGGGGGAGCTCAAAACACAGTGTGTTTAAAATTAAACCCTATTACAGTAAGACCAGGTGAAGGCTGAGAAAGACCCCTAGACACCTCAGGTTCAGGGAGCCCGGCAAGCGGCCATTCTGGCCGATGAGTTTGCTTTAATTTATAAGTCAGTTTTCCAGGGGAGAACCTTTCCTAATCACCCCCACAAATCCGAAAAGGACAAAGTGTGGGAAATTGATCTCCACCCAGGCAGTCCTAGGAGACAAAGAAAAGCAGGAGACACAGGGGGCCCTCCTGCAGCCAAAAAAGGTGCTGTGAGCAAGAGTGAGACCCAGAGACCTGTGTGCTTCCATTGGAATAAGGCAGGGCATTTAAAAGCTGACTGCTAGAAACTAAAGGGAAAACCGTTAGGGTTAATCAGGGCACACCCGCTCAGTGAAGACGGGACCCTGATGGAAAGCCCAGCAGAACAAGCTGTGGCTTTAACGGCAGTAAGAGTGCAACCCAGGAAGCTTACTACAGCCAGTGCAGAGAAATTTAATAGGATTCCTGATGGTTATCAGAGTTTTGTGTCCAAAGGGAAAGTAACCCCATACCCCTCGAGTGGAGCAATCAAGCCCATGGACACAGGGGCCACTAGATCCTTTTTACTGGGAAAAGGCTTGACCTTTCCCCCAAAGAGTGCACACCAAAATGGTGGTGAATGGAGGGCAGTGTATACCTGTACCTATATACCAGGTGCACCTGGAGTGCGACCTAGTTTCGGGACCGGTGACCGTAGGGATTAACCTTAGTTTGCCTATGGAGAAGGTAGACCTGCTCCTAGATAATGATCTGGTGGGGTGAAGGTGGTAGCACCCCCAGTAGTGAAAGAAAGACCGCAGGAGGTCAGAGAGACAGGGCAGTGGCAGGAGACGGTTCCCTGCAGTTTGCCTGAATGTGTAATGGATCAGGCCATGATTAAACCAGCTCCCCAGAGGTGACTGCAGTGGCACTGCAGGCAGATGACCATGAGGTCTGCCTGTCTGAGACTTTCTTTGGAAAGTTAGGAGACCCAGGGAATGAATTAAATGGATTTTTCCTAGCTGAGGCTCAGTGAGCCGACCCAGTATTGCGAGAGTTAGCACAGGCTGCCCAGTCTGAAAGTGAAGCAGAGGGTGTCCTTGATTGCTACTATTTAAAGAATGAGGTACTAATGAAGAAATGGAGTTCTCCTCACAGACCTGAGAGCAAGGAGTGGACATTAGTTCACCAGTTAGTGGTGCCACAGAGGTATCAGGGAGAAAGATTAAGAAGTGCCCACGAGACTACAGTGTCATAGAGTCATAGACTTATACAGCATAGATAAATACACCAAGGTCCCTTTGATCCTCTGTACTTCCAAGGCCCACCGTGTCTGTGCTGGCCATCAAGGCTATCTATTCTAATCCCGTTTTCCAGCACTTGGCCCGTAGCCTTGTATGCTATGGCGTTTCAAGTGCTCATCTAAATACTTCTTAAATGTTGTGAGGGTTCCTACCTCCACTACTCCTTCAGGCAGTGTGTTCCAGATTCCACCACACTCTGGGTGAAAATATTTTTCCTCAAATCTCCTCTAAACCTCCTTCACCTTACCTTAAATCTATGCCCCCTGGTTATTGACACCTCCTCTAAGGGAAAAAGTTTCTTCCTATCTACCCTGTTTATGCCCCTCAGAATTTTGTATACCTCAATCAGCTCCCCCTTCAGCCTTCTCCACTCTAAGGAAAATAACCCTAGCCTATCCAGTCTCTCTTCATAGCTGAAATGCTCCAGCCCAGGCAACATCCTGGCGAATCTCCTCTGCACCCTCTCCAGTGCAATCATATCCTTCCTATAGTGTGGCGACCAGAACTGTTCACAGTACTCCAGCTGTGGCCTAACTAACGTTTTGTACAGCTGCATCATAACCTCCCTGCTCTTATATTTTATGCCTTGGCTAATAAAGGCAAGTATCCCAGATGCCTTCAAAACCACCTTATCTACCTATGCTGTTGCCTTCAGTGATCTATGGACAAGTACACCAAGGTCCCTTTGGTCCTCTGTACTTCCTAGGGTCCTACCACCCATTGTATATTCCCTTGCCTTGTTAGTCCTCCCAAAATGCATCACCTCACACTTCTCAGGATTAACTTCCATTTGCCACTGGTCTGCCCATTTTACCAGCCCATCTATATTGTCCTGTAATCTAAGACTTTCCTCCTCAATATTTACAACACCACCAATTTTCGTGTCAGCTGCGAACCTACTGATCATACCTCCTATTTTCACGACGAAATCATTAATGTACACTACAAACTGCAGGGGTCCCAGCACTGATCCCTGCGGTACACCACTGGTCACAGGCTTCCAATCGCAAAAACAACCCTTGACCACTACCCGCTGCCTCCTGCCACGAATCAATTTTGGATCCAACTTGCCAAATTGCCCTGGATCCCATGGGCTCTTACCTTAGAGTCATAGAGTTATAGAGTTGTACAGCACAGAAACAGGCCCTTCGGCCCATCATGTCTGTGCTAGCCATCAAGCACCTACCTATCCTAATCCCATTTTCCAGCACTTGGCCCGTAGCCTTGTATGCTATGGCATTTCAAGTGCTCATCTAAATACTTCTTAAATGTTGTGAGGGTTCCTGCCTCTACCACTACTTGAGGCAGTGTATTTCAGATTCCAACCACCCTCAGGGTGAAAACATTTCCCTCAAATCCCTCTAAACCTCCTGCCCCTTACCTTAAATCTATGCCCCCTGGTTATCGACACCTCCGCTAAGGGAAAAAGTTTCTTCCTATCTAACCTATCCATGCCCCTCATAATTTTATGTATCTCAATCATGCCCCCCCTCAGCATTCTCTGTTCTAAGGAAAACAACCCTAGCCTTTTCAATCTCTCTTCATAGCTGAAATGCTCCAGCCCAGGCAACATCCTGGTGAATTTCCTCTGCACACTGTCCAGTGCTTCCGATAGTGTGGTGCCCAGAACTGTACACAGTACTCCAGCTGTGGCCGAACTAGCGTTTTATACAGCTCCATCATAACCTCCATGCTCTTATATTCTATGCCTTGGCTAATAAAGGCAAGTATCCCATATGCCTTCCTAACCACCTTATCTACCTGTGCTGCTGCCTTCAGTGATCTATGGACAAGTACACCAAGGTCCCTCTGACCTTCTGTATTTCCTAAATCCTACCATCCATTGTATATTCCCTTGCCTTGTTAGTCCTCCCAAAATCATCACCTCACACTTCTCAGGATTAAATTCCATTTGCCACAGCTCCGCCCATCTTACCAGCCCATCTATAGCGTCCTGTAATCAAAAGGCTTTCCTCCTCACTATTTACAACACCACCAATTTTTGTGTCATCTACGAACTTACTGATCATACCTCCTATATTCACGTCTAAATCATGCATGTACACTATAAACAGCAAGGGTCCCAGCACCGATCCCTGTGGTACACCACTGGTCACAGGCTTCCACTCGCAAAAACAACCCTCGACCATTACCCTCTGTTTCCTGCCGCCAAGCCAATTTTGGATCCAATTTGCCAAATTGCCCTGGATCCCATGGGCTCTTACCTTCTTAATCAATCTCCCATGCGGGACCTTATCAAAAGCCTTACTGAATTCCATGTAGACTACATCAACTGCTTTACCCTCATCTACACATCTCGTCACCTCCTCGAAAAATTCAACCAAGTTAGTTAGACACGATCTCCCCCTGACAAAGCCATGCTGACTATCCCCGATTATTCCCTGTCTCTCCAAGTGGAGATTAATCCTGTCCCTCAGAATTTTTCCAATAGTTTCCCAACCACTGATGTTAGACTCACCGGCCTGTAATTACCTGGTCTATCCCTGCTAGCCTTCTTGAATAATGGTACCACATTCGCTGTCCTCCAGTCCTCTGGCACCTATCCCGTGGCCAGAGATGATCTGAAAATTTGTGTCAGAGCCCCTGCTATCATCTCCCTTGCCTCACATAACAGCCTGCGATACATCTCATCTCGGCTTGGGGATTTATCCACTTTTAAGCCCACTAAAACATCCAATACTTCCTCCCTTTCAATGTTAATATGTTCAAGTATATCACAATCCCCCTCCCTGATCTCTACACCTACATCGTCGTTCACCACAGTGAAAATAGATGAAAAGTAATCATTTAAAACTTCACCTATGTCCTCCGGCTCTACACACAGATTGCCACTTTGGTCCCTAATGGGCCCTATTCTTTCCCTGGTCACTATCCCAGAAATGCTCCCCCAATGATACTTCTACCACTTGTCCAGCTTCCTAGGATTAGGTCCAGTACTGCCCCTTCTCTTGTAGGACTTCCTATATACTGGCTCAAAAAGGTTCTCCTGTATGCATTTTAAGAATTCCTCCCCCTTCAAACCTTTTGCACGAAGACTATCCCAGTTGATATTAGGTAAGTTGAAATTCCCTACTATTATTAACCTACTATTTTTACACCTCTCTGAGATTTGCTGACATATCTGTTCCTCTATCTCTCCCTGACTGTTTGCAGGCCTGGAGTACATACCCAGCCAAGTGATTGACGCCTTTTGTTCTTAAGTTTAGTTTAGTTTAGTTTAGAGATACAGCACTGAAACAGGCCCTTCGGCCCACCGAATCTGTGCCGACCATCAACCACCCATTTATACTAATCCTCCACTAATCCCATATTCCTACCACATCCCCACCTGTTCCTATATTTCCCTACCACCTACCTATACTAGGGGCAATTTATAATGGCCAATTTACCTACCAACCTGCAAGTCTTTTGGCTTGTGGGAGGAAACCAGAGCACCCGGAGAAAACCCACGCAGACACAGGGAGAACTTGCAAACTCCACACAGGCAGTACCCAGAATTGAACCCGGGTCGCTGGAGCTGTGAGGCTGCGGTGCTAACCACTGCGCCACTGTGCTGCCCCATCTTCTACCCATATGGCCTCATTTGAGGAACCTTCTAAGATATCATCCCTCCTTACTGCAGTAATTGACTCCTTGATCAACAGTACAATACCACCTCCTCTTTTATCCCCTCCCCTATCACGCCTGAAGATGCTATACCCTGGAATACTGAGTTGCCCTCCTGCCCCTCCTTCAGCCATGTCTCTGTGATAGCAATAATATCATAGTCTGATGTGCTAATCAATGCCCTCAATTCATCGGCCTTATTAGTAAGACTCCTTGCTTTGAAGTATATGCAATCCAGCCTTGCATTTTTCACTTGTGCCTTAGCAGGTCTATATTTGCTCTGTCTTCCAGACTGACTCAGTTTCTCTTCTATATTTGGCTGTGTCTCACCCCCTACTGTACCTCCATTCTGTATCCCATCCCCCTGCCAAATTAATTTAAACCCCCCCACAACAGCACTGGCAAACCTCCCAGCAAGGATGTTGGTCCCGTTCCGGTTCAGGTGCAACCCATCCAACTTGTACAGGTCCCACCTTTGCCAGAAATAGACCCAGTGATGTAGGAACCTATAACCCTCCCTCCTGCACCATCTCCTTAGCCACGCATCCATCTGCTCTATCCTCCTATTCCTATACTCGCTAGCACGTGGCACAGGGAGTAATCCAGGGATTACAACCTTTGAGGTCGTGCTTTTTAATCTGCTACCTAGCTCCCTAAATTCTTGTTGCAGGACCTCATCCCTCTTTCTACCTGTGTCATTGGTACCAATGTGTATCACGACCTCAGACTGCTCACCCTCTTCCTTTAGAATGTCCTGCAGCCACTCCATGACATCCTTGACCCTAGCACCAGGGAGGCAACATACCATCCAGGAGTCTCATTTGCGGCCACAGAAATGCCTATCTGCACCCCTTACGATAGAATCCCCTATCACTATAGCTCTTCCACCCTTTTTCCTCCCCTGTTGTGCAGCAGAGCCCTCCGTGATGCCACAAACTTGGCTGTTGCTGCTTTCCCCTGGGAGTTCATCCCCCCAACAGTATCCAAAGCGATATATCTGTTTGAGAGGGGGATGGCCACAGGGGACTCCTGCACTACCTGCTTGCGCCTACTACTCTGCTTGGTGGTCACCCATCCCTTCTGCCTGTGCCGCCATTACCTGCGGTGTAACCACCTCGTTAAACGTGCTGAGAATATCGTGGATGCTCCACAGTGAATCCACCCGCAGTTCCAGCTCTGTATTGCGGGTAGCCAGTAGCTGCAGATGGATAGACTTCCTGTACACATGGTCATCAGGGACACTGGAAGCGTCCCTGATTTCCCGCAAAGCGCAGGAGGAGCATATCATGGGGCTGAGCTCTCCTGCCATGACTTACCCTTAGATTAATTAGTTACTCCCTTAATTAAAAAAATACTAATTACACGAGGGGCCTTGTTCTACCCACTTCAATGTAAAGCCCTTAATAAGTTACACTGAATTAAAAAAAAACACTTTAGTAGTACTCACCTTATCACTGGAGGGTTTTTTTTCAACAAAAAAAACATTTCCCTTATTTTTTAAGCTATTTTAATGCACTTACAGCTGCTACTCACCCAACCAATCACCTTGCAGATTTCCTGCGATGTCGCTCTCAGTTTTTTTTTCAGGTCTCAGCGCGCGCTGAGAGAGAGTGCAGGTCCGCCGGCCGCCACCGCTGCTGTCTTCAGGTAAGTGAGGGCCTCGAGTCCCATGCTCGTTTTTACAGTTCCCGCTCTGGATCAGCTTCTGCCCAGGTCCGCCAGCCGCAGCCACTCCTGTCTTCAGGTAAGTGCTGACCTTATTAATGCGGGACCTTATCAAAAGCCTTGTAGACTACATCAACTGCTTTACCCTCATCTACACACCTAGTCACCTCCTGGAAAAATTCAATCAAATTGGTTAGACATGATCTCCCCCTGACAATGCCAATTTTTCCAATGGTTTCCCTACCACTGATGGTGGACTGGCCTGTAATTACCTGGTTTATCCCGACTACCCTTCTTGAATAATGGTACCACATTCGCTGTCCTCCAGTCCTCTGACACTTTTCCTGTGGCCAGAGAGGATTTGAAAATTTGTGTCAGAGCCTCTGCAATCTCCTCCCTTGCCTCACAGAGTAGGCGGTGGCGCAGTGATATTATCACTGGACTAGTAACCCAGAGACCCAGGGTATTTCTCTGGGGACATGGGTTCGAATCCCACCACAGCAGATGGTGGAATTTGAATTTAATTAATAAATCTGGAATTAAAAGCTAGTCTAATGATGGCCACGAAACCATTGTCGATTGTTGTAAAAACCCATCTGGTTCACTAATGTCCTTTAGGGAAGGAAATCTGTTGTCCTTACATGTGACTCCAGACCCAGAGCAATGTGGTTAACTCTTACATGCCCTCTGAAATGGCCGAGCAAGCCACTCAGTTGTACCTAACCGCTACAAAGTCAATAAAAAGGAATGAAACCGGATGGATCACTCGGCATCGACCTAGGCACTGGAAACGACAACGACAAACCCAGCCCTGTCCACCCTGCAAAGTCCTCCTTACTAACATCTGGGGGCTTGTGCCAAAATTTGGAGAGCTGTCCCACAGACTAGTCAAGCAACAGCCTAACATGGTCATACTCACGGAATCATACCTTACAGACAATGTCCCAGACACTGCCATCACCATCCCCGGGTATGTCTTGTCCCACCGGCAGGACAGACCCACCAGAGGTGGAGGCACAGTGGTATACAGTAGGGAGGGAGTTGGCCTGGGAGTCCTCAACATCGACTCCGGAGCCCATGAAGTCTCATGGCATCAGGTCAAATATGGGCAAGGTAACCTCCTACTGATTACCACCTACCGCCCTCCCTCAGTTGATGACTCAGTACTCCACCATGTTGAACAGCACTTGGAGGAAGCACTGAGGGTGGCTATGGAGCAAAATGTACTCTGGGTGGGGGACTTCAATGTCCATCACCAAGAGTGGCTCGGTAGCACCAATACTGACCTAGCTGGCTGAGTCCTAAAGGACAGAGCTGCTAGACTGGGTCTACGGCAGGTGGTGGGGGAACCAACACGAAGGAAAAACATACTTGACGTCGTCCTCACCAATCTGCCTGATTCTGTCCATGACTGTATTGGTAGGAGTGACCACCGCACAGTCCATGTGGAGACGATGTCCCGCCTTCACATTGAGGATACCGTCCATCGTGTTGTGTGGCACTATCACTGTGCTAAATGGGATAGATTTCGAACAGATCTAGCAATGCAAAACCGGGCATCCATGAGGTGCTGTGGGCCATCAGCAGCAGCAGAATTGTACTCAACCACAATCTGTAATCTCATGGCCCGGCATATCCCCCACTCTACCGTTACCATCAAGCCAGGAGACCAACCCTGGTTCAATGAAGAGTGCAGGAGGGCATGCCAGGAGCAGCACCAGGCATACCTCAAAATGAGGTGTCAACCTGGTGAAGCTACAACACAGGACTATCTGAGTGTCAAACTGCGTAAGCAGCATGCGATAGACAGAGCTAAGCGATCCCATAACCAACGGATCAGATCTAAGCTCTGCAGTCCTTCCACATCCAGCCGTGAATGGTGGTGGAGAATTAATCAACTAACTGGAGGAGGTGGCTCCACAAATATCCCCATCCTCAATGATGGGGGAGCCCAGCACATCAGTGTGAAAGATAAGGATGGAGCATTTGCAACAATCTTCAGCCAGAAGTGCCGAGTTGATGATCCATCTCGGCCTCCTCCTGAAGTCCCCAGCATCTCAGATGCCAGACTTCAGCCAATTCGATACACTCCGCGTGATATCAAGGAACGACTGAAGGCACTGGATACTGCAAAAGCTATGGGCCCTGACAATATTCCGGCAATAGTACTGAAGAACTGTGCTCCAGAACTTGCCGTGCCCCTCACCAAGCTGTTCCAGTACAGCTACAACACTGGCATCTACCCTACAATGTGGAAAATTGCCCAAGTATGTCCTGTACACAAAAAACAGGACAAGTCCAACCCGGCCAATTACCGCCCCATCAGCCTACTCTCAATCATCAGTAAAGTGATGGAAGGTGTCATCAACAGTGCCATCAAGTGGCACTTGCTTAGCAATAACCTGCTCAGTGACGCTCAGTTTGGGTTCCGCCAGGGCCACTCAGCTCCTGACCTCATTACAGCCTTGGTTCAAACATGGACAAAAGAGCTGAACTCAAGAGGTGAGGTGAGACTGACTGCCCTTGACATCAAGGCAGCATTTGACCGAGTATGGCATCAAGGAGCCCTAGCAAAACTGAGGTCAATGGGAATCAGGGGGAAAATCCTCCGCTGGCTGGAGTCATACCTAGCGCAAAGGAAGATGGTTGTGGTTGTTGGGGATCAATCATCTGATCTCCAGGACATCACTGCAGGAGTTCCTCAGGGTAGTGTCCTAGGCCCAACCATCTTCAGCTGCTTCATCAATGACCTTCCTTCAATCATAAGGTCAGAAGTGGGGATGTTCACTGATGATTGCACAATGTTCAGCACCATTCGTGACTCCTCAGATACTGAAGCAATCCGTGTAGAAATGCAGAAAGACCTGGACAATATCCAGGCTTGGGCTGAGAAGTGGCAAGTATCATTCGCGCCACACGAGTGCCAGGCAATGACCATCTCCAACAAGAGAGAATCTAACCATCTCCCCTTGACATTCAATGGCATTACCATCGCTGAATCCCCCACTATCAACATCCTGGGGGCTACCATTGACCAGAAACTGAACTGGAGTAGCCATATAAATACCATGGCTACAAGAGCAGGTCAAAGGCTAGGAATCCTGAGGCGAGTAACTCACCTCCTGACTCCCCAAAGCCTGTCCACCATCTACAAGGCACAAGTCAGGAGTGTGATGGAATTCTCTCCACTTGCCTGGATGGGTGCAGCTCCAACAACACTCAAGAAGCTCAACACCATCCAGGACAAAGCAGCCCGCTTGATTGGCATCCCATCTACAAACATTCACCTCCTCCACCACCGATGCACAGTGGCAGCAGTATGTACCATCTACAAGATGCACTGCAGAAATGCACCAAGGCTCCTTCGACAGCACCTTCCAAACCCACGTCCTCAACCAACAAGAAGGGCAAGGGCAGCAAATACATGGGAACACCACCACCTGCAAGTTCCCCTCCAAGTCACACACCATCCTGATTTGGAATTATATCGCCGTTCCTTCACTGTCGCTGGGTCAAAATCCTGGAACTCCCTTCCTAACAGCACTGTGGGTATACCTACCCCAAATGGACTGCAGCGGTTCAAGAAGGCAGCTCACCATCACCTTCTCAAGGACAATTAGGGATGGGCAATAAATGCTGGCCTGGCCAGTGATGCCCACTTCCCATGAATGAATTTTTAAAAAACATAGCTGCCTGGGATACATCTCATCTGGGCCTGCGGATTTATCCACTTTTAACCCACTAAAACCGTTAATATCTCCTCCCTTTCAATGCTAATTTGTTCAAGTATATCACAATCCCCTTCCCTGATCTCTGCACCTGCATTGTCCTTCTCCATAGTGAACACAGATGAAAAGTAATCATTTAACACCTCACCTACATCTTCTGGCTCCACACATAGATTACCACTTTGGTCCTTTATGGGTGCTACTCTTTCCCTGATTATCCTCTTGCCCTTAATATACTTATAAAACACCTTGGGATTTTCCTTTATCTTGCGCGCCAGTATTTTTTCATGTCCCCTCTTCGCTCTCCTAATTACTTTTTAAGTACCCCCCTACACTTTCTACACTCCTCTAGGGCCTCCGTTGTTTTCAGTTCTCTGAATCTGCCATAAGCCTCCTTTTTTTCCTTATCCAATCCTCTATATCCCTTGACATTCAGGGTTCCCTGGACGTTTTGGTCCTACCCCTCACCTTTATGGGAACATGTTGGCCCTGAACTCTCACTATTTCCTTTATGAATGACTCCCACTGGTCTGATGTACACGTTCCTATAAGTAGCTGCTCCCAGTCCACTTTGGCCAGATCCTGTTTTATCATATTGAAATCGGCCTTCCCCAATTCAGTACCTTTATTTCCGATCCAGCTTTGTCCTTTTCGAATACTACCTTAAATCTTACAGAGTTATGGTCACTATCCCCGAAATGCTCCCCCACTGACACTTCCACCACTTGTCCGGCTTCATTCCCTAAGGTTAGGTCCAGTACCACCCCTTCTCTTGTAGGACTTTCTATGTGCTGGCTCAAAAAGCTCTCCTGCATTCACTTTAAGAATTCCACCCCCTTTAAGCCTTTTGCACTAAGTCTATCCCAGTTAATATTGGTGAAGTAGAAATCCCCTACTATTATTACCCTACTATTTTTACACCTCGCTGGGATTTGCCTGCACATCTGCTCCTCTATCTCTCCCTGACTGTTTGGAGGCCTGTAGTAGACACCCAGCCAAATGATTGCCCACTTTTTGTTTTTAAATTCTACCCATATGGCCTCATTTGAGGAACCTTCTAAAATATCATCCCTCCTTACTACAGTAATTGACTCTTTGATCAATAGTGCAATGCTCCATCCTCTTTTACACCCCCATCTGTCACACCTGAAGATTCTATACCCTGGAATATTTAGCTTTCAGTCCTGCCGTACATTCAACCATGTCTCTGTGACAGCAATAATATAGTACTCCCATGTGTTAATCAAAACCCTCAATTCATCTGCCTTACTTGTAAGACTCCTTGCATTAAAATAGATGCAATCCAGCCCTGCATTATTTGATTGTGCCTTAACAGGTCTATATTTGCTCTGCCTGTGGCTGGACATGCTGGTATACGAAAGACCAAAGCCCGCATAAGACAGCAGTTTGACTGGCCAAAATTTCACAAAGATGTGGTGGAGTACTGCAGGAGTTGCCACATGTGCCCAGGTTGAGGGGAAAGCCCAGCCTACAGTGAAACCTGCGCCCTAAGTCCTGTACTGGTGTTAGGAGGACCCTCCAGCAGAGGGCTGGTGAACTGTAAGGGACCCCCACCGAGAACAAAAGGTGACAGACAGGCACACGCTGGCAAAAGTTTAGAAAGAGAAAGGGGAAAAAGTGACCAAGAGGGCAGGTTAAAGGAAGTCCAGGAGTAATCCTGGATGAAAACCCTACTGACTGGTCAGCAAGCCCCAAAATATTTGACCCTACATCCTCTTTTGTAAATGCAGACACTAGAAGCACCCCACCAGAGTTGCTAACAGCATTTACAGGAACCTACAGAGACAAAGAGAGACCTCTAGGAGGCACATAAACCGTGAGGGTGATGCCTCACCTAGTCAAAGTGCCACAGGAGCGTGCAGTCAAGTCTGCACACATACCTGCAGGTAGGAGTGTCCCAGAGAACAAAGGGGAGATTAACAAAGAATCCTCCCCCACAGTCAGAGAAAAAGGGAACACCCATCCCTGAAGTCAAAAGTCTTTGCATGACTCAGAAAAGCACTGAAAGAGAGTTCAGGATAGATCCGCCCACTACTAACTCTCTTGGAAAAAAACATTACCTCAACAGGAAAAAAGCCCTAGGCAGTCATGGCAATGAGCAAACTGAAGAAAAGTTTCCCCAAAAAAACACATGGCTACTGGAATGCCATAAAATGGGAAATTAAAGCAGCACTGACACCCAGAAAAGACAATTCTAATAGGCTTTATGATTGATGAATAAATGGAAATGAATGTCAGAAATGCATGATTTTTCTTTCTGTATCTTATATTTCTCTCAAACCTTTTAATAAAATGTACTTTATTGTTTCAAATTGCATTTCATTCCTCTGGGTATGGAGGTGTCATATAGGCCCCCACCTGCCAAGAATGAGGCACATTAGTTTCGCCACATGAACATTGATTTTTAAACAGTTACTTGAGTAAAGAAAGAACTTGTTTTTTTTTAAAAAGGCCCTTGACTGGAAAGACATTTGCATAGTAACAGACAGTACTTGGAAAGGACAAAGGGGCCACTCCCTGCTCCAAATGACTTTTGATTACCAGGCACTGAAGCTGTGGAAGTTAGCATTCCAGGTTAACTGCTAAGATGGCCAAATACACAAACAGACGTAGTCAGACCAGTTTAGTCACATGACTAACTGGCTGCTGGGGTTTTTTGAATTTGAACTTGCCACAGGGTTTTAAAACTGAGAAAGCTGTTTGCTCCTGGACTGGAAATGACCTCTCTCCTGTCTGCTCTCATCTTGTTCTCACCAGCTTCGGAATCCATTGAAGGCATATGAACTCTGAGAGAGAAAAGTCTCCGATAGTGGACAAGGTTTAAGAAGAACTACTGGGTCCCAGTGAAAAGCAAGATCTACCTACAAGCAAGGACTACAGTGAGCTCCAAGTAACTAAAACCCCTCTTCAGAGATTGCCTCAAACCTATTTTTCTTCTGCTCTTTTCTGTCTCTATTTGCATGTGCGTATCGCGTATGCATGCTAGCATGGAGTGCAGCGTGTATCTGTAGGCGTTAACCAAATTAGAGTTTAAGTTTTAATAAATTTCACTTTTCTTCTTTAAACCTGAGAAAACCTGGTGTGCTCATTTCTTTGCATTATAATTGGAAAGCAGTGAACAAGGATTCACCAAGGGGGAGCTCAAAACACGGTGTGTTTAAAATTAAACCCTGTTACAATAAGACCAGGTGAATGCTGAGAAAGAACCCAAGACACCTTTCTCACCTGGTTGTAGTACTATGAAGAGGGTGAGGAGGACAACAATGCCAACTATGCCATTATAGGTATGAGGGCCATGGAAAGTCAAGCAAGGGACATCAGGGAGAACCTCATTTGCACGTTTCACCCAAAAATAAGCCACTTCATAAATGAACGTTGGTAGAAGGAAAAAAAAATTCTCCAAATATGTTTACATACGCCTGAGGTCATATTCAATGCTGTAATCAAAAAGGCCTCTTCTGACAGCAGCAAATGAACCTGCAGCAGAGATGTGCCTGACGGCATGTATGCTATCAAATTCATTAAAAGAGTCCTGCGTATCCATTGGAAAAATTGTCCTGCATCAAGGCATTAACCTGTACACATAGGAAGTTACAACATTGCTGCACTTTGCTGTGACTGGCTGATCAAATGTTCTCAGGGCTACGATGGAACCGAAAACACACCAATGCAAGGAAAGTAAAGATGTGAGCGCAGAACCACAAATGTAAGGCATGGTGGCAGTGAAAAAAGTGAAGAATCTTCAAACGACAAACAGCCATCATTGAAGACTGAAGGCAAAAATAGCAATGATAAATGGACACTGGACACTTTCTGAAATGCTTTGCAAGCATCAATACGTTCCTGCCATAGGCTTTCAATGAACATTTTCCTTTTCATCTGAAGCAAAGCAAATAATTTACAAGAGTGCATCAAATATGAAAGTAAATGAAGATGTATTTAAACTTCTGAAATATGTGCACAATATTTACAGCACCCATGCCACCTTCGTCCTCAAACTGTTTCATTTTCCATTTACTACCACTACATCTAGGTGCTACCCGACATTAGAAGCTGAGGTGGAGGCAGTTTGTTCAGTGCACTGCCCCGGTGCTGTGGATGACAGTGGTGGGTGTCCTCTGAAGAAACGGGTCCTTGATGGCTCCATCCTACTGGGAGTCTGCAGCAATGGTGATTGAGTAACCCCGTATGCTTGTCTGCGGGAGCTAAGGGGGTCAATGTCAGGGGAGAGGATGAGACACCGCTTACCCTGGGGTTGTCCTGAGTGGAAGGTCCCGGGAAGCTGGCACGCACTCCTCCTCCATCTGTGCACGATGACACCTGCCTGAGGGGAAGGAGCACTTGGAGGGAGGTCCAGGTTCCTTGTACCCCTCTTGTTTAGACTCTGCTGCATGGAGCCCATGGCTACCGCGATGGCGTGCCCGTCAGAGCAGATATGGCTCGAGTGCTCAACCAGACTCATCACAGAGCTTTCCAAACTTTTGACTGAGGAAGCATTACGCTCAAATGCCTAGGAGATGGCAGACGTCATGGTTTCCTTCGACTCCTACATGCCACATGCAAAGCCATGCATGACCTCAGGCATTTCTGACATATTTTCCACATGGCTTTGCTGCACATCCAGCAGACCTCTCGTAGAAACAAACAGAGGATCATCATGAGCATGGGGCTGAGCAGGGACTTGGTCCCCAGCAGTCCTCTGATTGTCAGGGGACCTGACTGGCAAGCGTTCCCTCAGCTGCTGGGACATGTCTGTATTCACACCAGATTGTGATCGAGATTCTAATCTTAAAGACCCTGTGGACCATGTGAATGTATCTGCGTTGGCGGAGGTGGAAGAAGAGGCAGATGACAGTGCACTCTCTAGGGCATTGGCTTCATCTTCCTCCCCAGAGGAGGAGTCTTGGGCCGTGCAGCGACTTGAGTGCGGGCACCTGCAGTGGAGACACAAACAGAGGCACATTAAGCATCAGCCAAACATGAGTTCATACACTTTCCTTTGGTCTGAACATATGACTGCAAGACAAAAGACGACTATTTATCCTTACGCCTTGTGGATCCTGCCTTGCCATCTGCGATTGCCCTGCCTCCTTCCTCTCTCGCTATTTCTGCCACCTCCTCCTCAGCTGATGTCAGCACCCTGATGTCTGGAACTCCTCCACCTGCCTTTGCCCACTCACGTTGGTTGTGGGTGCATATATCTTGCAGGAGACAGTGTAGATTTAATGACATGTCAAAAGATGAATCACAGCAATTGTATACATGCATCAATGTCACTCATTCTGGACTGGCTTTCGCACGACACATCCAAGCACATCAATAATGCCAATCAGTAAGTGTATGGCACCAAGGCTCCTCGCGCATTCCACTTGTTTGCCCTCTGTCTTAAAGAGATGGAACCAGGGAGAAAAACAATGGAGCAGCTTTGCCAAGACCACTTACCCTCACCGATCTGAGCAAATCATTGATACGCTTGCGGCACTGCACTCAGGTTCTGTGCGTCACCCCTGGTTCGGGACCTCACCTGCTACCTGCATCCAGGCTGCCCTTGGTCAGGCAGGAGGGTCTTCTGACTCCATCTGCAGGGAACAGGACCTCCTGCCTTTCCCTGACGGCCTGGAGGAGAACCTGCAGGGAGGCATCACTGAACCGTGGGGCGGGACGCTGGCAGCTGGCTGACATTTGCTTTGCTCTTGCTGTAGTGAAAAACAAAAATGATGGGGACTTGGTGCTGGGTTTGTTAAATTAAGGAAGGAAAGTGCAGTTACAAATAAGTAAAAGATTTAATTCTGGTATCTCTAAATACAATTACATAACATGAAGGCTGCTGGTCCTTGAGGCTGGAAACAAAGAATGCTTTATAGCCGTGGTGATCATGGTGCTTGAGCCGGTGATGGCAGGTTCCACCAATGAAAGGCCGCCCCGCCATTTAATCGCATCTGTCTCCCATGCCCATTGCCGCAGCATTGCTCAACATATAAAATTGTAATATGAGAAAACTGGCAGAAGTTACACCAACTTCCAGTCCCACCATCAGGAACACCACGGGATTCATAAAATCCCAACCCACGCGTGTGCTTTCTGTCAGTTAATGAAGAACAAGCACGACAAGTATATAGTAGCAATTTAAAGACCATTACAATGGAGAGAGAACAGAAGCCATGCTGCTGCACTTCTATCTCTATTATCTCCAATAGATGCTATTTCTCTAGGAACACATTATAAGAAATGAAATAAACTACCAATCCTCCACGATTATCTTCTTTAAAGAAAAGTAAATAAAAATTTGACATGAATTCTAGTTTAACAAAGTGACACTTGGAATAGCTCTTGCAACTATTGACTGTTACAAGCTAAAGAAGGATTTGTTAACCGTTCTTCAGGCAGCCATCTGTTATCTGAATCAGTGGTTTGATTTCACAGGCAATAACTGCCTGCAACACTCATTTTTGTTGTTTCTCAATATACTTCTCAGTTTTAATGATTTTATTTTTTCGGGGATAATGTTATTGCTGTTACTGTGGATGAGCAAATCAATGGTATCAGACTGCATACATATCACTCAGGCCTTAAAGTGCTGGTGCAGAAGCTAGTACAGAGTCCTCCATCTCTGGCCTCTTGTGTATCTCCCACAATTGGTGCTGTGCCTTCCGCTGTCTAGGCCCTAAGTTCTATAATTCCCTCCCTAAACTTCTGCACTCTTCTCTCCTCTTTTAAGACACTCCTTAAAACCTACATCTTTGGCCAAGCTTTTGGTCACCTGCCCTTTGGCTTAATGTTTATTTTTGTCTGATTATGCTCCTGTAAAGCACCTTGGGACTTTTGATGCTTATGTTTCTGTATAAATGCAAGTTGTTATTGTAATCACTCTGCCCATCTGAAAACAGTGCTTTTCCGCATGGTGAGTTCCTGATATTACCCTGGGCACACAGGGAACCAGCACAACAGATATGAAACAATTCCTCATAAACTATCCGTGTGGTCACAGAGCAATATTAGTATAAGATGGGGGAGAAGATCACCTGCATGCTTCCTTGGCTTTGGAACAATTCATAGCACACGAGCACTAGAAATAGTTACTAAAAGTGACACATGAATGAATTTTCAAACAGACAGCAACATTTTTCTTTTATAAATAATTACCAGCTATTGTGTAAATGGCAGTCACCACCAGCAGGATTACTGTAGAAATGTAGAGGTTCCAACCCAACGAGACCTGGATGAAAAGTGCTCCAGAGAAAATGTCAGTCTGAAAACAGGAACACAACTGTTACTTTGAAATGACAATCTGTAAACCTACATTAAAGATAAATACAGAGCAACAAAAGCTTTGAAATGTGTTAAGAAGCCACTTTAAAAAAAAGTGATAATTTTCCATCAGTACTGAGGTACTGAATACAGAGTGATTGCAGGAGAAAATCTAGTTAAGTGTTTTAGATGACATCATAAACATTTTAAATAATTTGTAGTTGTTCACTAATCCTCGCAAATCATGTGTTATTGTTTACAGTGTGCACTTTATGTGGGATGGTTTATTCTATTTGTACCTGTTTTGCAGGAGCAGCTGCATTCAGTGCTTTCCAGGTTTTTGATGCACAACAATGTAAATAGAAGGATTAATGATTGTCATTCCATTACTGAAAGTTATGATAAATAATTTACAGTTGATTACAGTCACTGGGATGCAAACCTGAAGCCAAGTCCCAATATCTGCCCTGATGGAGGCGAGGAAAATCATGGTGTCAAGCCCCAGGAATACTCCAATGACCAAGATAGTTTTCCCCCCAGCACCCCCGCAGCTCCCAATGGAGCTTCTTTTCAAGATAATCAATCCCCTCCAAGATCAATTTTTTAAAAAAGTTTGTAAAGCATATTTGCCCTGTTTATCATTGCCAGCTACAACAACTGTTTCCAGGCCTCTCCTGCTATCTGTTTGAAAATACAAAAGCTTAATCCAGGATGACTTTCCCTATTGGTGGGAAAGTGAGCTTTGTCAATTGCAGACTTCTTCTGGAGAAAGCGACTGGGAGAATCAGCAGCTGATCATTAGTTACCTAAACCAGTCTAGAACACCTTCTAACTGCTGGTTTCAAATTGTCAAATGTAGAAACTTGGGACTAGATGCCCATGCCCCTACAGTGGGTAAAGATACCTGAAAAAAAATGGTGGGGATGATTTATATATAGGAAAATCTAAATAAAGCATATAGTTCCATTAGAGAAGAAGAAATGGTGAAGTTTGAAGTGACTTTTATTTCTTGCTGGGTGTTCTAGTTTAGTGCTCTCTGCTTTATAATGCCCATTTACAAGATTTATGGATTTGCCATTTTGTTCCGTGAATGTGAGTCGTGCTCATGAACAAATGACATACAGCACTCTTCCACTGTAACTAATAACACTGCTTCAGGTTTCACAAAAATCAATCACATCAAGAGACATGTAGAAGGGCAAACTGACCCTGGCAGCTGGTGAAAATATAAAAGAACCTGGCAGATGTCTACTTGGTTGCAATGTGCAAAACAGAACTTTTCCTCAGCTTAATGCACACTCCAATAATTTGAACTGTTTATACATGAGTTGCTTGCAATGCTATCAGTCATCTGTGTCTCAGTGTAAACAGAGCTGGGACCAAGCAACTAGCACTGCGGGTTTTAACTCATATAGCAGAAGCATGGATAAAAAGAAGAGAACCAGAAAGGTAAGTAAAAAGAAGCAAAAGGTGCAAGAATCATCAAAGATAAGAAAATGAAAGTCATAAAAACTAGATCAGGAGGAGGAATGGATTAAACAAATGACGTTTCTGAGGTTGGGTGGAGGAAATACATTACTTTGGGTAGGGACCCTCTGTTGGGAAACTGTGCTGGTGGGCTGGTATTTTATGCGGCCCGTGGTGTCTCCGACGGCAGGACCATAAGTTGGCGGGACTTCCACTTCTGCCCTTTTTACCAGTTCTCACATGATTACCTATTTAAATGTAACTGCCGGCGTTGGGCACGGGAGACACATGCGATCATGTGGCGTAGACAGGTTTTCATTGTTGGAACCCGCCGTCATTCTGCAAAGTCACGGCTGTAAATCCTTTCACAGTACAAGCCTGGAGATTCAGCAACCTGCCCGGTCTTTAATCTTCCTCAGAAAATCTTGATTCGTATTGCTTTATTTTTTTCCCTCCTTCATCCCTTACAATCTCTCCCACCGCAGCACCTTTTATATTTGACTCCTCTCACCATCACCACCCACACTAACACCATTATAGCAGCCAGCAGGCAGCGAGCCATCCCACGGTTCAGTGATGCCTCCCTGCAGGCTCTCCTCCAAGGGATGGACTCGGAAGACCCTCCCGCCTGACCAAGATGGCCTGGATGGAGGTGGGGGAGGAGGTCTCAAACCGTGGGGTCACCTGCAGAACCTGGGTACAGTGTCAGAAACGTGTCAATGACTTGCTCAGATCTGCAAGGGTAAGTGATGTTGCCGAAGCTGTACAAATGTTTTGCTCCTTGGCTCTGTGAGAGGTTTTTATGACAGTGGGCAGTCACGGCATGCGTTAGAACACGTGATCAGCCTTGATGCCAAATACCGAATGATTGTGCGTAAGTGTGGCATATGCTTGCGCTTGGATGCAGCATGTGAATAACAGTCCAGAGTGAGTGATGTCAATGCATGTGGACAATGAATGTGTGGCATCATTTGACATTTCATTAAATCAATACCTTCTGCAAGATTAACAGTCCCATAACAAAAGGGAGTGGACCAAAATGGGTAGAGGAGTGCCTGACTTAAGAATCCTGACCCCAGCAGAGGAGGAGGCAGCAGAGTTGGCTGGAGAGGCGGGAGGTCGAGCGATTGCCGATGGCGAGGCACGATCATCAAGGTGTAAGGATGAAGTGTTAAATGTACTGTTGCAGCCATATGTGAACACAGGAGGAATGTGAGAAAAGGTGTTGACCTTATGATCTGATGATGCTTAATGTGCCTCTGCAGTTTTGCCATTGTGGGTGCCCACACTCGATCATCAGAATGCCGTGAGGCACAAGACACCACCTCTGGGGAAGATGCCGCCAATGCCCCAGATGGTGCACCGTCACCTACCTCTTCTATCTCCGTCAGCGCAGATCACATCCACACAGTCTGCAAGGGGTTTGAGATTAGAATCAGGTTCACAATCTGGTGGGCATGACACAGACAAGTCCCAGCAGCTGTGGGAGCATGTGTCAGCTGGATCCCCTGACAATCGGAGAACTCCGGGGGATCAGGCCCCTGCTCAGCCCCACGCTGATGATAATCCTCTATTTGAGGCTATAAGAAGACTGCTGGAAGTGCAGTGAAATCATGGGGAAAATGTCAGATGTGCCTGAGGTCACATGTGGCTTTGCGTGTGCAATGGAGAAGTCCATGCAAGCCATGATGATCTGCCATGTCTTACCAGCGAGGTGGGAGGAGTGCACTGTTTTTTCTAGTTCCACTTCTCCACAGGTCACAACATATATTTAAATGTTTACCCAGTTACTGATATGGTCAATCATAGACTCTACTTTTTATCCCCGAATGAAATACGCCAATGAGTTTTCTTTAATAAGTAACAAAATTATCAGTTTATTATAAAACAAGACATAACCAGTTACGAAGCAAAGCATTAACACAAAAATTGAAATATGAAATTTCCCTTTTACCTTAGCCCTTAACACACACACACACAAACACACACACACAAAAACAAACACACCCACACACATACACCCACACACACAAAAACAAACACACACAGACACACACACACATAAACACACAAAAACAAACACACACAGACATAAACACACAAAAACAAACACACAAAAACAAACACACACACACACACACACATACTTGTTCACTGGAAAATAGAGATTTTCTCTTAAGAGTTCTATTACAAAAAGAAAGAAAAAGAATACTTTTGCCAAATACTTGCTAATTCATGGAGAAAAAAGAGAAGATATGGAAAGATGTCAGATGTCCTTTTTTTTGGTTTGGCGCACCAAATACGTGTAGACGACTATCACTGGGGTCTTTATCTGGAGCAATTTGTTCAGGCGGCACCGAGGATTTATCCGGCAGATTTTTCCAGCGTCTCAGGAGAAATGTGGCAACCAGGGTTTCAGGCAGACCTTTCAGGAGGAATGTATCAATTTCTCGGTTTCTAACAGTCGCTTCTAAGAGCTTCTCAAAGAGATGGAAAAACTGGCAGGCTTTTCAAAGAGATGGAACAGGTTAAGCTGGGGTTTTGTCCTTCAGGTTGATTTTTAAAACTCCAACAGATTGTCCAAAGTAAAACCAAAAACAATCTCAAGAGTCAAGCCTTCTGACCTCTATAAATCTTGACCTGTCACTTCTCTGTCCACATCTGCTCCAAGTCAAAAAACCCTGCTGGGTATTTATCTGAAGACAAGTGACTTCCAGTACATGTTTACAAACCAAGTTCAAAAGACTTTACCATGACCTCTTTTTAAAAAATAAACACAATGTCCAGCATCTATGGAATCCTTTTTTCAGTTTTAAAACACAAAAGTTCTCAAAATTTAACAAAAAACGGAAGTACTTTCGTAACACATGTCCAAGGCATATGAGCACATGACTTCCATAGTGAGAGTTTGGCGAGCTCCATGGCGAGTCTGGTTGAGCACTCGACCCATCTGTACTCTGACCTGCATTCTGTCGCTGTGGCCATGGGCTATATGCAGCAGTGGCTAAGGGAGAGGGGGACGAGAAACCTGGAATTCCCCTCTAGGTGCCCCGTCCCCTTATCGAGACAGGCAGGTGCCATCATGTACCCAGGAGCATATGCCAGCTGTCCCAGGGCTTCCTTTCACGGCAGTCCCAGGGTAAGCAGCGTTTCATCCCCCCCACCCCTCCCCCACAACGACATTAACCCCCTTATCTTCAGCAGGTGAGTACACAGGGAATGCCCTGAATACTCCACACTTCTAGAGGATACCCGCCACATTCATCAAGGGCAATGGGGCAGTGCAATGAGCAGACTGTCCCCACATCAGCTGCTAATGTCGTAGTAGCACCTAGATGTAGCGGAAGGAAAAGGAAAATTAAGGTATTATGAACACGAAGGTGGCATGGGGTGTCATAATAGTGTGTATTCAAATTATAATATTGTGAAATACATTTACTTGATTTACTTTTTTATACATTCTCATTTATAATTTAAAATTTGCAATCAGAAAAGAATAATGCTTATTGTTATCTTATGCCTTATTTTAGAGAATGATCATTCTGTTGTTGCTGTTAACGTTTGTGGTTTCAGTCTTCAATGTCAGCTGCTTATTTCATGAATATTTTTCACAGCATTCCGTAGCGACATGTTTTCCAATGTAGGTTTTGTAGGCCCTCTCTTACAGGCCTTGCATAGTAACTGCTGCAGCTCCATTGCAACCGTGCCAGTCTAATCAAAGTGCTGTGATGGTGTAGCAGCTTATGTTCCAGGGTAGTGTCTGGATGTGAGACACTATTACCATGGAGACACAGGTAGGTTTCAATGAAGTTCAGAGAGGACAGAGCATTAAGCTCATCTCCACTGCAGGTGCAATTGTTGATGTTCCTGCAATGATTCAGGTCATGGGGATATTTGAACACTCCGCGAAGTTGATTTATCTAACATTTGTGTTTCAATTAGGTAAGTGCATCACTCCTGGCTGGAACATCCAAAGATAAGGTTCTCTCTAATGTCCCTGGCACATCTCTCCATGGCCCTAACATCCATAAAATTCTCCATCACATTATTAGCCTCCTCCTCAGGCTCTCCATATTCATCCTCAACTGAGGAGGACTGCTGCTCCTCCTGCTCCTCCGCATGCAAAATATGTCCGTGTTGCATTGCCAGATTGTGCAGTGCACAGCAGGCAATGATTATTCGTGAGACACTCTGTGGTGTGTATTGAAGAGTCCCTCTAGACCGGTCAAGGTAGCAGAAGCACATTTTCAGAAAGCTAATGGTGTGTTCGATGATGGCTCTGGTGGATGCATGAGCAGTATTGTACCTTTCTTCAGCTGTACTTTGGGGATGCCACACTGGTGTCATGAACCATGTCCAAAGGGGGTAACACTTGCCACCCAGGATCTAGCCGTCAACTTGGGCTGGTGCTTCCAAAACTCCTGGTAGCTGTGAGTTTCACAAAAAGCATGAGACGTGACAGCTCCCTGAGAAACATGCACAGATTTTCATGATTTTTTGCCTGTGGTCACAAACTAGATGAATTTTCAAAGAGTGGATGCCTTTGTGATTCACAAAATGTAGCAAGCTGGTCCCAGGGAGCTCTAATGGCAACATGAATGCAGTCAATAGCCCCTTGTACTCTAGGAAAACAAGTAATGGTGGCGAAGGCCACAGCCCTTACTGCCTGGCTGCCCTCTTCTACTGGGAAATAGATGAAATCATTGGCACGACGGAACAGTGCATTGGTCGCCTCTTTGATGCATTTATGTGTAGCAGCTTGTGAGATGACATATATGCTGCCCTTTCAGCCCTGGAAGGCACCACTAGCAAAGAAATTGAGTGCAGCAGTCACCTTGAGGGCAACTGGCATGGATTGCCCCCAAAACCTTACAGTTGCAGGTCATGGTGAATGATCGCACAAATTTCAGTAACCAACTCACGTGGCATCCTCAGGCATCTTTGGCATTGTCTCTCAGACATCTGTAGGTAGTTTGTCCTTGACCTGAGGATGCGCTGATGTGCAAGCGCCCATCTCTATAATGCCTTCCCTGGATGGCATCATTCTGAGCAACCTCTCTCTCTTGTGCTGCCTGCTGCTGGTGTTGCGGCATCAGCCACTGAGCTGCAAGAGCTCTCCTCAGTTGCATCCTCTGCTCTTCTTCCCATGGTAGAAGAAACATTGGCTGTATAAGACTCATGTCATTACATCTTTGCAACTGTTAAAATGAGACCTGCATCAAAAATCACCCTTGTTTTGCAACAAAGCTCTACCATTGAAGTAATGAGCAGATAGCTTGTATATGACTCACACTGCACCCAGGCTGAAATCCATCCACCCAGCATTGTCTCCTCCCAATCCATTTGCAATCCTTGAAAGGCCACGTGGTTTCCAGTATAATTTAGCAAAACGGTGCATGTAACAATCAAGGCGGACTTCCCCACGTTCCAACCTCCGCCTGCCAACTTCCAGCTTGCACCCATCACCCATGTCCCACCCAACGTTACCTTACACCTTCCATGTGTGACTCTTGAACATTCCCCCATTATCTTGGACTGGATTGCTATAAATCTACACATACCATTCCCTTTCCCGTGTTCCTACACCCGTGACCATCTAAATGCTGACTCTAACCCTTGATACTCCAAAAAATCCACCTCGATGTCATTGCTGAATCCTGTTCCCCTCCCTATGATGATATCGAATACCCAACCCTTAATCTTGATCTTCCCGCTGCCCCCCCAACACTGAATCCAACTGCCCCCGGTGACTGTGACCGTACCGTCCTTCAGCCAGTACCCTGAGTTCGCCCCACAGTATCCTGACGTGGACAGCACTCACCTCTTCCTTTAGGCCCATCATAACCATCACTCTAATCTTCTGCTCAAAACAACACCCCCAGCCCCAGCCAACTGCAGCATCAACAACACCTAGTACACAGTCTGGATGCTACAACATTTCCTCCCCTGCACCTCCAGGCACCCAAGACCCTACCCTTTGTTTTCCCGAGGTGTCCTCCCTGGCTACCCACTCCTGCATCTCCAAGCACATGAGAACCCACCTAGTGTCCTTCCCTCTCCCCCCACCCCCAAAGCCTTCCCACCATTGCTACAAAGGAATCGCCCTTGCCGGTCCCAAGCCTGGAGCCAAACATCCATTCCAATGTCGGCCTTCCTTGTGCAGAAAAATTCAAGATAGAAAACCACTGACCTCAGACACAACTACACAAAGATGACTGGTGCACGCCATCTTTAAACGAATGTGAACCGGGTGCCACAAAATTCCCGTTGACTTAATCTGGCAGGTAGGACATAATTTGAAATAACTGTTGTGTAATGAGTATTCATACTATGCAAATTTATGGAAAGCTGGAACGCACCACAGGACGCGGTTAACCCTGGACCGTCACAAACGCGCCACTGACTTAATTACAAAACAAAAACCTGCTGTCGGGAAAGCAAAATATCAACTTATGCCTAATTAAGTCACACCACCTGCCACAAAAGCTGCTCTTGCAGAGCTCATAGAATTCCCCCCTTGGTGTTAACTTGCTATTTTTTCTCCCAGGCTCCTGGGTCACCAGACCCTTCTCCGCTTTGCCAGTTTTTCCTGCTTCCATTTCTGTCTGCCTTACCCACCACCACCACCTCTTGGCCTATTCACATGTTGTCTGTAGTCTTTAATTTTGCTAATTATACCTTCTACAGTCACAGACTGATTTCATTTTTGTCATTTAACCACCTTTTTTCCACTTCTATTTCTTCTGTCATGGGCATTTGGGTGAGTTTGCACACACATGTGTGTTTGTGTGATTTTATGCATGTGTATGTGTGTGTGTGTGTTTCCCTCCTCTTTCTCTTTGTTCTGTTTTATTTTTAAATGTTGCTCATGTGTGAGACTAAATCATTAACTCCTCTCCTCTCCCTAGACCTGCAGACCACTTCCAGAGGTTTCTGTTTTGTTTCAGATTTGCAACAGCTGCAATGTTTTTTTTTTGATTAAATAGAGTAAGACTGTAAAACAAAGAAAAGCAAATTTGAGTTGGGAGAGGGTTGTACAGACAGGAGTAGAGCGGAAAGCTTCACTGCTAGTATTCCATATGAACTCTTTGAGGTTGATGTTGAACGTTGGGATGTAGCTGACACAATTCTTGTGTTTGTAACATAAAATGTGGAAATCTAACTTGGATACCAACAGCTCGTGGTGCTGCTCCAGGCATGATCTAATAACGAACCGATAGCGCAGCAACATCTCTCCTACTTACGGATATCTTAGTGAATATATACAGGATCAGAGATAGTATGGACATGTAGACTCGGATTCTCTGTCCTCCAAACCTTTTCTTCAAATACTCGGGCATAGTGACCACACCAGCAGCAATGTACACTGGAACAAAAATCCAGCCGAGTGCTACCAAAAGCCAAGTAGCCTAAAATAAGGAGAGAGATCATAAGTCAGGTCTCTACTTGTGCTCAGAGTAACAGTATTTTGATAAATTGCATTAACCTCTGGCTGATGATTATTAAAAATATGTATTCAGGCCATAATAAACACAAAGACATGTACGTATTAGTTTTATGCTTTATTTTAAACCATGTTGCTGCCCACTTCAACTCTTTGTCCCAATATGAGACATGGGGATAATTCAAACAATTAGTATGCCCATTGTGACAAAATGAAATACTTTTGTTTGTCTCATTTTAGCTTGGGGGCTGTCTCTTGAAATTAATTCACTATACATAAGTTACAAAAAAACGAACTACAGACAGAAACTTGACTCAATCTTGTCACCAAAGTATTGAGTTTAGTTCAATTGTTAGTAAAGCTAAGGGATCAGCTGAATCTCTTTCAAACTAAACACTGGGGCGGCACAGTGGCGCAGTGGTTAGCACTGCAGCCTCACAGCTCCAGCGACCCGGGTTCAATTCTGGGTACTGTCTGTGTGGAGTTTGCAAGTTCTCCCTGTGTGTGTGTGGGTTTTCTCCGGGTGCTCCGGTTTCCTCCCACAAGCCAAAAGACTTGCAGGTTGGTAGGTAAATTGGCCATTATAAATTGTCCCTAGTATAGGTAGGTGGTAGGAAAATATAGGGACAGGTGGGGATGTGGTAGGAATATGGGATTAGTGTAGGATTAGTATATATGGGTGGTTGATGGTCGGCACAGACTCAGTGGGCCGAAGGGCCTGTTTCAGTGCTGTATCTCTAAACTAAAAAAACTAAACTAAACAAGCTGTGAGATTTAAGCAGAAAGAAAAATACTGCTGATGCTGGAAATCAGCAAAAACTCTCAGCAAGGTCAGGCAGCATTTGTGGATAGAATAGATAAGATGACATTTTGGGAGCAGCAAAGAGAAGTACGCCATCAACTCTCTGCAGAATCCTTCAGAATTAAAGGACCAGGGTGCCAAGGAGCCCATGATAGTCAGCTTGTTCCATGTCTGTAGGAGATGTGTTAGGATATAGTGCAAATAAATGCACATGGTCACAGTGACAGAACCAAATTATCCTTTTTGTAAATAGTTGTAATAAGCCCAGTGGAGTAAATCCCTAGAATATGTAAGGTAAGGACAGCTTAGTGTGTGTTTCTCTTTTATGGCAATAGGCTTTGGGCTCAGAATTAGGAAGTGATGGCTAGTTAAGGGGAGTAATGATTTTAAATAGACCCTGCAGAGTTTGGTGAGAGGACACAGATTTTAAATTGACTGAGACTTCCATACAATCGTGCAATATTCATATAATAAGCTGTGTTCCTCAGTTGTCTAGCAGCCATTGTCTCTGCATTTGCTTCCTCTTCTACATGAGCTAGGTGTTCATTCAGTGTCATCGTTAGCCTCTCTGGCATTGTCTGAGTCATCTACCATCAGTCATTTGTCTGAGGTCATCTACCTTCAGTCCTTTCCTGACTGCAAAGTTGTGAAGCACACAACATGCGACCACAATTCAACAAAAACATTGTCGGCACAAACTGCAAGGTACATCTGGAAGTATAAAGAGGAATCTTCCTTTCAGCATCCCAATGGTTTACTCAATTCTTAGCCTTTTCTTCAAGTGTACTTCATTGTAGCACTTTTCTGCAGCACCAGCACAGGTGGTCCTATGAAGAGCCACCAAGAGCCCTTGGAATGGTGGACATCTCTCGGCACCCAGCAACCATCCTGCCTCTTGTTTCTGCTGTTGATTGGAGCTGGATTGAAGTATAAAAGCATCATGGCTGTGAATTCAGCATATCTGGGGAAGTCTTTGTGGTTGAGAAAAGTATAGAGGTTTTAATTTGGGGCATGCAATGTCATATGGGTTCAATCCTGGAGAATTTGGAAATTCCAAAAAGGTTGATAGCCCTATCAGTCAGACAGCCATCTGCGTGCGAGCACTGTAAATTTTATATGTTAAGAAACCCTAGCAAAGAGGGCATTGCCTTATTTAGAGAGAGGAGTGCAGAGCAAATTGGCTGATCTGAAAGTCTCTCTGGCTTTCTGGAATGAGCTTGCGTCAGTGGTTAGCATCGCAGCCTCACAACTCCGGGGACCCGGGTTCAATTCTGGGTACTGCCTGTGCGGAGTTTGTAAGTTCTCCCTGTGACCGCGTGGGTTTTCGCCGGGTGCTCCGGTTTCCTCCCACCGCCAAAAGACTTGCAGGTTGGTAGGTAAATTGGCCATTATAAATTGCCCCTAGTGTAGGTAGGTGATAGGGAATATGGGATTACTGTAGGGTTAGTATAAATGGGTGGTTCTTGGTCGGCACAGACTCGGTTGGCCGAAGGGCCTGTTTCAGTGCTGTATCTCTAAATAAATGGGCGGCACAGTGGCGCAGTGGTTAGCACCGCAGCCTCACAGCTCCAGCGACCCAGGTTCAATTCTGGGTACTGCCTGTGTGGAGTTTGCAAGTTCTCCCTGTGTCTGCGTGGGTTTTCTCCGGGTGCTCCGGTTTCCTCCCACAAGCCAAAAGACTTGCAGGTTGATAGGTAAATTGGCCATTATAAATTGCCCCTAGTATAGGTAGGTGGTAGGGAAATATAAGGACAGGTGGGGATGTGGTAGGAATATGGAATTAGTGTAGGATTAGTATAAATGGGTGTTTGATGGTCGGCACAGACTCGGTGGGCCAAAGGGCCTGTTTCAGTGCTGTATCTCTAAACTAAACTAAAATAAAATAAATAAATTAATTAAAGTACAGAGCTGTGGTCACTTCTGTGCATTAGCAACATGCTGTCTATGCTGTGGATCTTTGTTGCACATTTCCTGCAGCAATGAATAGAGCTCCTTCACAGCTTGATGACTGAAGTGCAGTCTCCTGAGATACAGCTCCTGGTAAGGTCTTGGAAAAGGTGCCTGGGTCTATCAATTCAGCTGTATGAACTGTGCGAGGTTGGTTTGATGTTGCCTGATTAATCTGGCTTCCCTGGTACGCCCTGTTGCTCCTCTTCCTTTTGCATGTAGAGCATATAATGTGGGATTTGCATTGGCAAACCCATTGTGCAAATCTCAGGGGGAGGTGGTGGCGAAGTGGTATTGACACAGGACTAGTAACCCAGAGACCCAGGGTATTGCTCTGGGGACATGGGTTCGAAACCCATCACAGCAGAAGGCCATGAAACCATCGTCAATTGTTGTAAAAACCCATCTGGTTCACTAATGTCCTTAGGGAAGGAAATCTGCTGTCCTTACCTGGTCTGGCCAACATGTGACTCCAGACCCACAACAATGTGGTTGACTCTTACATGTCCTCTGAAATGGCCTAGCAAGCCACTCAGTTATATCTAACTGCGACGAAGTCAATAGAAAAGAATGAAACCAGATGGACCACCCGGCAGCAACCTAGGCACCAGAAATGACAACGGCAAACCCAGCCCTGTTGACTCTGCAAAGTCCTCCTTACTAACATATGGGGGCTCGTGCCAAAGTTGAGAGAACTGCCCCACAGACTAGACAAGCAACAGCCTGACATAGTCATACTCACGGAATCATACCTTACAATGTCCTAGACACTGCCATCACCATCCCGGGATATGTCCTGTCCCACCAGCAGGACAGACCCACCAGAGGTGGCGGTACAATGGTAAACAGTCGGGAGAGAGTTGCACTGGGAGTCCTCAACATCGACTCTGGACCCCATGAAGTCTCATGGCATCAGGTCAAACATGGGCAGGGAAACCTCCTGCTGATTACCACCTACCGCCCTCCCTTAGCTGATGAGTCAGTACTCCTCCATGTTGAACAACACTTGGAGGAAGCAATGAGGGTGGCAAGGGCACAGAATGGACTCTGGGTGGGGGACTTCAATGTACATCACCAAGAGTGGCTTGGTAGCACCATTACTGACTAAGCTGGCCGAGTCCTAAAGGATACAGCTGTCAGACTGGGTATGTGGCAGGTGATGAGGGAACCAACAAGAGGGAAAAACATACTTGACCTCATCCTCACCAATCTGCCTGCTGCAGATGCATCTGTCCATGACTGTATTGGTAGGAGTGACCACCGCACAGTCCATGTGGAGACGAAGTCCCGCCTTCACATTGAGGATACCCTCCAACGTGTTCTGTGGCACTACCACCGTGCTAAATGGGATAGATTTCGAACAGATCTAGCAATGCAAAACTGGGGATCCATGAGGTGCTGTGAACCATCTGCAGCAGCAGAATTGTACTCAACCACAATCTGTAACCTCATGGTCCGGCATATCCCCCACTCTACCGTTACCATCAAGCCAGGAGACCAACCCTGGTTCAATGAAGAGTGCAGAAGGGCATGCCAGGAGCAAAACCAGGCAGACCTCAAAATGAGGTGTCAACCTGGTGAAGCTACAACACAGGACGACTGCATGCCAAATTGCATAAGCAGCATGCTATAGATAGAGCTAAGCGATCCCATAACCAACGGATCAGATGTAAGCTCTGCAGGCCTGCCACATCCAGTCGTGAATGGTGGTGGACAATTAAACAACTAACTGGAGGAGGTGGCTCCACAAATATCCCCAGCCTCAATGATGGGGGAGCCCAGCACATCAGTGTGAAAGATAAGGCTGAAGCATTTGCAACAATCTTCAGCCAGAATTGCCGAGTTGATGATCCATCTCGGCCTCCTGCTGAAGTCTTCAGCTTCACAGATGCCAGACTTCAGCCAATTCGATTCACTCCGCATGATTTCAAGAAATGACTGAAGTAACTGGATACTGCAAAGGCTATGGGCCCTGACAATATTCCAGCAATAGTACTGAAGACCTGTGCTCCAGAACTTGCTGCGCCCATTGCCAAGCTGTTCCAGTACAGCCACAACACAGGCATCTACCCTGCAATGTGGAAAATTGCCCAGGTATGTCCTGTATACAAAAAGCAGGACAAGTCCAACCCGGCCAATTACCGCCCCATCAGCCTACTCTCAATCATCAATAAAGTGAAGGAAAGTCTCATCAACAGTGCCATCAAGTGGCACTTGCTTACCAATAACCTGCTCAGTGACGCTCAGCTCCTGACCTCATTACAGCCTTGGTTCAAACATGGACAAAAGAGCTGAACTCAAGAGGTGAGGTGAGAGTGACTGCCCTTGACATCAAGGCAGCATTTGACTGAGTATGGCATCAAGGAGTCCTAGCAAAACTGAACTCAATGGGAATCAGGGGGAAAACTCCCCACTGGTTGGAGTCATACCTAGAGCAAAGGAAGATGGTTGTGGTTTAGTTTAGTTTAGTTTAGTTTAGTTTAGAGATACAGCACTGAAACAGGCCCTTCGGCCCACCGTGTCTGTGCTGACCATCAACCACCTATTTTATACTAATCCTACACTAATCCCATATTCCTACCACATCCCCACCTGTCCCTATATTTCCCTACCACCTACCTATACTAGGGGCAATTTATAATGGCCAATTTACCTATCAACCTGCAAGTCTTTTGGCTTGTGGGAGGAATCCGGAGCACCCGGAGAAAACCCACGCAGACACAGGGAGAACTTGCAAACTCCACACAGGCTGTACCCAGAATTGAACCTGGGTCGCTGGAACTGTAAGGCTGCAGTGCTAACCACTGCGCCAGAACATCACTGCAGGAGTTCCTCAGGGTAGTGTCCTAGGCCCAACCATCTTCAGCTGCTTCATCAATGACCTTCCTTCAATCATTAGGTCAGAAGTGGGGACGTTCGCTGATGATTGCACAATGTTCAGCACCATTCACGACTCCTCAGATACTGAAGCAGTTCGTGTAGAAATGCAGCAAGACCTGGACAATATCCAGGCTTGGGCTGATAAGTGGCAAGTAACATTCGCGCCTCACAAGTGCCAGGCAATGACCATCTCCAACAAGAGAGAATCTAAATCTAACCATCTCCCCTTGACGTTCAACGACATTACATTTAGGGGAGGCGGTGGCGTACTGGTATTGTCACTGGACTAGTAACCCAGAGACCCAGGTATTGCTCTCGGGACATGGGTTCAAATCCCACCACAGCAGAAGGTGGAATTTGAATTCAATTAATAAATCTGGAATTTACAGCTAGTCTAATGATGGCCATGAAACCATTGTCGACTGTTGTAAAAAAAACACTCAGTTCAAGGGCAATTAGGGATGGGCAATAAATGCTGGCCTGGCCTGCGACGCCCACATCCCATGAATGAATAAAAAAAAATTACACTTGCTGAATCCCCCACTATCAACATCCTGGGGACTACCATGGACCAGAAACTGATCTGGAGTAGCCATATCAATACTGTGGCTACAGGAGCAGGTCAGAGGCTAAGAATCCTGCGGCAAGAAACTCACCCCCTGACTCCCCAAAGACTGTCCACCATCTATAAGGCACAAGTTAGGACTGTGATGGAATACTCTCCACTTGCCTGGATGGGTGCAGCTCCAACAACACTCAAGAAGCTCAACACCATCCAGGACAAAGCAGCCTGCTTGATTGGCACCCCATCCACAAACATTCATGCCCTCCACCACCGACACTCAGTGGCAGCAGTTTGTATCATCTACAAGATGCACTGCAGCAATGCACCAAGGCTCCTTAGAAAGCACCTTCCAAACCCACGACCTCTACCAACTAGAAGAACAAGGGCAGCAAATGCATGGGAACATCACCACCTGCAAGTTCCCCACCAAGTCACACACCAGCCTGACTTAGAACCAAATCGCCGTTCCTTCACTGTGGCTGGGTCAAAATCCTGGAACTCCCTTCCTAACAGCACCTTGGGTGTGCCTACCTCACATGGACTGCAGCAGTTCAAAAGGCAGCTCACCACCACCTTCTCAAAGGCAATTAGGCATGGGCAATAAATGCTGGCCTAGCCAGTGACGCCCGCATCCCATCAATGAATTCTAAAAAAAGTTTTGAGGTCAGTAAATGTGTTAAATTAGAATGCTTTCCAAGAGTAACACAGAATGTAGGGGAAGACTTTGAGTATGGGTGAAAATACACATGGAAATAGGCTCTCTTTTATACCCTATCGAATCCTTTCATGACTTAAACATGTTTCGAAAGGGTTGTTTTTAGCCCTATTGTTTCATTAGTGCGATAATCCTAAACAGCTGTTATCAGCAAATCAGTGAAAACATGGATTTAAACTTTATGTTTGGCACCCAGGGCGCTATCATAGATACCTATGTCACCTGCGAAAGCCTTAATGTATTGCAATGGCTCTATGAGATTAGTCTACTGAGTAATGTGTTGAAATAATTAACATCTTTGTTGTTCTACTGTTCATTTGGTGAGATTTCACTGCTTTATACTATGATCTTCATAACCATAGTAAAAAGCACTCAAGTCCCAATTTAATTTGGCTCTACACTCTCCAATGTTCTCCCAAGTAACTCAGTACTGGAGTAAAATTGTGTCAACTCCAAAGTAATTACTTCAGAATCCAATACACACCATGAAATCAAGACAAGTACAAGAAGAAAAACATCAAAGATTTGATAATATATAGTTAGTTAATTTTGTTCTGTGGCTTCTAATATTTAGAAACAGATTGTAGCTCAATGCAGACTGAAATGTGCAGTACATGAGAAATATCTGTTTCAGCCATGGGCAACTTTTGAGCAAGAATCCAAACTGCGGGTGGAAGAACAGCGGCCCATACTGTAGCCTGACTAGATTTTTAAAAATCAGTCTATCAGGATAAGATATGGCATATAACAGCTGAACCTACATTCCATTCAAAACCTCCAACAGCAATGCCTCCTGCAGCTCCTGTGCCTGCCAGACCGATAAACAGGCCACTGCCCACATTACTGGACATAAGTGATGCCCCAATCTGTTAATATATTGAGAATAAAAGATAAAACAAAGAGGTTATACTGATTTCAATGTTAAGCATTTTTCTAATGTACATACATTTTCCTGAGACTTGCAACATCTACAAAAGTCATCAGTGTTAATTCTGCCATTTGTTTACAACTTTAAGCATTTACATTCAGACAATAGAAACTTATGTTTTAACAATTACTTTCAGATCTTTTTTCTCAAATGTGAAACCAAAGAAATGGATTCCAAATACATGTTAAAATTACAGGTTTCAGCATTACTCTGGTATGGAAGGTGATATGATCATCATTCCTAAATGTAAAAGTTTATATTGTGGTCTAGGAAACAGGTGGGGAATTTTATCCTGGCAGCGGGGGTCACAATGTCAGGAGAAACCGAAGCTGAGATCCCCGTTTCACCTCTTTTCCAGAAAGCCCGCCAGATTTAGTGCCAATCAGGCACTTAAGTGGACAGTGGAGGGCCTTCTATAGGATTTAGGACCCTTTCGCCAGACGTCCGACTCCTGGAGAGCTGCCGGCACCGCCACCGCGGAGGCAACCATCCTGAATGCTGAGCAGCAATGCTGGAAGTCAGGGCAGGAGGGGTCTCGCAGGGTGGGGGTCGCAGGGCAGGGGTTGGGCAACAAAGGCAGGGGGTGGCCCTCAGCAGGCCCCACCCCCCCACTTCCTAATTCTGGGTCACTCATTCAGATGCTAACAGCCTTTTAACGAGGACTCCCCTCCTCCCACCACCCCCCGGAGCCAGGAAGCAGCCCGCACAGTTTTTCTTACCATGTTTCCCATGCGGCGACAGGGCCGCCTACCACACAGGTAATTGCAGCTGTGGAAGGAAGAGGCCCTTAATTGGAGGTTAATTGCCGAGTTAAGGACCTCAATTTGTGGCGGGGTGGGAAGGCCATTCCCGCCCCTGACTAAATTTCGGCAGAGGTGGGATGGTGGCTGAAATGCCCCCACCACCATCCCACCCGATTTTTATGCTGTCTCCAACTCCAAACCCGTAGGGGGGGGAGAGCATAAAATTCCACCCGAGGTCCTTTTGTGAACAACTAGTCATCCAAGGGGACAAAGAGGAAATGGTAAAACTCATTTTATGAAGGACTTTGGGATTAAAGAGGGTATCTTTTCCAAGCAGAGGCAAATAATCTCTCCCAGTTTGCTTTTATTACTTATTTATCTTGCACGGTTTTTTCCCAGTGGATGGGGTAACAAGTCCGAGTCAGAACATCACTAAGAGGATGCAGAACATTTTGCAGGGGGGAAGAGGAACTGCCAGAGATTGTGGGTCATTAGGGAACTAATACCATAGGTAGAAAACTGAAACTCCCCATCCTCCTTGACTGTTTTCATTGCTTTCTTTCTTGAGCAACTCTTGTAAATTGAATTTACTCCCAACTGCTGGGCTGAGCCATGTTTCTGTAATCCCCTTGATGTTGCAATTTCCTTCCTTTACATAGTTCTAAATCCAGCCTTTTATTTTGAGTAACATTCAGGTAAAAGGAAATTAACTGTGTTGTCTATTATTATCTTTGAGTTCTGAGTTTGAGTTTGTTTACTTCACCTTAATTAATTGTCAGTTTATCTTATTTTCTCCTTCATGTTAACCACTTTCCAAATTCCATTTATCCACAGTTAAAGTCTATTTCCTTCTTTTGACAAGATGTGTCTCTCTGCTCAATTCTGATAGGGATTTTATATTCTCACTTTTCCAAATGGCTATGGAAGGCAAGTATTGTCCTATATGTTACCACTTTACATGTTCCTATTGCCAATCAGTACACATTAAGAGAAACCAGCTTGTATTTATTATCAGCTGCAATTGCTTATCCTGCACCATTACCTCTGGTGGTCCCCAAAGATTTATCTTTGGCCCCCTCCTATGTCTTACAACATGCTACCCCTCAGTGGCAATATCCAAAAACACAGCATCAGTTTTCACATGTACATTGACAACCAGCTCTACCTCACCACCACTGCTCTCAACTCCTCCATTTTCTCTAAATTGTCAGGCTGCTTATTTGACATCCTGTATGGGGAAGCAGAAATTTACTTCAATTAAACACTGGAAAAGCTGAAGCCACTGCCTTCATTCCCTGCCACAAATTCTGTTCTCCAGCCAATGAATCCATCCCTTTCCCTTGCAACTGTCTGATACTGAACTGGACTGCTCACAAACTTGGTGTCATATTTGACCTTGAGATGAGCTTCCACCCACACATCTGCACCATCACTAAGACCGCCTATTCCCGCCTCTAACATTGTCCAATTCCGCCCCTGCCTCAGCTCATGTGCTGAAACCTTCATCCGTGCCCTTGTTACCTCTAGACTTGACTATCCCAATGCACTACTTGCTGGCCTCCCATATTCTACCCTCTGTAAACTTGAGGTCATCCAAAACTCTGCTGCCTGTGTCCTTACTCACACCAAGAGCTAAAGGCTGACAAGTCCCCATAACATGATGGCCTTCATCCTAGGGTCTTAAGCTGCTGAGATAGTAGATGCATTGGTTGTAATTTTCCAAAATCCCTTATGTTCTGGAAATGTCCAATCAGATTGGAAAATTGCAAATGCAAGTCCTCTTTTCAAGAAAGGAGGGATACAGAAAGCTAGAAACTATAGGCCAGTTAGCCTAACATCTGTCATAGGGAAAATGCTAGAATCTATTATTAAGGAGGTTATAGCAGAGCACTTAGAAACTTTTAACGCAATCAGACAATGTCAACATGATTTTATGAAAGGGAAATCATGTTTGACTAATTTTATTAGCGTTCTTTGAGGAAATACAAGCAATGTGGATAAAGGGGAACCTGTAGATGTGTGTACTTGGATTTCCAAAAGGCATTTGATACGGTGCCACATCAAATGTTACTACACAAAATAAGAGCTCATGGTGTACGGGGTAACATATTAGCATGGATAGAGGATTGGTTAGCTAACAGGAAGCAGAGAATAGGGACAGATGGGGCATTTTTCAGATTGGCAAACTGTAAATAGTGGAGTGCCACAGCGATCAGTGCTGGGGCTTCAACTATTTACAATCTATATCAGTGACTTGGATGAAGAGACTGAATATATGGTTGCTAAATTTGCTGATGACACAAAGATAGGTAGGAGAATAAGTTGTGAAGAGGACATAAGGAGTCTGCAAAGGGATATAGATAGGTTAAGTGAATGGGCAAAAATCTAACAGATGGAGTATAATGTGAGAAAACGTGAACATGTCCACTTTGACAAGAAGAATCGAAAAGTAGTATATTATTTAAATGGAGAGAGACTGCAGAACTCTGTGGTACAGACGGATCTGGGTGTCCTTCTACAAGATTCACAAAAAGTTAGCATGCAGGTACAGCAAGTGATTGTTGTCATTTATTGCAAGGGGAATGGAATATAAAAGTAGGGAAGTTTTGCAACAGCTATGCAGGGTGTTGGTGAGACCATGGCTGGAGTACTGCGTACAGTTCTGATCTCCTTACTAAAGAAAGGATATAATTGCATTAGAAGCAGTTCAGATAAGGTTCACTCGACTGATTCCTGGAATGACGAGGTTATCCAATGGGGAAAGGTTGGACAGGTTGGGCCTGTATCCATTGGAGTTTAGAAGAATTAGAAGTGATCTTACTGAAAAATACAAGACCCTGAGGGGACTTGACAGGGTGGATGCTGAGAGGATATTTCCCCTTGTGGGAGAGACTAGAGCTAGAGAACACAGTTTAAAAATTAGGATGTCCCATTTAACACAGAGACAAGGAGAATTTTTTTTCTCTCAGAAGGTTGTTAGTCTGTGGAATTCTCTTCCCCAGAAGGCAGTGAAGGTAGGGTCATTGAATATTTTGAAGGCGGAGTTAGATTCTTGATTGACAAGGGAGTCAAAGGTTATAGCAGGTAGACAGAAAAGTAGAGTTGAGGCCACAATCAGATCAGACATGATCTTAGCAAATGACAGAGCAGGCTCAAGGGGCCGAATGGCCTTCTCCTGCTCCTAATTCATTTGCTCAAATGTGAGTCCCGTTCACCCATCACCCTTATGTTCGGTGACCTACATTGGTTCCTGATTAGGCAACATCACGTTTTTAAAATTATCATCCTTGTTTACAAATCCCTCCATGACCAAACTCCTTCCTATCTCCATAACCTCCTCTAGCCTCACAACCCTCAGATATCTGTGCTCCTCCAATTCTGGCATCTTGTGCATTATTGATTTTAATCACTCCAGCATTGGTGGCTGTGCCTTCAGCTGCCTAGGCCCTAAACTCTGGAATTCCCTCCGTAAACCTCTGTGCCTCTCTGCCTCTGTACCTCTCTTTGTTCCTTTAAGATTCTCCTTAAAAGCTACCTCTTTGACCAAGCTTTTGCTCATCTCCCATAATATCTGTTTGGCAGAGTACTGTGAGAACAGTGGGAGGTCCTTGAGCACAGTGGAGATAAAGCAACAGCAGAGAGAGGGGACACTGTAAGACAGTCGGGGGTCCATGATCACTGGGGGCATAAATGAGCAGCTGAGAGAGAGAGACAGAGAGAATGCTGCAAGAACAGTGGAAGCTCTGAGATCACAGTGAGGATAAAGCAACGGCGGAGAGAGTGAGTGCACAGTGAGGACAGTGGAGGTCTGAGAGCACAGCATGGATAAAGAAGTGGCTGAGAGAGACAGCACTGCGAGGATAGTGGAGGTCCAAGACCACAGCAGGGATAAAGGAGATGCAGAGAGAAAGGACTGCAGGGAACAAATCATCAAAGAAATCAAGGAATGACGACACAGGACAGCAGATAGATGATTGGCTGGTGAGTATTAAGGTTTTTTTCACTGAACTTGGACTAGTTAAACTAATTAATAATACCACAAATAAGTAAACCATTTCAGTTAACTCCCTATGAAATAATGTGACGTCAGCACAGGGGAAGGAGCTGATTGGTGAGTAGCTGGTGAGTCTGTATTTATTTAAATCCTAACTGACTTAACTGAAATACAAAATACTAAATTCTGAAATACTAAATACAGCCCCGTAACAGCCCCGACAAACAAATTTTTCTGCAGCACCTGTGGAAGAGCCTGTCACTCGAGAATTGGCCTTTACAGCCACTTCAGGCGCTGCTCCACACACCACTGACCACCTCCAGGTGCTTACCCATTGTCTCTCGAGATAAAGAGGCCAAAGAAAAATACAAAATACTTAAAGAGATAGACAGGGTAAATGTAGGTAGGATGGTTCCCTGGATGGGGAGTCGAGAACCAGGGGAAACAATTTCAAAATAAGGGGGAAGACACTTAGGGCCAAGCTGAGAAGAAATTTCTTTACTCAGAGGGTTGTGAATCTTTGGAATTCTGTACCCCAGAGGGCTATGAAAGCTCAGTCATGGAGTATGTTTAAAGCAGAGATTGACAGATTTCTAAATATTAATGACATAAAGGGAAATGGGGATAGTGTGGGAAAAAGACATTGAAGTGGATGATCAGCCATAATTGTACTGAATGGCAGAGCAGGCTCGATGGGCTGAATGGCCTACTCCTGATCTTATGTTCCTAAAATAATACTCTAATAAATAAAACATGGCAGGGCATCTCGGTCCCGCGGAGTGCACATCCTGTTTCATGTGGGAACTCCAGGATGCTTCTCATATCCAGGACAATGATATGTGCAAGAAATGTAATCAGCTGGAACAGCTTGAGCTCCGAAGTTGAGAGTTTTGTGGATAGCACGTTTCTGGATGTGGTCACCTCGAAGCTTAAGGGTGTGTAGGCAGAGAGGGAATGGGTGATTGTCGGGCAGTCAAGAAGGACAAGGCAGGTAGCGCAGGAGTACCCTGAGTGCATCTCACTCTCCATCCATTGCCAGTGCTATTGGGAGAGTTTAAATTAAGTTGTCAGGAGGATGGGAAGCAAGAAGTAGTATTAGAATGGAGAAAGAAGTTGCACAAAGAATTGGGAGAGACTGATAACACTGGAGTAAGAAATAATAAGGTATTAGATGGGTAAGAGAAAATGCAATAAGCTCTAAATTGGGTTTACTATGCATGTATGTAGAGTGTGGTAAAGAAGGTTTGCAGGTGCAGGTAATGGGGACCTGGATCAAAAAACACAGGACTGCATATTAAATATTCCTGGATACAAGGTGTTCAGGAATGATAGGGAAGGAAAGAAAGGAGGAGGGGTGGCAATATTCATTATGGAGAATATTACAGTGCGATAGAGAGAGGCCGTCTTATAGGAGTCAAAGACAGAATCTATTTGGTTAAAGCTAAGAAACAATAGAGGTATCATTAAACTATTGGGTATATTCTGTAGGCCACAAACTAATGGGAAAGATATAGAGAACAATTTTGCAAGGAAATTACAGAGAGTACAAAAGCTATACAGTTGTGATAATGGGAGACTTTATACTAATATAGATGGGCTAATAATAGTGTAAAGAACAGTGAGGGGGAAGAATTTCTGAATTGTGTTCAGGATAATTGTCTCGATAAGTATGTTTCCAGACAATGAGGAAGAAAGCATTTCTGGATCTGGCTTTGGAGAATGAGGTAGGGCATGTGGATCAAGTGTCAGTAGGGAAACATTTAGGGAACAGTGATCATGGTATCATAAGATTTAGGTTAGCTATGGAAAAGGACAAGAAGTAATCCAGAGTAAAAATAATTTATTGGGGGAGGACCAATTTCAAGAGGCAAGAACAGATCTGGCTCATGTAAATTGGAATCAAAGATTGGCAGGAAAAACTATAATTGAACAATGGGCTGCCTTTTAAGAGGAGATGGCTCAGGTACAGTAGAGTTATATTCCCACGAGAAGGAAAGGTAGGGCAAACAAAGCCAGAGCTTCTTGGATGACGAGAAAGATAGAGACTAGGATGAAGCAGAAAAAAGGTGCATATGACAAATATCAGGTTGGTAATACAAATGAAAACCAAGTTGAAAATAGAAAGTTCAGAGTGGAAGTGAAAAAAGAAATAAGATCAGCAAAGAGAGAGTATGAGAAGAGACTGGCAGCTAACATAAAAGAGGATCCAAAAGTCTCCATCGGTATATAAATGATAAAAGGAGGGTTGGGGCCAATTAAGGACCAAAAAAGAGACAGTGGGTATGACTCAGGTACTAAATTTGTACTTTACATCTGTGTTTACCAAGGAAGAAGATACTGACGAAGTCATAGTAAAACAGGGGGTAGTTGAGATACCGGATGGGCTAAAAATTGACAAACGGGAGGTATTAGAAAGGCTGGCTGTACTTGAAGTTGGTAAGTCACCAGGACTGGATCAGATGCATCCAAGGATACTAAGGGAAGTAAGTGTGGAAATTGTTCGAAGGCACAGGCCATAATCTTCCAATCCTCCTTAGATGCAGGGGTGGTGCCAGAGGACTGGAGAATTGCAAATGTTACATCCTTTTTGAATAAGGGTGTAAGGATAAACCCATCAACTACAGGCCAATCAGTTTAACCTCAGTGGTGGGAAAGCTTGTGGAAACAATAATCTCGGACAAAATTCACAGCCACTTGGATCAATTTGGATTAATTAAGGAAAGCCAGTACAGATTTGTTAAGGGCAAATGGTGTTTAACTAACTTGATTGAGTTTTTCAATGAAGTGACAAAGGGTTGATGAGGGTAATGGGTAAGGACTTCCAAAAGGCATTTGATAAAGTGCCAGATAACTGGCTTGCCAGCAAAGTTGGAGAACCATGAGAAAAAAAGGGACAGTGGCAGCATGGATACAAAGTTGGTTGAGTGACAGGAAACAGAGAGTAGTGGTGAACTGTTGTTTATCGGACTCCAAGAAAGTATATAGTAGGATTCCCCAGGGATTGGTATTAGGGCCACTGCTTTCCTGATATTTATTAATGACCTAGACTTGGGTGTCCTGTGCACAAGTTCAAAATTTGCAGATGAGCGAAAACTGGGAAGTGTTGTGAACTATGAGGAGGATAGTGATAAACTTCAAGAGGGCACAGACAGGCTGGTGGAATGGGCAGACACGTGGCAGATGAAATTAATGCAGAGAAGTGTGAAGTGATGCATTTTGATAGGAAGAATGAAGACAGGCAATATAAAACAAAGGAGACAATTCTAAAGGAGGTGCAGGAACAGAGGGACATGGGAGGTATATGTATACAAATCGTTGAAGATGGCAGGGCAGGTTGAGAAAACGGTTAATAAGGCATACGGGATGCTGAGCTTTATTAATAGAGGCACAGAGTACAAAAGCCAGGAGTTTATGGTGAACCTTTTTAAAATACTGGATCAATATTGTGTCCAATTCTGCACATCACAGTTTCGGAAGGATGTGAAGGCTTTAGACAGGGTGCAGATAAAATTTACAAGAATGGTTCCAGGGATGACAGAGTTCAGTTACGAGGACAGATTGCAGAAGTTGGGGCTGTTCTCCTTACAGAAAAGAAGGTTTAAAGGAGATTTGATGGAAGTGTTCAAAATCATGAAGAGTCTGGATACAGTAGATAAAGAGGAACTGTTCCCATTGGTGGAAGGGTCGAGAAACAAAGGAGACCGATTTAAGGTGATTGGCAAAAGAACAAACGTGATATGAGGAAAAGCTTTGTTATACAGCGAGTGGTTAGGATATGGAATGCACACCTGAGGTTGTTGTGGAGGCAGATTCATTTGTGGATTTCAAAAGGGAACTGGATAATTATCTGAAGAGAAAAAATAAGCAGCACTATGGGGGAAAGTGGGAGGAGTGGGACAAGATGATTTGTTCTTGCAGAGACTCTGAAGGGACACGATGGGCTGAATAGTATCCTTTTGTGCTGTAATCATTCTGTAATTCTATGTGGCTTGGTGTCTACTTTTGCTTTCTCATGCTCCTTGTTTTTATTCATTCGTAGGATATGGGCATCACTGGCTGTGCCAGCATTTATTGCCCATCCCTAATTGCCCTTGAGAAGGTGGTGGTGCACTGCCTTCTTGAACCGCTGCAGTCCATGTGAGGTAGGTACACCCATAATGTGTTAGGAAGGGAGTTCCAGGATTTTGACCCAGCCACAGTGAAGGAACGGTGATATAGTTCCAAGTCAAGATGTTGTGTCACTTGGACAGGAACTTGCAGGTGGTGATGTTCCCATGCATCTGCTGCTCTTGTCCTTCGTGGTGGTAGAGGTCATGGGTTTGGAAGGTACTAAGGAGCCTTGGTGCATTGCTGCAGTGCATCTTGTAGATGGTACACACTGCTGCCACTGTGCGTCGGTGGTGAAGGGCATGAATGTTTGTGCATGGTGTGCCAATCAAGTGGGCTGCTTTGTTCTGGATGGTGTCGAGTTTCTTGAGTGTTGTTGGAGCTGCACCCATCCAGGCAAGTGGAGAGTATTCCATCACACTCCTGACTTGTGCCTTGTAGATGGTGGACAGGCTTTGGGGAGTTAGGAGGTGAGTTACTCGCTGCAGGATTCCTAGCCTCTGACCTGCTCTTGTAGCCACAGTATTTATATGGCTATTCCAGTTTAGTTTCTGGTCAATGGTAACCCCCAGGATGTTGATAGTGGGAGATTCAGAGATGGTAATGCCATTGAATATTAAGGGGAGATGGTTAGAATCTCTCTTGTTGGAGATGGTCATTGCCTGGCACTTGTGTGGCACAAATGCTACTTGCCACTTATCAGCCCAAGCCTGGATATTGTCCAGGTCTTGCTGCATTTCTACACGGACTGCTTCAGTATTTGAAGAGTCACGAATGGTGCTGGAGATTGTGCAATCATCAGCGAACATCCTCACTTCTGACCTTATGATTGAAGGAAGGTCATTGATGAAAAAGCTGAAGATGGTTGGACCTTGGACACTACCCTGAGGAACTCCTGCAGTGATGTCCTGGAGCTCAGATGACTGACCTCCAACAACCACAGCCATCTTCCTTTGTGCTAGGTATGACACCAACCAGCAGAGAGTTTTCCCCCTGATTCCCATTGACTCCAGTTTTGCTAGGGCTCCTTGATGCCATACTCGGTCAAATGCTGCCTTGATGTCAAGGGCATTCACTCTCACCTCACCTCTTGAGTTCAGCTCTTTTGTCCATGTTTGAACCAAGGCTGTAATGAGGTCAGGAGCTGAGTGGCCCTGGCAGAACCCAAACTGAGCATCTCTGAGCAGGTTATTGCTAAGCAAGTGCTGCTTGATGGCACTGTTGATGACACCTTCCATCACTTTGCTGATGATTGAGAGTAGACTGATGGGGCGGTAATTGGCCGGCTTGGGCCTGTCCTGTTTTTGTGCACAGGACATACCTGGGCAATTTTCCACATTGCCAGGTAGATGCCAGTGTTGTAGCTATACTGGAACAGCTTGGCTAGGGGTGTGGCAAGTTCTGGAGCACAGGTCTTCAGTACCATTGCCGGAATATTGTCAGGACCCATAGCCTTTGCAGTATCCAGTGCCTTCAGTCGTTTCTTGATATCACGTGGAGTGAATCGAATTGGCTGAAGTCTGGCATCTGTAATGCTGTGGACTCCAGGAGGGGGCCGAGATGGATCATCAACTCGGCACTTCTGGCTGAAGATTGTTGCAAATGCTTCTGCCTTATGTTTTGCACTGATGTGCTGGGCTCCCCCATCATTGAGGATGGGGATATTTGTGGAGCCACCTCCTCCAGCTAGTTGTTTAATTGTCCACCACCATTCACGACTGGATGTGGCAGGACGGCAGAGCTTAGATCTGATCCGTTGGTTATGGGATCGCTTAGCTCTGTCTATTGCATGCTGCTTATGCAGTTTGGCATGCAAGTAGTCCTGGGTAGTAGCTTCACCAGGTTGACACCTCATTTTGAGGTATGCCTGGTGCTGCTCCTGGCATGCCCTCCTGCACTCTTCATTGAACCAGGGTTGGTCTCCTGGCTTGATGGTAATGGTAGAGTGGGGGATATGCCGGACCATGAGGTTACAGATTGTGGTTGAGTACAATTTTGCTGCTGCAGATGGCCCACAGCGCCTCATGGATGCCCAGTTTTGCATTGCTAGCTCTGTTCGAAATCTATCCCATTTAGCACAGTGATAGTGCCACACAACACGTTGGACGGTATCCTCAATGTGAAGGTGGGACATCGGCTCCACAAGGACTGTGTGGTGGTCTCTCTTACCAATACTGTCAAGGATAGAAGCATCTATGGCAGGCAGATTGGTGAGGACAAGGTCAAGTATGTTTTTCCCTCTTGTTGGTTCCCCCACCACCTGCCGCAGAATCAGTCTAGCAGCTATGTCCTTTAGTGCTCGGTCTGTAGCGGTGCTACTGAGCCACTCTTGGTGATGGACATTGATGTCCCCCACCCAGAGTACATTTTGTGCCCTTGCCACCCTCAGTGCTTCCTCCAAGTGGTGTTCAACATGGAGGAGTACTGATTCATCAGCTGAGGGAAGGCGGTAGGTGGTAATCAGTAGGAGGTTACCTTGCCCATGTTTGACCTGATGCCATGAAACTTCATGGGGTCCGGAGTTGATGTTGAGGACCCTCAGGCCAACTCCCTCCCTACTGCAGACCACTGTCCTGCCACCTCTGGTGGGTCTGTCCTGCCCCGGTGGGACAGGACATACCCAGGGATGGTGATTGCAGTGTCTGGGATATTGTCTGTCAGGTATGATTCCGTGAGTATGACTATGTCAGGCTGTTGCTTGACTGTGGGACAGCTCTCCCAACTTTGGCACAAGCCCCCAGATGTTAGTAAGGAGAACTTTGCAGGGTCAACATTGCTGGGTTTGCCATTGTCGTTTCCGGTGCCTAGGTCGATGCCGGGTGTTCCGTCCGGTTTCATTTCTTTTTATTGACTTCGTAGCGGTTAGGCACAACTGAGTGGCTTGCTCGGCCATTTCAGAGGGCATGTAAGAGTTAACCACATTGCTGGAGTCATATGTCTGCCAGACCAGGTAAGGACAGCAGATTTCCTTCCCTAAAGGACATGAGTGAACCAGATGGGTGTTTACAACAATCGACAATGGTTTCATGGCCATCATTAGACTAGCTTTTTAATTCCAGATTTATTAATTAAATTCAAATTCCACCATCTCCTGTGGTGGGATTTGAATCCATGTCCCCCGAGAAATACCCCAGGTCTCTGGTTTATTAGTCCAGTGACAATACCACTACGCCATGGCATCCCCCTAAAACAGGCACAGGCACAGGCACAATGGCCTGCTTCTTGGCTGTACCATTTTATGATTCTATGAAATCCTTGACCTTAAAAGTTAAAAGGGGAGGCTGTTTTCATCATATTATTGCTGATGTGGTAAAGAAGAGAATAACATTTAGTAACAAAAATGATTATGAGTTATTACTTGAACTAACCAAAATCAAACATTAACACACTTCAAATAATAGCTACAATAATAAACTTACAGGCCACCAGGTCATGGATTTTCCAGCAAGAAAATATCCTCCCACAGTGCCCCGGTTTGCTCTCACAGATGACTGTAACGCAAAAAAGATTCAGATGTCAATTCTCTTAATTAAAGTCCAATGAAATAGAATATACAGCCATGTTAAAAATAAACTCTATATACCAAGGTTGTTGGAACGCGGTTACGACTGACGTACAGGAACCAGGAACTGCCTGAAAAAAAGTTGTCATCACAGTACTTTAACCTGCGAAACTCAAAATAAAAACCTCTCTGTTTAATTTACTTACATTTCTATAAACTTTCGTTTAAGCAAACGAGCTCCATGAGTCATTTTCACATACAAATGTTATTTGAAGTAAACTGTAATCAAATAGTTCCTGATATTCTGCAGTGTTTTCAGCACGAAGTGGGTTGTTAAATGAAATTCTTAGCAGCTTAATTTTTACTGGATTATAAACATGTAATATATGTTTAATTTTGGTTTCAAAATTTTGAAATGCAATCCATATATAAACACTAGAAAGATAAAAGGTTTTAAGAACGCAACATAAAAATTTCATAATCAGCAACTGATTTCTTATGCATATGCAAGTCTCAAACAATTATACAGATACAAGACAATAATGCAAGAATGCTAAACATATCAAAATTGCATTATTTTTGCCTAAAGATTTCCTTATTCAGTTTTCTAAATTCATCAGGCCACCAAGACTGATACCTCCGTGCAATAAACTGTTTATCATACTGTGCTACATTGACAATATAAATCAGTTTCCAATGTAAGCCAAAGGACATTTTAACTACGAAGGGGAGGGAATACATTTCCACCAGCAAGTGCATATCTTCTTTTTTATGTCGTTGCAAACATTTATTTAATTCAAACAACACAAATCTGCATTCGTTAATGTCTGAGTTTAAGACTAAACCCTTCACTAATTGTTAACTGAGAAATAAACAGCTTAACCCAGGGGATTCGGAACTCACCCATATTCCAACAACCATAACAAACACAAAGTAAATGACGATCACAGTGATGTCTGGTATCTCCAAAGCCAACCTCGAAACTTTGGTTGCTGGTTCCATTCTGAGATGCATCACTATTAATGAATTTTGTAAGCTGCAACTTTTTAAAACTGAACTTTGGACATATTTAATTATTAACATATTGAAGTAAGGTAGTGTAATTACCTGACAAGATGTGGCAATTGATTTTTTTTCTAGCGATAAGCTTCCTGCTGCACAGCTGTACCAATTTTTAGGCTTTTCAAAACAGAAAGCCTATTATTGTAAGGCTGCCCTATTTTAATTGAACGCGACTATTAAGCAACAGTTCCTTACTAAGGAATGTTAATTTCCACTGTGCATGGAGTGGATTTGCTACATTGCAGCTTCAGTTCATGACAGTTTAAGTTATATTCAAAAGTAATAACTTATCAATTAATTGGAAGTTCAGAGCATAAGTGGACAAAAGAAACATTATTGCAGTGCAAATCCATAACTGAAAAGGGGAGTTGAGATTAAAATTCTGAATCTCTCAGCAAATGATGCCTATCAAAAGCCACTGACAACCTATGGAGGTTTACCATCAGTCTCATGACTAGTTGGGGATGTGATATGATAGTTTTGCAGCTTAACTCTGTGAAGAGTTAATCTTTCTATAGCTATGAGCAGTTAGTATATTTTGAATCTTGACTTTAATATTTAAATGTTTATGAAATACAGAACAAGGAAAACTGGCCTCACTTCAAATAAATGGCTTCTTCTATGTAAAGCACATTGTGTATCCTTGCCATGGGCGAACAACTTGGCTTCATTCTGAAAGCTAATTTCCTCTACTAAATCTTGGGATGTGAAGGCAACTAACTTTCATTATCTTGAGAACTGCCAACAATGTTTAACTAAATTATTGTAGCAAAAGAAAATCAAAGCTCCACCTAGGCAAATGCCAATTCAAAGTTCAAAATTGGAAATACATGAAAGTCCTTCCTTGAGCACAGAAACATTATGCTGACTGACAGCATGTGCAACAGTTACTTATTTGTCTTGCAGGATACTAGGTAGTGGAGAAGAATAGGTAACGCCTTCACTTTTTAATAATTTTAGGTTCCAGAACTATTGAAGATTTCAAGTGTAGTTAAATTGTGTTCTTGATTACTTTCCTGCAAGAACACAACACAGCGAATAAACATCCCCATTTTTAAAGTTTGCAGTAAAGCTGATTATATTGACAATCTGCAAATATTGCTGCTTCTGCTGTTTGGCATGCAAGTAGTCCTGTGTTGTAGCTTCACCAGGCTGACACCTCATTTTTAGGTATTCCTGGTGCTGCTCCTGGCATGTCCTCCTGCACTCTTCATTGAACCAAGGTTGGTCCCCCAGCTTGATGGTAATGGTAGAATGGGGGATACATTGGGCCATGAGGTTACAGATTGTGGTTGAATACAATTCTGCTGCTGCTGATGGCCCACAGCGCCTCATGGATGCCCAGTTTTGAGTTGTAATTAGTAATTTGTAATTTAAATGTAATTTGTTAAAACATTGATAAGGTTTTTAGCACAGTTTTAAAACTGCAAATCTAGTATGGTCCATGCTATAAAATCATTAAGACACTTTAATTGCCTTACATCATCAGCAAAACTAACCAAACATTTATATATCACATTTAACGTAGAGCTTACTGAGCAATATTAACAGACATTTTTGTCTGAGCCATAGAAGGAGAAATCAGGACAGCTTTCCAAAAGCTTAAACCAGAGAAAAGACTTGCATTTATGTAGCACTTTGCACAACCAATGGATGTGTCAAAGCATTTTGCAGCCAATGAAGTACTTTTTTTGTCATGTAGTCACTGTTGTATTTTCAGAAATATGGCAGCCAATTTGCACATAGCAAGCTCCACAAACAGTAATGTGATAACAATCAGATAATCTGTTTTTGTGCTGTTGATTGAGGGATAAATATTGGCCAGGACACTGGGTTTAGCGGCCCTGCTCTTCTTTGAAATTGTGCCATGGGATCCTTTACATCCACCTGAGAGGGCAGATGGGACCTCGGTTTAACATCTCATATGAAAGGCAGCACCTCCGACGGTGCAGCACTCCCTCAGTACTGCACTGGAATGTCAGCCTAGATTTTTGTGCTGACGTTCTGGAGTGGGACTTAAAATCATAGAATGGCTACAGCACAGAAGGAGGCCATTTGATCTGTTATGTCCGTGCCAGCTCTCTGCAAGAGCAATTCAGCTAGTCCCACTACTCTGTCTTTTCCCCGTAGCCCTTTTGAAAGCCACAACTGAATATGCCTCCACAACACTCTGTCAGGTAGTGTATTCCAGATCCTAACCACTCACTGCATCAAAAGGATTTTCCTCATGTTTCCTTTGGTTCTTTTGCCATCCACCTTAAAACAATATCCTCTGGTTCTCAACACTTCTGCCAATGGGAACAGTTTCTCTGTATCTACTCTTTCTCGACTCCTCAAGATTGCTAACACTGCTGTCAAATCACCTCTCAACCTTCTCTTTAAGGAGAACAGCCTCAGATTCTCTTATCTATCCTTGTAACTGAAGACCCTCATGCCTGGAACCAGTCTTGTAAATTGTTTCAGCATCCTCTCTAATGCTGTCACATCCTTCCAATGCTGCAATGCCCAGAATTAGACACAATACTCCAGTTGAGGCTGAACCAGTGTTTTATTAAGATTCACCATAACCTCCTTTGTTTTGTACTCTATGACTCTATTTATAAAGCCCAGGATCCCTTATGCCTTACGTCACCGATCTGTAATTATATTTTCTCCTCAGATTAAAAACAGTGGGCTGGATTTTACCAGCCCCTTGACGCCATGGGTCGTAGTGTGGGGGCCGGTAAAATTCTGCAGGGAGAGGCCCGCCTCGACCCCCAATGTCGAGAAGGGCCCACCGCCTATTATTGGCAGCGGGGGGACCTCGGTGCAGCCCCCCCCACCCGCAGCTTGGCGGCAGCACCCCAATTACCATATTCAAAATGGTACTTACCTCTGCAGATTATGCAGTCTGTCATCTCTCAATGCACACTTCCGGATTTTACGTTGAATGGGTATCCGTCCACGTGCTGTCCCATTCCTGAACCGAAAAGGCAGCCGATCATCAGAGGCAGAAGTTTTCTCTACTGAAGTTAAGTTCAGCTATTCAGGGGTTTCACTCTGCATACTGGAAGTGAGGAGCGGTGGGGGGGGGGGGGGCGGGAAATAATAGGGTGCCTCACTATGCGTACTGGAAGGGAGGAGGGAGGGGAATCACAGAGGTCTCAGCTCTGCATTCTTAAAGGGAGGAGAGAGAGAGTCTGGGATTACTGGAGGGAAAGCTCTGCAGGCATGAAGAGAGGTACTGTGTACCCTCCCTCCATAAACAGTGTACATTCTGCATTTGTTTGTGTTTGTGAAGGAGCAATGGCACTCTAGTCACCATGTGTGTGGGAGGGTGCCAGAAAGGGCAGGAGTGTTAAGGTTATATAGATGGTGGGGGCAATCGATGCAGCTGGTAGGATTTTGATGTGGTCATGCTGTGCCACTCTTGAGTGTTGGCCAAGATGGGCAATGCCATGCCACGCCACATAGTTGATCCATGAAAACACCTGATGTACCCGTCAACAACAATCCCTGCCCTGTTAGGAACCTTCGAATAAATGAAGGGTTCAACTTTATTTATCACATGGAAATAGGTATGGCTCATCCTACATTGTGTGATCCTCTGCTCATGAGGATCTGTATGCACCAGAGGCAATATCAGCAGGCAGGTGCAATCCACGTAGAGACCCCCGGTCATGAGTGGCAGCTGCCAAGGGAAGCTCGCCATTACGATCATCATGCATCTACATGACATGCCATTGGATGTCAGAGCACCAGTGTCAGAGGTGATTGCACATGTAGAGAGGGTGGTGACATGTCTCTGTGCCCTGCTGAAAGATGACCTACAGCCCACGGGCTTCGGTGGACATCCTATGCCTGCGGTCCTCATAGTGGCGGCGGTTCTCAAGCTTGATGCCTAGGCAGCTTTTCAGGGGCCCACTGGAGACCTTTGTGGGGTCACAGTCAGCAGTGCACCACTGCATCAGGGAGGTCACCGATGCCCTGCACTGGACAGCCAGTGAGTATGTCCGCTTCAGGACGGACTCTCACAGCCAGGCCCAGATATCCATCGGTTTCGGCACCATTGCCGGAGAACCACAGGTTTTAATGTTCATAGACTGCACCCATGTGGCCATCAGATCTCCCACCAGGCTACCACCTGCAGATGTCACCGTTAAGGGAATCCTCTCAATCTAGGTGAAGCTGGTATGTGATCACCGGAGATGCTTCATGCAAATCTGTGCCCGCTTCTCCGGCAGCTGCCATGACACCCTGGGTCCTGCGCCAGTCCCAGCTGCCACTGCTGTTCACTGAACTGGCTCAGATGGAGGGGTGGTTTCTTGGAGACAAGGGCTATCCCTTGCAGACATGGCTCTAGACACCAGTGAGAGACTCCACCACTGCTACAGAGGAGAGATACAACGCCAGCCACTGAGCTACATAAGCCACCATTGAGCAGGCAATCGACATGCTGAAAGAGCACTTCTAATGCTTGGATGGATAGGGTGATACCCTGTACTACGGGCCAAAAAGGCCAGCTCCTTTCTTTGCTGCTTGCTGTGCTCTGCACAACTACACACACAATAGGGGCCAGGCCTAGCATGATGAGGAGAGACATCAACAGGAAACCCCTTGGACTATGAGGACGCTGAGGATCTACAACAGGAAAGGCGCATGGGAGGGAAGATGGCACCCAAACTCTGCATGCAGGGCCAGCAGCGAGCTAGGGATGTACGGCAGTGGCTTATCAGACAAAGGCTCTCTGCTCCATAGGAACCGACATGAGCCCTGCAAGCCACACATCATCCTCGCTCACCTGCTGTGCACCAGTTCACAACTGCAGCATAGCTGTGCAAACCATTAGAGGCAGCAGCTGACTGAGCCAATGTCCTTGTCACTGTATCCGTGGAGACGCTCATGAGTAATGGTGGCACGGCAATGATGTTATTGCATACGTTTGTGCTCCTGAAGGGCCAACGGTGCAAAGGGGATGTGACATTGGCACTACATGTTGGCACACATCATTCACACAGATTAAAGGACACACATGTTGGCGTGGATCATTTAGTGAAAGACATATTGTGACACCCGTGCATTCCCATTCGTGTCAGTGTATTCTCTGTAAATGTTTGCGAGTGCCCCTTCTTGGTGCAATCTCTACGCTAGCAGCCTGACTGGAGGAAGGCTGCTGATCTGATTGCCCTTTGGCTGTGAATGCCTTTGGCACTCGTACCCTGCGTGCGCAAGGCCTAGAGGGCCCCAGCTGGCTGGAGGAGTGCTTGTTCATCCCCTGCCGCATTGGACCCTTTGATACCGGAAGGCCCCACGGCTACTCACCTCCTCTGCCCTCTCCAGCTGGACTGCCTTGTTCAGGAGGGGGGGGGGCCTCTTCTTACCATCGCTGGTGAAAAGGCCCTCCTGCCTTGCCTGCACAGCCTGGAGTAGAGTGAGCAGGGAGGCTTCACTGCATTGTGGGGCCACCCTAGAGCACTCCTCTGCCATCCTCGGCTTTTGGTGTGGTCCTTTAAATGCAAAGGTAACTCCACCGTGTAACTGCTCTAACTTCTGTCTGCATGGTTTGACTTGCACATGTTTGAAAACAAATGCAGGACTAGTGAGGAAATCTGTGTTGTTGTCATGGTTTTCAACTATTACACATTGACGCATGTTCATGAACACTTTGCTTCTGCAGCAGCTGATCATAGTTATTGGTGTAATATTTCTAGTTGGCAATGCAGGTAGAACATGAACATATTTTCCTGGTTTTTTTTGAACAAAGATGTTTAATTGCAGTTACATGTATTTTCACATAACAGTTAGCAGAGAAATGAATACAGATTCCAAATGCATATCTGTCTGCGGCTTTTCACAGTCAGATGATTAGAAGCCATGTACCATTAGAAGTATGTAAATATTCTTCAGTTATGGTTTTATTTCTGTTGTGTATTTGCCTTTTATGGTCTATTTAAGTCTCACATCCTGGAATGTGCAAAATTAAGATTATTCACTCAGGTGCGGCACACCTACAAGAAGCATTGTAACGCTTGAGTAGAAGAAGAGGATTCAAATTCATTGGAAACTGGGACACAGTAGGGTAGGTATGTGGCAGCAAAGCAGAAAGTGCTGGGGTAACTCAGCTGGTCAGGCAGCATCTGTGGAGAAAGAAGCAGAGTTAACTTTCAGGTCTGTGAACTTGGTCAAGTTAACTCTGCTTCCCTCTCTGCAGATACTGCCTGACCTGCTGAGTTTCTCCAGCATTTTCTGCTTTGCTGCCAGATTGACAACAGCCTCACTCTTCAACAGTGAGGTAAGTATTTCTTTGACAGCTGTCAGGAAGCAGGTGCTGGGGCACATAAAGTAGGTAATATGGGGTGGGGGGAGGCTCATCGCAGTGATGCAAATGCGCCCCGCGTGTAATATCACGGGGGCTTGACGGTGGCCACCGAATGTGGGCATGCCGTCGTGTTTAAAGGGCACCGCCGCGGAGCACGGCGCCCGAATAAAATTCAGGCCAGTGTGTCTGCCATTAAGACTCTGTTAAAACAGTGCATCTTTAAGGGAGAGAAGGTTCTGGAATTTCTGAGACACAGTATGCAGCAGCTGCATTTTTGTTACCCTGGGCAACAGCAGGAGAGAGGTCACATGGTAATGTTTCCACTTGGCTGTGTGTGGAATTGGCAGAAACTGACTGAAACCAGTTAGTTTGGATAGACTTTCCAGTGAAGCATACAGAAGAGAAAGAAGCTGTCTATTTCCTCTCAGCAAAAATTCTACAAGACGCTACAAGCCAAGTTAATTCCCTGATTAAAGAAGAAAAACCTTCTTTTTCAAGAAACCGTTTGTATTGCTGTACTCATCATTCAAAGAACTATTTAATGCTTGCTGCAGCAGAAGAATTGAATGCTTATCTACTGAAGGACTATTTTCATCAAATCCACGTGAAGACTTCAAGTGACCTTTGATTATCTTCACATTGGAAGACCTCATCCATCAGGAACATAACCTACAAAAATTTAATTATTTTATTTATTCTTAATCTATCTTCATAACTGAAGTTCCTCATCCCTGGAACCATTCTCATGAATCTTTTCTGTACTTTGTCCAATGCCGTCACATCTTTCCTAAAGTGCAGCACCCAGAACTCGATGCAATTCTCCAGCTGAGGCCGAACTTATACAAGTTCAAGATAACTTCCTTGCTCTTGTACTCTATGTCCCTATTAATAAAGCCCAGGATACTGTATGCTTTATTAACCACTCTCTCAACCTGTCCTGCCACCTTCAATGACTTATGCACATATACACCTAGGTCCCTCTGCTCCTGCACCCCCTTTAGAATTTTACCCTTTATTCTATATTGTCTCTCCATGTTCTTCCTACCAAAATGAATCACTTCACATTTCTCTGCATTGAATTTCATCTGCCACCTGTCTGCCTATTCCACCAAATCTGTTTATGTCCTTTTGAAGTTCTACACTATCCTCTTCACAGTTCATAATGCTTCCAAGTTTCTTATCATCTGCAAACTTTGAAATTGTGCCCTGTACACCAAGGTCTAGGTCATTAAAATATACCAGAAAAAGCAAGGGTCCCAACACTGATCTCTGGGGAACTCCACTACAAACCTTCCACCAGCCCGAAAAACATCTATTAACCACTACTCTTTGTTTCCTACTACTCAGCCAATTTCATATCTGTATTGCTACCGTCCCTTTTATTCCACGAGCTACGGGTTTTCTCACAAGTCTGTTGTGTGGCACTGTATCAAACGCCTTTTGAATGTCCACATATACCACTTCAACAGAATTGCCCTCATCAACCCTCTCTGTTCCCTCCTCAAAAAACTCCAGCAAGTTAGTTAACATGATTTTCCCTTAAGAAATCCATGCTGGCTTTCCTTAATTAACTCTCATTTGTCCATGTGGCTATTAATTTTGTCCCGAATTAATTTTCTAGACGTTTTCCCATCACTGAAGTTAAACTATCTGGCCTGTAGTTGCTGGGTTTATCTTTACACCCTTTTTTGAACAAATATTTGCAATTCTCCAGTCCTCTAGCACAACCCCCGAGTCTAAGGAAGACTGAAAAGTTCTGGCCAGTGCCTCTGCAATTTCCACACTCACATCCTTCAGTATCCTTCGATGCATCACATTGGGTCCTGGTGTTATATCCACTTTAAGGACAGACAGCCTATCTAATACTTCCACTTTATCAATTTTAAACCCCTCCTCTTTCAACATTGCCTGGGTTGCATCTTTTTCCTTCGTAAAGACACTTGCAAAGTATTCATTTAATACCTCAGCTATACCCTCTGCCTTCATGTGTAAATCCCCTTTCTGGTCCGTAATCAGCCCCACTCCTCCTTTTACCACCCTTTTACTATTTATATGCCTAGAGAAAACTTTGGGATTTCCTTTAATGCTAGTTGGCAGTTTCTTTTCATGCTCTCTCTTTGCTTCTCTTATTTGCTTTTTCACTTCCCCTCTGCGACTTCTATATTCAGCTTGGTTCTCAATAGTATTTTCTACCAGGCATCTGTCATAGGTTTCTTGTATAATAAGGTACAGTCTATACCATTGTAATAGCATTAGTAGTTGCAGCAGAGTTTCTGGGTAAGGAGAATATTTCCCTCAGTGACTTGACTACTTTAACTAAGAATAAACTAAAAGAATTGGTGGCAAAATTGGGGTTAGAATTGAAATCAGGTACCAAAAAAGCAGTGATAATTGACCTAATAGCCCAACATCTAAAATTAGAAGAAGATGAGGAAGAAGAAGATAGTAAATCAGAGAGTGATGCAGTGGAATTGGCTAAGATTTGGTTGGAAATTATAAAACTTGAGCAAGAAAAAGAAATAGCAATAAGAAAGCTTGAGGCTGAAAAAGAATTAAGAAAACTTGAACTTGAAAAAGAGGAAAGGGAGAAAGAGAGGGAATTTAGGTTAAGAGAGATGGAACTAAGACAAAGGGGCGGTTTTGACCCCAGGGAACATTCGAGTCAGGAAGAATCTGAATTCAGCTCAGGACTCAGCCAAAAGTTGTTTATATTTAGACAAGCTCTTCCTAAGTTTGAGGAAAGGAACGTAGAGACATTTTTCATATCTTTTGAAAAAATAGCCAAACAGATTAAATGGCTGAAGGAAAGCTGGATACTGCTGTTGCAAAGCAGGTTGAGAGGCAGAGCTCATGAAGTTTATACCATGCTTCCTGAAGAGGCTTCTGCAGATTATGAGATGGCAAAAAAGGCTATTCTCGCTGTGTATGAGTTAGTCCCTGAAGCTTACCATCAGAAGTTTTGGAACTTATGGGGATTGGCTGCAAAATTTGAGAGGGTGAAGCAAATTAATTTTGGCCATTGGATACATGCATTAAAGATGGAAACCATGTATGAGAACCTTCAAGAGTTGATTGGAGGAATTTAAAAACTCCATTCCTTCAGGAGTGAGAACTCATGTAGATAACCTGAAAGTTTTGAAAGCTAGGCAAGTAGTGGAAATTGCTGATGATTTTGAGCTTGTGAATAAGCCAAAACCTTTTGTCCGTCACCCCCATAAACCCGAGAAGGATGGAAAGTGGGAGAGTGAAAGGAAGGCAAGTAGTCGGGGACAAGAAGGAACAGCTGGGAATGTCCCAGGATCACCTCCTCAGGCCAGAAAGGAAGGTGCTGAGGGTAGAAGTGAGGTTTGCAAGCAAAGTGTTATCATTGCCACAAAACGGGTTATCTTCATTCAGAATGCTGTAAATTGCGAGGTAAACCCATAGGACTTGTTGGGGTATGTAAAGCTAATGCAGAGGAAAATAATCTGACAGAGTATAGCACACCAGGCTATAGCTTTAACAACAGCTGTAAAACCAGATACTAAACCTAAAGTAAGTGTAGAGGTTAAGAATAAAATACCCGAAAATTATAATGAATTTTTGTCAAAGGGGAAAGTAACTCCATATCCTGTAAGTGAGGCAGGAAAACCTATCATTATACTCAGGAATACAGGAGCAACCCAAACACTCTTGCTGGGGAAAGATATAACGTTTCCACCAGAGAGCGCCTTGAATGCTAAAGTTTTAGTTAACGGAGTTGGCAGGGAGTGTGTACCCTTACCTTTATATAAAATATGCCATGAGAATGACTTAATATCTGGGATAGTAACTGTAGGAGTTGTCCACAGTTTGGCAGTAGAGGGAATGGATCTACTTCTAGGAAATTATTTGGCCAGATCAAAAGTATCAGTTTCTCCGATAATTACAGAGGAACCAAGTGAAGTTAGGGAAACGGAGCAATCACAGGAGCAAGTTCCAGGAATATTTCCTGCGTGTGTAGTCACCAGAGCAATGGCGAAACAGGATACATTGTTGGAGGTAAATTGGCACCACAAACAGATAGCCAAGTATCTGAAACCTTATTTGGGGATTTAGATAATCCAAATGAGATGTTTAACAGATTTTCTATCTTTTCAGCACAGCAAACTGATCCAGAGAATAACCGAATAGCACAGATGGCTCTGACAAAATCTTTGTCGAAAGGAGTTCTGGAAGGCTATTAAATGGCAAACGGGGTCTTGAGGAGGAAATGGAGACTGCCTCATAGACCTGCAGACGAAGACTGGACAGTTGTTGAACAGATAGTGGTACCACCTAAATATCACCAGGGATTATTAAGGTTGACACATGACATTCCTTTTGTAGGACATAGGAGAATTCGGAAGACCAATTCACGCATAAACCAACATTATTACTGGCCAGGTCTTACAAAGGATGTGGGACAATTTTGTCGGACCTGACTTACATGTCAAATGGTGGGAAACCCGCAACCTACCATAAAACCGGCACCACTAGTTCCCATACCAGCGATTGAGCAACCATTCAGCAGGGTATTGGTAGACTGTGTAGGACCCTTGCCAAAAACAAAAACAGGACATCAATACATACTTACTATCATGGATATGGCTACTTGATTTCCAGAGGCCATTCCTTTGAGGACAATCTCTGCTTCTCTCTCCACAGATGCTGCCAGACCTGCTGAGTATTTCCAGCATTTCTTGTTTTTATTATAGTAGAGAAGTTAACCCATTTCTTTACGAGATATGGGTTACCACTTGAAGTTCAATTGGTTCTAGTTTCATGTCCAAGATATTTCAAGAAGTCATGGGCAATTTGGGGATTAGACAGTTGAAATCTTCAGCATATCACCCACAGTCACAGGAAGCTTTAGAGAGATACCACCAAACTCTCAAAACAATGATTAGAACATACTGTCATGAATATCTGCATAACTGGGATAAAGGAGAAGACTTTCTTTTATTTGCCAACAGAGACACATTGAATGTGTTTACCGGCTTCAATCTTTTCGAACTGGTTTACAGACATGAAGTAAGAGGTCCTCTAAAACTCATAAAAGACAGATTCTTGGAACAAAAGAATGAATCTTCGATATTGGACTATGTATCTGTGTTCCGGGAAAGGCTCATAAAAGCTTGCAGTGTGGCTCAGGAACACCTTAAAGCATCTCAAACCAATATGAAAAAATGGGCAGACAAGAATGCAAAAGCCTGCAATTTTCAATCAGGGGATGAAATATTGGTGTTGTTACAGTTACAGGGGGAATCATTAAAAGCACAGTTCAGTGACCCATATAGAGTGATCAAAAGAGTGGGTAAGATAGATTCCTTGATTGTCACTGATTGCCAGAAGAAGAACCGGTTGTGTCACATCGATATGTTAAAGCAGTATTATTGCAGGGAGGAGGTTAAGCCAGTACAGGTAATCGGGACTGTTGAGAAGGAAAGGAATAGTGAGGATGGGGCAGAAGGAGGCCTAGAAAATTCTCAGATTGAACCTCCAACTATCAGATTAGTGAATACAGAATGGCTAGGAAAATTGGACAACATGCTTTCGCACTTAGAGACAAAATAACGTGAAGACCTAACCTGGCTTTTCACAACATTTAAGAGCTTGTAGGGATAAGCTGGGATGTACAACCTTAGTCACACATGATGTGGGAGTAGGGGGAACCATTCCTTTAAAACATCCTTGCCGCTTAGGTCCAGACAGACAGGCCCAAGTGGAAGCAGAGGTCCAATGCATGCCAGACAGCAGTTTAGTTGAACCTAGTCAGGACAGCTGGAATTCGCAGGTGGTCTTGATGCCTAAACCTGATGGGTCGGCTCAAAGTTGCATCGACTACAGAAAAGTCACTGTGGTAATGAAGGCAGACTCCTACCCAAATTCCCATTTACAGGACTATATGGACTGATTGGGCAACACCATGTGTCTTAAAGAGACAGATGTGATGGAGGGATACTGTTAAATTCCTTTGACACCCCAAGATAAGAAAAAGTCAGCTTCTGTTCCACCAGACAGGGTTTTCCAGTGTCAAGTGATGCCACACAGGCTAAGGGGTACTCGAGAAACTTCTCAGAGAATAGTGAACCCAGTAGTGGTCAGTGCTCCTAGCTGTGCAGTTCACCTGGCTGAGGTAATAGACAATAGGGACACTTGGAAGGAAAACATGAAATAACTGGGAGGCAATGCTTGGAAATTTGAAGTGGGTTAATTGGGACAACCTTTTGAAAATTTAAAGCCGAAAATGTTCTGGTGGAACTTGTTGCTGTGATCTTACCATTTTTGAAAAATTGTATATCTGTAAATGTGGGAAAAAATGGTAGTTTTTTTTCAATTTATATTTTTTACATTGTAATGAAACGCATTTCGGGAATGGCATTTCATTCCGCCAGCGGCGAAGGTGTCGTGATCCTGCTTTTTTTCAGGAAACGTGGTGTGTCGTTAAGACAGCAAAGGATCAGTACTGCTTTAAGAACAAGCAAGCCTCAGGAGTTACTGAGAAGGTGCATCCTCGTTGCCTCGGATTCAGCCACTCAGAGACGGAGGATCGACATACAATGTTGCGATTAACTTTTAAACTGGCTTTTTATTTGAGACAGACTGTTCTAACACAGACAGACAGCTGGGCCAGCATGAACTCAAAGAGATCTCTTTTAATTTAAACTGAAGGAAGAATTTAAATTGTGACTTTTTTTTATTATTCCTCAAAATTCTAAAGACAGGCTGATTCTATTGAAAGTGGTTGCAAGTTGTTGCTCTGCTGTGGTCATCACTGGAAAAAAGAAGTTTGAAGCTTCGGATGTCAGACTGTTTTCCTTTCCTCATCGGACCCTGGAAGATTGCGAGTGGACTTTAATCAGAGAATTGTTCATTGGGAAGTATAAATCTGCAAGGACACTAATTTTTCTATGTTTTTATCTTAGCAGTGTTTAAGAATTTAGTTTTTTCTAATAAACAGTTAATTTGTTGATCTAAAGACACCTGGTTTGGTTCACCTCATTCGGGGGTTAATAGATGGTTCAATTCTTCTGTGGTTTTCTTTAATTTGGAAAGTTTAAAGTGATATGTTAGGCGATCTGTGGAGTTATGGGACTGAATTGACAGTGCGTTGCTTCCACCGCAATCAGAATCATATATTTCAATTGGGGGCTTTGTCTTGAGCAGTCGCGAAGTAACAATGGCTAAATTGCTCAGGAGTACATTGTCCTGGTGTGAACGTTGTCTCCAGGGATTTTCTGTTCCAATACTACTAACCCAATTTCAAAATTTAAAGATTGTACTTTTAGTACCAACTCCACTACTTGTTCATTTGAGGTTGTTGTAAATATCATTCTATTCCTAGGATAAGTGAAAGCACTCGAGTTAAATATTCCATGAGTAAGATAATAAATGTCTAACATAATATTCAAATCCATTTTACTGTGGCCAAGATCTCATGATACTTTACACAATTTAAAGAAATATATCCAAGTCAAATCCACGCAGGTGTAGTCAGGAACAGGAGGCACAGAATGAGTGGGTATGGTGATGGTGGGGGAAGGTTTGTTAACATTTAGAACAGTTTTCCCTAATATTTAAGCAATACTAGAAATAAAACTAGCAATCTGTTGATTTATTTCCTGTGGCTTTCATATAGAAAGACAAACTTGACTTTAATCTTGATTGGTTAGATCATACAAATTAAAAACAACTACTCATTAATGAGATCACAATAGTAATACATGCACTGTGCATTAGTCAAAGTTCCACTGACTTCAATGCCAGTCAAGCAATTCAGTGATAGTTTTGTGTTTCTAAAATTCTGAAGACTACTTTTTCTTCCAGAATTGGCTATAATCATCAACTTTAAATTCATCTTCAAATTGCTCCTCTTTCATTTTGGCTCTCTTGGGGTCACGTTTGCGCATTCTTGCTTTCCGTTCAGCTTCTGGCAAAAGGGAAACATCGACTGGCATCTGTAACAAATCATTTCATTAGTATTCAAGAAATTATTTTCAAATAACCTGGGTGCCCTGATTACCCTGTGTTAACGCTCAGAAATACATACAAATCACAACAGGAAAACATGCATTCCAGCCTAACGTGATACAAATGAACAAAAGATGTTTTGGTTTTAAAGTATAGGCAGAATATGAAGACCATTCACAATGGATGAAATGTCCACTAGGATAAATTATTGTGAGAATGCAAAATTGCTTCTTTGCCACTGCAGCAGTGACTTATATTTGACTTCACCTCTACCTTGAAGCAGGGTTTGATTATAGAAGATTAAGGGGTGATTTAATTGAGCTGTTTTAAGATAATTTAAAAAGGGTAGATGGAAAATATTTCTTCTGGTGTTGATATTCAGAACAAGTGGGTAAAACCTTAAAATTAGAGCTGGGCCATTCAGTGGTGATGTCATTAAGCAGCTTCATGCAACAAGCAGTGGAAACTTGGAACTCTCTCTCCGAAGAGCTGTTGAGGCTAAGTCAATTGAAAATTTCAAAACTAAGATTGATCGCTTTTTATTACGCAAGGATATTAAGATACAGATCCGTTATGATCTAATGCATTGGCGTGAGGGGTTGAATGGCCTACTCTTGTTCCTATGTTTCTGGTGCTCTAGTTAATGCAGTGAACTATTTACAATAAGTCTGAGATATCAAGCATAACTAACAATCTAAATTCAGTGTAGAAAGATTACTGCTTATTAATTTTGACTTTAAATCTAACTTTTCACTCAATAGAGCCATGAAATAATTTTTAATATAAAAATAAGATCAGAAAATGCTGAAAATACTCAGCAGGTTAGGCAGCATCTGTGTTCATCAGACTGATGAAAGGTCATCAACCTTAAATATTAACTCTGTTTCTCTCTCTCTCTCCACAGATGCTGCCTGACCTGCTGAGTATTTTCAGCATTTTATTTCAGGTTCCCAGCATCTGCAGTATTTTGCTTTTGTACAAGTTATTTTTATTACACAGTAAGAAAGGGACTGTGGTCCCTCACTATGCTCTGTAATTCCTTGATGCTCTTGTTGGTATTTGTTTACTACTGCCAGTTACTGGCATGGACCTGTTATGACAAATGGCCTGTTTCTGTGCTGTTAATACTTTGTACGGCAGGAAATCTAAAGCAGCAACTGCTCTCTCCTTTTTAGATTTCACCTGATGTCTCACGTTTCAGAAAAAAAAGAGTGAAAGTCTGATCTACAATAGTACCTATGTTTTTGTTAAATGTCAGCCCTTTAAATCATACAGATCACTTGCAGTGGTACATGTACAAATAAGAGTAGGTCTTCAGATCAACAGAAAAACTCCAGACTGAAGTATTCTCCTGACTCTACAATACGATACATTTTCCCCAGCTGACCAATATTAGCAAAAAACGGGGAAGCCCCATCTTTAGTCATGCGGGCTTCTTCATTAGCATTAGCAAATAGGAAACATATACCATAGGTTTCATGTAGTTTATACTCTGCTAATATGAGTAGATGCCCATTCCCTAGCACATACTCCTTTCCATGAATAACAGTAAGTCTTCTGTAACAAGCGTATTAGGGTTTGTATACTCCATAAATACATCTACAGGTGCAGAGACTTTTAAAACCTCAGCTTCATAGCAGAAAATATGACTTTTGTATGTCTGCATTACATGCAGTATGAACACGATGTGTGTACATCTTCATTCTTTACCTTAAACAGCATTTTTCTTAAATTTGGCAACTAGTAATATACAAAATGTTTTTGTTAAAGGTAATGTTCTGACCATAAAAGTTCACCCCTTTTGAAACAAGCATGACATTGAACAAATTACTAAAGGTTTTTATTTAATAATCTGTGCGGTGCTGTGTTCTGAGCTAAGTGATCAAGAGCTGAGTTACTATTCCAAATATTTATATTTCCTATAGTCCTACAGGCTACCTGCTAAAGAGATCTATGTAAGTGGGTTGATAAAGAGATGTATATACACCCCCACCTGGGCCTCTTATTTTCTAATGCTTAGTTTCAGGATGACATTGGAAGCCAGCTACTCATTCTTCTCAGTATAATATTTGATTTGGGAAACCCATGAACATGGAAAAAAAACTTAGCTTAAAGTCTTACTCTATGAAACTATTCATTAAAAAATAACTTGTGAAATACTTTTGTGTTAAAATGTTGTAATGGAAAATTAAGAAAAAAAACTTGTATTTATATGGTACCTTATTAGGTCTTGGAAATATTCAAGCACTTCACAAACAATAAATTAGCTTTGGATTTTTTCAACAAAATTTCTGCTCCCCCCGCCCCCCCAAAACCCCTACATTGAAACAATAATTGTTTAATCCTTACAGTAATAATTCTTTTAGGCTCCTTGTATCGGATATTGATAGTCGATCCGTCAGGTTGAACCAGCAGAACAGGATACAGCCTGGCATAGACTTGTCTTCCACATCGAACTATTGACGTTCTATTAGAATTGTTCCGTCTGGGAATACTGTGCACAGAATACACGGCAGGAAGCAATCTTTCAGAAGAATTTAGCTGTAAAGAACTGTAAAAAGTAAAAATATTTACCAATAAATTTAAAGCAATGAATACTCAAACAGTTAAAGCACATGCATACTCAACAACATATCAATCCTGTGTGTGAACTTCAGTAATGGTGGAAGAAATGGATTTGAATGTAGAATTAAATTGTCAAAATTACATCTACGAAAAGTTAATTTCTTAACTAAAATTCAGACCTTTGGTTTCCTTTAGTTAGGTTAATATTGTACAGGATACAGGGAGTTCAAATAATCATGTTTTTTTAGCTATATTTTCCCTTTTGAGAAAAGACTTCATTTATATAGTGCCTTTCACAACCACAGATCATTCCAAAGTGTTTTTTTTTGCCAATGTAAAGTGCATTTGAAGTGTAGTAATGTTATAATGTAGGAAATGTGGCAGACAATTTGCGCACGAGCCCCCATTACGTGTTAACGACCAGATAATTTTTTTTGTTGGTTTAAGAATAAATATTGGCCAGGAAAGCAAGAGTAACTCGCCTGTTCTTCAAAATAAATTCAGTCTAAGGATAAGGGGTAAGCCATTTAGGACTGAGATGAGGAGAGATTTCTTCACCCAGAGTGGTGAACCTGTGGAATTCTCTACCATGGAAAGCAGCTGAGGCCAAATCATTAAATATATTCAAGAAAGAGTTAGATATAGTTCTTAGAGCTAATGAAATCAAGGGATACAGGGAGAAAGCAGGAACAGGTTGCTGAGTTTGGATGATCAGCCATGATCGTATTGAATGGCGGAGCAAGCTCGAAGGGCCGAATGGCCTACTCCTGCTATTTTTCTATGTTTCTAAAATAGGGTCATGGGATCATATGTCCACTTGAGCCATGATCTTGGTTCAATGGCTCCTCTGAAAAGTGGTATCTCCGATAGTGTAAGACTCCCTGAGCACTGCACTGAAATGTTAGCCTAGAATTTGTGCTCAAGTTTCTGGAGTGAGATTTAAACTTACATCCTTCTAACTCAGAGGCCAGAGTGTACCAACTGAGCCAAGGCTCACTATATAAGTGATCCATGGTGGAAAAACTGCACAGAGATATTCAGACAGATGTCCAAATGCTTGCTCAAAGAGGTAGATTTTAAGAAGCATCTTACAAGGAGGAGGTAAAGGTATAGGGAGGGAATTCCACAGCTTAGGGTCTTGACAGTTGAAGGCACAGTCACCACTGGTGAGGCAATTAAAATCAGAGTGCTCAAGAGGCCAGAATTAAAGGAACACAGATATCTGAGGGTTCTGAGGCTGGAGGACATTACAGAGATAGGGAGGGACGAGGTCATACAGGGATTTGAAAACATGGATGAGAATTTTAAAATCAAGACATTGATGAGTAAGAAAATGGACAGGGCGGCACAGCGGGGCAGTGGTTAGCACCGCAGCCTCACAGCTCCAGCGACCTGGGTTCAATTCTGGGTACTGCCTGTGTGGAGTTTGCAAGTTCTCCCTGTGTCTGCGTGGGTTTCCTCCGGGTGCTCTGATTTCCTCCCACATGCCAAAAGACTTGCAGGTTGATAGGTAAATTGGCCATTATAAATTGCCCCTAGTATAAGTAGGTGGTAGGGAAATATAGTGACAGGTGGGGATGTGGTAAGAATATGGGATTAGTGTAGGATTAGTATAAATGGGTGGTTGAAGTTCGGCACAGACTCGGTGGGCCAAAGGGCCTGTTTCAGTGCTGTATCACTAACTAACAAATGGATGACCTCGAGTTTAGACAGTAAAATGTGGGAGGCCAGTTGGGAATGCATTGGAATAATCAAATCTAGAGGTAACAAAGGCATGGGTGAGGGTATGAGCAGCAGATTGAGACGAGGCAAGGGCAGAGGCAATGTTACAGAGGTGAAAATAGACAATCTTAGTGATGGCGGTCAGAAGCTCACCTTGGGTTCAAATATGTCACCAAGGGTGTGAACAGTCTGGTTGAGCCTTAAGACAGTTACCCAAAGATACAATAATGGTTTACAAATTTTGGGAAATGATGAGCAGAAAAGGATGTCACATCAGCTTAATTCTGAACCCCAAATTATTGCAAATCACTTTAAAAGATATGAATCCACTTATTTTCCCAAAGGCATTGACATTATTAGACCATGAGTGCTAACAAAAGGCATTAGAGGATTGCTAGACACCTCTGCACAAACACTGCTTTCCTTGAGTTTGTATGGAATCAGTTATTCCAACAAGATAGACAAATCCATAGCAGAAGTCAGAGGGAAAGTTCAACTTTAGATGTGTTGATCATTCTTACTTGGACAGCTGACCTTTATTTTTCATGTAAGACTTCAGTTTGCATGTGACATCAAAACAAATACAGGTACGGGTACAGAGACGCTCGCTGACTTCGTTAATAGTGTATCTAAATTTGGCAACTGATGTAATACACTCTCATAACATTTTAATTTTAAACTTTCTGGCTGTCCCCGGACTGCTTTCCAAATTCAGTTTTATGATAAATTTAACCAGCGCCCTGACTGGCACACAGATTTCAGCATGGATACAGAAAGCCCCAACTTTGCTCTCTCTGTCACTCCTCCGCCTTGCCTCCAACAGACCAAGACGCGCACAACTCGATCCGATATTTGTTTAAAATGTTCAGTATTTAACGGTTTTAATCTCGCGCCAATACCTACGGCAAAAACCGCCACAGCCGCGCGCTCCACGGTGACGCCATTCGCAGAACCCGGAAGTGTTCAGCGTACGAACCGCGTCCTGACGGCAACAGCGGCTCACGGTAGTGGTTCCGACTTATTGGCCCGGCCTGGGTCTGAATTGAATAAAAGCAAAATACTGCAGCTACTGGAAATCTGAAACAAAACACAAGAAATGCTGGAAATTCTCAGCAGGTCTGGCAGCATCTGTGGAGAGAGAAGCAGAGTTAACGTTTCAGGTCCGTGACCTTTCATCAGAACTGGCAAATATTAGAAATGTAACAGGTTTTAAGCAAATAAAGCAGGGGTTGGGGCAAGAGATAACAAAAGAGGTGTTGATAGGTCAGAGGGTCACAGAGAATAACTGACCAAAAGGTCATGGAGCAAAGGCAAATGGTATGTTAATGCTGTGGTGAAAGACAAAGCATCAGGGTGTTAATTGACAGAAAACGGAATAGCCCTGGCCCCAAGCCCAAACATGGGGAAAAAAACAGTAGTTAGGCACACTCGAAACAAACTAAAATCAAATAACCAAAGAAAAAAGAACAAAAAAGGCCAAGGGCGGGGGCGGGGTGCCATCATGCTCTGAAATTGTTGAACTCAATGTTCAGTCCAGCAGGCTGTAGCGTGCCTAATCAGTAAATGAGATGCTGTTCCTCGAGCTTGCGTTGATGTTCGCTGGAACACTGCAGCAATACCAGGACAGAGATGTGGGCATGAGAGCAGGGGGGAATGTTGAAATGGCAAGCAACTGGAAGCTCAGGGTCATGCTTTCGGACTGAGCGAGGTGTTCCGCAAAGCAGTCCCCCAATCTGCGTTTGGTCTCCGCAGTGTAGAAGAGACCACATCGTGAGCAGCGAATACAGTATACTAAATTGAAAGAAGTACAAGTAAATCGCAACTTCACCTGCAAGGAATGTTTGTGACCTTGGATAGTGAGGAGAGAGGAGGGAAATGAGCTGGTATTACACCTCCTACGATTGCGTGGGAAGGTGATGTGGGAAGGAGATGAGGTGGTGGGGGTAATGGAGGAGTGGACCAGGGTGTCGTGGAGGGAACGATCCCTTTGGAATGCTGATGGGGAGGGGACGGGAAGAGACGTTTGGTAGTGGCGGAAATGGCGGAGGATGATCCTTTGGATGTGGAGGCTGGTGGGATGAAAAGTGAGGACAAGGGGAACCCTGTCGCAGTTCTGGGAGGGGGGGGAGGGGGGAAGGGGTGAGGGTAGAGGTGCGGGAAATGGGCCGGACATGGTAGAGGACCCTGTCAATCACAGTGGTGGGGGGCGGAGGGGGAGTCCTTGGTTGAGGAAAAAGGAAGACATTTCAGAAGCACTGTCGTGGAAGCTTGCATCATCAGAGCAGATGCGTCGGAGACGGAGAAACTGGGAGAATGGAATGGAGTCCTTTACAGGAGGCAGGGTGTGAAGAAGTGTAGTCGAGGTAGCTGTGGGAGTCGGTGGGCTTATTTTATTTTTATTATTTTTATTTTATTTAGAGATACAGCACTGAAACAGGCCCTTCGGCCCACCGAGTCTGTGACGACCATCAACCACCCATTTATACTAATCCTACACTAATCCTATATCCCTACCACATCTCCACCTGTCCATATATTCCCCTACCACCTACCTATACTAGGGGCAATTTATAATGGCCAATTTACCTATCAACCTGCAAGTCTTTTGGCTTGTGGAAGGAAACCGGAGCACCCGGAGAAAACCCACGCAGACACAGGGAGAACTTGCAAACTCCACGCAGGCAGTACCCAGAATTGAACCCGGGTCTCTGGAGCTGTGAGGCTGCGGTGCTAACCACTGCGCCACTGTGCCGCCCACAATAATGAATATTAGTAGACAGCCTATCCCTAGAGATGGAGACAGAGAAGTCGAGGAAGGGAAGGGAAGTATCGGAGATGGACCATGTAAAGATGAGAGAAGGGTGGAAATTAGAAGCAAAGTTGATAAAGTTTTCCAGTTGGGGACGGAAGTAGGAAACGGCTACAGTCGGATACAGTCATCTGGGTCTAAATTTGTTAGTCGTACCTGATGCATTTCACGCTAATGGTGAGCTCGCTGAGGCTGAGTAGCCTGTAATCTTCTCACGTTTACCGATGTAAGATTTTATAAGCATAGTGAAGTTTAAGAAACTGGTGTCTTTCCCAAGAGTATAAACAAAGAATCCTGTCAACTCGGATATTTTTATGATAGATGTTATAAATTTGTTCTATCTCGTTTTTAGTTTCCAACTCTGGTTGAAGGTATTCCTGGAGGTTTCATCATGAAATGTTCTGGCCAGAACATCTGACATCAGTAGCTGTTCTTACATTGATCCCATAAAGGATGGGTCCCTGCGGTTGAGAATTTTTACCGGTGATTTTGTACCAGCAGTGGTTAGGTGAGATGTTCCAAGAACCGGGAGGTCACCAGCAGGTGAAAGAAGGGAAACTGAGGTCACCAGTAACGAAGAGTAATATACTTGTTACATGAAATTTATAGGATGGAAATAGGCTAATTGGCCCATCAGGACAATGCTGTGTTTATGATACACTCAAGCTTCCTCCCACCTTACCTCATCTCACTCTATCAACAAATCCTTCTATTCCTTTCACTCTCATGCGCTCATCTAACTTCCTTTTAAATGCATCTGTATTATTCGCCTCAACCATTCCACATACAAGTGAATTCCACATGATCTGATCTCCTGATTACTTAGTGGATACATTAGTGACTATCATATATATGGCCGCTAGTTTTGTACTCTCCCACAAGTGCAAATATCTCCTCTACATCGACTCCATTGAAGCCCTTCATAATTTTAAAGGCTTTATCAGGTCACTTCTTTGTCTTCACTTCTATAGATAAGAACCCCAGCCTGTTCAATCTTTCCTGATAGTTGTACCCTCTCATTTCTGATATCATTCTTGTAAATCTTTTTGTTTAGCTCTAGTAACCTTCAAATTCCTCTCATAACCAACAGTAATGCAATAACTCGGTGACAGCCTTTAATGGAACCGGTAGTAATAGATGTAATGCTGTTAATCAAAACAATTTGCAGTGATATAGTTAACAGTGAAACGCCCCAAAGTGCTTCACAGGAGAATAATCGGATAGAAATAAACGCAGAAGGAGGCAGAACAGGCTTGATCAAAAAGGTAGGTTTGAAACTGAGTCAAAGGAGGAAAGATTAAGAGGTTTGGAGAGGTAATTCCAGACCTTTGGGCCAAGATTGCTGAAGGCATGGCTGCAAATGGTGAAGTGAAGAAAGTGGCAATGCATAAGAGGCTAAAGCTGAAGCAACATAGAGTTCTAGGGAGGGTTGTAGAGCTGAAGGGGCTTACAGAGATGGGGAAGGCGAGGCCATGGAGGGATTTGAACACGAGGACGAGAATTTTAAAATCAAGGCATTGGCGGATCAGGAACCAATGTAGGCCAGTGGGCACCAGGCATGATGGTTGAACAGGACTTGATGTGAGTTAGGATATGAGCGGCAGTGTTTTGGATGAGCTCAAGGCTGGCCATCTGTAACTAGCAGTAATCCTACAACTTGCTGATAATTGCCCTGTAACTACAGCCAGAATCTCCCAGCACTGCACAAGGTGAGGTCAGGATCCCCAGTCAATACCATTCTTAACATATCCATCTCTCTCCCTTTCCTTTTGGATTCTAGTTTGGACTCCGGTTCCACATGAAGATGACTACTCTGTACTTGGACTTCACACCTAAAAACTGATCTGAACCAAACTGAACCACACAAATGGTGGTCTTTGGGCACTTTTCACAGGGCATATTATCCTAAACTCAGCTCAGCCAACATTTCTAAATCAATCTCCAGGCACAGACTCAAATAAAGGAGTGTTTTCATAGAATGGCAGAAATTACAGGATGGAAGAAGGTCATTTGCTGCTCATTCCTGGAATCCCATTTCCCCCCCCGACTCTCTCTCTCCCCCCCCCGACTCTCTCTCTCCCCCCCCCCTCGACTCTCTCTCTCCCCCCCCCGACTCTCTCTCTCCCCCCCCCCCCGACTCTCTCTCTCCCCCCCCCCCTCGACTCTCTCTCTCTCCCCCCCCCCCCCGACTCTCTCTCTCCCCCCCCCTCGACTCTCTCTCTCCCCCCCCCGACTCTCTCTCTCCCCCCGACTCTCTCTCTCCCCCCCCCGACTCTCTCTCTCCCCCCCCCGACTCTCTCTCTCCCCCCCCCCGACTCTCTCTCTCCCCCCCCCCCGACTCTCTCTCCCCCCCCCGACTCTCTCTCTCCCCCCCGACTCTCTCTCTCCCCCCCCCGACTCTCTCTCTCCCCCCCCCGACTCTCTCTCTCCCCCCCCCCCGCCTGTCTCTCTCCCCCCCCCGACTGTCCTCTCTCCCCCCCCGACTGTCTCTCTCCCCCCCCGACTCTCTCTCTCCCCCCCCCCGACTGTCTCTCTCCCCCCCCGACTGTCTCTCTCCCCCCCCGACTCTCTCTCTCCCCCCCCGACTCTCTCTCTCCCCCCCCCCGACTCTCTCTCTCCCCCCCCCGACTCTCTCTCTCCCCCCCCCGACTCTCTCTCTCCCCCCCCCGACTCTCTCTCTCCCCCCCCCGACTCTCTCTCTCCCCCCCCCCGACTCTCTCTCTCCCCCCGCCGACTCTCTCTCTCCCCCCCCGACTCTCTCTCTCCCCCCCCCGACTCTCTCTCTCCCCCCCCCCGACTCTCACTCTCCCCCCCCCGACTCTCTCTCTCCCCCCCCCCGACTCTCTCTCTCCCCCCCCCCCGACTCTCTCTCTCCCCCCCCCGACTCTCTCTCTCCCCCCCGACTCTCTCTCTCCCCCCGACTCTCTCTCTCCCCCCCGACTCTCTCTCTCCCCCCCCCGACTCTCCCCCCCCCCCGACTCTCCCCCCCCCGACTCTCTCTCTCCCCCCCCGACTCTCTCTCTCCCCCCCCGACTCTCTCTCTCCCCCACCGACTCTCTCTCTCCCCACCCCCCGACTCTCTCTCTCCCCCCTGACTCTCTCTCTCCCCCCCGACTCTCTCTCTCCCCCCCGACTCTCTCTCTCCCCCCCGACTCTCTCTCCCACCCCGACTCTCTCTCCCCACCCCCGACTCTCTCTCCCCCCCCCCGACTCTCTCCCCCCCCCGACTCTCTCTCCCCCCCCCGACTCTCTCCCCCCCCCGACTCTCTCCCCCCCCGACTCTCTCCCCCCCCCGACTCTCTCTCCCCCCCCCCCCCGTCTCTCTCTCCCCCCCTGACTCTCTCTCCCCCCCCCGACTCTCTCTCTCTCTCCCCCCGGACTCTCTCTCTCTCCCCCCCCCCCCGACTCTCTCTCTCCCCCACCCCTCCGACTCTCTCTTTCCCCCACCCCTCCGACTCTCTCTCCCCCCACCCCTCCGACTCTCTCTTCCCCCCCGACACTCTCTCCCCCTGACGCTGTCTCTCACGAATCTCCCTTCCCCCGACACTCTCTTCCCCCTGACTCTCTTCTGTCACGACCCTCTCTCCCCTGACCCCATGCCCCAACTCCCACCTCTCCCCGAACTCCTCTCCTCTGACTCTCTCTTCTCCCCTGACTCTCTCTTCTCCTCTGACTCTCTCCTGCATCTGACCCTCTCTTCCCCGACCATCTCTCTCTCCCCCGACCTTCTCTCTATCCCCCGACCCTCTCTCTCTCTCTCTCTCCCCCCCGACTCTCTCTCTCCCCCCCCGACTCTCTCTCTCCCCCCCCGACTCTCTCTCTCCCCCCCGACTCTCTCTCTCCCCCCCCGACTCTCTCTCTTCCCCCCCGACTCTCTCTCTTCCCCCCCGACTCTCTCTCTTCCCCCCCCGACTCTCTCTCCCCCCCCCGACTCTCTCTCTCCCCCCCGACTCTCTCTCTCCCTACGACTCTCTCTCTCCCCCCCGACTCTCTCTCTCCCCCCCCCGACTCTCTCTCTCCCCCCCGACTCTCTCTCTCCCCCCTGACTCTCTCTCTCTCCCCCCGACTCTCTCTCTCCCCCCCCGACTCTCTCTCTCCCCCCGACTCTCTCTCTCCCCCCCGTCTCTCTCTCCCCCCCCCCGACTCTCTCTCTCCCCCCCCGACTCTCTCTCTCCCCCCCCGACTCTCTCTCTCCCCCCCCGACTCTCTCTCTCCCCCCCCCGACTCTCTCTCTCCCCCCCCCGACTCTCTCTCTCCCCCCCCCGACTCTCTCTCTCCCCCCCCCGACTCTCTCTCTCCCCCCCCGACTCTCTCTCTCCCCCCCCGACTCTCTCTCTCCCCCCCGACTCTCTCTCTCCCCCCCGACTCA